>NC_080704.1:122346615-122946615 GCF_030445035.2 Dasypus novemcinctus | reverse complement strand
CCACCCATTAATAACACCCGACAACAGTGTTCCTCCCCTGCCATAGTTGAAACTTTCTGTGGTCCAAAACTTCTTCAAAAATGAAGCCTAAAATATTGCAAAATTCAATTAATAGGAAAATGAAATGTAGTTACAGGTTTAAAGATTAGAAATAGAATACATATTAATTTAGGAAAATTGAAATAAAGTAAAATAAATTGGGGTATTAAAAAATGAAAAATATCATAAAACTTTGTTTTTGACATTTTGCTTTTCATTAGTTTAATAGCTTTTGCCCTGTATGTATAGTGGCAAGGTAAGTTCTTTCATTTCTTCCTCAGTGTCTACAGCCTTTCTTTTTCTTTTTTTTTTTTTTTCTAATTTCTAAAATGGAACAGCACAGGGACAAACAATGACTAGGGGAAATATTTATGTAGCCATAATTTGAGGTTAGATACTTTAAAAATATGATAATATAACAATATTATATAACAAACATTTACTAGCTATATTCAATCACAATGAAAAATATACAGTTCTTTTATCCTGGTGAGTTAAGCACATGACAAGCATCACTGATGGGAACAGTTCAATAAGTGTACAAAATTTTTCTGTTAGTTTGATTTTAATTTTTGCAAGTTAAGGAAAAATTTCCTTACCATTCACCAAGATACTTAATTTTAAATTTACCTTAAACTAAAATGTGTTCCCACTTACATTTATAATACTTACTATGGACTCAGAGACTGACAATTCTCTCTTCCTATTTCTGTATGTGGAAACCTCTTATATGTTTTAATGTAACATTTTTTGTGATCTATGTATCTTTTTAAAAAAAGAACACAATTCAATAAAAATTTTTAAAAAATCACATGATTTGGCAATATAGAAATTCCTTTTAGTAGCAGTGGACTCCAGTTGAGTCACGAAAAGCAAAAAGTTCAATTGGTTGCTGAGATGTATTTACTGCCAAACAACAGGTTACTTGGATACATTTGGACAGCTGAATGGACTCTTAACTCCTCGTCTCCCCAACAGCTCTTCATTTTACAGTTTCAGAATCTTCTATAAAAAAGGAAAAGAAACCAACCAAAAACTACTTTTAAATTTGAGGGGTCGGTCTGTTCCTGGTTCTGCTGCCCATCTGACAGAAAGCAACATGTATAATTGTTCTATAACTTATCATGATAAGAAATTTATCAATACCCATTAAAATCATGTTAATAATGTGAAATTAAAATATATAGTGAATACAGATCATTAAGTCAAAATCAGAGTTATTTGGTTGTATAATTCCTTCCAGTGTCCTTCAGTAAGCCGAAGTTGAATATGTGTGGTATAGTGTAAAATATATGGGGATATGGGGACTGCAAGGTAGGAGGCATGGGTTTTAGTCCTGAATTTCACTTTTTTGGGCTTCAGCATTTCCATTCTTGACATGGAGAAGTAGTGATAGAGGACTCTATCTGGTTCTTAAATGTTTGACTCCATGTTTTTAAGGGTCTTCTAAAGGCAGAAGACCTACTAGACAATTTCTAAAAGCTTTAACACTTGACTCGCTTTTATTCATATTTTAGTTTATCATCTAAGAAATATTTGGAAATATTTGACACTATTCTATTTTATTAAAACAAGATGCTATAGCCAATTAAATATAAACCCTGATATTTATCCAGAGAAACCTTTTGATTTAAAAGGATTGTGAAAGTTATTTTTAGCATGAATATTCTGATAATGCAACCTGCATATCTTATAAATTTATCTGCATATATTCTGTCCCATCTCTTCATTTTACATCCTTAAATGAATCCTAAATACATGCCTCATTCTCAAAGAGCTAGAAGAGTGCACAGATTCACACACACAGAAAATAAAATCCTAATTGCTTGAGATTTCTTACTTTAAAAACCCTAGGTCTAGAATACTTTTTAAGAGAAGTGAAGTGTATGAAGTAACGGCTGGTTTTGTCGTTATCTAAAGCTTGGCGTCGGCTTGAAAGTTTTACTGTTCAGCTAAAACCTCTTTACTTCTTGATAGACTCTTTTAACAGGAGCTTTGCCCTTTTCATTTATTTACGGGAAAAATGCTTCCGTTTGACAATTTTGAAAAAAAATTCTGCTACTTGCACCAGTTCTATGAACTTTATATCAGATAAATAGCAACAGTAATTATTTAAAGGGTCAGACTTGCATATTTCATAACTTCCCTCAGTCCGATTAAAGTCAAAATACCAAACCACAAATGATATGTAATGCATTTTCACTTTTTAAAAATTTTATCAAGATGTATAAGGAATTCTGCTAATTTCTTTCCCAGAGCATCTCTTGTATGACTCTCTTTACCAAATAAAAATTTGTTGGGGGGAGTAGGTGTGGCTCAAGTGGTTGAGCTGCCCCTCCCACATTGGAGGTCCTAGGTTTGGTTCCCAGTGCCTCCTGAAAAAAAGAAAAAACACCAAAAGTAAGCAATAAGCAAAACAAATGAAAAAAATAACTCAGGAAAGCCAATGTGGCTCAGTGGTTGAGCAAGCAAGGACCAAGGTTCAATCCCCAGCCCCTGGTAACTAAAAAAAAAAAAAAATCTGTTAGGAATTTCAAACCGATATTAATCCTCTAATCCTTTTGCTCAAGATTTGAAAGGATGACTTTCTGTGTGTATGTATGCATGAGAGTGTGTTTCTGTGTGTGCATTAGGATGGAGAATGGAAAGAAAGTTGCTACAAATAAACAATTCTTAATATTAATATATTCCAAAGCACCTTCCTTCTATAAGTTAAAAATAATTTCATGATGATGCAGAGACCCTTTGAGTGATTGAATATTTTCATTCATGCTTCTAAGCCTAAGAAATAATTAAACTAGTAATAAAAATCCATAAAATAGTGATAAAAACAAATTCTGAAAATGAGTCATTTGTGAAATAATACTTTATAACACTAGTACATGTCTGTACATTACAATAAAAGACTTTTTCTATAAATAGGCAATCACAATTATTCCACCAACTGGATTGCAGTAGAGACAGGTAGTTTCTTAAAACCTTGAACCATACTTATACTACAGACGAATTGCAAGGAATTTTGCTAAAATATCAACATTTTGCTCTATCGTTTCAATCAAAAGTTAAAATAAATTTTAAAAAGAAGAAAAATAAAAAGTCATTTCTGAGACCATTGAAAAGTAAGGCTTTTAGAAGTCATCAAGAAATTACTCTCAATATTTTAGGTGTTGCAACTGCATCACAGTTATATAAGATTATAATCACAATTATAAAAATGCATACTGAAATGAAAAAAATGTAAAATAATTCAGTAAAGAGAAAGAAAAAGAGAAAAGGAAAGATAAATTAATTACGTAAATGTTAACAATTTTTGAATTTGGGTTATGGGTATACAGAAGATCATTATACCACTATCTCTACTATTGTGTATGTTTACTTTTTTTAAAAAAAGACATTCTAATTGCAAATTCTGTATGCTCTCAAGTTATACACTATGGAAAACATTTAGTTTTCTCAAAGATGGCAGGTTTCATTATTTTATACCCAAACAAGTGTTTATTTTCCAGCACCTTAATGTACCACGAGTCCAGGTTTTATAAACAAAGATAAACAAAGCAGAAGCACTATTTAACCATTTCCTAAAATGATGAGGAAGATGCATTTTCCCATGTTAAAAAAATCAATCTTTCTATAAAAACATTTTTAGCCTCTGATGGCTTTTTCCCTAGTAGATGTTATGAAAAATGCATTTTGAAAGAAATGGTCTTTGGGTAAACCACATTTCCAATAAAAGTTTATTTATGTATATTTTGTCAGTATCATCTTCACCACTTAACAACAGCTTACAATAACTTAAACTTCCTCAAATATGTCTGGGGAGGTGCAATAGCAATAATTCACTAAACATGAGGCATGATTCTAATTTAGCAAAGGTTTTAAAATTTTGCAGGCCAAAAATATGATTATTTAGAGGAAGGCAAGTTATCAGTGACTGACTTAAAATAAGGTTTTCTGAAATTTGTAAATACAACAAACTTATTATTGTGAATTTCTGTAGTAATTCAAAATTGGTTCATAATGCAACACTGAGCATAATTGTCAGTATCGGTAACTAAATATATTGAAAATTTCCATTGAGTAGATTAGTATTTCATTGGAAACTTATATTAGATCGGGAAGTTTATAAATGAAAAATTGTTCAGTACAAATTACCACTGAGGTTTGATATGACAGCTTTGGCACACATGTGATTTTATAGACCTTCTAAATTAGGCAGGGAAAGAGGTTAATGAGAGTATCTTATTTTATCACATTTAGGGACTTCATATTTCATGATATTAGAGAAATGACATTTACATAATGCTTTATTATTCCAAGCAGCATATGAAACTGAATAAATTGAGGATGTGTTAAATATCTATTATATAGATCAGCAAGTATGTGTTCTTCTTTAAGAAGTAAATTATAGGCAGAGGTGCAACTTCTAACACCACATTTTAAAACGTATTGTCCGGGGGGGGTGGGGCAAGATGGTGGCTGAGTGAGTGCACCTGAGATTCTCTCCTACAAAGAAGTGGCTGGGCAACATTGGAAAATCTTCGGGACCAGGCTGTTTCGGGATTTTGCAGGGCAGGAGGTGTCTGGACATCGATTTGGTGGGAAGGTAACAGAGAAAATTCGTGTATAAGATAAAATTGAGGCTCTATTACACAGAGTTGGGGGCTGCATGTCAGACGCTCCCTCCTGGCGTGGGCGGAGCTGCGGCACCGGTGCTGTGGCGGCTATTTCTGGAGGCTTTGTGGTACTGGGGAGTTCATAAGCCCTGAGTGGGCTATTGGGGGGCTAACAGGGCAGGAGGCCTTCACAGACCGTTTCAGGGAGACAAACGGGAGTTTTATTGCAAGGCGGGACATTTTTGATTGCGGACACAAATAATAGCGCTTCCTCCTAGAGCCCTGCACCCCAAGGCTGGCTGCTGATCTGCCGCAGCCTTAAATTGTTCACAATAAAGAGACATCAACCGGAGACTGTTTCAGGGCCTGCATGGTGGGAGACGTCTGGAAGCTGATTAGGGGAATATTTTGCGAAGCATGGGAATTTTGGTTTTGGACTCTGTTATCGGCGTTTCCAGCTGTAGCCCCACCCCCGGGCCTGGCTACTGATCTGCGTCATTAAATTAGCTGCAGTGTAGAGGCGCACCCGGGTGGCCGTTCCAGGGGCTGACAGGGTGGGAGGTGTCCTGAAATTGAATTGGTGATACAGTCAGAGAAGAGACCCAAGTGAGTGAGTAAATTGCGGGGTTCAGAAACATAGGGTAGAGTTTGCGGATGTGACCTATCCCATAGGGCTGGCCCCCAGCTGTGGGGATCCCTGAAGGCTGTGTTGCACTGTGGTGCTCCCAGGCTCCCTGTTGACCAGATTTGAGGTTGCCAAGTTTGAGTCCACTAAACCCTGCTGGCCCACACCCCAGAGACTCACACCTCTTGAGTCTTCAATATCACAGAATTTCCATCCCTGAATCCATCATGCCCTGAGGACCATCTGAGGTCCTTGAATGTCCTAGCCTTCAACGTTTGCATTTTTTCTTTTTTGTTTTTACTTTTATTTTATTATTTTATTTTTTAATGGCCTGATTGCTAACATTGCATTATCTCCTAGCCTTTTCTCCCAGAGTATCCCCCAAAGTTTTTTTTTCATTTATTTAGGGTTTTTTGTTGTTGTTGCTGTTGTGGCTGTACTATATCTTTTTATTCTTTTCCCTACTTGTTCCTCTCCCTTTACCCACCCCTTTATCTTTCTTTCTTTCTTTCTTTCTTTCTTTCTTTCTTTCTTTCTTTCTTTCTTTCTTTCTTTCTTTCTTTCTTTCTTTCTTTCTTCTTTCTTTCTTCTCCTTTTTTTTTCTTTTCCCTCTCTTGTCCCTCATTTTCTTCTTATTTTATTTTATCTTAATTATACAATAGAGGCTGCAGGGAACACCTCACATTTGCTGGGTTTCCTCATCCTCCACTGCCTCATTTCTCTGTGAATTGATTTTGGCTACCTACACTATCCCCTTTCCCCTACATCTTGATATCCTCCATCATTTACTTTCTCTCCTATATTCCACCTCCCTGTCTTTGATCCCAAAGTGTCTAACTCTTAATTTCTAATACCTTTGTTTTGTTTTCTGTCTATTATCTACTCTTGAAACTATTGCCTTTCTTTTCTCTTTCCCTCTCTCATTAAAACACTAGCTTTTTAATTCACACCATATTCCTCCCATATTCAGTCAACTACCTCATTATAGGTACTATACCTACTGCTATAACACTACACAACTTACATGAATTTAACATCCATCCTCCCAGATCTCATATTGTTGCTCTGTTAACATTTATCACCAATACTACTTTACACTTTTTACTTGCTTACATAATTGCCTTTCCCTGGCCCTAATACTTTCCTTTAAAGTGAACTCAACCAGCAATAAGAAATTAGAATAAGAAGAACAAAGTGACAAAGAGAAGATATAACACTTATGCAAAGACAACAGCTAATTAATCCCCAAGACTAGACAAGAAGCTAAGGAACTGATTAAACCTATCAAGATAGAATGATGAGCAAGCAGCAAAAAAATCTACAAACCAAACCAGTAATCAGGAAAACATGGCTGAATCCAATGAACAAACTAAAAACCAGGAAGGGGAGCAGAACTTCGCACAAGCAATTAAAGATCTCAGAACATTTATCACTGACAAATTTAATGAAGTAAAGGAAGAGGTTAACAACATGAAGACAACATTTGGAGGGGAATTTGAAGACATAAGCATAAGTATGGGCTATGATGTGGACCATTGACCATGAGGTGCAACAATACCCACATATGTACATACCAAATGCAATGGATGTGTCATGATGATTGATGACAATATTGCTGTGGAGGGAGTGGGGGATGGGGGTGGTGGGGTTGAATGGGACTCCATATTTTTTGAATGTAATATTTTTTAAAAATGAATAAAAAAATAACAAAAAATATAAACTCACCTATCAAAGATTCAGACTGCTACATTGGATAAGAAAATAAGACCCATCTATATGCTGTCTACAAGAGACACATCTTCGACCCAGAGACTCATGGAGGCTGAAAGTGAATGGTTGGAAAACAATCTTACAAGTAAACAATAACCAAAAAAAGGCAGAAGTAGCTTTATTAATCAGACAAGACAGACTTTAAATGCAAAACAATTGTGAGAGACAAAGAAGGATACTACATTTTAGTGAAAGGGAAAATTTGTCAAGAAGAATGAACAATCATAAATATTTATGCTCCTAACAAGGGTGCCTCTAAATACGTGAGGCAAATGCTGGAAAAACAGAGTGAAAGAATTCATGCATCTACAATTATAGTGGGGGATTTTAATACACCACTATCAACTCTGGACAGAACATCTCAAAAGAGAATCACAAAAGAAACAAAATATTTGAACAGTATATTAGAGGAGCTGGATCTAATAAACATATATAGATCATTACACCCAAACACAGCAGGATATACATTTTTCTCAAGCGCACTTGGATCATTCTCCAAGATAGACCATATGCTAGGCCACAAAGAAAGGCTTAATGAATTCTGAAAAAACGAAATCATACAAAATAATATCTCTGACCACAGTGGAGTGAAGCTGGATATTTGCAAGGGCTAGAGGCCCAGATTTCACACCAAGATTTGGAAATTAAACAGCACACTCTTAGAAAAACAGTGGGTTACAGAGGAAATCTCAAAAGAAATCAATGACTACCTTAAAACAAATGATAATGATAACACAACATACCAAAATTTATGGAATGCAGCAAAAGCAGCACTGAGAGGGAAATTTATAGCCATAAATTCATACATCAAAAAAGAAGAAAGAGCAAAAATTGAAGAACTAACTGCACGTTTGGAGGAATTAGAAAACAAAACAAGAAAGTAATCCCACAGGAAGAAGAAGGAAGGAAATAAAAAAGATAAGAGCAGAACTAAATGAAATAGAAAAGAAGAAAGTACTTGAAAAGATAAACAAGACCAAGAGCAGGTTTTTTGAGAAGTTCAATAAAATTGACAAACTTTTAGCAAAACTAACAAAGAAAAAAAGAGAGAAGATGCAAATACACAAAATAAGAAATGAGAAAGGATGTATCACCACTGACCCCACAGAAATAAAGACTATCATAAGAGGATACTGTGAAAAACTATATTGCAACAAAAATGACAATTCAGAGGAAATGGACAAATTCTTAGAAACACATAAGTAGCCCATATTGATGAAAGAAGAAATTGATGATCTCAACAAACCAATCACAAGTAAAGAGATAGAATCCATCATTAAAAACCTCCCAACTAAGAAGAGCCCAGGGCCAGACGGCTTCACAGGTGAATTCTACAAAACATTCCAGAAAGAAATAACACCAATCCTGCTGAAACTATTCCAAAAAATCGAAACAGAAGGAAAATTGCCTAACTCCTTCTATGATGCCAACATTACCCTAGTACCAAAGACAAACAAAGACACCACAAGAAAGGAAAACTACAGAGCAATTTCTGTAATGTACCTATACGCAAAACTACTTTACAAAATACTTGCTAATTGTATTCAACAACACATTAAATGAATTATACCCCACGAACAAGTGGGATTCATTCCAGGTATGCAAGGATGGTTCAACATAAGAAAATCAATCAATGAAATACACCATATAAACACATTGAAGGGAAAAAATCACATGATTATATCTATAGATGCAGAAAAAGCATTTGAGAAAATACAGCACACTTTCTAGATAAAAACACTTCTAAAGATCGGAATGCAAGGAAATTTTTTGAACAAGATAAAAAGTATATATGAAAAACCTACAGCCAACATTGTCTACAGTGGAAAAATCCTAAAATCCTTCCCTCTAAACTCAGGAAGAAGACAAGGATGCCCACTGTCTCCTCTTCTATTGAACATTGTCTTTGAAGTACTTGCTCGAGCACTGAGGCAAGAACCAGATATAAAAGGCATTCAAATTGGAAATGAAGAAGTCAAAATTTCATTATTTTCAGATGACATGATCCTATACATAGAAAACCCTGAGGGATCTACAACAAAGCTTCTAGAACTCATAAATGAGTTTAGTAAAGTTGCAGGTTATAAGATCAATGTGAAAAAATCAGTAGCATTTGTGTACACTAATAAGGAGCAAGATCATGAGGAAATCAAGAAACAAATACCATTCACAATAGTAAATAAAAAAATCAAATACTTAGGAGTAAATTTAACTAAAGATGTAAAAAAATTACACACTGAGAACTATACAAGACTGTTCAAGGAAATCAAAGAAGACCTAAATAAATGGAAGAATATTCCTTGTTCATGAATAGGAAGACTAAATACTATTAAGATGTCTATCCTACCAAAACTGATCTCACAATCAATGCAAACTCAATAAAAATCAACACAGCCTTCTTTAAGGAACTAGAAAAACTAACAGTGAAATTTAATTGGAAATGAAAGAGGCCCTGAATAGCGAAAGACATATTGAAAAAGAAAAATGAAATAGGAGGAATCACACTTCCTAACTTCAAAATATACTACAAAGCTACAGTAGTGAAAACAGCATGGTATTGGCATAAGGAGAGACACACAGAAGAATGGAATTGAATTGAAAATTCTGATATAGAACCTCATATATACAGCCATATAATATTCAATAAAGCCACCAAAACCTCTCAACTGGGAGAAAATGGCCTATTCAACAAATGGTGCCTGGAGAACTGGATATCCATATGTAGAAGAATGAAAGAGGATTACCATCTCACACCTTAAACAAAGATCAACTCAAGATGGATGAAAGACCTAAATGTAAGAGCCAAGACCGTAAAGATTTTGGAAAGCAGTTTAGGGAAACATCTACAGGACCTTGTAATAGGAAATGGCTTCATGAATATCACATCAAAAGCACAAGAAGCAAAAAAACAAATAGATAAATGCGACTTCCTCAAAATTAAAGTCTTCTGCACCTCAAATTATTTTGTCAAGAAAGTAAAAAGGGAACCCACAAAATGGGAGAAAATATTTGGCAACCATATATCTGATAAGAAACTTCTAACTTGCTTTTATAAAGAACTCATATATCTTGAAAATAAAAAGATAAACAACCCTTTTAAAAAATGGAAAAAGATTTAAACAGACAGATTTCTTCCAAAGAAGAAATACAAATGGCTAAAAAGCAAATGAAAAAATGCTCCAAATCTCTAGCTATCAGGGAAATGCAAATCAGAACTACAATGAGATACCATCTTACTCCCATAAGATTGGCAGCTATAAAAAAAACAGAAGAATACAAATGCTGGAGAGGATGTGAAGAAAGGGGAACACTCATCCACTGCTGGTGGGAATGCAAAAGCATCCAACCATTCTGGAGGACAGTTTGGTGGTTCCTCAAAAAACTAACCATAGATTTTCCATATGACCCAGCAATACCACTGCTGGGTATATACCCAGCAGAACTGTAAACAAGGACACAAACCGATATATGTACACCAATGTTCTTAGCAGCATTGTTAACTATTGCCAAAAGTTGGAATCAACCCAAATGCCCATCAACAGATGAGTGAATCAATAAAATGTGGTATATACACACAATGGAATACTACTCGGCTGTAAGACCAAATACACTACAAACACACGTGATAACATGGATGAATCTTGAGAACCTTATGTTGAGGGAAGCAACCCAGGCATTGAAGGGCAAATACTACATGACCTCAATGATATGAAATAAGCAAGCTGCCTCAGAGAGCTAGAGACTGGAAAATAGTCTTACAGGAAATCGGGGGGTGAAGGAAAAATGTGAGCCGACGTCTGCAGGGGTGGAATCTATGATGAGCTGGTGGTAAGTATGAGCACAAAGAAGAGATATAATGGGTGCAAGGGGTTGCCTTTGGGTGGGGCTTTGCGGGTTTCAGGGGGACTGGGGATGGGTGGATGGGTAAAATTGCCCAAAAATTAGGGGGAGGAAGGGGCAATATACGATCATAGGAGAGTGTCAGCTTTTGGTTGAGAGTAAAATGCTGAGAAAATCGTATCAAAATATAATTAGGAGGGTTACCTCTTTAGGATGCTCGGAGGGGATGGTCTGATGCGGGACGGACTCCTGGGGAATATCTGAACACTCATTTTGCCAGGGTGGGTTGTACCATTGGGTAGAGACCCAAGAAGTGAGAGTTGGGGTGGACCCACATCCGGGGGGGAACTAATGCCATCCAATAGAGGGAACTGTAACTCTCGAGAGAAAGGTTGGCTCCCAGGGCATTAGGGCAGTTGAGCAAGTCAGGCCCTGAACACTGTTGTAAGTATCTCTGGACGTGGCTCCTCGAGAAATGGAGATTGGCTGTCACTGTGGGCCCCAAGGGGAGGGGAAAATGGATGTTGAATGGATGGAACCAAGGTAAATGTGGGGGAAAGAGAGGAGTTTCACGAGAGTACACGAGGATGAATATAAAACATTTAATATTACACTAAAAACATGTAGAGGATGACAGACTAATAATGTAAACTATAATGTAAAATATAGGATAACTAAAAAATTTAGAAAACTGTATATCCTAAAGTATGGACCACAATGTGAGCACAGTTGCCACCTTGTTTGAAAGCTATTGTTTCAGAGTCTGTACATCAGTTTCATTAAATATGATATGAATAAGTTAAAAGATTATCACTGCGGAAGGAAAAAGGTTTTATGGTGGATGTGTGGCAGTACTGTATATTGTATATATGAATTACTGTGGTCTAAGACTCTTGTGAAGAGAAGCTCAATAATTAGGAAAAAAGAAAAGAAAAAGATAGGATGTAGAATTTTTCCAAATCAATACATACTCTAGATCTCACCTTTAAACTCATCGCTATATTCCATTTTACTAGTAAGGGACCCTGACATTATATTGGGCTTCGCTTTACAGGAAGTTTTGGATCACAGATTGGTTCAGCAATGGTGGCAGAGGAATACTGGTATGGGATGTTATTGACAGGCCATATGTGGTTGACAGGGAGTTATACAGGGCATACGTCCAGGGTGCATGGTAATGGTTGGGTATACTTATAGTGGAAACAATTAAAAACAAAAGCTGGGGAGGTACTGGGTTCCTGGAGGGGGGAGCTCTGTCGTGGTCTCTAGGGGAGCAGTGGCAGGCCCCCAGTTGCAACGGTAAGAACCAGGAAGGAATGAGGGTCCAACAGTAAGCCCCTGATACTAATGACTATGCTTGTCAGCCTATACACCTGAAATAAGAACAAGGGCTAGAGCAGCACTGTGCCTGGGAGTTTCCTCCTGACAGCATTTATGTTACTCAAATGCGGCCAGTTTTGAAGCCAAACTCAGCATGTAGATGCAGTACATTCCCCCCAGCGTCGGACATGACACCTGGGGATGAGCCTCCCGGGCACCAAGGGATCACTACCAAATACCAGCTGAAGAAAATGACCTTGAGTTAAAGGTTCAATGCGGATCAGCAGAATATACCTGTCTATGTATAATAACATGACTTTAAAATGCTGTTTGACCTAATGTAAGGGGGAAATGGAAAGGAGAAATGAGTTTATATGGCTATGAGTCTCTAAAAAAGAGTCTGGAGGTTGTCAGAAGGATTGCCCTTATGCACACCTAAGCAGAGTCTCAGAGACAGATAAAGTAGATACAACCCCACGTACTGGTTTTTTTGAGGGCTAAAGAGATCCACAGGTTCTATGGTCATGGCAGATGGGGTTCACTGCCAAGCCAGTTGGCCCTTCTTTGGAGCTGGTGTTTCTGCATGATGGAACTGGACTCAGATGGGATCTCTTTTCACAAGACTTTCATGCTACTTTACTGGAATTGTAGTTGGTGTTGGGGTTTAAGTTATATTTAGGGGATTTGAATCTCTGGACTGACAATATGATAGCCACACCCTGAACCTCAACAGACTTCGATTCCTACACTCTGATTTATTGGACTTACCCCACTCAGCTAACATGGATTTGAAGAATGTCAACCACCACACCATTGAGCCTAGAGTGCCTACAACTGAAAGCAGGAGGATTTCATCCAGTATCCAAGTGGAATCTAAGCCCACTCTTGACATAGATGTGCAATGGACACAATCAATCCTATATCCACAGAGAAAATGTGGCATTGGTGTGGGAATGGTGGCCATGGTGGCTGCTGAGTGCGGGGAATGGGAGATAGAGATGAGATGTGAAGGATCTTTCGGTACTTGGAGTTTCCTGGGTGGTGCTTAATGAACAATTACCGAACATTGTAGATCCCCCCAGGGCCCACTGGATGGAATGTGGGAGAGTGTGGGCTATGGTGTGGACCATTAACTATGAGGTGCAGCGATGCCCAGAGATGTACTTACCAAATACAATGGATGTGTCATGATGATGTGAGAGAGTGTTGCTGTGGGGGGGGATTGGGGTGGGGGCAGTGGGGTTGAATGGGACTTCATATTTTTTGAATGTAATATTTTTTAAAAAATGAATAAAAAAAAGAAAAAAAAACAGAAAAAAAAAACACAACACATTAAACAAATTATACACCACGACCAAGTGGGATTCATTCCAGATATGCAAGGATGGTTCAACATAAGAAAATCAATCAATGTAATACACCATATAAACAGATTGATGAAAAAAATCATATGATTATATCTATAGATTCAGAAAAAGCATTTGACAAATACAGCACCCTTTCTTGATTAAAAAAAAACTCCAAAAGATCAGAATACAAGGAAATTTTTTGAACATGATGAAGAGTATAAATGAAAAACCTACAGCCAACATTGTTTACAATGGAGAAATCCCAAAATCCTTCCCTCTAAAGTCAAGAACAAGAGAAAGATGTCCACTGTTTCTCCCTGTATTTAACATTGTCTTAGTAGTACTTGCTAGAGAACTGAGGCAAGAACCAGATATAAAAGGCATTCAAATTGGAAAGGAAGACATCAAAATTTCAATATTTTCAGATGATATGATAGTATACAATAAAAACCCTGAGAGGTCTACAACAAAGCTTTTAGAACTCATAAATGAGTTTACTAAAGTTTCAGATTATAAGATCAATGTGCAAAAATCAGTAGCATTTCTGTACATCAATAATGAGCAAGATCAGGAGGAAATCAAGAAACAAATACCATTCACAATAGTAAATAAAAAATCAAGTAGTTAGGAATAAATTTAACTAAAGATGTAAAAAATGTATACACCGAGAATTATACAAGTCTGTTCAAGGAAATTAAAGAAGACTTAAATAAATGGAAGAATATTCCCTGTTCATGGTTAGGAAAACTAAATATTATTAAGATGTCTATCCTACCAAAACTGATCTACACATTCAATGCAATCCCAATAAAAATCAACACAGCCTTCTTTAAGGAACTAGAAAAACTAACTATGAAATTTATTTGGAAAGGAAAGAGGCCCCGAATAGCCAAAGACATATTCAAAAAGAAAAATGAAATTGTAGGAATCACACTATCTGACTTCAAATCATACTACAAAGCTACAGTCATGAAAACAGCATGGTATTGGCATAAGGAGAGACACACAGACCAATGGAATCGAATTGAAAGTTCTGATATAGAACCTCATATAAAATTCGATAAAGCCACCAAACCCTCTCAACTGGGGGAGAATGGCCTATTCAACAAATGGTGCCTGGAGAACTGGATATCCATATGTAGAAGAATGAAAGAGGATTACCATCTTACACTTTACACAAAGATAAACTCAAGATGTATCAAAGACCTAAATATAAGAGCCAAGACCGTAAACACCTTGGAAAGCAGTATAGGGAAACATCTACAAGACCTTGTAATAGGAAATGGCTTCATGAAGATCACACCAAAAGCATGAGAAGCAAAAGAACAAATAGATAAATGAGACTTCCTCAAAATTAAAGCCTTCTGCACCTCAAAGGATTTTGTTAAGAAAGTAAAAAGGGAACCTACACAAAGGGAGAAAATATTTGGCAACCATATATCCAATAAGATACTTATAAATTGCATATATAAAGAACTCCTATGTCTTGAAAATAAAAAGATAAACAACCTTTTCAAAAAATGGGAAAAAGATTTAAACAGACACTTCTCGAAAGAAGAAATACAAATGGCTAAAAAGCACATGAAAAAATGCTCCAAATCTCTAGCTATCAGGGAAATGCAAATGAAAACTATAATGAGATACCATCTTACTCCCATAAGTTTGGCAGCTATGAAAAAACAGAAGAATACAAATGCTGGAGAGGATGTGAAGAAATGGGAACACTCATTCACTGCTGGTGGGAATGCAGAAGGATCCATCCGTTTTGGAAGACAGTTTGTTGGTTTCTCAAAAAACTAACCATAGATTTGCCATATGACCCAGCAATACCACTGCTGTGTATATACCCAGCAGAACTGAAAACAAGGACACAAACTGATATATGCACACCAATGTTCTTAGCAGCATTGTTCACTATCGCCAAAAGTTGGAATAAACCCAAATGCCCATCAACAGATGAGTGGACCAATAAAATGTGGTATATACATACAATGGAATACTACTCGGCTTTAAGAGCAAATACACTACAAGCACACGTGATAACATGGATGAATCTTGCGAAGCTTATGTTGAGTGAAGCAACCCAGGCAATGAAGGACAAATACTACATGACCTCAATGATATGAAATAAGCAATCTGCCTCAGAGCAGATGATAGGGTGCAGGAAATCAGGGGGTGGAGGAAGGATGTGAGCTGACGTCTGCAGGGGTGGAATCTATTATGAGCTCGCGGCAAGTATGAGCACAATGAAGAGATAAAATGGGGGCATGGGGTTTCCTTTGGGTGGAGATTTTCACATTTGAGGGGCCTGGGGATGGGTGGATGGGTAATATTGCCCGAAAATTGGGGGGAGGGAGGGGCAACAGATGAACATAGGAGATAGTGAGGGGTTGGTGGAGAGTAAAATGCTGAGAAAACCGTATCAAAATATAATTAGGAGGGTTACCTGTTTAGGATGCTCAGAGGGGATGGTCTGACGTGGGACAGACTCCTGGGGAATGTCTGAATGCTCATTTTGCCAGGGTGGGTTGTACCCTTGGGTAGAGACCCATGTAGTGAGAGTGGGGGTGGACCCACATCCTGGGGAGGGCTAATGCCATCAAAAAAGAGGCAACTGGTAAGTCCAATAAATCAGATTGTAGGTGCTGGAGTCTGTTGAGGCTCAGGACCTGGCTATCACATTGTCAGTCCAGAGATTCAAATCCCCTAAATATATCTTAAACCCCAACATTAACTGCACCTCCAGCACATTAGCATGAAAGTCTTATGAAGGGAGATCCCATCTGAGTCCAGATTCATCACACATAAACACCATTTCCAAAGAGGGGCCATCTGCCCTGGTAGTTAACCCCATCGGCCATGACCATAACTCCCATGGGTCTCTTTAGCCCTCAAAGGAAACAATATCTGGGGGTTGTATCTGCTTTATCTGTCTCTCTGACTCTGGTCAGTTGTGCATGAGGGCAATCCTTCTGCCAGCCTCCAGTATACCACATTTTATTGATCCACTCATCTGTTGATGGACATTTGGATTGATTCCAACTTTTGGCGATAGTGAACAATGCTGCTATGAACATTGGTGTACATATATCGGTTTGTGTCCTTGTTTTCAGATCTGATGGGAATATACCCAGCATTGGTATTGCTGGGTCATATGGCAAATCTATGGATAATTTTTTGAGAAACCGCCAAACTGTCCTCCAGAATATTTGGATCCTTCTGCATTCCCACCAGCAATGGATGAGTGTTCCCCTTTCTTCACATCCTCTCCAGCATTTGTATTCTACTGTTTTTTTCATGGCTGCCAATCTTATGGGAGTAAGATGGTATCTCATTGTAGTTTTGATTTGCATTTCCCTGATAGCTAGAGATTTGGAGCATTTTTTCATGTGCTTTTTAGCCATTTGTATTTCTTCTTTGGAGAAGTGTCTGTTTAAGTCTTTTTCCCTTTTTTGAAATGGGTTGTTTATCTTTTTGTTTTCAAGATATATGAGTTCTTTATATATGCAAGTTATAAGTCTCTTATCAGATATATGGTTGCCAAATATTTTCTCCCATTGTGTGGTTTCCCTTTTTACTTTCATGACAAACTCCTTTGAGGTGCAGAAGGCTTTAATTTTGAGGTAGTCCCATTTATCTATTTGTTCTTTTGCTGCTCGTGCTTTTGGTGTGATATTCATGAAGCCATTTCCTATTACAAGGTCCTGTAGATGTTTCCCTACACTGATTTCTAAGGTCTTTATGGTCTTGGCTCTTATATTTAGGTCTTTGATCCATCTTGAGTTGATCTTTGTATAAGGTGTGAGATGGTAATCCTCTTTCATTCTTCTATATATGGCTATCCAGTTCTCCAGGCACCATTTGTTGAATAGGCCATTCTCCCCCAGTTGAGAGGGTTTGGTGGCTTTATCGAATATTATATGGCTATATACATGAGGTTCTATATCTGAACTTTCAATTCGATTCCATTGGTCTGTTTATCTCTCCTTATGCCAGTACCATGCTGTTTTCACTACTGTAGCTTTGTAGTATGTTTTGAAGTCAGGATGTGTGATTACTCCTATTTCGTTTTTCTTTTTCAATATGTCTTTGGCTATTCGGGGCCTCTTTCTATTCCAAATAAATTTCATAGTTAGTTTTTCTAGTTCCTTAAAGAAGGCTGTGTTGATTTTTATTGGGATTGCATTGAATGTGTAGATCAGTTTTGGTAGGATAGACATCTTAATAATATTCAGTCTTCCTATCCATGAACAGGGAATATTCTTCCATTTATTTAGGTCTTCTTTGATTTCCTTGAACAATCTTGTATTGTTCTCAATGTATAAGTTTTTTACCTCTTTAGTTAAATTTATTCCTAAGTATTTGATTTTTTTATTTACTATTGTGAATGGTATTTGTTTCTTGATTTCCTCCTGATCTTACTCATTATTGGTGTACAGAAATGCTACTGATTTCTGCGCATTGATCTTATAACCTGAGACTTTGCTAAACTCATTTATGAGTTCTAGGAGCTTTGTTGTAGATCTCTCAGGGTTTTCTATATATAGGATCATGTCATCTGCAAATAATGAAATTTTTACTTCTTCCCTTCCAATTTGAATGCCTTTTATATCTGGTTCTTGTCTCAGTGCTCGAGCAAGTACTTCCAAGACAATGTTAAATAGAAGGGGAGACAATGGGCATCCTTGTCTTGTTCCTGAGTTTAGAGGGAAGGATTTCAGGATTTCGCCATTGTAAACAATGTTGGCTTTCGGTTTTTCATATATACTCTTTATCATGTTCAAAAAGTTTCCTTGTATTCTGATCTTTTGGAGTGTTTTTATCAGGAAGGTGTGCTTTATTTTGTCAAATGCCTTTTCTGCATCTATAGGTATAATCATGTGTTTTTTTTCTCTCAATCTGTTTATATGGTGTATTACATTGATTGATTTTCTTATGTTGAACTGTCCTTGCATACCTGGAATAAATCCCACTTGGTCATGGTGTATAATTTGTTTAATGTGTTGTTGAATACGATTAGCAAGTATTTTGTTAAGTATTTTTGCATCTGGGTTCATTAGAGAAATTTGTCTGTAATTTTCCTTTCTTGTGGTGTCTTTGTTTGGCTTTGGTACTAGGGTAATTTTGGCATCATAGAAGGAATTAGGCAGTGTTCCTTCTGTTTCGATTTTTTGGAATAGTTTCAACAGGTTTGCTGTTAGTTCTTTCCGGAATGTTTTGTAGAATTCAACTGTGAAGCCGTCTGGCCCTGGGCTCTTTTGAGTTGGGAGATTTTTAATGACTGATTCTATCTCTTTGCTTGTGATTGGTTTGTTAAGATCATCAATTTCTTCTTTTGTCAGTATGGGCTGTTTATGAGTTTCTAGGAATTTGTCCATTTCCTCTAAATTGTCATTTTTGTTGGAATATAGTTTTTCAAAGTATCCTCTTATGATAGTCTTTATTTCTGTGCGGTCAGTGGTGATATCACCTTTCTCATTTCTTATTTTGTGTATTTGCATCTTTTCTCTTTTTTTCTTTGTTAGTCTCGCTAAAGGTTTGTCAATTTTGTTGGTCTTCTCAAAAAACCAGCTCTTGTTCTTGTTTATTTTTTCAAGTGCTTTCTTATTTTCTTTTTCATTTAGTTCTGCTCTTATCTTTGTTACTTCCTTCCTTCTTCTTCCTGTTGGGTTACTTTGTTGTTGTTTTTCTAAATCTGTCAAAAGTGCAGTTAGTTCTCCAATTTTTGCTCTTTCTTCTTTTTTGATATATGAATTTATGGCTATAAATTTCCCTCTCAGTACCGCTTTTGCTGCATCCCATAAATTTTGGTATGTTGTGTTATCATTATCATTTGTTTCAAGGTAGTCATTGATTTCTTTTGAGATTTCCTCTTTGACCCACTGTTTTTCTAAGAGTGTGCTGTTTAATTTCCAAATTGTCGTGTGGAATCTGGGTCTCTGTCCCTTGCAAATTTCCAGCTTCACTCCACCGTGGTCAGAGATATTGTTTTGTATGATTTCTATCTTTCTGAATTCATTAAGCCTTTCTTTGTGGCCTAGCATATGGTCAATCTTGGAGAATGTTCCATGTGCGCTTGAGAAAAATGTGTATCCTGCTGTGTTTGGGTGTAATGATCTATATATGTCTATTAGATCCAGCTCTTCTAATATACTGTTCAAATGTTTTGTTTCTTTAGTGATTCTCTTTTGAGATGTTCTGTCCAGAGTTGATAGTGGTGTATTAAAATCCCCCACTATAATTGTAGATGCATCTATTCTTTCACTTAGTTTTTCCAGCGTTTGCCTCACATATTTAGAGGCGCCCTTGTTAGGAGCATAAATATTTATGATTGTTCGATCTTCTTGACAGATTGTCCCTTTCACTAAAATATAGTATCCTTCTTTGTCTCTCACAATTATTTTGCATTTAAAGTCTATTATGTCTGATATTAATAAAGCTACTCCTGCCATTTTTTGGTTGTTGTTTGCTTTTATGATTGTTTTCCAGCCATTCACTTCCAACCTCCATGAGTCTCTGGGTCTAAGATGTGTCTCTTGTGGGCAGCATATAGATGGGTCATATTTCCTTATCCAGTGTCCCAGTCTGAATCTTTTGATAGGTGAGTTTAATCCGTTGACATTCAGTGTTATTACGTTAAGAGAGTTATTTTTGGTAGCCATATTTTGGTTGGATTTGTGTTTGTTATATTTTGTTTGTATTATTTTATTTTCCCCTTCTATTTTTGTCTTTCTTGTTGCTTTTACACTCTCCTCCATCTCTGACTGTCCTGTTTTTTCCTTTCTTCCTGCAGAACTCCCTTAAAAATTTCTTGAAGGCGAGGTTTCTTGTTGATATACTCTTTCCATTTCTGTTTATCTGCGAATATTTTGAACTCTCCATCATTTTTGAATGCTAGTTTAGCTGGATAGAGTATTCTTGGTTGGAAATTTTTTTCCTTTAGTACCTTGACTATATCATACCACTGCCTTCTTGCCTCCGTCGTTTCAGATGAGAAATCAGCACTTAATCTTATGGAGTTTCCCTTGTATGTGATGGTTTTCTTTTCTCTTGCTGCTTTTAGAATTTTTTCTTTGTCTTGAGCATTGGATAATTTGACAAGTATATGTCTTGGGGTGGGCCTGTTGGGGTTTATGCCAATTGGAGTGCGCTGTGCTTCTTGGATATGTACATCTGTCTCTTTCAGTAGATTTTGGAAGTTTTCATTCATTATTTCCTGCAACACTCCTTCTGACCCCTTTCCCTTCTCTTCTCCTTCTGGAATGCCTATAATACGTATGTTTGAGCGTTTTGCGTTATCATTCAGGTCCCTAAGTCCTATCTGGATTTTTTCTACCTTTTTATTGACCACTTCTACTATCTGTTTGATTTCCAATGCACTGTCTTCCACATCACTAATTCTCTGCTCTGCCTCTTCTAGTCTGCTGATATTTGCTGCAAGTGTATTTTTGATTTCTTGAATTTGTGGTGTTCATTTCCATCATATCTGTTACTTTTTTGCTCATGTCTGCAATTTCCCCTCCAAGTGTTGTCTTCATGCTGTTAATCTCTTTCATTACTTCATCAAATGTGTCGGTGATAAATGTTCTGAGATCTTTCATTGCTTGTGCGAAGTCCTGCCCCCCTTCCTGATTGGATTCAGCCATGTTTTCCTGATTACTGGTTTGGTTTGTAGATTTTTGTTGCTGTCTTGTCAACATTTTTTCTTGACGGGTTTAATCAGTTCCTTAGCTTCTTTGTCTAGTCTTGGAGATTAATTAGCTGTTGTTTTTGCGTATGTGTTATATCTTCTCTTTGTCACTTTGTTCTTCTTATTCCAATTTCTTATTGCTAGTTAAGCTCACTTTAAAGGAAAGTATTAGTGCTGGGGAAAGGCAATTGTGTAAGGGAGGAAAAAGTGTGAAGTAGTATTGGTGATATATGTTAACAAAGCAACAATATGAGTTCTGGAAGGATGGAGGTTAGATCATGTAAATTGTGTAGAGTTATAGTAGTAGGAAAGTACCTATAATGAGGTAGATGACTGAATATGGGAGGAATGTGGTACGTACTAAGAGGCTATTGTTTTCGTGAGAGAGGGAAAGAGAAAAGAAAGGTAATAGTTTCAGGGACAAATACCAGATAGAAAACTAAACAAAGGTATTAGAAATTAAGAGTTAGACACTTTGTGGATCAAAGAAAGTGAGATGAAATATAGGGGAGATAGCAGATGGTGGAGGATATCAAGTTGTAGGGGAAAGGGGATAGTGTAGATAGGCTAAATCTATTCACAGAGAAATGAGGCAGTGGAGGGTGAGGAAACCCAGCAAATGTGAGGTATTTCCTGTAGGACCTATTGCATTGTTAAGATAAAATAGTATAAGAAGAATATTGGGGACAGGAAAGAGTGGATTAAAAAACACAACAACAACAACAACAATAAAATAAAATAAAAAATTAAAAAAAAAACAAACAAAAACAAAGAACAGAAACGCTGCTGCCAGGCTCAGCTGGGCTTGGCTGGGCTCGGCTGGGCTCCGGTCCCCCGCCCTCCGTGGCTCGGCTGGGCTTGGCTAGGCTCGGCTGGGCTCGGGTCCCCCACCCGTCGTGGCTCGGCTGGGCTCGGCTGGGCTCGGCTTTCCCTCCCACCGCCCGCCACGGCGCAGCCCGGCTCGGCTCTCCCGCCCGGCGCGGCGCAGCTGGGCTCAGCCGAGCTCATCTGGGCTCAGCTCCCTCGCCCGCCGCGGCTCGGCTGGGCTCGGCTGGGCCCGGCTGGGTTCGGCTTCCCCACCCACCACCCGCCGCAGTGCAGTGTGACTCGGCTCTCCCACTCGCCACCCTCCGCGGCGTGGCCGGGCTTGACCGAGCTCAGCTGGGCTCAGCCCCCTCACCCTCCGCGGCTCAGCTGGGCTCGGCTGGGCTCGGCTTCACTGCCCACCGCCTGCGGCGGCGCAGCTAGGCTCGGCTGGGCTCGGCTCCCTCGCCCGCCGCCCGCCACGGCACAGCGCGGCTCGGCTCTCCTGCCCGCCGCTCGCCGCGGCGCAGTGCGGCTCGGCTCTCCCGCCCACCGCCTGCCGTGGCGCGGCTAGGCTCAGCTGGGCTCGGCTCCCTTGCCCGCCACCCGCCACAGCACAGCATGGCTCGGCTCTCCCACCCGCCGCCCACCGTGGCGTGGCTCGGATCCCCCGCCCACTGCCCACCACGGCCCAGCTAGGCTACCCTGGCCGCCGCCCGCCGGGGCTCGGCGCGGTGCTAGCTGCCTCGGCTCTGCCTACCCAAGGAGGGAATCCTCCTCACAGACGGATCCTCTCTGTTACCTTCCCTCCAAATCGATGTCCAAACACCTTGGGACCAGGAAAAATCCCGAAACAGCCCAGTCCCAAAGAGTCTCCGATGCCTCCCAGCCGATTCCCTCCAGGAGCTAGTAACCGGGAAGTTCACTCAGACGCCATCTTGCCTCCTCCTCCGTATTTGATCTTGCTAATACTGTTAACTGTACCAGTTGGTTGGAAAGTAGAAATTCCTTTGATGTAAAATTGTTCAGTTATGCTCAAGTGTTGCAAAATATTGTTTCCTCCCTCTAGGTCACATAGTTAAATATATATGCACAGAAAGTCTTTTTTTTCCCCCATTACCTATCAAGCTAAATGATACTCCAATTTTTTTGTCAGGGAATCAAACTTTGCAGATATTAAGACTTTAAATCTTTAGGGTAAGATGCATATAGCAATGCAATAAGCTCACTGTAGTTGTAAGGTGACAATATGGCACTTTTGAATAAGTATAGTGCCTTGAAATTCAAAGATGGAAATTTTAGACCAACTTTCACTTATTAGCTTTATAATTTTGGGCAAATCATTTATTCCTTCTGCACCTCTGTTTAATCTTGTATTGTCAAAAAGCTAGTGTATATGAAATTGCTTTATAAAAGGTTAAATGTGTATCAGATGTTAAGATAAAGAGGAATGCTGATTTTTGGAGTAAATGTATTTTCTAAAATTACTCAATAGAAAATTGTCTGCTATTTTAAAAATTATGTTCAGAATAATATGACAAATTCCCAAAATATTTGAGTTAAGAGTTATTACTTTCCTAAGATGCAATTCTTATACAATATATTCTTAAAGTAACAACTCAAAATAAGTTTATTTTTCTTTGATTTTTACTTTACATTTGTCTTGCTTAAAGAGCAAGAGGCAGACCAATTAGAAATGACTATAATATATGTAAATAAATTGTATTATATTTGGAAAAAGGCACATTTGAAATCAGAAAGTTTGAAATGACTATATTTATACTGGGCTAGACCTGAAATTTTTTGGATTCTATGATATTCAAATGGAAAATGTCTCAAACACATTGAGGGATAAGAAAAGAAACAAAGTCACTCACTTAAGTGCTAGCTGCAGTAAGGGATTAAAAGTTCAGTCAAAATGTGAGATTACTCATTATGGATGGTGAACAAAGAGCTCTTTAGCAGCAGGTTAAGCATAAATATACTGTCTAGTCAAATTTTATCATTAAGGATAGACTGGATTGTAAAATCATCCTTAACTGAAATATGCAGTTTTTTTTCAATCCAATCAAGAGAAAAACATTAATCAAATAATTACAGTGATTTACTATATAGCACACACTTTCAAACTGATGGGCCTTTTTCTGTAGGTTTTAAAAATGATATTTAAATCTTTAGGCTTTAAAGTTTTATTGAAACTTTGATGGTTTAATAAGTCTTTATAAATATAATAAATATTTTCTATATAAATGCCTGCCATGATACCATTTTGATATGAATTCCTTTAAAATGTTTCTGTCACTTTACTATTTTTAAGAAGATCTGCAGCAAATACATTTTTAAGCAGTATGTTACACATAGTAGGTATTCAAATATTAGTTCTTGTGCTTTTTTGAGTAGACATTTTAGGAATAATTCTTAGAATTTATTTCTGAGCCAAAGTTAGGAATGTTTGCTGGTAGTTATTGAGTGTTTACTTTTTCTAAGTTTCTATGTGTGTGTGTGTAAGAGTAATGGAAATGTTTTTGTTTTGTTTAATGGTTGTTTTTAATAATCCAGGAAAAAAGAGACTAGATAAACACTTAAATCATATTTTTAAGAAGTCTGATCAATGAATGTCCAAGGTATTTCCATCATATATTTTTGTTTTATAAAACTTTATGAAAATGATATATAAACCTATTATATATGTAATGATTTTTTTCCTCTAAACATCTTGAAATGAGCATAGAAGAGGCAATAAACAAGGACACTTTTATTTCTAAAATGAGAAAAATCAAGACAAGAATGAGTTGTAAAATGAGCATGTTCAAATCACCTAAAGCCCTTACATTGTTTCTAAGTCCATCAGCAAAACATTTTTGAGTTTTACTACTTTAGCAGGGTACTTGTTATTGAAATAAAACAACAATAATCAAATGAAGAGTCAGTGACCTAAAGAAGGTGTATTTTTTCTCTCCATTTATTTTTTCAATGTTACATTAAAAAAATATAAGAACCCTCCATATACTCCCCACTCCCCTCACCCCACTCCTCCCACATCAGCAACCACTTTCATCATCATGGGACATTCATTGTATTTGGTGAATACTGCTGCACCACATGGATAATGGTTTACATTGTAGTTTACACTCTCCATCAGTCCACCCAGTGGACCATGGCAGAACAAATAAATGCTCAGCCTCTGTCCCTGTAGTACCACCTAGGACAACTCCAAGTCAAGAAGGTGTATTAGGTGGCAAACTTGGCCCAGTCATTAGGGCGTCTGTCTACCACATGGGAGGCCCATGGTTCAAACCCCGGGCCTCCTTGACCCATGTGCAGCTGGCCCATGTGCAGTGCTGATGTGCACAAGGAGTGCCATGCCACGCAAGGATGTCCTCCCCATAGGGGAGCCCCACCAAGGAGTGTGCCCCATAAGGAGAGCTGCCCAGCATGAAAGAAAGTGCAGCCTGCCCAGGAATGGTGCCACAAACATGGAGAACTGACACAACAAGATGACGCAATAAAAAGAAACACAGATTCCAGTGCTGCTGACAACAATAGAAGCAGACAAAGAAGATGCAGCAAATAGACACAGAGATCAAACAACTGGGGTGGGGGGAGGGGAGAGAAAGAAATAAATCTTTAAAAAAAAAGAAGGTATATTATATCCATAAAATCTTAAAATTGATAAAATGTGTTTTTATTGAAAAAGACAAGTAGCATTACATGCTTTCATATATATTCATAAGTATTTCAAGTAGCATGTCAGTCATATTTATTTAGGCATAATTCATATTCCACTTCAAGGAACAATCCTATGCTTCATTAAAATAGCTGTTTTTATGAAAGAAAAAGAGTGGAAATGAGTAAAAAAAATTACCAGTATAAACTGTTATATTAAAATGAAGAGATACATTCATTATGAAAATGCTATATATTCTTTCAAATCTGTAGGCTTATGCCTTCCTTGCCAAAAAAATTCATAAGGGAAACATAAGAAATGTAATACAGTAATATCTGTGGGAGCAGCCTTCCATGTTAAGGAGGGGATTGGCAGTTATATGAAATTAGATGGATTTCTAAAATTACAGTTGAAAGAATGAACTCAACAGCTAACAGCTTGATATTTCTTCTCTTCCTCCATGAAAATTATAGATATTGAAAGATTTTTCAAAACAAACATTTTTCATAGCAATGTTGTAGAGGTATAATTTGAAAGTATACCTATGTGTGGTTGCCTTCCATTGCATTGCAAGCAAACGGAGTGACAGAAGTGATTCACTCTAACCTTGGTACCCTCTGAGGAAAAGCTCCTATGTACCTAAACATTAGCAATACCTATACAAAGAAAAAACAAAAACAAAACACTCTTTGATGATAAAAGACAAGGGCAATTTCTTTAATCATAGTCATCATTAATTGCTTTAATAAAGCTTAATTGAGGGGCTTTTATGTCTCAGGCACTGTGTTAAATGTTGCAGAAACACTAACAGGCAAAATAGACTTGATTTTTGTGCTTGTGAAGAATAAAGTCTGGATAAAATGGTTGAAAATGGTGGCTGAGTGAGCTTACCTGACGGTCTCTCCTGCAAAGAAGTGGCTGGGCAATGCTGGAGGTTCTCTGGGACCAGGCTGTTTCGGGATTTTTGCAGGGCAGGAAGTGGCTGGACATCTATTTGGTGGGAAGGTAATGGAGACGATTAGTCTATAAGATATAATTGAAACTCTATTGCATGGAGGTGAGAGCTACGCACAGGACACTCCCTCCTGGGGTGGGTGGAGCAGCGGAACTGGCTCTGCGGCCATGCTTTTTGGAGGCTATGTGGTACTGGGGAATTCACAAGCCCTGGACGGGCTGTTAGGGGGTTGACAGGATGGGACGCCTTTGCAGACCGATTTGGGGAGACAAACGGGGGTTTTGTTGC
Organism: Dasypus novemcinctus; assembly: GCF_030445035.2. Lineage (NCBI taxonomy): Eukaryota > Metazoa > Chordata > Mammalia > Cingulata > Dasypodidae > Dasypus > Dasypus novemcinctus. Next base: position 122,919,655 of record NC_080704.1, on the reverse strand, counting down.
GAAGCAGGGAATTTTTGATTGCGGACACAAGTAATAGCACGTCCGCCTGGAGCCCCGCCCCCCCCCCCCAAAGTCCGGCTGCCTATCTGCTGCCGACTTATATTGCTGGCAATAAAGGGACATAACTGGGAGGCTGTTACAGAGTGTAGTGGGGGAGGGCATGTCTGGAAGCTGATTGGGGGAATATTTTGCGAAGCTTGGGAATTTTGGTTTTGGACTCTGTTGTCGGCGTTTCCGGCTGGAGCCCCACCCCTGGGCCTGGCTTCTGATCTGCATCATTAAATTGGCAGCAGTGTAGAGGCGCCCTCAGGTGGCCTTTCCAGGGGATTACAGGGTGGGAGCTGTCCTGAAACCGAATTGATGATATATCCACAGAATAAACCCCAGTGAGTGAGTGAATTGCAGGGTTCAGACACATAAGATAGAGTTTCCGGATCTGACTTCTCCCATAAGGCTGGCACCCAGCTGCAGGGATCCCTGAAGGCTGTGTTACACTGCGGTGCCCCCAGGCTCCCTGTTGACCAGATTTGAGATTGCCAGGTCTGAGTCCCCCAAACCCTGGTGGCCCACACCCCAGAGACTCACACCTTTTGAGTCATCAATATCTCAGACTTTCCATCCCTGAATCCATCATACCCTGAAGTCCATTTGAGGTCCTTAAATGTCCTAGGCCTCAATGTTTGCATTTTTTCTTTTTTCTTTCATTTTGTTTTGTTTTTATTTTCATTTTATCTTATTTTTTATTATTTTTAATGTCCTGATTGCTAACATTGCATTATCCCCTAGGCTTTTCTCGCAATGTATACCCCAAAGTCTTTTTTTCCTCAGGTATTTAGGGTTTTATTGTTGTTGTTGCTGTTGTGGTTGGTGTATATCTTTTTTTTTCCCTACCTGCTCCCTGCCCTTTACCCATCCCCTTTTTCTTTCTTTCTTTCTTTTCTTTTTTTTTCTGTTTTTTCTCTCTCTTGTCCTGCATTTTCTTCTTATTTTATTTTATCATAATTATACAATAGGTGCTGCAGGGAACAACTCAATATTGCTGGGTTTCCTCATCCTCCACTGCCTCATTTCTGTGTGAATTGATTTTGGCTACATACACTATCCCCTTTCCCCTACATCTTGATATCCTCCATCATCTACTGTCTCTCCTATATTCGACCCCCCTTTCTTTGATCCACAAAGTGTCTAACTCTTAATTTCCAATACCTTTGTTTTGTTTTCTGTCTGTTATCCACTCTTGAAACTATTACCTTTCTTTTCTCTTTGCCTCTCTCATGAAAATACTAGCTTTTTAATTCATACTATATTCCACCCATATTCAGTCGGCTACCTCATTATAGGTACTATACCTACTGCTATAACTCTACACAACTTACATGAATCTAATATCCATCCTCCCAGATCTCATATTGTTTCTCTGTTAACATTTATCACCAATACTACCTTACACTTTTTCCTTCCTTACACAATTGCCTTTCCCTGGCCCTAATGCTTTCCTTTAAAGTGAACTCAACCAGCAATAAGAAATTAGAATAAGAAGAACAAAGTGACAAAGATAAGATATAACACTTACATAAAAACAACAGCTAATTAATCCCCAAGACTAGACAAAGAAGCTAAGGAACTGATTAAACCTGTGAAGATAAAAGGATGACCAGACAGCAACATAAATCTACAAACCGAACCAGTAATCAGGAAAACATGACTGAATCCAATGAACAAAATAAAAATCAGGAAGGGGAGCAGAACTTCACACAAGTAATGAAAGATCGCAGAACATTTATCACTGACAAATTTAATGAAGTAAAGGAAGAGGTTAACAACATGAAGACAACATTTGGAGGGGAAATTGCAGACATATGCAAAAAGATAACAGATATGATGGGAATGAACACCACAGTTCAAGAAATGAAAAATACACTTGCAGCAAATATCAGCAGACCAGAAGAGGCAGAGTAGAAAATTAGTGATGTGGAAGACAGTACATCAGAAATCAAACAGATAGTAGAATTGATCGATAAAAAGATAGAAAAAATCCAGCTAGGACTCAGGGACCTGAATGACAATGCAAATTGCACAAACACACTTATTATAGGCATCCCAGAAGGAGAAGAGAAGGGAAAGGAGTCAGAAGGAGTGGGGCAGGAATTAATGGCTGAAAACTTCCAAAATCTACTGAAAGAGACAGAAGTACATATCCAAGAAGCACAGCACACCCCAATCGTCATAAACCTCAAAAGGCCCACCTCAAGACATATAGTTGTCAAATTATCCAACACTCAAGACAAAGAGAAAATTCTAAAAGCAGCAAGAGAAAAGAAAAACATCACATACAAGGGAAGCTCTATAAGATTAAGTGCTGATTTTTCATCTGAAAACATGGAGGCAAGAAGGCAGTAGTATGATATACTCAAGGTACTAAAGGAAAAAAATTTCCAACCAAGAATACTCCATCTAGCTAAACTAGCATTCAAAAATAATGGAGAGTTTTTTTTCCGGCAAGATGGTGGCTGCGTGAGCTTGCCTGGTAGTGTCTCTGCAGGGGGCGGCTGGGCAGCGTTGAAGGCTCTTTGGGACCGCGCTGTTTCGGGGATTTTTGCTGGTTGGAAGGTGTCTGGATGTCAATTCGGTGGGAAGGTAACAGAGAGGATACATCTATAATATATAAACGGAGGTCCCAGCTGGGCTCGGGAAGTTCCCTCCTTGGGTGGGCGGAGCCACGGTAGCGGGTGCTCCTGAAGCTCCGGAGCCGCGGCGGCCAGGATTTTTGTTTTTTTTTTCCTTTTACTAGAGGCTTTGCGGTGCTGAGAAATTCGCGGATACTGGGCTGGCTGGTGAGGGATTGTTGGGACAAGACTCCTTTGCAGATTGATTTGGGGAGACAGACGGTGTTTTCTTGTGAAGCGGGGGACGTTTTTGGTCGCCGGACAGGGGGGGCAGTGCTTCCGCCTGGAGCCCCATCCCCACAGGTCCGGCTGCCGATCTGCAACGGAATGGGATTTTGGACAATAAGGGGACACAATTGGGAGACTGTTGTAGGGTGCAGTGAGGGAGGAGGACACGTCTGGAAGCTGATTGGGGGATATTTTGCGAAGTTTGGGATTTCGGATCTTAGAGTCTGTTTTCGGTGTTTCCAGCTGAAGCCCACCCCACCCGGCGGGGCTTGGGATCTGGGTCATTGAACTGGCCGTGGTGTAGAGGCGCCCTCAAGTGGCCGTTGCGAGGGAGCACAGGGAGGGAGCTGTCCAAAGGCTGATAACCTGAGGAGTTAGGTGAATTTCAGGGATCAGAAATTCAATATAAAATTCGCGGATCTGGCTTCCCCCACAGGGCTGGCACCCAGCTACGGGGATCCCTGAGGGCTGTGTTGCACTGTGGGGCTCCTAAGCTTTCTGTGGACCAGATTTGAGCTTGCCAGGTCTGGGTCCCCTGAACTCTGGCGGTCCACACCCCAGACTCACACCTCTTGAGTCTTCAGTGTCTCAGACTTTCCACCCCTGAATCCATCACGCTCTGGGGTCTACCTGGGGTCCTTGAGTGCCCTGGACCTTAACGTTTGCGTTTTATCTTTATTGGTTCATATTGTTTTGTTTTTATTTTCACTTTATCTTATTTTTTACTCTTTTTGACGCCCTGATTGCTAATATTGCATTATCCCCTAGTCTTTTCTCCTAGCGTCTCCCCCAAAGTCTTTTTTTTTCTTTATACAGATATTTAGGGGTTTTTTTTGGTTGTTGTTTTAGATAGTGTTGCAATTGTGACACGTGTATACCTGTATCTCTCTCCCCCCTATCTTTTCCCCACCGTTTGCCTATCCTCTTTTTCTTTCTTCCTTTCTTCTTGTCTTTCTTTTTTTCTTTATTATAATTAGTGTTTTTTTTTTCTTTTTTTCGGTTCTCTCTTTCCCTCTTGTCCCTCATTTTCCACTTATTTTATTTTAATTCAAGTACACAATAGGTGCTACAGGGAACACCTCACATTTGCTGGGTTTTCCCATCCTCCACTGCCTCATTTCTGTGTGAACTGATTTAGGCTACCTACACTATCCCTCTTCCCCTGCATCTTGATAACCACTATCATCTACTGTCTCTCCTATATTCCACCCCCCACCTCCCATTCTTTGATCCACAAAGTGTCTAACTCTTATTTTCTAATACACTTGTTCTGTTTTCTGTCTGTTATCCACTCTTGAAACTATTACCTTTCTTTTCTTTTTCCTTCTCTCATGAAAACAATAGCTTTGTAGTTCATACCATATTCTGCCTATATTCAGTCATCTACTTCATAAAAGATACTCTACCTACAGCTATAACTCTATACAATCTACATGAATCTAACCTCCATCCTCCCAGATCTCATATTCTTGCTTTGTTAACATACATTACCAATACCACTTTACACTTTACCCTTGCTGACACAATTGCCTTTCCCCAACACTAATACTTTCTTCTAAAGTGAATTTAACCAACAACAAGTAACTTGAGTAAGAAGAAAAAAGTGACAAAGAGAAGATATAACACCTATGCAAAAATAACAACTAATTAACCTCCAAAAGCAGACAAAGAAGCTAAGGAACTGATTAAATTCGTCAAAATAAAGAGATGACCAGAAAGCAACAAAAATCTACAAACCAAACCAATAATCAGGAAAACATGACTGAATCCAATCAACAAACCAATAATCACGAAGGGGAGCAAAACTTGGCACAAGCAATGAAAGAACTCAGAACATTTATCACCGACAAATTTGATGCAGTAATGAAAGAGGTTAACAACATGAAGACATCACTTGGAGGGGAAATTGCAGACATACGCAAAAACATAACAGATATGATGGGAATGAACACCACAGTTCAAGAAATCAAAAATACACTTGCAGCAAATATCAGCAGACTAGAAGAGACAGAGCAGAGAATTAGTGATGTGGAAGACAGTACCTCAGAAATCAAACAGATAGTAGAAGGGGTCAATAAGAAGATAGAAAAAATCCAATTAGGATTTAGGGACCTGAATGACAATGCAAAACGCTCAAACATACGTATTATAGGCATTCCAGAAGGTGAAGAGAAGGGAAAGGGGCCAGAAGGAGTGTTGCAGGAAATAATGGCTGAAAACTTCCCAAATCTACTGAAAGAGACAGATGTACATATCCAAGAAGCACAGCGCACTCCACAAGTCATAAACCCCAACAGGCCCACCCCAAGACATATACTTATCAAATTATCCAAGGCTCAAGACAAAGAGAAAATCCTAAAAGCAGCAAGAGAAAAGAAAACCATCACATACAAGGGAAGCTCAATTAGATTAAGTGCTGATTTCTCTTCTGAAACCATGGAGGCAAGAAGACAGTGGTATGATATAGTCAAGGTACTAAAGGAAAAAAAATTCCAACCAAGAATACTCTATCCAGCTAAACTAGCATTCAAACATGATGGAGAGTTCAAAATATTCACAGACAAACAGAAACTGAAAGAGTATACCAACAAGAAACCTCCCCTTCAAGAAATTCTAAAGGGAGTTCTGCAGGAAGAAAGGAAAAAACAGGAAAGGCAAAGTTGGAGGAGAGTATAAGACCAAAAACAACAACAAAAAAGACCAAAAAAATATACAAACAAAATATGACAAACACAAATCCAATCAAAATATGGCTAACACAAATAATTCCTTGATAGTAATAACACTGAATGTCAATGGATTAAACTCACCTATCAAAAGATTCAGACTGGGACATTGGATAAGGAAATATAACCCATCCATATGCTGTCTACAAGAGACACATCTTAGACCCAGAGACGCATGGAGATTGAAAGTGAATGGCTGGAAAACAATCATACAAGCTAACAATAACCAAAAAAAGGCAGGAGTAGCTATATTAATATCAGACAAAATAGACTTTAAATGTGAAACAATTGTGAGAGACAAAGAAGGATACTACATTTTACTGAAAGGGAAAATCTGTCAAGAAGATCGAACAATCATAAATATCTATGCCCGTAACAAGGGTGCCTCTAAATACGTCAGGCAAACGCTGGAAAAACTAAGTGAAAGAATAGATACATCTACAATTATAGTGGGGGATTTTAATACACCACTATCAACTCTGGACAGAACATCTCAAAAGAGAATCACCAAAGAAACAAAATATCTGAATAGTATATTAGAGGAGCTCGATCTAATAGACATATATAGATCGCTACACCCAAACACAGCAGGATATACATTTTTCTCAAGCGCACATGGATCATTCTCTAAGATAGATCATATGCTAGGCCACAAAGAAAGGCTGAACGAATTCAGAAAGATTGAAATCATACAAAACATTATCTCTGACCACAGTGGAGAAAAGCTGGAGATTTGCAAGGGACAGAAGCCCAGATTTCACACCACGATTTGGAAATTAAACAGCACACTCTTAGAAAAACAGTGGGTCAAAGAGGAAATCTCAAAAGAAATCCATGACTACCTTGAAACAAATGATAATGATAACACAACATACCAAAATTTATGGGATGCAGCAAAAGCAGTACTGAGAGGGAAGTTTATAGCCATAAATTCATATAGCAAAAAAGAAGAAAGAGCAAAAATCGAAAAACTAACTGCACATTTGAAGGAATTAGAAAAACAACAACAAAGTAACCCAACAGGAAGAAGAAGGAAGGAAATAACAAAGATAATAGCAGAACTAAATGAAATAGAAAATAAGAAAGCACTTGAAAAAATAAACAAGACCAAGAGCTGGTTTTTTGAGAAGATTAACAAAATTGACAAACCTTTAGCAACACTAACAAAGAAAAAAAGAGAGAAGATGCAAATACACAAAATAAGAAATGAGAAAGGCGATATCACCACTGACCCAACAGAAATAAAGACTATCATAAGAGGATATTTTGAAAACTATATTCCAACAAAAATGACAATCTAGAGGAAATGGACAAATTCCTAGAAACACATAAGCAGCCCATATTTACGAAAGAAGAAATTGATGATCTTAACAAACCAATCACAAGCAGAGAGATAGAATCAGTTATCAAAAATCTCCCAACTAAGAAGAGCCCAGGGCCAGATGGCTTCACAGGTGAATTCTACAAAACATTCCGGAAAGAACTGACACCAATCCTGCTGAAACTATTCCAAAACATCGAAACGGAAAGAATATTACCCAACTCCTTCTATTATGCCAACATTACCCTAGTACCAAAGCCAAACAAAGACATCACAAGAAAGGAAAATTACAGACCAATTTCTCTGATGAACCTAGACGCAAAAATACTTAACAAAATACTTGCTAATCGTATTCAACAATACATTAAACGTATTATACATCACGACCAACTGGGATTCATCCCAGGTATGCAAGGATGGTTCAACATAAGAAAATCAATCAACGTAATACACCATATAAACAGATTGAAGTAAAAAAATTACATGATTATATCTATTGATGCAGAAAAAGCATTTGACAAAATACAGCACCCTTTCTTGATAAAAACACTCCAAAAGATTGGAATACAATGGAATTTTTTGAACATGATAAAGAGTATATATGAAAAACCTAAAGCCAATATTGTTTACAATGGAGAAATCCTAAACTCCTTCCCTCTAAACTCAGGAACAAGACAAGGATGCCCACTGTCTCTGCTCCTATTTAACATTGTCTTAGAAGTACTTGCACGAGCACTGAGGCAAGAACCAGAAATAAAAGGCATTCAAATTGGAAAGGAAGAAGTCAAAATTTCATTATTTGCAGATGACATGATCCTATACATAGAAAACCCTGAGAGATCTACAACGAAGATTCTAGAACACATAAATGAGTTTAGTAAAGTCGGAGGTTATAAGATCAATGCGCAAAAATCAGTAGCATTTCTGTACACCAATAATGAGCAAGATCAGGAGGAAATCAAGAAACAAATACCATTCACAATAGTAAATAAAAAAATCAAATACTTAGGAATAAATTTAACTAAAGAGGTAAAGAACTTATACAACGAGAATTATACAAGATTGTTCAAGGAAATCAAAGAAGACCTAAATAAATGGAAGACTATTCCTTGTTCATGGATAGACTGAACATTATTAAGATGTCTATCCTACCAAAACTGATATACACATTCAATGCAATCCCAATAAAAATCAACGCAGCCTTCTTTAAGGAACTAGAAAAACTAACTATGAAATTTATTTGGAAAGGAAAGAGACCCCGAATAGCCAAAGACATACTGAAAAAGAAAAACGAAATTGGAGGAATCACACTACCTGACTTCAAAACATACTCTAAAGCTACGGTGGTGAAAACAGCATGGTATTGGCATAAGGAAAGACACATAGACCAATGGAATCGAATTGAAAGCTCTGATATAGAACCTCACATATATAGCCACATAATATTTGATAAAGCCACCAAACCCTCTCAACTGGGAGAGAATGGCCTATTCAACAAATGGGGCCTGGAGAACTGGATAGCCATAGGTAGAAAAATGAAAGAGGATTACCATCTCACACCTTATACAAAGATCAACTCAAGATGGATCAAAGACCTAAATATAAGACCCAAGACCATAAAAACCTTAGAAAGCAGTGTAGGGAAACATCTACAGGACCTTGTAATAGGAAATGGATTTATGAATATCTCACCAAAAGCACGAGCAGCAAAAGAACTAATAGATAAATGGGACTTCCTCAAAATTAAAGCCTTCTGCACCTCAAAGGAGTTTGTCAAGAAAGTAAAAAGGGAGCCCACACAGTGGGAGAAAATATTTGGCAATCATATATCTGATAAGAAACTTATAACTTGCATATATAAAGAACTCCTATATCTTGAAAATAAAAAGATAAACAACCCATTTAAAAAATGGGAAAAAGACTTAAACAGACACTTCTCCGAAGAAGAAATACAAATGGCAAGAAAGCACATGAAAAAATGTTCCAAATCTCTAGCAATCAGGGAAATGCAAATCAAAACTACAATGAGATACCATCTTACACCCATAAGATTGGCAGCTATGAAAAAAACAGAAGAATACAAGTGCTGGAGAGGATGTGAAGGAAGGGGAACACTCATCCACTGCTGGTGGGAATGCAGAAGGATCCAACCATTCTGGAGGACAGTATGGCGGTTTCTCAAAAAACTAGCCATAGATTTGCCATATGACCCAGCAATACCACTGCTGGGTATATACCCAGCAGAACTGAAAACAAGGACACAAATCGATATATGTACACCAATGTTCATAGCAGCATTGTTCACTATTGCCAAAAGTTGGAATCAACCCAAATGCCCATCAACAGATGAGTGGATCAATAAAATGTGGTATATACACACAATGGAATACTACTCGGCTGTAAGAACAAACACACTACAAACACATGTGATAACATGGATGAATCTTGAGAACCTTCTGTTGAGTGAAGCAACCCAGACATTGAAGGACAAATACTACATAACCTCAATGATATGAAATAAACAAGCTGCCCTAGATAGCAAGAGACTGAACGATAGGCTTACAGGAAATCGGAGGGTGGAGGAAGGATATGAGCCGATGTCTGCAGGGGTGGAACTTAAGACAAGATGGTGGTAAGTATGAACACAAAGAAGAGATAAAATGGGGGCAAGGGGTTGCCTTTGGTTGGGGCTTTACGGGTTTGAGGGTGGCTGGGGAGGGACGGTTGGGTAATGTTGCCCAAAAGTGGGGGGAGGGAGGGGTAGCATACGAACACAGGAGAGGGTTAGGAGGTGGTGGAGAGTAAAATGCCGAGAAAATAATATCAAAATATAATAAAGAGGGTTACCTGTTTAGAATGCTCGGAGGGGAGGGTCTGATGCAGGACGGGCTCCTGGGGAATGTCTATATGCTCATTCTGCCAGAGTGGGTGACACCATGGGGTAGAATCCCAAGTAGTGAGAGTGGGGGTGGACCCACATCCTGGGGAGGACTAATGCCACCAAATAGAGGGAACTCTATCCCTCGAGAGAAAGGGTGGCTCCCAGGGCATTGGGGCAGATGAGCAAGTTAGGCCCTAAACACTATTCCATCTATCTCTGGAAGTGGCCCCTCAGGAAACGGAGGTTGGCTGTCACTGTGGGCACCAAGGTGGAAGGGAAAATGGACGTTAAATGTGTGGAACCAAAGTAAATGGGGGGCAAGGTAGGAGTTTCTTGAGAGTACATAAGGATGGATATAAAACATGTAATATTACACCATAACATATAGGAGACGACAGACTGATAATGTAAACCATAATGTAAAACATAGGAGAACTAAAAATGTAAAGAACTGTGTATCCTAAAGTATGCACCATAATGTAAGCACAGATATTACCATGTTAGAAAGCTAATATCTCAGACTCTGTACATCACCTTAAGTAAATATGATGTGAATAGGGTGTAAGAGTATCGCTGTGGAAGGAAAAAGGTTTTGTGGTGGATGTATGGGAGTGCTGTATATTATATATATGCATTGCTGTGTTCTAGGACTCCTACGAATAAATGCTGAATAATTGGGGGGGGAAAAAAAAAAAAAGGATAGGATGTGGAATTTTTTCAAGTCAACATTCTTTATCTAAGTTCTTTATCTAACTTTATCCAAGTTCTTTATCTATCCTTTAAACCCATCGCTATATGCCATTCCCTAGTAAGGGACCATGACATTATATTGGGCTTCAAATTTCGGGGAGTTCTGGATCACAGAGTGTTTCAACAATGGCGATGGAGGGATACTGGTATGGGATACCAATGACAGGTGATATATGGCTGACAGGGAGCTGTACAGAACATATGTCCAGGGTGCATGGTAATGATTGGATATACTCATAGTGGCAACAATTAAAAACCCAGCAGGGGGGGTACTGGGTTCCTGGCCAGTGGTGCTCTGTTGTGGTCCCTAGGGGAGCAGCGATAGTCTCCCAGGTACAGCGGCGGGGACCGGGAGGGAGTGAGGGTTCAACAGTGAGCCCCTGATACTAATGACTATGCTTGTGAGCTGATAAACCTAAAATAAGAACAAGGCCTAGAGCAACATTGTGCCTGGGAATTTCCTCCTGTCAGCCTTCATGTTACTCAAATGTGGCCAGTCTCGAAGCCAAACTCAGCATGTAAATGCAATGCCTTCCCCCCAGCGTGGGACATGACACCCAGGGATGAGCCTCCCTGGCAACGAGGGACCACTATCAAATACCAACTGATGATGCAACTGGAAAAGGACCTTATATGGAAGGTTCAATGCGGATCAGCAGAATATCCATGTCTACATAAAATAACATGACTTTAAAATGCTGTTTGACCTAAAGTAAGGGGGAAATGGAAAGGAGAAATGAGTTTATATGGCTACGAGTTTCTAAAAAAGAGTCTGGAGGCTGGTAGAAGGATTGCCCTCATGCACAACTGAGCAGAGTCAGAGAGACAGATAAAGCAGATACAACCCCCAGATATTGGTTCCTATGAAGGCTAAAGAGACCCATGAGAGTTATGGTCATGGCCGATGGGGTTTACTACCAGGGCAGATGGCCCCTCTCTGGAAATGGTGTTTATGTGTGATGAATCTGGACTCAGATGGGATCTCCCTTCATAAGACTTTCATACTAATCTGCTGGAGGTGCAGTTAACGTTGGGGTTTAAGATATAGTTAGGGGATTTTAATCTCTGGACTGATAATGTGATAGCCAGGTCCTGAGCCTCAACAGACTCCAGCACCTACAATCTGATTTATTGGACTTACCACACTCAGCTAAGATGGAGTTGAAGAAGGACAATCACCACACCATGGAGCCTAGAGTGATTACAACTGAAAATGGGAGGATGGCAGCCAGCATCCATGTGGAATCTGAGCCTCCTCTTGACATAGAGGTGCAATGGACACAAACAATCCAATGTCCACATAGAAGAGGTGGCATTGGATTGGGAAAAGTGGACATGGTGGACGATGGGTATGGGGAAGGGCAGGAAGAGATGAGAGGTGGGGGCGTATTTGGGACGTGGAGCTGCCCTGGATGGCGCCTCGGGGGTGATCACCGGACATCGTGGATCCTCATAGGGCCCACTGGATGGAATGGAGGAGAGTATGGGCCATGATGTGAACCATTGTCTATGAGGTGCAGAGGTGCCCAAAGATGTACTTACCAAATCCAATGGATGTGTCATGATGATGGGAACGAGTGTTGTTGGGGGGGAGAGGGGGGGTGGGGGGTGGGGTTGAATGGTACCTCACATATATATTTTTAATGTAATATTATTACAAAGTCAATTAAAAAAAACGTAAAAAAAAAAAACAAAAATAATGGAGAGTTCAAAATATTCACAGATAAACAGAAACTGAAAGAGTATGCCAACAAGAAACCTCCCCTTCAAGAAATTCTAAAGGGGTTCTGCAGGAAGAAAGGAAAAAACAGGACAGGCAGAGGTGGAGGAGAGTGTAAGAACAACAAAAATGACAAAAAGAGAAGGCAAAAAAAAGCAAACAAAATATGACAAACACATGTCCAATCAAAATATGGCTAACACAAATAATTCCTTGATAGTAATAACACTGAATGTCAACGGATTAAACTCACCTATCAAAAGATTCAGACTGGGATATTGGATAAGGAAATAGGACCCATCTATATGCTGTCTACAAGAGACATATCTTAGATCCAGAGACTAATGGATGTTGAAAGTGAATGGTTGGAAAACAATCATACAAGCAAACAATAACCAAAAAAAGGCAGGAGTAGCTATATTAATATCAGAAAAAATAGACTTTAAATGCAAAACAATTGTGAGAGACAAAGAAGGATACTACATATTAGTGAAAGGGACAATCTGTCAAGAAGATCGAACAATCATAAATATTTATGCTCCTAACACGGGCACCTCTAAATACGTGAGGCAAACGCTGGAAAAACAAAGTGAAAGAATAGATGCATCTACAATTAGAGTGGGGGATTTTAATACATCACTATCAATTCTGGACAGAACATCTCAAAAGAGAATCAGTAAAGAAACAAAACATTTGAACAGGATATTAGAGGAGTTGGATCTAATAGACATATATAGATCATTACACCCAAACACAGCAGGACATACATTTTTCTCAAGCACACATGGAGCATTCTCCAAGATAGACCATATGCTAGACCACAAAGAAAGGCTTAATGAATTCAGAAAGATCAAAATCATACAAAATAATATCTCTGACCACAGCGGAGTGAAGCTGGAAATTTACAAGGGTCAGAGGCCCAGATTTCACACCATGATTTGGAAATTAAACACTCTTAGAAAAACAGTGGGTCAAAGAGGAAATTTCAAAAGAAATCAATGACTACCTTGAAACAAATGATAATGATAACACAACATACCAAAATTTATGGAATGCAGCAAAAGCAGTACTGAGAGGGAAATTTATAGCCATGAATTCATATATCAAGAAAGAAGAAAGGGCAAAAATTGAAGAACTAACTGCACATTTGGAGGAATTAGAAAAAAACAACAAAGTAAACCAACAGGAAGAAGAAGGAAGGAAATAACAAATATAAGAGCAGAACTAAATGAAATAGAAAAGAAGAAAGCACTTGAAAAGATAAACAAGACCAAGTGCTGGTTTTTTGAGAAGATCAATAAAATTGACAAACCTTTAGCTAGACTAATAAAAAAAAAAGAGAGAAGATGCAAATACACAAAATAAGAAATGAGAAACGATGTATTACCACTGACCCCACCGAAATAAAGACTATCATAAGAGGATACTTTGAAAAAATATATTGCAACAAAAATGACAATTCAGAGGAAATGGACAAATTCCTAGAAACACAAAAGCAGCCCATATTGACAAAAGAAAAATTAATGATCTCAACAAACCAATCACGAGTAAAGAGATAGAATCCGTCATTAAAAACCTCCCAAATAAGAAGAGCCCAGGGCCAGATGACTTCACAGGTGAATTCTACAAAACATTCCAGAAAGAAATAACACGAATCCTGCTGAAACTATTCCAAGAAATCAAAACAGAAGGAACATTGCCAAACTCCTTCTATGATGCCAGCATTACCCTAGTACCAAAGACAAACAAAGACACCACAAGAAAGGAAAATTACAGACCAAATTCTGTAATGAACCTAGATGCAAAAATACTTAACAAAATACTTGCTAATTGTATTCAACAACACAATAAACGAATTAAACCCCACGACCAAGTGGGATTCATTTCAGTTATGCAAGGATGGTACAACATAAGAAAATCAATCAATGTAATACACCATATAAACACATTGAGGGGAAAAATCACATGATTATATCTATAGATGCAGAAAAAGCATTTGACAAAATACAGCACCCTTTCTTGATAAAAACACTGCAGAAGATCAGAATACAAGGAAATTATTTGAACATGATAAAAAGTATGCATGAAAAACCTACAGCCAACATTGTTTACAATGGAGAATTCCTAAAATCCTTCCCTCTAAAGTCAGTAACAAGACAAGGATGCGCATTGTCTCCCCTTCTGTTTAACATTGCCTTAGAAGTACTTGCTCGAGCACTGAGGCGAGAACCAGATATAAAAGGCATTCAAATTGGAAAGGAAGAAGTCAAAATTTCATTATTTGTAGATGATATGCTCCTGTACATACACAACCCTGACAGGTCTACAACAAAGCTTCTAGAACTCATAAATGAGTTTAGTAAAGTCACAGGTTATAAGATCAATGCGCAAAATCAGTAGCATTTCTGTACACCAATAATGAGCAAGATCAGGAGGAAATCAAGAAACAAATACCATTTACAATAGTAAATTAAAAAATCAAATATTTAGGAATAAATTTAACTGAAGATGAAAAAACTTATACACCGAGAACTATACAAGACTGTTCAAGGAAATCAAAGAAGACCTAAATAAATGGAAGAATATTCCTTGTTCATAGATAGGAATATTATTAAGATTTCTATCCTACCAAAACTGATCTAAACATTCAATGTAATGCCAATAAAAATCAACACAGCCTTCTTTAAGGAACTAGAAAAACTAACTATGAAATTTATTTGGAAAGGAAAGATGCCCCGAATAGCCAAAGACATATTGAAAAAGAAAAACGAAATTGGAGGAATCACACTACCTGACTTCAAAACATACTACAAAGCTACAGGAATGAAAAGAGCATGGTATTGGCATAAGGTGAGACACACAGACCAATGGAATTGAATTAAAATTTCTGATATAGAACCTCATATATATAGCCATATAATATTCGATAAAGCCACCAAACCCTCTCAACTGGGAGAGAATGGCCTATTCAACAAATGGTGCCTGGAGAACTGGATATCCATATGTAGAAGAATGAAAGAGGATTACCATCTCACACCTTATACAAAGATCAACTCAAGATGGATCAAAGACCTAAATATAAGAGCCAAGACCATAAAGACCTTGGAAATCAGTGTAGGGAAACATCTACAGGAACTTGTAATAGGAAATGGCTTCATGAAGTTCACACTAAAAGCTTGAGCAGCAAAAGAACAAATAGATAAATGCGACTTCCTCAAAATTAAAGCCTCTGCACCTGAAAGGAGTTTGTCAGGAAAGTAAAAAGGGAACCCACACAATGGGAGAAAATATTTGGGAACCTTATATCTGATAAGAGACTTACAACTTGCATATATAAAGAACTCCTATATCTTGAAAATAAAAAGATAATCCACTTAAAAAATGGGAAAAAGATTTAAAAATACACTTCTCCAAGAAGAAATACAAATGGCTAAGAAGCACAAGAAAAAATGATCCAAATCTCTAGCTATCATGGAAATGCAAATCAAAACTACTATGAGATACCCTCTTCCTCCCATAAGATTGGCAGCTTTGAAAAAAAACAGAAGAATACAAATGCTGGAGAGGATGTGAAGAAATGGGAACACTCATCCACTGCTGGTGGGAATGCTGAAGGATCCAACCATTCTGGAGGACAGTTTGGCAATTTCTCAAAAAACTAACCATAGATTTGCCATATGACCCAGTGATACTACTTCTTGGTATATGCCCAGCAGAACTGCAAAGAAGAACACAAACTGATATATGTACACCAATGTTCATAGCAGCATTGTTCACTATCGCCAAAATTTGGAATCAACCCAAATGCCCATCAACAGATGAGTGGATCAATAAAATGTGGTATATACATACAATGGAATACTACTAGGCTGTAAGAACAAATACACTACAAACATACGTGATAACATGGATGAATCTTGAGAACCTTATGCTGAGTGAAGAAACCCAGGCATTGAAGGACAAATACTACATGACCTCAATGATATGAAATAAGCAAGCTGCCACAGAGAGCTAGAGACTGGAAGATAGGCTTACAGGAAATCGGGGGGTGGAGGAAGGATGTGAGCCAACGTCTGCAGGGGTGGGATCTATGATGAGCTGGCGGTAAGTATGAGCACAAAAAAAGAGGTAATTTAGGGGCAAGGGGTTGCCTTTGGGTGGGGCTTTGCAGGTTTGAGGGGGGCTGGAAATGGGCGGATGGGTAATATTCCCAAAAAAATTGGTGGGAGGGAGGGGCAACATATGAACATAGGAGAGTGTCAGGTGTTGGTTGAGAGTAAAATGCTGAGAAAACCATTTCAAAATATAATGAAGAGGGTTTCCTGTTTAAGATGCTCAGAGGGGTGGTCTGTCTCGGGACGGACTCCTGGGGAATGTCTGAATGCTCATTTTCCCAGGGTGAGTTGTACCATTGGATAGAGACCCAAGTAGTGAGAGTGGGGTGGACCCACATCGTGGGGAGGACTAATGCCATCAAAAAAGAGGAAACTGTATCTCTCGAGAGAAAGGGTGGCTCCAAGGGCATTAGGGAAGATGAGCAAGTCAGGCCCTCAACACTGTTGCAAGTATCTCTGGACATTGCTCCTCGGCAAATGGAGATTGGCTGTCGCTGTGAGCCCCAAGGGGAGGGGAAAATGGATGTTGAATGGATGGAACCAAGGTAAATGTGGGGGTAAGGGAGGAGTTTCACAAGAGTACACAAGAATGGATATAAAATATGTAATATTACACCAAAAACATATAGGGGATGACAGACTAATAATGTAAACCATAATGTAAAACATAGGATAACTAAAAATTTAGAAAACTGTATATCCTAAAATATGGACCAAAATGTAAGCACAGATGTCACCTTATTTGAAAGCTATTGTATCAGAATCTGTACATCAGTTTAAGTAAATATGATATGAATAAGTTATAAGAATATCACTGAGGAAGGGAAAAGGTTTTATGGTGGATGTGTGGGAGTATTGTATATTGTATATATGAATTACTGTGATCTAGGGCTCTTGTGAAGAGAAGCTCAATAGTTAGGAAAACAGAAAAGAAAAAGATAGGATGCAGAATTTTTCCAAATCAATACGTATTCTATATCTAACCTTTAAACTCATCGCTATATTCCATTTTACTAGTAAGGGATCCTGACATATTGGGCTTCTCTTTTAAGGAAGTTATGGATCACAGAGTGGTTCAACAATGTCAGCAGAGGAATACTGGTATAGGATGTTATTGACAGGTGATATATGGTTGACAGGGAGTTACACAGGGCATATGTCCAGGGTGCATGGTAATGTTTGGCTATACTCATAGTGGCAACAATTAAAAACAACAGCTGGGGGGGTACTGGGTTCCTGGCCGGGTGCTCTGTCATGGTCCCTAGGGGAACAATGGCAGTCCCCCAGGTTCAAAGGTAAGGACCAGGAAGGAATGAGGGTCCAACAGTGAGCCCCTGATACTAATGCCTGTGCTTGTGAGCCTATACACCTGAAATAAGAACAAGGCCTAGAGCAGCACTGTGCCTAGGAGTTTCCTCCTGACAGCCTTCATGTTACTCAAATGTGGCCAGTCTCAAAGCCAAACTCAGCATGTAAATGCAATTCCTTCCCCCCAGCGTGGGACATGACACCCAGGGATGAGCCTCCCTGGCACCGAGTGATCACTACCAAGTACCAGCTGATGATGCAACTAGAAAATGACCTTGAATTAAAGGTTCAACATGGTCCAGCAAAATATCCCTGTCTACATATAATAACATGACTTTAAAATGCTGTTTGACTTAATGTAAGGGGGAAATGGAAAGGAGAAATGAGTTTATATGGCTACAAGTCTCTAAAAAAGAGTCTGGAGGTAGTCAGAAGGATTGCCCTTATGCACACCTGAGCATTGTCTCAGAGACAGATAAGGTAGATACAACCCCAGGTATTGGTTCTTTTGAGGGTTAAAGAGACCCACAGGTTCTATGGTCATGGCAGATGGGGTTCACTACCATGTCACTTGGCCCTTCTTTGGAGCTGGTGTTTCTGCATGATGGAGCTGGACACAGATGGGATCTCGTTTCACAAGACTTTCATGCTACTTTACTGGAATTGTAGTTGGTGCTGGGATTTAAGTTATATCTAGAGGATTTGAATCTCTGGACTGGCAATATGATAACCAGGCCCTGAGCCTCAACAGACTTCAACTCCTAGACTCTGATTTATTGGACTTATCCCACTCAGCTAACATGGAGTTGAAGAAGGTCAACCACCACACCATGGAGCCTAGAGTGCCTACAACTGAAAGCAGGAGGATTGCATCCAGTATTCATGTGGAATCTAAGTCTCCTCTTGACATAGATGTGCAATGGACACAACCAATCCAAGGTTCACAGAAAATGTGGCACTGCTGTGGGAAATGTGGCCATGGTGCCTGCTGGGTGCAGGGAATGGGAGGCAAAGATGAGATGTGGAGGCCTTTTCGGGACTTGGAGTTGTTCTGGGTGGTGCTTCAGGGACAATTACCAGATATTGTAGATCCTTCCAGGGCCCACTGGATGGAAGGTGGGAGAGTTTGGGCTATGATGTGGACCTTTGATCATGAGGTGCAGCGATGCCCAGAGATATACTTACCAAATGCAATGGATGTGTCATGATGATGGGAGAGAGTGTTGCTATGGGGGGAGTGGTGGGGTGGGGGCAGTGGGGTTGAATGGGACCTCATATTTTTTGAATGTAATATTTTTAAAAAATGAATAAAAAATTAAAAAAAAAAGAACAGGCAGCAAATAGACACGGAGAACAGACAACTGGGATGGGGGGGGTGGGTGGGAAGGGGAGAGAAATAAATAAATCTTTAAAGAAAAAGAATGACAGTGTAAACCCTGAGAGGGGAATGAAGCAGGCTAGTAAGATAGGAAATGAATAGATGGATCTGGAACTTGGCAAGAAGTCCACATGAATATCAATAATCCCAAGATGGCTGCTGGAAGACCCTCCCCAAGATTCTTCCATTCAGTATGGGATTTGCTCTGGAAGCCAGGAGAAGCCCCAGATATTCCCCAAGGACTTTTATCATTGGGCCCTCATGGGGTATTGATTGGGGGGGGTAATTAATCCAAATAGCAAGCAACTGAAACTTCTCTCCTGCCATTAGCAAAGGGGTGGAATAATTACTAGTTCGAAAAGTAGGCATGAGGCCTAAACTCACTCTTTTGCCTTTGTACTCCTGCACCATGCTCTTGCCTTTTTCTCTCTGCCATGATGGCCATGCAAGTAAAACCTGAGCATTTATAATGAGAGAAATTGTAGTCTATAAATCAGCCCATTTTATCACTCTTCAGCCCCTTCCTCTCTACCTGGGACCCATGATCTGTTATTTTCCCCAATTTATCTTCCTTCCCTAGCTGAATAAATTACTTGCCTAACTCACCCAACATGCTCTTGAAATTCATTTCTTCAGCAAAGCCAAGAAACTAGACAAAATCTGGTAAAAAATTGAGATATATATATGATGGAATACTACACTGCTGTGAGAAGAAATGAAATTGGGGCACATATGAAAACATGGATGAACCTTGAATATGTTATGCTGAGTGAAATAAGCCAGGTACAAAAAGACAAATATTGTGTGGTCTCATTAATATGAACTAAGTACTAAGAATAATCACATCTTTGGGCATAAGATAAAAACATATTTGCAAAATCCTTTAATGGACTGGGGAAATGGCATAGAGATGTTAAACTTCACCTGGAGAATTCCTACATTTTTCTCATACTGTAGTTGTTCCTTATTGGAATATAGAGTTGTGAAACATGAACATTTGAAAATAAACTCTGAAATGTATGAAGGAAATGTGCTAATAAGCTGAGTCTTTGGACTTAAGGTTTGTACACATGAAACATTTCGGTAATGAAAAAGGTAATCCTATCTATAGTTAATGCCTAAGATTTGTCCTTTGAAAGCCCTTTCTGTTGTTCATCTGTGGCCTCACTTTGAGTCAAACTCTGCAAATAAGCTCACACCTTTCCCTGAATATGGAACAAAATTTTCTGAGATTTCCCTGGCAATGTAGCCCTTGACAACTCCCAGGGAAGGGTCTCCTTGGCAACATGAGATTAGACTAAAAGGGGGAAATGATATAGAACAAAATTAAGTTTTAATGGCTACAAGATTTCAAAATGAGTTGGGAGGTCATTCTGGAGGTTACTCTTATACAGCCTGATAAGTTGCAGACTGCCACCCTAAGAAATAATTCTGGCTCTACCTTAAAAAAAAAAGGTCCAATGTAACATCGTTTTGTTCCTTTTATATACATATTGTTTATTGATAAAAATAAGTTTATTTTTCAGAAAGCCTTGAATCATTCCATATAAGTCTTGAAACATAGAGGCACCAATCTCTTCGAGAATAATAACCAGTTTCATTCTTCTACCCTATAATATCAACACCCCTTTTGTCAGTACAACAATGTCAGACTGGCCTTCACCCAAAATTATCCTTCAAAATTGAAGGAAATGTATAAAATAGAAGTGGAGGAGTTGCAATCAAGGGTTAAGAATTTAAAAATAGTCTTCATTATTGAATCATTATATAGATGCCTATACTTCCAGTACATTATAAAATAACTAAAGTTAATATATTAAATTATTTAAACTGCCTAGCCCTACCTCACCCTTTGTATATGGTAATTTCCAACTAAAAACCTGCAATTGTAAGTTGTTCCAGATGGATCTTACTTTTGTATAGTCATTTTTAATTAAGACCTACTGTTATGATGACCATTCCAGATGGATCTCACCCTAGCAGAAGAACATTTCCATTAAAATGGTAACCACTCCACCCCCCCCATTTGAAATCCATAAAAAAGACCTTTACCTGACTCCAGTTCCATACCCCCCATCCCCAGTCCAGATGCCTTAATCTCTTACAGTGATTGTTTTGTCATTATCATAATCTTGTGACTCACCCCCATTTTGTACCCACCTCCATCCTGTTCGGTCCCTTAATGTTTATTACTGAATGGACCTGAGTGATCCCCACCCCAATAATTCATTAGTATAAATGGCTAAGCCTGGGTATTCAAACTATCTGGATCACTGCCAAAGAGGCAGACCGTGAGGTCCTTAGGTCACTGAGCTTTGCAATGAGCATGCAAATAAACTCTTTCTTTCTTTGAAACCCTGGTGTCTCAGTGATTAGTTATTAAAGTGCACTGGGCTGAAGAACCCATGTTAGGCTTGGTATCATAAGGGAAGTTGATTAATTTGAAATGATAGTTGAGACAAATTAAGTCAAATGACTTTTTATAAAGATCAGTTGAATATTATATAGAATAAACTAACCATAGGAATCACCAGGAACCCACATTTCAAAAACCTGAGAAATATCAAGTTACAGATATATACATATTATAATAGAAATCTTGTTACTCTTCTATATACAGTGAGTATTAACAGTTTCAACAAAATTATCAAACTAATTTGCAATATATTATGTTGCTATAAATAACCAATCTCCAAACATTTATGTAAGTATGCTGTACACATAATCTTCATGTCACTAACATGGCCTATCCAGGGCAGTCTCTCAAAGAAGTGAAGTAGGCAGTCACTTTACATATTTTCTCCTTCAATCCATCAAGAATTTCAATTGCTCAAACCACAATTTCAATGTTAAAGCAAGGCTCTGTCTGGATGGGGTAAATCTTTTTTTATGTATTGCCACCTTAGAATGGATCTTTGTATCACATCTTCTCAAATTTCACAGCTGGAAAAGAGCAATGTTTCAACATGTATGTGTATAGAGATGAATGCATGCGGTCACCCCTCGGGCTGAAGTGTGGTTTGCTGGCCTGGCGGGGGAGCAGCCGTGGCAGGCCAAGCCGCTGCCCCCAAAATAGGGTGACTGGTCGGACTCACCGCCACCACTGAAGGGAGCTCGGCATGGGTGCAGAGTGCCCCCGGGTCTCCCCTTCTCGGCAGCCATGCTTCTGCGGCCGCCCCTCCTCCCGGATGGTGCCACATGATGCCCTGTGGGGCGGCACCCTTCTTCTTCTTTCTCCCTGCGCAGGCGCAGGGTGGAAAATTCCAGTCTGCCCTTTTCCCTTCCCCCGACAGCAGCAACAGCGAGGCGTGGGCAGAAAAATCCAGTCTGCCCTTTTCCCTCCCCCCGACAGCAGCAACAGCCAGGCATGGGCGGGAAACTCCAGTCTGCCCTCCACCCCAGCAACAGCAGCCACCAATCCCTAAACCCTGCCCCTTCCCCCAGCAACAGCGACAGCCAATCCCTAACCACCACCCCTCCCACATCCAGTACCGCCCACTGACCTTTCACCGGCAACCAATCAGAACAGGGCGTGTCTTCGACCAATCAGCCTTCCCCAGCCCCTATAAAACTGTTGCCTCTCCCTCAATAAAGTTGGACTTGCGTGTTTACCTTGTCTCCGCGGTAGTTCTTCTGCTGTGCGCCCTCCAGTCCTGAGAGCCCCTGACAAGGGCCTGGCCTCCCTTGTCCCCAGTTCGTCACCTGCTTCTCCGGGCGACCCCTTCGTCGCCGGCTTCTCCGGGCGACCCCTTCATCGCCTGCTTCTCCGGGCGACCCCTTTGTCGCCGGCTTCTCCGGGTGACCCCTTCGTCGCCGGCTTCGCTGAGCGACCCCGTCAGCCGAACCGCGCAACCCCTTGTGAGACCGATCCCTCGTCTGCTGACGGACCGACCCCTCGTCCCAAGTGGGACCGACCCCTCGTCCCAAGCGGGACCGACCCCTCGTCCAGAGCTGGACCGACCCCTCGTCCGCAGCCAGACCCCACCTCTACCGACCGAGCAAGCCGTTGCAGCTGGCGCCCAACGTGGGGCAAGGCAACTCCACCACAGCCTCACTCCATAACCTGGCGCCACCCCCCCTCTCTTCTCACCTTGGGACTTCTCTTGTGCAACATGGCTGCTACCTGAGCCTTGGCTACCTCATATGATCCACGGCGGTCTGGGAGAATCGCTGGATGGCTTTCTCCTTCCATGTCGGGGGCTTATACCCACCTGCTATGATTAAGAGGAGCCTTGGATTTCTCGGGAGCGCGCGCTTGCACGTCTGAAGTAATCCTACCAGAGCCCTACACCCTCCTCTCTTCTCACCTTGGGACTTCTCTCATGCAACATTGCTGCTACCTGAGCCTTGGCTACCTCATACGATCCACGGTGGTCTGGGAGAATCACTGGATGGCTTTCTCCTTCCATGTCGGGGGCTTATACCGACCCGCTATGATTAAGAGGAGCCTTGGATTTCTCGGGAGTGCGCGCTTGCACATCTGAAGCAACCCTACCACATCCCTACGCCCTCCTCTCTTCTCACCCCTATCTTTTCGCTCTGCATTGCTGCTCCTGAACCTTGGTGACCTCATATGATCCACGGCGGTCTGGGAGAATCACTGGATGGCTTTCTCCTTCCATGTCGGGGGCTTATACCGACCTGCTATGATTAAGAGGTGCCAATAAAACTCTCTGGAGCGCGTGCCTGAGCACCTCCACCTCTGCCTTCACCTCTGCCTCCTCCCCTCCGCGCTTGCTACCCTTTGCCTTGCTCCATTGCTCGTTGTCCCGCCCTCCCCTCGTCGGGGCCTTCTCTTGGCCCGCGACCACCGTCGGAGTCCCATTGGCTCCGACCCCTCGTCTCACTGTGCACCGCGGCTCCCATCGCCGCGCTCTCAAGGTAAGGGCCCCTTTTCTTATCGGCTCCAAAAGGCCATTAGCAATGGGTAACATCCTATCTGCTAAGCAAGCCCCGCAATTTCGGGCCCTCGCCGGTCTCCTAGACACTCACCGGTGTAAGATTTCTTTCAAACAGTTTCAAGTATATTGGGACCCTCTTCTCCCCTTTAATCCGTGGCTTACCACGTGTCAGCTTTGGGACCCGGACACCTATACTCGCCTTATAGATAGGGTCACTTTTGCTGTGGAGCAGGAAGGTAAAAGATTCTCTCCTGGCTTATTACAGGCAACATGAAGTCCAGAAGAAATCTTGAAGGGTATAATCTATGATATGCTATATAAAAAAGGATTTAAAAGCAGCTATACCAAGAAAGTAAGAATTATGTGTCAACTGTAAATAAATTATATATTTCTGTTAATGTGTTGTAATTGTTCTGTGTTTGTCTGTCTGTTCGTTCAATGTCAACATATATTGTGATACCTCCGGATGGTAAATATAAATTACTAGAAATCTTTAAAAGAGCTCTATTCAAATGGCCAAAAATTAAATAAGCGCTTATATTAATACTTAAGTTTATTATATTAATACATAAGTTTAAATGTTAATAAGATATCTACAATTAAAAAAAATTGTAAGTCTTAATTAACAAAATTAACTGTACGTCTTCATAAAAAGTTGTTCTTGCCTAGATTAAAATGAATAACTTATTTTTCTTCACAGGATAATATAAAGAATGTAAAACTTATATGAATATTAAAAAGGTTAAAAGTTTGTAAAAATGCTAACGGAAATGTAATAAGTTTTGCAAAAAGACGTATTTTGTCCTAAAGTAGGATGGCTAATTTTTCATAAACTCTTGAAACTTAATTTGCATGCGGCAAGTGTAAAAAGGTATTGTGATAACTATACGTAAGGGAATGTGTTCTGTAAAGATAAAATTTATCTTCAATAGTTTACATTAAGGTATTAAATGGCTAATTCCAAAAGGTCATTCTTAAATATATATATATAAAACTAAATTGATGATAATAATAATAAAAGGTAATTTTATAACAGGAAAGATTAACAGCAACCAAGCTCCCCTGCCAACTTGCTTTTAGGAAACGGTTTCTAATATTGCATGCTACTAAGTATTTAAAGAAAAGTTATTCTTAAGGAAACAGAACATGATTTTGTCTTTGCAGCCATTGTCTATTTAGCAACACCCCTCGCTATCGGCCTAGCCACTGTTGCGCCGGACGATTGGAACCTTAAACAAAGACTCCTCCTCACTGTCATCTTCCTATCTATCGTTACTATATTTACTGCCCTCATTCTCCTTCATTTATAAAGCAGTCTCCTACAAACCACAAAGCTTCTGTCTTAAACATACCATTCTCAACCCTATCCTCTAAATGATCTTCTCACTTCCCCCACAGCCTTTAATACTTTATTTCTTCCTCATAACCTTTGCTTTCTTGATAATATTTTCCGCCATCTGTCTAGCCGCTACCGCACCAGAAGATTGGAACCTTGGCCAACGAATTCTACTCTCCATCGCCTTTCTGTTTATTATCCTCTTTTATGCTTTACTCCTTATCTTCCTCCCATAATGACTTCACCAAGCCTCCTCTTGTCAAAAACCATCACCCTTCTTTTCCTCACACTCCCCATTGCACTCACCAACCCCAGCCATCAGCCTTTTAATTGGACAGTAAGCCTCTGGCAGGAAAAAGTAATCCTCTCCTACAATGTCTTCGCTGCCAAGGAGAGATCAACTACCTGCAACGCGCTGTCATCCTGGACTTTTAACAACAGATGGATCTTATAGCCGCCGAGATCAACAAGAATTGGACATTGGCCACCCTTGCTTGCAACAGCAAGATACCACCCCCTAAATTGTACATTTATATCCCCGTCATACTCACCTCCCTCTTCAGCCCCACTTCCCTCATTGCTTACTGCCTCTTGGGGCTCAGCTACTTGTTGCTGCTGCCATCCTGGTCCTTATTTGAAAAGAAGGGGGAAATGTGGTCACCCCTCGGGCTGAAGTGTGGTTTGCTGGCCTGGCGGGGGAGCAGCTGCGGCAGGCCAAGCCGCTGTCCCCATAATAGGGTGGCTGGTCGGACTCACCGCCACCCCTGAAGGGAGCTCGGCATGGGCGCAGAGTGCCCTCGGGTCTCCCCTTCTCGGCAGCCATGCTTCTGCGGCCGCCGCTCATCCCGGATGGCGCCACACGATACCTGTAGGGCGGCACCCTTCTTCTTCTTTCTCCCTGCGCAGGCGCAGGGCGGAAAAATCCAGTCTGCCCTTTTCCCTTCCCCCGACAGCAGCAACAGCCAGGCGTGGGCGGAAAAATCCAGTCTGCCCTTTTCCCTCCCCCCGACAGCAGCAACAGCCAGGCGTGGGCGGGAAACTCAAGTCTGCCCTCCACCCCAGCAACAGCAGCCACCAATCCCTAAACCCTGCCCCTTCCCCCAGCAACAGCGACAGCCAATCCCTAACCACCACCCCTCCCACGTCCAGTACCGCCCACTGACCTTTCACCGGCAACCAATCAGAACAGGGCGTGTCTTCGACCAATCAGCCTTCCCCAGCCCCTATAAAACTGTTGCCTCTCCCTCAATAAAGTTGGACTTGCGTGTTTACCTTGTCTCCACGGTAGTTCTTCTGCCGTGCGCCCTCCAGTCCTGAGAGCCCCCGACAAGGGCCTGGCCTCCCTTGTCCCCAGTTCGTCACCTGCTTCTCCGGGCGACCCCTTCGTCGCCGGCTTCTCCGGGTGAACCCTTCGTCGCCGGCTTCTCCGGGCGACCCCTTCGTCACCGGCTTCTCCGGGCGACCCCTTCGTCGCCGGCTTCGCTGGGCGACCCCGTCAGCCGAACCGCGCAACCCCTTGTGAGACCGATCCCTCGTCTGCTGCCGGACCGACCCCTCGTCCCAAGTGGGACCGACCCCTCGTCCCAATCGGGACCGACCCCTCGTCCAGAGCTGGACCGACCCCTCGTCCGCAGCTAGACCCCACCTCTACCGACCGAGCAAGCCGTTGCAGATGCATGGACCTAGGAGGGAAGCAAAAGCCACTAATTCTGGAGCTGTTAATATTTTACACATAGCAGTAGAGGAACAATATGGTAAAAGAGAATATAGCTGAAAGAGACATACCAAATATGAAATTGGTTTAAAACACATTCTCCTAAAGCTGAACTTTTTGGTCTTTACTACCAGGCAGAATTTATAATGTCATTTATATATGTTAGAAGGTCTTGTTTGAGCATTGTTTGAAGCTTAAGACTATAAACTTACCTGAATGGTCAACCTAACCAATTTCATCAATACAGAGAAAACATCTACAGACAAACTTGGAGCTTCACAAACTTATGAGTGACTTCCTGTACACTATCAGGTCAGCTGCTGAGGTTCTTTAAAATTCACATTTTACCATTCTTTGAATTTCATTCTTTCCCCCATCTCACCCCAATGGAAATCTGCCCATAGCATCAAAAATCTTTCAAAGCTTATCAAACAAAAGAAGTGCAACGCTTGTCATCACCTTAAATTGTGAGTTGTTAACAGATCAGGACAATTTGATGTTAACTATTTTGACTACGGGTACATTTTAGTGCAGCAATTTTGACACAACTGTATTGATGTAAATTCAGTTTCATTATTTCTTTCTTTTATTTTATAGAGCAGACATTCTCAAGTCTATTCCATCACTAAACTATCCCCAAATTTGATAGATTTTCGTGTTCCATTTTATTGCTATATCATTTCATTTTTTATATGATGAGTATGTATTAGTTTTACACTAAAAGTGTCCATTAAAATTTTACAGTCTCTTAAATCTTTGTTAGCCTCTGTGGTCATATGAGCTCTTCCTCCAAAACTATCATTCTAAAAATAATTTGTGGTTTTCAGTAAATGTATATTTTTGTGAGAATAATCATATATTTAAGTGAGAATTTCCTATACAATCCATAAGGAATCAAACTTTGCCCACCTTGCCTAATTTGAAATATATTTACCTAATCAAACAATTGTAATCAGAAAGACTATACAATGTAGAGTTTCCCATTCTCTAGATCAATGATTTTTAGCATTTATAATTGACAGTCACTTTTGAGAAACAAATATCTCTGTCTCCCCCTCCTTTCTGATATTCTTAATTCTATCCATCTAGAATATTTTGAAAAGCTTCACTTTTGATAAATTATAATAGGAAAAAAATAGCTGGATTCCCTTCTCCTCAATCCTGGATATAAAAATTTGTTTTTTAAGGAGAACATTGAATAATCACATTTTGTCTTCACTAATATAATTATTTGTATTTATGCCATATTATTATGTATATGTAATATAAAGTTAGAGTGGTGATTAGGTTAATGATTTAGTAAAATTGTCTTTACCACACTTTATGTGGAGTAAAATAAGCTGATGCTTTTCACTTTCATTAAAATTTCATTTACTAAATAATATTCTACTTCAGAAATAGTAAGCCATTAGAGGTATATGTTTTACTAGCTCAGAGATAAGTATACACTATCAAAATAAGATGCATCCAACCTGGGGATGAGCCTCCCTGGCACTGAGGGATCACTACCACATACCAGCTGAAGATGCAACTAGAAAATGACCTTGAATTAAAGGTTCAATACGGATCAGCAGAATATCCCTGTCTACATATAATAACATGACTTCAAAATGCTGTTTGACCTAATATAAGGGGGAAATGGAAAGGAGAAATGAGATTATAAGGCTATGAGTCTCTAAAAAAGAGTCTGGAGGTTGTCAGAAGGAATGCCCTTATGCACAACTAAGCAGAGTCTAAGAGACAGATAAAGTAGATACAACCCCAGGTATTGGTTCTTCTGAGGGATAAAGAGACCCACGGGTTCTATGGTCATGGCAGATGGGGTTCACTGCCATGGTAGATGGCCCTTCTTTGAAGCTGGTGTTTCTACATGATGGAATTGAACTCGGAGGGGATCTCTTCCCACAAGACTTGCATGCTACTTTATTGGAATTGTAGTTGGTGCTGGGGTTTAAGATATATTTAGGGGATTTGAATCTCTGGACTGATAATAAGACACCCAGGCCCAGAGCCTCAACAGACTTCAGCTCCTACACTTTGATTTGTTGGACTGACCCCACTCAGCTAACATGGAGTTGAAGAAGGTCAACCACCACACCATGGAGCCTAGAGTGTCTACAACTGAAAGCAGGAGGAGTGCATCCAGTATCCATGTGGAATCTAAGCCCCCACTTGACATAGATGTGCAGTGGACACAACCAATCCAATGTCCACAGAGAAAATGTGGAATGGGTATGGGAAGGGTAGCCATGGTGGCTGCTGGGTTTGGGGAATGGGAGGAAGGGATGAGATGTGGAGGCATTTTCGGGATGTGGAGTTGTCCTGGGTGGTGCTTCACGGACAATTACAGGACATTGTAGACCCCCCCAGGGCCCACTGGATGGAACAGGGGAGAGTGTGGGCTATGATGTGGACCATTGACTACGGGGTGCAGTGATGTTCAGAGATGTGCTTACTGGGTGCAGTGGATGTCTCGCGATGATGGGAGGGAGTGTTGCTGTGGGGGGAGTGGGGGGTGGGGGCGGAGGGGTTGATTGGGACCTCGTATTTTTTGAATGTAATTCGTAAAAATAAATAATTTTAATTAAATAAATAAATAGAATAGTGGATCATTACTGCAAAGTAAGAGTCCCAGGGCATACAAAATTAAGGGTATACTCACCATAATTTTTGAAGGATAGCACTAGCTGGCCTAAGTCTGAGACACAGGAATTAGCAGGTAACCCTAAAAGCAAACATTTAGAAATATTCAATGAGGACTCTAAAAGAAAGAATCCCATTTATGGTAATTATTTACAACATTCACATAGAAAATAGGACTGAGATGTAGTATGGCTGATATTTGATAAGCTTTGAAAGAAAAAGTCTTATCCAGGTTCTAGAGTCATAGTGGATGGCTCTGGAGTTTAATACCTTGCCAGTGGGCCCTACTTTGGAATTCGTGCTCTTGAGTGTGATGGAGTTGGACTCAGATGTGACTTCTCCACACATGCCTCTTCTGTCACTTTTACTGAATTTCTGGTTGTTGCTAGGGTTGGTGTATGCTCAGAAGACTTGAATTTCTGGACTGCCCATGTGCCTGCTGTGACTTGAGCCTCAACAGAGTTGAAACCCTAATCTTCAGTTCATTGAACTTACCCAGGTCAGCTAACAGGGAGGTGAGGATAGTCAATTACCACACCAGGGAACTGAGAGGGTCTACAACTGCAAACAGGAGAATCCCATTAATCAGCCATGTGCGATCTAACCCCTTCTCAATTTAGAGGTAGAGAGGACATCACCATCTCAGGGTACTCAGGATGGAGGAATAAAATATGGATTAGAGAGAACTTACTGGTGTTCTACTATAGAATTAATGTGACTCTAGCAATGGAATAAATTGTATCATTGATGTGGAGACAGTGGCCACAGGAGTTGCTGAGGTCAGGGAGAGGAAAGAAGAGGTGTGATATGGGGGCATTTTGGGGACTTGGAGTAGTCCTGAGTGATATTGCAGAGACAAATGCAGGACATTATACATCCTGCCAGAATGCAATGAATGCACTGGGAGAGAGTGTTAACTACAACATAAACTTTAATTCATACTGTGTAGCAGTGCTCCCAAGTGTATTCATGAAATGCAATGAATGTGCCACACTGATGAAAGAGGTTGCTGATGTGGAAAGAGTGAGGGAATGGGGAGTGGGGTATATGATAACCTCTTATGTTTTTTAATGTAACATTTTGTGTGGTGAAGAATAGAGTATGGATTAGAGTGGACTTACTGATGTTCTACTATAGAACTATTGTGATTAGTAATGGAAGAAATTGTAGCATTGATGTGGACAAACTGGACATGGTAGCTGCTGAGGGTAGGGAGAGGGAAGAAGAGATATGGTGTGGGGGCATTTTCAGGACTTTGAATTGTCCTGGGTGGTACTCCAGGGACAGATGCTGGACATTGTATGTTGTGCCAAGGCCCCCTGGGTGGACTGGGGGAGAGTGTAAACTACGATGTAAACCATTATCCATGTGGTGCAGCAGTGCTCCAAAATGTATTCATCAAATAAAATGAATGTGCCATAATGATGAAAGAGTTTGCTGACGTGGAAGGAGTGGGGTGAAGGGGGTGGGGGTATATGGGGACTTCTTATATTTTTTTAATGTAACATTTAAAAAAATAGAGAAAATATTAAATTAAATTAAATTTTAAAAATATAATAAAAACTAAATTTAAAAATAAAAGACAGTCTTATTTATACTAAAATAACCACACACATGCTCATGCACACCCACATTAATATAGCAGCTATGTCACTGTCATTTCTTAAACTAAAGAGGAAATTAAATGAGAATTATTATAAATGAATCAGCAAAATTCCAAGTGAAAAGTTAAGTTAAAATATTATTTCACATGAAGTAAGTACAGAACAAGAATAACTAAATATTCTTTTTTCCAGAGGTTTGAAAACAATACTAGAAGCTTAAAGGGAAACTACCATTTAAAAATTAGCATTTCAATATCGAATATTTTATAAAGTGTCAATTGCTAGTATTTTTTGGGATAAAAATGCAAAATTGAAACAAATAATATTAGCCATCCATATGCTGCACCACATGGACAGTGATCTTCATTGTGGTTTGCCCTCTCACCCATTCCACCCAGTGGGCCATGGCAGGACACACAATGTGCCATGATGATGGAAGAGTTTGTTGATGTAGGAGGAGTGGGGTAGAGGGGTATATGGGGACCTCATATTTTTTGAATGTAATATTTAAAAGAAAATAAAGAAAAAAATAAGGAAAAAGAAAAAGAAAATACTCTGGAACTAGATAAACTGATATACAATATTGTCTACTAAATGCCATTGATTGTACTCCTTAAAATGATTAATTTTATGTTTATTTTTAAAAATGTGCTGATACACACACACACACACACACACACACACACACACAAAGATACTAAGTGAGCACAAAGAAGAATTTGAAAGCATACATAGAAAATGGCAGGCCTGCTATATGGTGCAGCAGTGCTCCAAAATGTATTTAGCAAATGCAATGAATGTCTCATGATGATGAAAGAGGTTGTTTATATGGGAGGAGTGGGGTGAGGAGCATAGGGGGTATATGGGGACCTCATATTTTTTAATGTAAATTTAAAAAAAATAGAAAAAAAGATTAAAAAATAAAAATAAAAAATATTAGCCATCTACATTTTTGCAGTAGGACAAATAAATAAAGTATAACAACATCAATATTTATCATATTTTAAACATAAAAAGTTTCCTAAAACATAATTTAAAAACTTTCAACAGATTATTTTTTTCATAAAACATAAAGCTATCTCTTACATTCAGGCAGGGTTTTGAGACATATGCAAGAAATGCTAACTTTTTTATTACTTGAGTATAATTACTTTATCAGCTCATTAAATTATGATAAGTTAACATACTTGAAATGTAGTATGTAATATTTATGTGATTAACTTTAAAGACACATTTTAAGAAATTTAATGTGTATACATCTTTAGTCACTGAAGAGTCAATGTGCTTTAACAATAATTATTATACTTTCCTTCCCTATGATATTAAAAAATAGTTGGGACTTCAAGTTAGTGAAAACAACATGGATAAAAGTTTGTTTATTTAATCTGAATTTTAGAAGATTCATTTAGTATTTATAAATTTGAACTAACATTTTCTTGCCTCTCTTACGACTCCAGATAGTGTAAAGATTTACTGAAATAACTCTGAGAGATCAGATGAGCACCTTAAAACTTTATTTTAATAAGAGAGTAAAGAGCTTTTAGAAAATAAAAGTAATTTCTTGGGGATATTTTCTTTAAGCAATGATGAAACTCCATGCTTGGCAAAGAAACCAGTGGCCAAGTTATTCAAGTTATTAACCTGTGCAATAAGAATTAAATATTGCATTGACATAAAGCATGAGATCATTTCAAAACAAAATAATGACCTATTCTACCTGCTGTAGCAACCACTTAATTTTATTTAACATTCCCAAATACACTGGAGAAAATAGAATGCTTATTGCCACAGAACTGCTGCCAACAGAATTACTGCTGCCTAGTGATCAGGTGGGACTATTGCAATCAGAGCAATATTGGCTATACTCGTGCTTATGCACTTTATTCAGGAAAAATATTTATTGCATCTTCTTTTTTTCCCAATGGGAAAGATTTTTGTCATAAAAACATCCACTCTGATATTTTAAAAAATTTTCCCCAAGATCTATCAACTAAAACTATGTTTTCTGATGTCTAAAATTTTAGTAGATTTCTAAAATATGAAGTTGGAAAATTATGGAAAATCCTAGACAAAATTTAATCTTTCCTCAAATTCTATCTCTTTTTCCCTGCTTGCTTTTTCCCACCCCCATGACCAGGACATTCTTTATACTAATATTAATATTTTATATCTACCCTACACTCTCCTAAACCAGGCTTTTTTTCTCCACATTTAATAGTACTTAAATGTGAGGTATATTTTATGATCTGAGCTCTGTCACTTCATGTTTTATTTTATTTTATATACCTTTTTATTTTTTAATGATATTTAGATTACATAAATTATACATTAAAATATAGGAATTCCCATATACTCTGTTCTCTACCTTTCACAGATTTTCCTACATTACTAACATCCTTCCTTAGTGTGGTACATTTGTTACAATTGATTACATTTTGGAGCATTGTCACTTAGCATGGATTATAGAGTTAACATTGTAGTTTACACTCTCTCCCACACAATTTTGTAAGCTATGACAAGATATATAATGGCCTGTATCTGTCATTACAATGTAATTTAGGACAATTCCTAAGTCCTGAAAATGCCCCTGTATAACATATACTTTTCCCTCTTTCACCCTTCAGAACCTCTGTTGGCCAGTACCTCTGCAAGCAATGATAAAATTTATTACATTGCTAGAATCACATTAAGTCTATAGTAGAATAACTATATAAGTCTACTCTAGTCCATTATTCACTCCCCAATCTGGTTTGGTGATAACAACTCCATCTCCAACTGAGAGGGAGCTTAGATCCCATGGGGCAGATGTATGGGAATATTTGATTGTAGTTGCAGACTCTCTGTTCTTTTGATGGGTGTTACTCATCATCATTACCTTGTTAGTTGTCCTTGGTGAGTACAATGAAGTGGAGAGTAGGGATTGTAACCCTGTTGAGATTCAGAACCCAGTTGGCACATGGACAACCAAAAGATTTAAGACTGGTACATACACCTATTAACTCTAGTACTAACTATAGGTTCAAATAGAAGAGGCAGAAGAGCCATATGTAAGGAAAACACAACTGAGTCCAACTCTGTCCCACGGGGTAACATAAATTCCAAAGTAGGGCCCATTGGCAGGGTGCCAAACTCCTGAGCTGTTTGCCTTAACTATAGTGTTTGGATATCTCAGAGCCTTCAGGAGCCTCACACTTTGAGGCAATATTTACTTTGGCAGTCAATGAGATCCTGCTGAGACGTGCATAAGTGTAACCTCTGGAATGACCTCCCAAATTCATTTTGAAGTCTCTTAGCCATATAAACTCCTTTTTCTTTACCCTCTCTCCCTTTTGGTCAAGGTCTTTTTCCAGTTGTATTGCTATTTGGTGCTTGGTATTAATCCCTCAGAGTCAGTGAGTCTTGTTGACTGGATTCATGTCCCATGCTGGTGGTAAGGTAATGAATGCATTTGTATACTGAGTTTGACTTAGAAAGAGACCACATTTCTCATGATGTTTGAGGAGATTGTTGTTATGGGGGGAGGAGTGGGGTGAGGGGGTGGGAGGTATATGGGGACCTCACATTTTTTTAATGTAACATAAAAAATTAAAGACAAAAAAGAAAGAAAGAAAGAAAGAGACCACATTTGAGCAGCAAGGAGGCTCACAGTAGGTAAATCTTAGGCACACTATAATATTAGGCTAAGTTCAATTTCAAGAGGAAAGGTTCATAAGTACAGTCATTAACATCAAGGGCCCGTCAATGGTCCATCCTCCTTCACTGTACTTGGGACTTCCTGTACTTGGGGATTCTTTCTGTCCCATTAGAGAATGTGGAAAAGCTCCCCAAGATGGGAATTTGATATCCTTTCAATTATTCCGTGAATCTCCACCCACTGTGACAATAACCCATACTCACATCCCCTTTAGGTATAACTCAGGTTAACCTTCTCCTATGCATCCCCCATCACAGACACCTCATGCCAATGAGCAAATTGATCAAATACAATTAATGATAAAATGAAATAATAATGATAGTTTTAAAAATAAACAAAACACATTTCTAAAAAACAAATAATAAAAATAAAAAATATATAATTATTTTTTTCACATTTTGCATTTTATCATACTATAAGATTTGTTGTTTTATATATACAGACATTTTCTTCCATTTATTCTCCCTGTGTCTTTTTAAATTTATTTTGCCTTCATAGAAGCTTTAGATTACAGAAAATTCACATACAGAATATGGGGAATTCCCATATATACAATATACTCCTCCTTTACCCCTTTCCCCTATTAATTACATTTTATATGTGAGTGGTTCATTTGTTACAATTGATTAAAAATATTGAAATATTGCTACTAACAATGGTCAATGATTTACATTATGGTTTACATTTTAGACCAATCACTTTTAATTTTTTTTTGAAATTTAATATAGCCTACATTCACCATTGCAAGATCATGTAGAACAGTTCCATTGCCCCCAAAATGACCCACATTCCATTGATTCTATTCCTCCCTCCCCCTCCCTTTGGGAACTGTGGCGACCACCAAGCTTCACTCCTTGAAGTGAGATTCATAATTACTTGCAACAACATTGAGGGCTTGACCTACTAGCCTGTCCTCCCCGATTAGGCACTGTCTATGCTCTCTAGAGACACCCTCCCCTCTATTTGAGAACATAGCAGTATTTCCAAGGATCGAGTCCAACACCATCCTGTTCATTATGTGGGTCTCCGCTCACTGAAACAACACACTATGACAAGTTGAACACACACAATCCATAAAAGTCTGTTTTATGGGCTCCCTGCCCCACATGCCCCTCCACATTTAACACCCTCAACCAGTAAGCCTCCACTGCCATATGTGCCAAAAGAGCATTCCCAAAGTTGTAGTTTCAATCACATATCCACAAATCCCCAGATTTTACTTGCTTCCTCCCCCAACACTCACCCCAGTTTAATGGGCAGTCCAACCATTTCTCCCCAACATAGCCCTATCACAGAACAACACTGTCCAACTAAATAGATTCCCTGCACCACTCTCATGCCCACCCACTGCACGTGCACACCCCTCCACCTTCTCATAGATTTTGCTCATATTAGCATTGGCTCAAAACATTCTTCTTCCTTTCTGTCTTCTGTGAACCTATCTTCCACACTCTTGCCAGGTAAGTCTGCTCAATTTCCTTAATTCATATCAGTGAGGTCATGTAATATTTGTCCTTCTGTGCCTGGCTTGCTTAACTCACCTTAAGGTCTTCAAGATTCATCTCTGTTATCTTGTGTGCTAATACTTCATTCCTTCTTACAGCTGAGTAATATTCCATTGTATGTATATACTGCCATTTACAAATCAATTCATCTGTTAATGGACATGTGGGTTGTTTCCAACTTTTGACATTAGTGAATAATGCCACTATGAACATTAGGGTGCATATATCTGTTTGTGTCCCTGCTTTCAATTCTTATGGGTATATAGCCAAAATTGGGATTCCTGGATCTTATGGCAGTTCTAAAGTTAGCTTCCTGAGGAAACACCAAATGAACCTCTGCAAGAGCTGCAACAATCTATATTTCAACCAGTAGTGGATAAGCATTCCCATTCCTCCACATCCTCTCCAACACTTGTAGTTCTTGGTTTTTTAAATGGCCACTTGTCTAATGAGTGTAAGATGATATCTCAATGTAGTTTTGATTTGCATTCCCTAATATCTAGTGATATTGAGCATTTTTCATGTGCTTTTTAGTCATTTGTCTTTCTTCTTTGGAGAACTCTCTATGCAAGTCACTTACCCATTTTTTAAATGGGTTGTTGGTCTCTTTATTTTAGAGGTGTAGGAATTCTTTATATATGCTAGATATTAGGCCCCTATATATGGCTACCAAATAATTCCTCCAATTGTGTAGGCTGCATTTTCACTTCCTTTCCAAACTGCTTTGAGATGCAGAAGTTTTTAATTTTAAGAGGATCCCTTTTATTTATTTTTTCTTTCATTGCTCATGCTTTCGGTGTGAAATTCATGAAACCATTTCCTATACAAGGTCTTGTCGATGCTTCCCTACATTAACTTCCAATATCTTTATGATCTTGACTTTTGTATTTACATCTTTGATACACCTTGAGTTAATTCTTGTATAAGGTATGAAATGGTGTTCCTCTCTCATTCTTTTACATATGGATATCCAATTCTGCAACACCATTTGTTGAAGAGGCCTTTCTCTCCCAGTTGAATGGGCTTGGTGGACTTGTCAATTATCAGTGAACTGTATAAATGAAGATCTCTATCAGAACTCTCAATTTGGTTCCATTGGTCCATGTGTCTAGCCTTGCTCCAATACCATGCACTGTACCTTTTAAGCATGTTTTTAAGTCATAGTGTGATTCCTCAAATTTCATATTTCTTCTTCAATATGTCTTTGGAAATTCAAGGTCACTTGCCCTTCCAAATAAATTTCATATTTAGTTTTTCCAATTCAGTAGAAAATGCTGTGGTGATTTTTATTGGATTGCATTAAATCTGTAAATCAGTCTGGTAGGATAGACATCTTAAAGAGGCTTAGTCTTCCTATCCATGAACAGGGAATAATCTTTCATTTATTTAGATTTTCTTCAATTTTCCTTAACATGTTGTAAAATTTTTAGCATACAAGCCCTTTACATTTCTTAGTTAAATTTTTCCTATGTATGTGATTCTTTTACATTCTATTGTAAATGAAATATTTTTTCTTGATTCCCTCCTCAGATTTCTCATTATTGGTGTACAGAAATGCTAGTCATTTTTGCACATTGAACCTTATAACCTGCCACTTCACCGAACTCATAAGCTCTAAAACTTAGTTGTAGATTTCTCATGGCTTTGTATGTATAGGATCATGTCATCTGCAAATTGTGAATTTTTTATTTCTTCCTTTCTAATTTGGATACCTTTTAAATCTTTTTGTTTTCCTAAGGGTTTGAGCAAGTACTTCTAACACAATATTAAATAGGATGGGTGATACCAGGCATCCTGATCTTGTTCCTGATCTTAGAGGGAAAGTTTTAGGATTTCAACTTTGAACATGATGGTAGCAGTGTGTTTTTCATGTATACATTTTACCATGTTGAGGAAGTTTCCTTCTATTCATATCTTTTGAAGTATTTTTATCAGGAAAGGGTACTGTATTTTGTGAAATGCTTTTTCTAAATCTATACTGATGTTCATGTGATTTTTTTCCTTTGATCTGTTTATCTGGTGTACACATTGATTATCTTATGTTGAAATATCCTTGTATATCAGGGATGAAAACCACTTGGCCATGGTGTTTAATTCACTTGATGTGCTGTTGAATATTTTTAGCAAGTAGTTTGTTGAGGATTTAGCCTTTAATTTCATTAGAGAGATTGGTCTATAGTTTTACTTTCTTGTTCTGTCTTTTCTTAGCTTTGGTATCAGGGTGAGGTTGGCGTTATAGAATGAGTGCAGCATTATTCCCTTTACTTCTATATTTTGGGAGGAGTTTAAGAAAGATTCATGTTTGTTCTTTCTGGAATGTGTGGTAGAATTCATCTGTGAATCTATTTAGTCCTGGGTTCTTATTTGTTGGGAAGTTTTTGGTGAGTAATTCAACCTAGTTACTTGTGATTGTTCTGTTGAGTTCATCAATTTCTGCTTTCGACAATGAAGGCTGTTTGTGTGTTTCTAGGTATTTGTCCATTTCTTCTAAGTTATCCATCTTATAATTTGGCATATAATTTTTCAAAATTATATTTCAAAATTATATTTGGCATATAATTTTTCAAAATATCCTCTTATGATACTCATTTTTCTGAAAGATCAATGGTGATCTCCCATTCCTCATTTTTTATTTTATGGATTTGCATTTTCCCTCTTTCTTTTCTTTGTTAGTCTAGCTAAGGATTTCTCAATTTTATTATTCTTCTCAAAGAAGCAGCTTTTGGTTTTATTTTTTTCTAGTGCTTTCTTATTTTCAAGTTCACTTTGCTGTGCTCTAATCTTTGATATTTCTTTCTCTTTACTTTTTTGGGTTTAGTTTATTGTTCTTTTTCTAATTGCTCCAGGTGTGCAGTTAAGTCTTTGATTTTAGTTCTTTTTTTTTTTAATGTAGGCTTTATGGCTATGAATTTCTTTCTCAGTATGGCTATTGCTGCATCTCATAGTTCTTTTTTAATTTGTAATTTTAATAGATAGATTACATAAATGTTACACCAAATATATAAGGATTCCCATATGCCCCACTCTCCACAACTCCCACACCCTCCCACATAAAAATCTTCCTTTATTAGTGTGGCACATTCATGGCAATTGGTAAATGCATCCTTGGGTATTGCTGTTGAGCATGTAACATGGTTCATATTGTAGTTTACACTCTCTCCTCCACAAATCTACCTGTTATGGGAAGATATAAAATGGCCTATATCTGTCATTGCACTGTCATTCAGGATGATTCTCAAGTCCAGAAAAAGCCCTGTATTTCACCTGTTTTTTTCCTTTCTCTGTCCCCAGAACCTCCATTGGCCACTGTCTCCACATCAATGTTGTAACTTCTTCCATTGGTAGAATCACAATAAGTCTATGGTAGAATAACTCTAAGTCCACACTAGTCCATGGTTCATTCTCCAGTCCTGAGGATTCTGTGAATGTTGATGTGCACTCCACCTCTAATTGAGAAAGGGTTTCGATCACATATAGCTGATGAATTGGACTCTCATGCATGCAGTTGTAGGCTCTCTCATTTCCTTGGTTTGGTGATTGTCAATTCTCAACTCCTTGTTAGTTGTCCTGGGTGAGTCCAATGAACTGGAGAGTAGGTGTTGCAAGTCCACTGAGGCCCCAAACCCAGCAGGAACATGGACAGTGCTAAGATTCCAGTCTCCTAGATGTAAACCTACAAACTCCAGCACCAACTATAGGTTCAAATAGAAGGGACAGTTGAACCATTTGTAGGGAAGCCATAATTTAGTCCAACTCTGTCAATCTCAAGAGCACAAACTCCAAAGCAGGACCCACTGACAAGGCACCAAGCTCTGGAGCTATCTGCCATGACAATAGGAAACTGGGTGTCTCCAGAGCCTTCAGAATCCCCACTATTTTGGCAGTTTATGAGATCCTCTGAGATGTGCATAAGCATTGCATCTGGGATGACCACTGGACTCACTGTGAAGTCTCTTAGCCACATAAACTCATTTGTCTTTCACATTTCCACCTTTTATTTGAGGTCTTTTCCCTGTTGCATTGCTAGTTGGTGCTTGGTAGTAATCCCTCAGTGGTAGGGAGGCTAATCCCTCAGAGTCATGTTGCAAGCTGGGGGTAAGGTAAATGCAATTATATGCTGAATTTGTCTTGGAGAGAGGCCACGTTTGAGAAATGAGGATCTCAGGAGTCAACTCTTAGGCATCCCACAACACTAGGCTGTTTCAATTTCAAGAGCAAAAGGCTCACAAGCTTAGTCATAAATATGAAGGGCCCATCAATGGATCATCCTCCTTTACCAGTAATTTCCCATGTACTTGGGGCACTATTCCTGCTCCATTACAGAATATGGCATAACTCTCCAGGATGGGAATTCAAAAGTCTCTTGGTCATTGTATGAGTCTCCAACCACTGTGAAAATGCCTCATGAATTTAAACACATTTATTTACATTTTATGTATGAGCAGGTGAACTTCCTCCCATGTATCCCCCATCATTGGCACCCCACAGTATTGATCTTCTCCTGCCCCAGCTGTAACCCTTCTGTGATGCAAAGCTTCTTCAAAAATGATGCAAATAAAATAACCAAATTCAATAGGAAAATGAAATGAAAATGATAGGTTTCAATATAAGGAATAAAATACATGGAAATTTTTTTTTAAATTAAAAATAAAAAGATTAGGGTATTAAAAAATAATGAAAAATAATTTTTTTTGACATTTTGCATTTCATCACTGTATATCTGTTGTCCTGTATGTAAAGTGACATTTCCTTCCATTTATTCCCCAGTGTCTGACTTTTTTTTCACTTTGTTTTCAAAGGAGTTTTAGGTCACAGTAAAGTCACATACAGAACACAGGGGGGTCCCATATACACAACATTCTCCCCCATTTCCCTCTTCCCATATTAATAGCTTTTAAAGTGTGGATGGTAACTTTGTTACAGCTGATACTAAAATAATGAAACATAGTCAATGGTTTACATTATGGTTTACCTTTTAGATCATATACTTTTATAAATTTTATTTAATATGGCTTGTTTCCATCAGTGTAAGATCATGTAGAACACTTCCATTACCCACTAAATACCCCCTGTTTCATCTAATCTACTCCTCCTTCCCCCTCTCCTCAGGGCCCGTGTCTACCCCCTGGCTTCACTCTTTGGATAACAAGATTCAGTTACTTGTACCAACACTGAGGTCTTGACACACTAATTTGTCATCTCCTATTAGGAACCACCCAATATCCTGAGTGACTTTCTCTCCTCTCTTTGTAAACATATTTGTCCTTCCCAGGATTAGTGTTCCAGTTCTTTCCCACTCATTATGTGAGTTCATCCCCAACGATACAATACATTATGATAAAATGATCACTCACACTCCCTGTAGAAGCCTAGTCTAGGAGCTCCCTGTACCAAGTGACCCTCATCCAACACCCTAAGCCCATAACACTTTCCTTCTCACATTGCAAAAAGCATTCTCAACTTTGTACTTTCAATCGAATACCTGCCAATACCCAGTGTTCACCTGGCCCTCTCCCAACCCTCCACACAGTTCCATGGACTTTCCAACACACCCTCCCCAATCTACCCACCTGCCAAACCTCCACCAACCGACCCAACAATATCACTAACCTCCTGTTACATACTTTCAAATCACAACTACTCACAATTCACTTTATCATAGATTATGTCACTATGGGCACTGGCTCACAACTTTCTTCACCCTTTCTATTTCCTGTAAACCTGTCATCCAGATGTTATCTCTCTCAGTCTACTCCATTTGCTTAATTCATAACAGTGAGGTCATGTAATATTTGTCCTTAAATGCCTGGCTTGCTTAACTCAACATAAGATCCTTAAGGGTCATCCATGTTATCCCATGTGTTAGCAATGTATTCCCTCTTACAGCTGAATAATATTCCATTTTATGCATATACCACATTTTCTTTATCCATTAATCTGTTAATGTGTATTTGGGTTAATTCCAACTTTTGGCAATAAATGAATAATGTCGCTATGAACATTGGTGTGCATATATCTGTTCGTGTCCTTTCTTTCAATTCTTCTGAGTATATACCCAGCAGTGGAATTGTTGGATTATATGGCAGTTCTATAGTTACTTTATTGAGGAACTGCCAAACTGTCCTTCACAATGGCTAGACCATTCTATATTCCCACGAGCAGTGGATGAGTGTTCCCTTTCTTCCACATCCTCTCCAACACTTATAATCCTGTTTTTTCAAT
This sequence comes from Dasypus novemcinctus, assembly GCF_030445035.2. Taxonomy (NCBI): domain Eukaryota; kingdom Metazoa; phylum Chordata; class Mammalia; order Cingulata; family Dasypodidae; genus Dasypus; species Dasypus novemcinctus. The sequence goes on along the minus strand of NC_080704.1, from coordinate 122,876,943 downwards.
AACCACCAGTCTAATGGGTGTAAGATGGTATCTCATTGTAGTTTTGATTTGCAATTCCCTAATAGAGAGTGATGTTGATTAGCTTTTCATTTTTAGCCATTTGTATTTCTTCCTTGGAGAAGTGTCTTTTCAAGTGACTTGCCCATTTTTGACTGGGTTATTTGTATTTTTATTTTCAATGTGAGGATTTCTTTAGATATGCTAGATGTTAGGCTCCTATCAGATATATGGTTATCAAATATTTTCTTCCATTGCGTTAGCTGCATTTTTACTTTCTTGATAGCCTCCTTTGAGGTGTAAATATTTATAATTTTGAGGAGATACCATTAATCTATTTTTTCTTTTACTGGTCATGCATTAGGTGTGAATTTCAAGAAAATATTTCCTATTACAAGGTCATATATATTACATTCCAAGGTCTTTAGGGCCATGACTCTTTTATTTAGGTCTTTCATCCATTTTTACTTGGTTTTTATGTAAGGTGCGAGATGGTGTTCCTTTCTCATTCCTTTCTTTATGGATATCCAATTCTCTAAACACCATTTGTTGAAGAGGCTATTCTCTCCCAGTTGAGTGAACTAGGTGGCCTTGTCAAATATCAGATGACTGTATATGCAAGGATGTATATCAGAGATCTCAATTCAGTTTCATTTGTTGATATGTCTATCCTTGTGCTAATACCAATTATTTTTTTTACCACAGTAGCTTTGTAGTGTTTTTTTAATTTTTTATTTATCTTTTTAATATATTTTTATTTTTAAAAGATATATAGATCACACAAAATGTTACATTAAAAATGTGAGGTTCCCATATGCCCCACTCCCCACATCCCCTGTTTTTTCCACATCAACTTCATTCATTAGTGTGGCAAATTCATTGCATGTGATGATCACATTTTGGAACATTGTTACACAGCATGGATTATAGTTTACATTACAGTTTACTCTCTCACACATTCCATTCAGTGTGTTATGGCAGGATATACGTTGTCCTGCATCTGACCCTGCAAAATCATTCAGGACAACTCCAAGTCCCAAAAATGTCCCCATATCACATCTCCTTTACTTAATCCCTACCTTCAGCATCTCTAGTGACCACTTTCTCAACATCAATGGCAGAATTTCTTCCATTAATAGGGTTACTATAATATATAACACCAGTAAGTTTACTCTAATTCACATTTTATTTTCCATCCGAGAACCCTGGTTTGGTGATGCCCACTCCACATCTCAACCTAGAGGGGGTTTCAATCCCACATGGCTGTTGGATGGGATGCTCAGGCACACAGCTTTAGACTCTCTCAGTTCCTTGGTGTGGTGGCTGTCTATCCTTACCTCCCTGTTAGCTGATATGGGTAAGTCCAATTAACTGAAGAGTAGGTGCTTCAAAATTGCTGAGGCTCAGGACCCAGCTGTCACATGGACAACACAGAGATTCAAATTCCCTGGCACACACCAACCCCAGTACCAACCACAGGTTCAATAAAAGGGACTGAAGAAGTATGTGTAGAGAATTCACATATGAGTCCAACTCCATCACAATCAGGAGCACAAATTCCAGAGTAGGGCCCATTGAAAGTCATCAAACTTCAGAGTCATCTGCCATGACCACAAGACCTGCGTGTCTCTGTAGCTCTCAGGAGCTCCAATACCTGGGGTTGTATCTAATTTGACGGTCTCAGATCCTGCTAAGACATGCATAATTGTGACCCCTCTGATGACATCCTGACTCATTTTGAAGTCTCTTAGCCATATAAACTCATTAGCCTTTATCATTTCCCCCTTTAATTAAGGTCTATTTCTAATTGCATCACCAATCAGTGCTTGGTAGTAATCCCTCAACACCAGGGAGGCACAACCTCAGGAGTCGTGTCCCATGCCAGAGTGAAGGTAATGCATTTATATGCTGTGTTTGGCTTAGAGAGATGTCACATTTGAGCAACATGGAGGCTCTCAAGAGGTAACACTTAGGCACCATGCAACACTAGGCCAAGTTGAAATTTCAAGTGTACTCTGTTTATAAGCATAGTCACCTGTATCAATGGCCATCATTGGACTATCTTTCTTCACTGGTCATTGCCCTTGAACTTGGGGGATTATTGATGTTCCATTGGGGATTGTGGCAGAGATCCCCAGGATGAGAACCCAGCACTCCTTCAGTTGTGTGATTCTAAATCCACTGTGTCTTTACCCAATGAATATCTGAACATATCTACATATCCTATATGCATGCTCAGGGGGACTCCCTTCCATTCATCCCCATCAATGACATCCCACACCAATGCTCCTCTGCTGCCATAGTTGAACCATTCTGTTATCCAAAATTTCCTCAAAAATGAAGCCTAACATATTAACAAATTCAATTAATAGGAGAATGAAATAGTAATGATAAGTTTAAACATTAGAAATAAAATGCACAATAATTTGGAAAAGCTAAAATAATGTTAAAAATTGGGTATTAAAAACTTGAAAAATATTTTAAGCAATTAGACTTTTGCCTTTCATCACTGTAATCGGTGTTGTCGTTTATATACAATGGAAAAGGCAATTTCTTCCATTTCTTCCTCAGTGTATTACCTTTTTTTTAATTATGTCTTCAAAGATGTTTTAGGTCACATACAGAATATAGGGGGATCCCAAATACCCAACACCCTACCTATTTTCCTCTTCCCAAACGATGATCTTTTTATATGTGGATGCTACATTTGCTACAAGTGATGCAAAATATGGAAACATAGCTACTAACTATGGTCAGTAATTTACACTATGGCTTACATTTTAGACCATACTCTTTTATAAATTTTGGTGAAATTTATAATAGCCTGTATCCATCATTGCACAATCAGGCAGAACACTTCAATTGCTCCTAATCACTCCCACTTACATCTATTTTATTCCTCTCTCCCCCTCCCCTAAGGGCCCACAGTGACAACCAAGCTTCACTGCTTGAAGTACAAGATTCATAGATACTTGAAACAATGCTGAAGGCTTGACACTCTAGACTATCCTCCCCATTAGGAATAACCAAAGCCCTCGAGAGCCACCTCACCCTCTGAGAATATCAGTCCTCTCCAGGATGGGAAAACAACACCTTCCCATTCATCATATGGATTTCCACCCCCATATACAACACACTATGACAAGATGAGCACTCACACATTCCTTAGAAGCATTCCCCAGGAGCACCCTGTGCCAAATGTCCCTTATCCAATTCCATAACTGAGTAACCCTTCCTCATTAGATTGTCTAAAGTGTTTTCTCAACATTATAGTTGAAACCATTTACCTGCTAATCCCCCATCTTCATCTGTTCTCCGCCAATCCTTTCCCCAGTTCTTTGGAATATCCTACCCATCCTTCGAGCCCTAGCCCCCATCAAGCCTACACAGCCCAACCCAATGGTATACCTATACCCCATCACATCCCTTCACTATACGACTGCTTACCTACACCTTATCATAAATTTCAACCCTGTGGGCATGGGCTCACAAACTTCCTCTCGCATCCCCCTATTTCCTGCAAGCTTATCTTCCAGACTCTAGCTCCCTGAGATGCCTTGATTTGTTTAATTCATATAAGAGAGGTCAGGTAGTATTTGTCCTTCAATGCCTGGCTTGGTTCACTCAACATAAGGCCCTCAACATTCAGTGATGTTATCCCATGTGTTATTACTGTGTTCCTTCTTACAGCTGAGTAATATTCCACCATATGTTTAAATCACATTTTGTTTACCAATTCAGTTGTTGATGGGCTTTTGTGTTCATTCCAACTTTTAGCAATGGTAAATAATGCCACTATGAACATTGCTGTGCATATATCCTTTCATGTCATTGTTTTCAGTTCTTCTGGTTATATACCCAGCAGGGAATTGCTGGCTCATAAGGCAAATCTATAGCTAGTTTTTTGAGGAACCACCAAACTGTCTTCCACAATGGCTGGGTCCTTCTACATTCCCACAAACAGTGGATGTGTGTTCCCATTCCTCCAAATCCTCTACAATACTTGTAGTCTTCTGTTTATTTAATAGACACCAGTCTAATGGGTGTAAGATGGTATCTCATTGTAGTTTTGATTTGCACGTCCCTAATGGCTAGAAATTTTGAGCATCATTTCAAGTGCTCTTTAGTCATTTGTATTTCTTCTTTGGAAAAGTGTCTGTTCAAATCTCTTGCCCATTTTTGAAATTGGTTGCTTGTCTTTTTATTTTTGAGATATAGGATTTCTTTTTACATGCTGGATATTAAGCCCCTATCAGATATATGCTTACCAAATATTTTCTCCTAATGGGTAGGCTGTCTTTTCACTTTTATGATAAACTCTTTTGAGGTGTAAAATGTTTTAATTTTGAGGAGGTACCATTAATTTATTTTTTCTTTCATGGCTCATACTTTGGGTGTGAAATTCATAAATTCCTTACCTATTACAAGGTCCTGTATATCCTTCCCCATATTGTCTTCCAAGATCTTTATGATCATGGTGATTATATTTAGATCTTTGACCCACCGTGAGTTGATTTTTGCACAAAGTGTGGGATGATGTTCCTCTCTCATTCTTTTGCCAATGGATATCCAGTTTTCAAAGCATCATTTGTTGAAGAGGCCATTCTCTCCCAGTGGAGTGGGCTTGGTGGTCTTGTCAAATATCAGATGAATGTACATGCAAGGATGTATATCAAGGCTCTCAATTCAGTTCCATTTGTCTGTATGTCTATCCTTTTGCCAATATCATGTAGTTTTGACCACTGTAGCTTTGTAGTATGTTTTAGAGTCAGGTAGAATGATTCCCTTTATTCGCTAATTCTTTGAGGTCATTGGTGATATCCGCTTCTTCATTTCTTATTTTGCATATTTGCATCTTCTCTTTTTTTTCCTTTGTCTTGTTAAGAGTTTCAATTTTATTGATCTTCTCAAAGAACTTGCTTTTGGTTTGTTTATTTATTCTAGTGCTTTCTTATTTTCTCTTTCATTTAGTTCTGCTCTAATCTGTTTTTTCCTTTTTTATACTTCATTTGGGGTTATTTTGTCATTCATTTTATTTCCTCCAGGTGTGCAATTAGGTCTTTGATTTTATCTCTTTCTTCTTTTTTGACATATGCATTTATGGCTATGAATTTTCCTCTCAGTACAGCTTTTGCTGCAACCCATAAGTCTTGCTATGTTGTGTTATTATTTTCTTTCATTTCAAGGTAGTTACTGATTTCTTTTGAGATTATCTCCTTGACCAACTTTTTTTTTAAACCGTGCTGTTTAACTTCCATACCTTTGTGTCTAATCTGGTTCTTTGGCCATTACTGATTTTCAGCTTTATTATGTTGTGGTCAGATAGATTACTTTGTATAATTTCACTCTTTCTGAATCTATTGATGGCTCTCTGTGGCCCAACATGTGGTCTAACTTAAAGAATGATTTCTGTACACAGAGAATAATAAGTATCCTGCTATATTTGGGTGCAATGCTCTGCATATGTCCTTTAGGTACAGGTCATATAGTGTGTTATTCAAAGTCTCTATTTATGTGTTCATTCTCTGTCAAGACAATCTGTATAATGTTGACCAAGGTTTGTGAGAGTCCACCAGTATGATTGTAGAGGCATCTATTTCTCCCCTTAGTTTTCCAATGTTTTCTTCATGTATTTTGAAGTGCCTTGCTTAGGTGCATAAATGTTTATGATTGTCTCTTCTTCTTGAAGATTACCCATTTTTATTAATATATAGTGGCATTTTTGTCTTTTACAATATTTTTGCATTTAAAGTCTATTTTGTCCAGTACTAGTATAGCTACTCTTTTTTTTTTCCTTGTTTTTTTTTATTGATTTTGTAATAATATTACATTAAAAATATATATGTGAGGTCCCATTCAACCCCACCCCCCACTCCACCTCTCCCCCCCCCCCAGCAACACTCGTTCCCATCATCATGACACATCCATTGGATTTGGTAAGTACATCTTTGGTCACCTCTGCACCTCATAGTCAATGGTCCACATCATGGCCCATACTCTCCTCCATTCCATCCAGTGGGCCCTGTGAGGATTTACAATGTCTGGTGATTGCCTCTGAAGCACCATCCAGGGCAGCTCCATGTCCCAAAGACGCCTCCATCTCTCATCTCTTCCTGCCTTTCCCCATACCCATCAGCCACCATGTCCACTTTTCCCAATCCAATGCCACCTCTTCTAGGTGGACATTGGATTGGTTGTGTCCATTGCACCTCTATGTCAAGAGGAGGCTCAGATTCCACATGGATGTTGGATGCAATCCTCCCACTTTCAGTTGTAATCACTCTAGGCTCCATGGTGTGGTGGTTGTCCTTCTTCAACTCCATCTTAGCTGAGTGTGATAAGTCCAATAAATCATAATGTAGGTGCTGGAGTCTGTTGAGGCTCAGGACCTGGCTATCACATTGTCAGTCCAGAGATTCAAATCCGCTAAATATATCTTAAACCCCAACATTAACGGCACCTCCATCACCTTAGCATGAAAGTCTTATGAAGGAAGATCCCATCTGAGTCCAGATTCATCACACATAAACACCAGTTCCAAAAAGGGGCCATCTGACCTGGTAGTTAAACCCATCGGCCATGACGATAACTCCCATGGGTCTCTTTAGCCCTCGAAGGAACCGATATCAGGGGGTTGTATCTGCTTTATCTGTCTCTCTGACTCTGCTCAGTTGTGCATGAGGGCAATCCTTCTGCCAGCCTCCAGACTCTTTTTTAGAAACTCGTAGCCATATAAACTCATTTCTCTTTTCCATTTCCCCCTTACTTTAGGTCAAACAGCATTTTAAAGTCATGTTATTTTATGTAGACAGGGATATTCTGCTGATCCACATTGAACCTTACGTATAAGGTCATTTTCCAGTTGCATCATCAGTTGGTAGTTGATAGTGGTCCCTCGGTGCCAGGGAGGCTCATCCCCGGGTGTCATGTCCCACGCTGGGGGGAAGGCATTGCATTTACATGCTGAGTTTGGCTTCGAGACTGGCCACATTTGAGTAACATGAACGCTGACAGGAGGAAATTCCCAGGCACAATGTTGCTCTAGGCCTTGTTCTTATTTTAGGCTTATCAGCTCACAAGCATAGTCATTAGCATCAGGGGCTCACTGTTGAACCCTCACTCCCTCCCGGTCCCCGCCGCTGTACCTGGGAGACTATCGCTGCTCCCCTAGGGACCACGACAGAACACCATTGGCCAGGAACCCAGTACCCCCCCTGCTGTGGTTTTTAATTGTTGCCACTATGAGTATATCCAAACATTACCAGGCACCCTGGACATATGTTCTGTACAGCTCCCTGTCAGCCATATATCACCTGTCATTGGCATCGCATACCAGTATCCCTCCATTGCCATTGTTGAAACACTCTGTGATCCAGAACTCCCCGAAATTTGAAGCCCAATATAATGTCATGGTCCCCTACTAGGGAATGGCATATAGCGATGGATTTAAAGGTTAGATAAAGAACTTGGATAAAGTTAGATAAAGAACTTAGATAAAGAATGTTGACTTGAAAAAATTCTACATCATATCTTTTTTTTCCCCCCTAATTATTCAGCTTCTCTTCACAGGAGTCCTAGACCACAGCAATGCATATATATAATATACAGCACTCCCATACATCCACCACAAAACCTTTTTCCTTCCACAGCGATACTCTTACACCCTATTCATATCATATTTACTTAACGTGATGTACAGAGTCTGAGACATTAGCTTTCTAACAAGGTGACATCTGTGCTTACATTATGGTGCATACTTTAGGATATACAGTTCTTTACATTCTTAGTTATCCTATGTTTTACATTATGGTTTACATTATCAGTCTGTCATCTCCTATATGTTATGGTGTAATATTACATGTTTTATATCCATCCTTGTGTACTCTCAAGAAACTCCTCTCTTATCCCCCATTTACCTTGGTTCCACACATTTAACGTCCATTTTCCCTTCCACCTTGGTGCCCACAGTGACAGCCAACCTCCGTTTCCTGAGGAGCCACTTCCAGAGATAGATCGAATAGTGTTCAGGGCCTAACTTGCTTAACTGCCCCAATGCCTTGGGAGCCACCCTTTCTCTCGAGGGATACAGTTCCCTCTATTTGGTGGCATTAGTCCTCCCCAGGATGTGGGTCCACCCCCACTCTCACTACTTGGGTTTCTACCCCATGGTGAAACCCACTCTGGCAGAATGAGCATTTAGACATTCCCCAGGAGCCCGTCCTGCATCAGACCTCCCCTCCGAGCATTCTAAACAGGTAACCCTCTTTATTATATTTTGATATGATTTTCTCGGCATTTTACTCTCCACCAACACCTGACCCTCTCCTGTGTTCATATGCTACCCCTCCCTCCCCCCACTTTTGGGCAATGTTACCCATACGTCCCTCCCCAGCCACCCTCAAACCCGTAAAGCCCCAACCAAAGGCAACCCCTTGCCCCCCTTTTATCTCTTCTTTGTGTTCATACTTACCACCATCTCGTCTTAAATTCCACCCCTGCAGACATCAGCTCATATCCTTCCGCCACCCTCCGATTTCCTGTAAGCCTATCGTTCAGTCTCTTGCTATCTAAGGCAGCTTGTTTATTTCATATCATTGAGGTCATGTAGTATTTGTCCTTCAATGTCTGGGTTGCTTCACTCAACATAAGGTTCTCAAGATTCATCCATGTTATCACATGTGTTTGTAGTGTGTTTGTTCTTACAGCCGAGTAGTATTCCATTGTGTGTATATACCACATTTTATTGATCCACTCATCTGTTGATGGGCATTTGGGTTGATTCCAACTTTTGGCAATAGTGAACAATGCTGCTATGAACATTGGTGTACATATATCTGTTTGTGTCCTTGTTTTCAGTTCTGCTGGGTATATACCCAGCAGTGGTATTGCTGGGTCATATGGCAAATCTATGGCTAGTTTTTTGAGAAACCGCCATACTGTCCTCCAGAACGGTTGGATCCTTCTGCATTCCCACCAGCAGTGGATGAGTGTTCCCCTTCCTTCACATCCTCTCCAGCACTTGTATTCTTCTGTTTTTTTCATAGCTGCAAATCTTATGGGTGTAAGATGGTATCTCAATGTAGTTTTGATTTGCATTTCCCTGATAGCTAGAGATTTGGAACATTTTTTCCTGTGCTTTTTTGCCATTTGTATTTCTTCTTCGGAGAAGTGTCTGTTTAAGTCTTTTTCCCATTTTTTAAATGGGTTGTTTATCTTTTTATTTTCAAGATATAGAAGTTCTTTATATATGCACGTTATAAGTTTCTTATCAGATATATGATTGCCAAATATTTGTGGGCTCCCTTTTTACTTTCTTGACAAACTCCTTTGAGGTGCAGAAGGCTTTAATTTTGAGGAAGTCCCATTTATCTATTAGTTCTTTTGCTGCTCGTGCTTTTGGTGAGATATTCATAAATCCATTTCCTATTACAAGGTCCTGTAGATGTTTCCCTACACTGCTTTCTAAGGTTTTTATGGTCTTGGCTCTTATATTTAGGTCTTTGATCCATCTTGAGTTGATCTTTGTATAAGGTGTGAGATGGTAATCCTCTTTCATTCTTCTACATATGGCTATCCAGTTCTCCAGACACCATTTGTTGAATAGGCCACTCTCTCCCAGTTGAGAGGGTTTGGTGGCTTTATCGAATATTATGTGGCTGTATATGTGAGGTTCTATATCAGAGCTTTCAATTTGATTCCATTGGTCTATGTGTCTCTCCTTATGCCAATACCATGCTGTTTTCACCACCGTAGCTTTGTAGTATGTTTTGAAGTCAGGTAGTGTGATTCCTCCAATTTCATTTTTCTTTTTCAGTATGTCTTTGGCTATTCGGGGTCTCTTTCCTTTCCAAATAAATTTCATAGTTAGTTTTTCTAGTTCCTTAAAGAAGGCTGTGTTGATTTTTATTGGGATTGCATTCAATGTGTAGATCAGTTTTGGTAGGATAGACATCTTAATAATATTCAGTCTTCCTATCCATGAACAAGGAATAGTCTTCCATTTATTTAGCTCTTCTTTGATTTCCTTGAACAATCTTGTATAGTTCTCGGTGTATAAGTTCTTTACCTCTTTAGTTAAATTTATTCCTAAGTATTTGATTTTTTTATTTACTATTGTGAATGGTATTTGTTTCTTGATTTCCTCCTGATCTTGCTCATTATTAGTGTACAGAAATGCTACTGATTTTTGCGCATTGATCTTATAACCTGCGACTTTACTAAACTCATTTATGAGTTCTAGAATCTTCGTTGTAGATCTCTCAGGGTTTTCTATGTATAGGATCGTGTCATCTGCAAATAATGAAATTTTGACTTCTTCCTTTCCAATTTGAATGCCTTTAATTTCTGGTTCTTGCCTCAGTGCTCGAGCAAGTACTTCTAAGACAATGTTAAATAGGAGCGGAGACAGTGGGCATCCTTGTCTTGTTCCTGAGTTTAGAGGGAAGGAGTCTAGGATTTCTCCATTGTAAACAATATTGGCTTTAGATTTTTCATATATACTCTTTATCATGTCCAAAAAATTCCCTTGTATTCCAATCTTTTGGAGTGTTTTTATCCAGAAAGGGTGCTGTATTTTGTCAAATGCTTTTTCTGCATCAATAGATATAATCATGTGATTTTTTTCCTTCAATCTGTTTATATGGTGTATTACGTTGATTGATTTTCTTATGTTAAACCATCCTTGCATACCTGGTATGAATCCCACTTGGTCGTGGTGTATAATACGTTTAATGTGTTGTTGAATACGATTAGCAAGTATTTTGTTAAGTATTTTTGCGTCTAGATTCATTAGAGAAATTGGTCTGTAATTTTCCTTTCATTTGATGTCTTTGTTTGGCTTTGGTACTAGGGTAATGTTGGCATCGTAGAAGGAGTTGGGTAATGTTCTTTCTGTTTCGATTTTTTTGGAATAGTTTCAGCAGGATTGGTGTCAGTTCTTTCCGGAATGTTTTGTAGAATTCACCTGTGAAGCCATCTGGCCCTGGGCTCTTCTTAGTTGGGAGATTTTTAATAACTGATTCTATCTCTCTGCTTGTGATTGGTTTGTTAAGATCATCAATTTCTTCTTTTGTCAATATGGGCTGCTTATGTGTTTCTAGGAATTTGTCCATTTCCTCTAGATTGTCATTTTTGTTGGAATATTTTTTCAAAATATCCTCTTATGATAGTCTTTATTTCTGTGGGGTCAGTGGTGATATCGCCTTTCTCATTTCTTATTTTGTGTATTTGCATCTTCTCTCTTTTTTTCTTTGTTAGTGTTGCTAAAGGTTTGTCAATTTTGTTAATCTTCTCAAAAAACCATCTCTTGGTCTTGTTTATCTGTTCAAGTGCTTTCTTATTTTCTATTTCATTTAGTTCTGCTCTTATCTTTGTTATTTCCTTCCTTCTTCTTCCTGCTGGGTTACTTTGTTGTTGTTTTCTAATTCCTTCAAATGTGTAGTTAGTTTTCAATTTTTGCTCTTTCTTCTTTTTTGATATATGAATTTATGGCTATAAACTTCCCTCTCAGTACTGCTTTTACTGCATCCCATAAATTTTGGTATGTTGTGTTATCATTATCATTTGTTTCAAGGTAGTCATTGATTTCTTTTGAGATTTCCTCTTTGACCCACTGTTTTTCTAAGAGTGTGCTGTTTAATTTCCAAATCGTGTTGTGAAATCTGGGCTTCTGTCCCTTGCAAATCTCCAACTTGACTCCACTGTGGTCAGAGATAATGTTTTATATGATTTCAATCTTTCTGAATTCGTTCAGCCTTTCTTTGTGGCCTAGCATATGATCTATCTTGGAGAATGATCCATGTGCGCTTGAGAAAAATGTATATCCTGCTGTGTTTGGGTGTAGCGATCTATATATATCTATTAGATCCAGCTCCTCTAATATACTATTCAGATGTTTTGTTTCTTTGGTGATTCTCTTTTGAGATGTTCTGTCCAGAGTTGATAGTGGTGTATTAAAATCTCCCACTATAATTGTAGATGTATCTATTCTTTCACTTAGTTTTTCCAGCGTTTGCCTGACGTATTTAGAGGCACCCTTGTTAGGGGCATAGATATTTATGATTGTTCGATCTTCTTGACAGATTTTTCCTTTCACTAAAATGTAGTATCCTTCTTTGTCTCTCACAATTGTTTCACATTTAAAGTCTATTTTGTCTGATATTAATATAGCTACTCCTGCCTTTTTTTGGTTATTGTTAGTTTGTATGATTGTTTTCCAGCCATTCACTTTCAATCTCCATGCGTCTCTGGGTCTAAGATGTGTCTCTTGTAGACAGCATATGGATGGGTCATATTTCCTTATCCAATGTCCCAGTCTGAATCTTTTGATAGGTGAATTTAATCCATTGACATTCAGTGTTATTACTGTCAAGGAATTATTTGTGCTAGCCATATTTTGATTGGATTTGTGTTTGTCATATTTTGTTTGTATATATATTTTTTTGTCTTTTTTGTTATTGTTGTTGGTCTTATACTCTCCTCCAACTCTGTCTTTCCTGTTTTTTCCTTTCTTCCTGTAGAACTCCCTTTAGAATTTCTTGAAGGGGAGGTTTCTTGTTGGTATACTCTTTCAGTTTCTGTTTGTCTGCGAATATTTTGAACTCTCCATCATGTTTGAATGCTAATTTAGCTGGATAGAGTATTCTTGGTTGGAAATTTCTTTCCTTTAGTACCTTGACTATATCATACCACTGCCTTCTTGCCTCCATGGTTTCAGATGAAAAATCAGCACTTAATCTAATGGAGCTTCCCTTGTATGTGATGGTTTTCTTTTCTCTTGCTGCTTTTAGGATTTTCTCTTTGTCTTGAGCATTGGATAATTTGACAAGTATATGTCTTGGGGTGGGCCTGTTGGGGTTTATGACTTGTGGAGTGCGCTGTGCTTCTTGTATATGTACATCTGTCTCTTTCAGTAGATTTGGGAAGTTTTCAGCCATTATTTCCTGCAGCATTCCTTCTGACCCCTTTCCCTTCTCTTCACCTTCTGGAATGCCTATAATACGTATGTTTGAGCGTTTTGCATTGTCATTCAGGTCCCTAAATCCTAATTGGATTTTTTCTATCTTCTTATTGACCCCTTCTACTATCTGCTTGATTTCTGAAGTACTGTCTTCCACATCACTAATTCTCTGCTCTGTCTCTTCTAGTCTGCTGATATTTGCTGCAAGTGTATTTTTGATTTCTTGAACTGTGGTGTTCATTCCCATCATATCTGTTATGTTTTTTCGTATGTCTGCAATTTCCCCTCCAAGTGATGTCTTCATGTTGTTAACCTCTTTCATTACTTCGTCAAATTTTTCGGTGATAAATGTTCTGAGATCTTTCATTGCTTGTGCCAAGTTTTGCTCCCCTTCGTGATTATTGGTTTGTTGATTGGATTCAGCCATGTTTTCCTGATTACTGGTTTGGTTTGTAGATTTTTGTTGCGTTCTGGTCATCTCTTTATCTTGACGGATTTAATCAGTTCCTTAGCTTCTTTGTCTGCTCTTGGAGGTTAATTAGCTGTTATTTTTGCATAGGTGTTATATCTTCTCTTTGTCACTTTTCTCTTCTTATTCTAGTTTCTTGTTGTTGGTTAAGTTCACTTTAAAGGAAAGTATTAGTGTTGGGGGAAGGCAATTGTGTAAGCAAGGGAAAAGTGTAAAGTAATATTGGTGATATATGTTAGCAAAGCAAGAATATGATATCTGGGAGGATGGAGGTTAGATTTATGTAAATTGTGTAGAGTTATAGCAGTAGGTAGAGTACCTATTATGAGGTAGGTGATTGAATATGGTAGGATTATGGTATGAGCTAAAAAGCTATTGATTTCGTGAGAGAGGGAAAGAGAAAAATAAATGGTAATAGTTTCAAGAGTGGATAACAGACAGAAAACAAAACATAGGTATTAGAAGTTAAGACTTAGACCCTTCGTGGATCGAAGAAAGGGAGGTGGGAGGTGGATTATGGGAGAGCCAGTAGATGGTGGTGGGTATCAAGATGTAGGGGGAAGAGTATAGTGCAGGTAGACTAAATCAGTTCACACAGAAATGAGGCAGTGGAGGATGAGAAAACCCCAGCGAATGTGAGGTGTTTCCTGCCGCACCTATTTTATAATTGAGTTAAAATAAACTAAGTAGAATATGAGGGACAAGAGGGAGAGAGACAACAGAAAAAAAGAAAGAAAGAAAAAAAAAGAAAGTGGGGGGGAAGGGAGGAGAGGAAGAAAGTAGAAGGGGATGGGCAAGGGGTGGGGAACAGATAGGGGAAAGAAAAAAAAAACAGATATGCACGACCCAGAATTAAAACACCCACTTCACAGCACCTACCACGAAAAAAAGCCTTAAATAACTGAGTAAAAGAAAGCCTTTGGGGGAGACACTGTGAGAGAAGACTAGGGGATAATGCGGTGTTAGCAATCAGGAAATTGAAAAAAGTAAAGAATAAGTCAAAATGAAAATAAAAACAAAACAAAATGAAACGATAAGGAAAGAACGCCAACGTTGAAGGCTAGGGCATTTAAGGACCTCAGATGGACCTCAGTGCGTGATGGATTCAGGGATGGAAAGTCTGAGATATTGAGGTCTCAAGAGATGTGAGTCTCTGTGGTGTGGGCCACCAGATTTTAGGGAATTCAGACCTGGCAACCTCCAATCTGGTCTACAGGAAGCCTGGGAGCCCCGCAGTGTAATACAGCCCTCTGGGATCCCCTCAGCTGGGTGCCAGCCTTAAGGGGGAAGTCAGATCCGCAAACTTTATTTTATGACTGAACCCTGCAATTCATTTACTTAGCTGGGCTCATTAGTATATTTCTCTTCAGCTTTTAGACAGCTCCCGTCCTGTGATTCCAAACCTCTGCCACTAGAGGGCGCCTCTACACTGCAGCCAATTTGCTAGTACAGATCTGAAGCCCGGCCTGTGACGCCGAAAACAGATTCGAAAATCGGATTTCCCAAGCTTCGCAAAATATTCCCTAATCTGCTTCCAGACGTATCCCCCTCCCTTGCCGCAGCCTAATACAACTTTCCGATTAAGTCTCTTTATTGCCTACAGCCTATTTGGGTCAGAGACCGGCTGCCGGGCTTTTGGGGGCGGGGCTTCAGGCGGAAGCACTATTGTTTATTTTCGCAATCACAAGTTTCTCCCGTTTCAAAACAAAGCACCGTCTATCTTCCCAAATCCCACTGCAAAGGCGACCCGTCGCATCAACCCGTGCACAGCTCGCCCAGAGCTGGTGAACTCCTCGACAGCTCAGAGCCGTGTAAAAGCGGTGCCGCCGGGCTGGACCGCGACTCCCCCCACCCGCATCAGGGAGGAGCCCGCGCACTGGTCTCACCCACAGGCAATAGAACCCAAACTATATCTACTAGACCAATCCTCTCCGTTACCTTTCCACCCAATCGATGTCCAGGCACTTCTGCCCTGCAAAAATCCCGAAAAAGCCCAGCTTTAAAGAGCCTGCAGCCGCGCCCAACCGTCTCCTCCCGGGACCTACCGCAAAGGCAGGTTCACTCAGCGACCACCTTGCCTCCCTGTCCAACACCTTTCAGTATAGCTACTCTTTGCATGTAAAATTTTTTTCCAACCTTTCACTTTCAGCCTCCTTGCATCCCTGGGTCTAAGATGAGTTTCTTTTTTTTATTTTTTTTATTTTTTTTAATTTTAATTCCCCTCCCCTTCCCCGGTTGTCTGTTTTCTGTGTCTTTTTGCTGCGTCTTGCTTCTTTGTCCGCTTCTGTTGTCATCAGCAGCACAGGAAGTGTGGGTGGCACCATTCCTGGGCAGGCTGCACTTTCTTTTCACGCTGGGCTGCTCTCCTCACGGGCACACTCCTTGCACATGGGGCTCCCCTACACGGGGGACACTCCTGCGTGGGGCAGCACTCCTTGCGCGCATCAGCACTGCGCATGGGCCAGCTCCACATGGGTCAAGTAGGCCCGGGGTTTGAACCACGGACCTCCCATGAGGTAGATGGACTCCCTAAGCACTGGGCCAAAGTCCATTTCCCAAGGTGTGTTTCTTGTAGACAGCATATAGATGGGTCATATTTCCCTATCCATTCTGCCAATGTGGTCACTTGATTGGAGATTTTAACCCATTTTTGTTAATGTTATTACTGTCAAGGAGTTACTTGCATTAGCCATATTTTCTCTAGGTTTATGTATGTCATATGTTGCCCTTATTTGTCTTTTTATCTTTTCAGTTATTCTACCAATAAGTTTACAAGCCATACTAGAAAACAGGAAAACATATAACAGCCAAAGGAAAATAAATAAATAAATAGCCCAAAGAGATAAAGGATTTAAGAAATTTTATCAATGATAATCATGCAACTCTCCTAATTCCATTCAAAGAATTGAAAACAAAATGACAACTGAGATAATGGATATTAAGAAGACACTTGGTGATCATAAAACAAATTGAAATACCGCAAATAAAGTAACAGAACCTATCAAATGAAAGGCATGAAGGGGGAGATTAAATATACATTACAGACACAAAACAGCAGATTCAAAGTGCTCACAGACAAAATAAATGATTTGAAAGAACTTCTCAACTGTAAATGACAAAAAAAAAAAAAGAGAAGAGAATGGAAAAAATGGACAAGGGCCTCAGGGAATTGAATGACAACAAGAAATGCACAAACATATGCATCATCAGTATCCCAGAAAGAGAGGAGAATGGAAAAGGAGCAGAAAGATTATTTGAGGATGTAATGTCCAAAAACTTTCCAACCATTATGAAAAGCATAAATACCAAGAAGGGCTATTCACCCCAAACAATAAATCTGGATTGACTTACTATTCAGAATGACAAATATTAGAGATATAGAGAAGATTCTGAAAGTAGAAAAAAAAAAAGAGAGAGAGAAAAGAATCACAAACAAGTGAACCCTCATATGATTAAGTGTTCACCTATCATCAGAATCCATCAAGGAGAGAAGAACTTGGTATGAGGTATTTAAGGTATTGAAAGAGAAAAATTACCAGCCAAAAATCTTATATCTGGGCAAAGTGTCCTAAAAATGAGAGTGAGTTCATTGTCTTCACAATCAAAAAACTGATAGAATAGATATCAAAAGATCAGAATTTCAAGAGGCACTAAAGGGACTGTTTCAATGTGACAGGAGTAAACAAGAATGAGAGATTCAGAGAAGAGAGTAGGGATGAAAATTATAGAAAGGGTAAATTAAAGGGTTAAAAGACAGACAATAGTACAATATAAAAATTGAAAGCCAGAGGGAAAAAAAAAGAGGTAAAGTAATTAATGCCTTTACAGTAACAACATTGAGTGTTAAAGGCTTGAATTCCCTAATCAAAAGAGGTAGACTGATAAAATCTGTTGAAAAAAGAGCCATCTATGTGTTATCTTCAAGGGCTTACCTCAGATATAAGGGCACCACCAGTATAAAAATGAAAGTATCTAAAAAGGTATTCCTTGCAAATAGTAACAATAAAGAGCTGGAATAGTAATACTAATATTGAACAAAAGAGATTTCAAATGCAAAACATGAGCAATTAAGAAGGTCATTATATATTAATAAAAGAAGCAATTAATCAAGAAGTAATAACTGTATTAAATATTTAAGTACCTACCCAGAGTGGCACAATATACATGAGAGACACAATGGCAAGGCTGAAGGGAGAAAGATGGCTCTACAATAATAGTTGGAGAGATCAATACACCACTCTTAGTATTGGATAGAACACCTGGACAGAGAATAAATAATGAAGCTAAGAGCCTGAATAATATAAATGAAATAAATCTAACGGACATCTATAGAGCATTGCACACACAAACAGCAGGATATACATGATTTTCAAGTGTTCATGGATCTTCCTCCAAGATAAACCATATGTTAAATCAAAAAGTCTCAATAAATTTAAAAAGATTAAAGTTATACAAAAAAACATTTTATGATAATAACAGAATAAATCTGGATATCAATAATGGATGGAAACAGGAAAAATCCATCAATATATGGAAGTTTAAAAACACAATAAAATAATCAGTGAGTAAAAGAAGGAATTGAAATAGAATTCAGCAAATAGGTTGTCATTAATGAAAATGAGAACACAAAATATCAAAACCTGAAGAACAGCACAAAGACAGTGATGAGAGGGAAATTTATACCCCTTAATGCTAATATTAATAGTGAAAAAAGAGTTAGAATTAAAGATCTAATTGCACACATGGAAGAAGAAGAAAAAGAACAACAAATTAATCCCAAACCAAGCTGAAGAAAGAAAATAGTAAAGATCAGAGAAGAAATAAATGAAATTGAGAATAAAAAATCAATAGAATGAATCAACAAACCCAAAAGTTGGTTCTTTGAGAAGATGAACAATATCAAAAAACTCTTTGCTAGACTAAGAACAAAGTAGATAAGATGCAAATAAATAAAATCAGAAATAACTGTAGGAACATTACCACTGACCACACAGAAATTAGGTCATAAGAGGATACTATGAACAAATGTATCACAAAATAGTAGACAAAGTAGATGACATGGACAAATTCCTAGAAATACACAAAGTATGTACAGTGATCCTAGAAGAAATAGAACACCTCACCATACCAATCTCAAATGAAGAGATTGAAACATGCATTAAAAACTGTCCAAAGCACTGGGTTTGGTGTACACTCGGGAGACTTGAATCTCTGGACTGGCCATGTGTCAGCTGGGCCCTGAGCATTATCAGAGTTGCAGCTCCTACTCTCTGGTTCGTTGGACTTACCCAGGTCAGCTAAAAGGGAGAAGATGATCAACCACAACACCAGAGAACTGGGAGTACCTGCAACTGCAAGCAAGAGAATTGCATCCATCAGCCTTGTGGGAACTAAGCTCATTCTAGATATACAGCTGGAGTACACATCACAATCCCAGGGTCCACAGGATGGAAAAATAAAATATAGATTAAAATGGACTTACTGGTATTCTACTGAAGAACCATTGTGACTAGCAATGGAAGAAAATGTATCACTGATGTGGAGAAAGTCACCATGGTAGTTGCTGAGGGCATGGAGAGGGAAGAAAAGGTGTAATGCGGGGGCATTTTCAGGACTTGGTGTTGTCCTAAATGATATTGCAGGGACAGATGCTGGACATTATATATCCTGCCATAACTCATTGAATGGACTGGAGAAGAGTGTAAACTACAAGGTAAACCTTAATCTATGTGATGCAGCAGTGCACCAAATGCAGTCAATATGCCACAATGATGAAAGAGGTTGTTGATGTGTAGGAGTGTGTGAGAGGATGGGGTATAAGGGAACCTCTTACATTTTTTAATGTAAAATTTTTTGTGATCTTTGTATCTTTATAAAAAGACAAATAAATACAAAAAATTAATAAGATTGTATAGCAAACAATTTGAGAAGCATAGTGCACATAAGCATAATAAAGACTCTGAGAATTCCTATAGAATAAAATCCATCCAAAGTCAGGGAATGTGGCATATGGAAATACTCTACATTTTTATGTAACATTTATGTAATCTAAGTATCTCTTAAAAATTAAAATTAAATAAATCTCCCAAAGATGAAAAGCCTGGGACCAGATGGCTTCAAAGTTGTATTCACCCAATCATTCAAAGACAATCTAATTCTAATCTTGCTCAAGCTCTTACAAAGAATTACTCAGGAAACGATGCTGCGAAACTCATTCCATGAAGCCAATATCACCCTAATAACAAAACTAAATGAAGGTACCATGAACAAAGAACATTACAGGCCAATAACTCTAAAAAAATGTATGTGCAAAAATCCTTAGTAAAATACTTGCAAACTGAATAGAATGTATATTAAAAGAATTGTACACCACCAAGTGGAATTTATCTAGGTATGCAAAAGTGGTTCAACACAAGAAAATCAATTTGGATAATAAACCACATTGATTAATTTAGAGAAGAAAAATCACACAATCATTTGATTTATGCTGAAAAGGCATTTGAATAAATACTACACCCATTCTTGATAAAAAGACTCCAAAAGACATGAATACAAAGAAACTTTCTCAATATGGCAAAGTGCATAGATGAAAAATCTAGCAATTACATTGTACTCAATGGTGAAAAACTGAAAGCTATCCTGCTGAGATCAGGAATACATCAAGGGTGCCCACATTCACTGTTGTTATTCAATATTGGGCTAGAAATTCTAGCTAAGCAATTAGACTGTTTAAAGAAGTAGAATGGGGAGGGCAGGGCAAGATGGTGGCTGAGTGAATTTACCTGATGGTCTCTCCTGCAAAGAAGTGGCTGGGCAGCATTGGAGGTTCTCTGGGACCAGGCTGTTTTGGGATTTTCACAGGGTGGGTAGTGTCTGGACATTGATTTGGTGGGAAGGTAACAGAGAGGATTAGTCGATAAGATATAACTGAAACTCTATTGCACGGAGGTGAGAGCTGTGCGTGGGACACTCCCTCCTGGGGTGGGTGGAGCTGCAGAACCGGTGCTGGGGCCATGCTTTTTGGAGGCTCTGCTGTACTGGGGAATTCACAAGCCCTGGGTGGGCTGTTAGGGGGTTGACAGGACGAGACGCCTTTGCAGACCGATTTGGGGAGACAAATGGGGTTTTGTTTTGAAGTGGGGAATTTTTTATTGTGGACACAAGTAATAGCGCTTCCGCCTGGACCCCATCCCCACAAGTCAAGCTGCCAATCTGCAGCGGAATTAGATTGCTGGCAATAAAGGGATGTAATTGAGAGGCTGTTATAGGGTGTGGCGAGGTGGGGGGGACACGTCTGGAAGCCAATTGGAGAATATTTTGCGAAGCTTGGGAATTTCGGTTTTGGACTCTGTTGTCAGTGTTTCTGGCTGGAGCCCCACACCCGGGCCTGGCTTCTGCTCTGTGTCATTAAATTGGCTGCAGTGTAGAGGCATCCTCAAGTGGCCGTTCTGGGGGCTTACAGGGTGGGAACTGTCCTGAAGCTGAATTGATGATACATCCACAGAATAGACCCCAGTGAGTGAGTGAATTGCAGGGTTCAGACATAAGATAGAGTTTGCGGATCTGACTTCCCCCATAGGGATGGCACCCAGCTGCGGGGATCCCTGAAGGCTGTGTTACACTGTGGTGCTCCCAGGCTCCCTGTTGACCAGATTTGAGGTTGCCAGGTCTGAGTTCCCTAAACCCTGGTGGACCACACCCCAGAGACTCACACCTCTTGAGTCTTCAATATCTCACACTTTCCATCCCTGAATCCATCATGCCCTGAGGTCCATCTGAGGTCCTTGAATGCCCTAGCCCTGAACGTTTGCATTTCTTCTTTTTTGTTTCATTCTGTTTGGTTTTTATTCTCATTTTATCTTAGTTTTTACTTTTTTTAATGTCCTGATTGCTAACATTGCATTATCCCCTAGTCTCTTCTCCCAGCGTATGCCCCAAAGACTTTTTTTTCCCCAGTTATTTAGGGTTCTTATTTTGTTGTTGTTGTTGTTGCTGTTGTGGTTGGTGTATATCTTTTTTTTTCTTTACCCTACCTGTTGCCCACCCTTTCCCCACCCCCTTTTTCTTTCTTCCTTTCTTCAATTTTTTTTCTGTTTTTTCTCTCTCTCTTGTACCTCATTTTCTTCTTATTCTTTTTTTCCTAATTATACAATAGGTGCTGAAGGGAACACCTCACATTTGCTGGGTTTTCTCATCCTCCACTGCCTCATTTCTCTGTGAATTGATTTTGGCTACCTACACTATCCCCTTTCCCCTATATCTTGATATCCTCCATCATCTACTGTCTCTCCTATATTCCACCTCCCTTTCTTTGATCCACAAAGTGTATAACTCTTAATTTCTAATACCTTTGTTTTGTTTTCTGTCTGTTATCCACTCTTGAAACTACTACCTTTCTTTTCTCTTTCCCTCTCTCACGAAAATACTAGCTTTTTAATTCATACCATATTCCTCCCATATTTAGTCGACTACCTCACTATAGGTACTATACCTAATGCTATAACTCTACACAACTTACATGAATCTAATATCCATCCTCCCAGATCTCATATTGTTGCTCTGTTAACATTTATCACCAATACTAATTTACACTTTTCCCTTGCTTACACAATTGCCTTTCCCTGGCCCTAATACTTTCCTTTAAAGTGAACTCAACCAGCAATAAGAAATTAGAATGAGAAAAACAAAGGGACTAAGAGAAGATATAACACTTATGCAAAAATAACAGCTAATTAATCCCCAAGACGAAACAAAGAAGCTAAGGAACTGATTAAACCTGTGAAGATAAAATGATGACCAGACAGCAACAAAAATCTACAAACCAAACCAGTAATCAGGAAAAAATGGCTGAATCCAATGAACAAACTAAAAATCAGGAGGGGAGCAGAACTTCGCACAAGAAATGAAAGATCTCAGAACATTTATCACTGAAACATTTAATGAAGTAAAGGAAGAGGTTAACAACATGAAGACAACATTTGAAGGGGAAGTTGCAGACATACGCAAAAAGATAACAGATATGATTGGAATGAACACCACAGTTCAAGAAATCTAAAATACACTTGCAGCAAATATCAGCAGACTAGAAGAGGCAGAGCAGAGAATTAGTGATGTGGAAGACATTGCATTGGAAATCAAACAGATAGTAGAATTGGACAATAAAAAGATAGAAAAAATCCAGCTAGGACTTAGAGACCTGAATGATAATGCAAAATGCTCAAACATACGTATTATAGGCATTTCAAAAGGAGAAGAGAAGGGAAAGTGGTCAGAAGGAGTGCTACAGGAAATAATGGCTGAAAACTTCCCAAATCTACTGAAAGAGACAGATGTACATATCCAAGCAACACAGCGCACTCCAATTGGCATAAACCCCAACAGGCCCACCCCAAGACATATACTTGTCAAATTATCAAATGCTTAAGACAAAGAGAAAATTTTAAAGGCAGCAAGAGAAAAGAAAAACATCACATACAAGGGAAGTTCCATAAGATTAAGTGCTGATTTCTCATCTGAAAACATGGAGGCAAGAAGGCAGTGGTATGATATAGTCAAGGTACTAAAGGAAAAAAATGTCCAACCAAGAATACTCTATCCAGTTAAACTAGCATTCAAAAATGATGGAGAGTTCAAAATATTCACAGATAAACAGAAACTGAAAGAGTATGCCAACAAGAAACCTCCCCTTCAAGAAATTCTAAAGGGAGTTCTGCAGCAAGAAAGGAAAAAACAGGACAGGCAGAGTTGGAGGAGAGTGGAAGAGCAACAAAAAAGACAAAAAGAGAAGGGGAAAAAAGGCAAAAAAATATGACAAATATAACTCCAATCAAAATATGATTAACACAAATAATTCCTTGAAAGTAACATTGAATGTCAACAGATTAAATTCACCTATCAAAAGATTCAGACTGGGACATTGGATAAGGAAATATGACCCATCTACATGCTGTCTACAAGAGACACATCTTAGAACCAGAGACTCATGGAGGTTTAAAGTGAATGGCTAGAAAAAAATCATACAAGCAAACAATAACCCAAAAAAGGCAGGAGTAGTTATATTAATATCAGACAAAATAGATTTTAAATTTGAAACAATTGTGAGAGACAAAGAAGGATACTACATTTTAGTGAAAGGGACAATCTGTCAAGAAGATCGAACAATCATAAATATTTATGGCCCTAACAAGGGCTCCTCTAAATATGTGAGGAAAATGCTGGAAAAACCAACTGAAAGAATAGATGCATCTACAATTATAGTGGAGGATTTTAATACACCACTATCAACTCTGGACAGAACATCTCAAAAGAGAATCACCAAAGAAACAAAACATCTGAACAGTATATTAGAGGAGCTGGATCTAATAGACATATATAGATCGCTACACCCAAACACAGCAGGATATACATTTTTCTCAAGCGCACATGGATCATTCTCCAAGATAGATCATATGCTAGGCCACAAAGAAAGGCTTAATGAATTCATAAAGATTGAAATCATACAAAATAATATCTCTGGCCAAAGTGGAGTGAAGCTGGAAATTTGCAAGGGCCAGAGGCCCAGATTTCACACTACGATTTGTAAATTAAACAGCACACTCTTAGAAAAACAGTGGGTCAAAGAGAAAATCTCAAAAGAAATCAATGACTACCTTGAAACAAATGATAATGATAACATACCAAAATTTATGGGATGCAGCAAAAGCAGTACTGAGAGTGAAATTTATAGCCGTAATTTCATATATCAAAAAAGAAGAAAGAGCAAAAATTGAAGACCTAACTGCACATTTGGAGGAATTAGAAGAAAAACAAAAAAGTAATCCAACAGGATGATGAAGGAAGGAAATAACAAAGGTAAGAGCAGAACTAAATGAAATAGAAAATAAGAAAGCACTTGAAAAGATAAACAAGACCAAGAGCTGGTTTTTTGAGAAGATCAATAAAATTGACAAACCTTTAGTGAGACTAACAAAGAAAAAAAGAGAGAAGATGCAAATACACAAAATAAGAAATGAGAAAGGAGATATCACCACTGACCCCACAGAAATAAAGACTATCATAAGAGGATACTTTGAAAAATTATTTCATCAAAAATGACAATTCAGGGGAAATGGACAAATTCCTAGAAACACATAAGCAGCCCATATTGAAGAAAGAAGAATTTGATGATCTCAAGAAACCAATCACAAGTAAAGAGATAGAATCCGTCATTGAAAACCTCCCAACTAAGAAGAGCCCAGGGCCAGACGGCTTCACAGTGAATTCTACAAAACTTTCCAGAAATAACTAACACCAATCATGCTGAAACTCTTCCAAAAAATCGAAACAGATGGAACTTTGCCTAACTCCTTCTATGATGCCAAAATTACCCTAGTACCAAAGCCAAACAAAGACAACACAAGAAAGGAAAATTACAGACCAATTTCTCTAATGAACCTAGACACAAAAATACTTAACAAAATACTTGCTAATCATATTCAACAACACATTAAACAAATTATACACCACGACCAAGTGGGATTCATTCCAAGTATGAAAGGATGGTTCAACATAAGCAAATCAATCAATGTAATACACCATATAAACACATTGAAGGGAAAAAATCACATGATTATAGATGCAGAAAAAGCATTTGACAAAATACAGCACACTTTCTTGATAAAAACACCTCAAAAGATCGGAATACAAGGAAATTTTTTGAACATGATAAAAACTATATATGAAAAACCTACAGCCAACATTGTTTACAATGGAGAAATCCTAAAATCCTTCCCTCTAAAGTCAGGAAAAAGGCAAGGATGACAACTCTCTCCCTTCTATTTAACATTGTCTTAGAAGTACTTGCTCGAGCACTGAGACAAGAACCAGATGTAAAAGGCATTCAAATTGGAAAGGAAGAAGTCAAAATTTCATTATTTGCAGATGACATGATCCTATACATCGAAAACCCAGAGAGGTCTACAACAAAGCTTCTAGAACTCATAAATGAGTTTAGTAAAGTCACAGGTTATAAGATCAATGCACAGAAATCAGTAGCATTTCTGTACACCAATAATGAGCAAGATCAGGAGGAAATCAAGAAACAAATACCATTTACAATAGTAAATAAAAATATCAAATATTTAGGAATAATTTTACCTAAAGATGTAAAAAACTTATACACTGAGAATTATACAACCCTGTTCAAGGAACTCAAAGAAGACCTAAATAAATGGAAGAATATTCCTTGTTCATGGATAGGAAGACTAAATATTATTAAGATGTCTATACTACCAAAACTGATCTACACATTCAATGCAATTGCAATAAACGTCAACACAGCCTTCTTTAAGGAACTAGAAAAATTAACTATGAAATTTATTTGGAAAGGAAAGAGGCCCCGAATAGCCAAAGACATATTGAAAAAGAAAAACGAAATTGGAGGAATCACACTACCTGACTTCAAAACATACTACAAAGCTACAGTAGTGAAAACAGCATGGTATTGGCATAAGGAGAGACACACAGACCAATGGAATCAAATTGAAAGTTCTGATATAGAACCTCATATATATAGCCATATAATATACGTTAAAGCCACCAAACCCTCTCAACTGGGAGAGAATGGCCTATTCAACAAATGGGGCCTGGAGAACTGGATATCCATATGTAGAAGAACGAAAGAGGATTACCATCTCAAAACTTATACAAAGATGAACTCAAGATGGATCAAAGACCTAAATATAAGAGCCAAGACCATAAAGACATTGGAAAGCAGTGTAGGGAAATATCTACAGGGTATTGTAATAGGAAATGGCTTCAAGAATATCACACCAAAAACACGAGCAGCAAAAGAACTAATAGATAAATGGGACTTCCTCAAAATTAAAGCCTTCTGCACCTCAAAGGAGTTTGTCAAGAAAGTAAAAAGGGAACCCACACAATGGGAGAAAATATTTGGCAACCATATATCTGATAAGAGACTTATAACTTGTATATATAAAGAACTCATATATCTAGAAAGTAAAAAGATAAACAACCCATTTAAAAAATGGGAAAGATTTAAACAAACACTTCTCCATAGAAGAAATACAAATGACTAAAAAGCACATGAAAAACTGCTCCAAATCTCTAGCTATCAGGGAAATGCAAATCAAAACTCCAATGAGATACCATCTTACGCCCATAAGATTTGCAGCTATGAAAAAACCAGAAGAATACAAATGCTGGAGAGGATGTGAAGAAAGGGGAACACTCATCCACTGCTGGTGGGAATGCAGAAGGATCCAACCACTCTGGAGGACAGTTTGTTGGTTTCTCAAAAAACTAACCATAGATTTGCCATATGACCCAGCAATACCACTCCTGCTTATATACCCAGCAGAACTGAAAACAAGGACACAAACCGATATATGTACACCAATGTTCATAGCAGCATTGTTCACTATCGCCAAAAGTTGGAATCAACCGAAATGCCCATCAACAGATGAGTGGATCAAAAAATGTGGTATATACATACAAGGGAATACTACCTGGGTGTAAGAACAAATACACTACAAACACACGTGATAACATGGATGAATCTTGAGAACCTTATGTTGAGTGAAGCAACCCAGGCATTGAAGGACAAATACTACATGACCTCAACGATATGAAATAAGCAAGCTGCCTCAGAAGCTAGAGACTGGAAGATAGGCTTACAGGAAATTGGGAAGTGGAGGAAGGATGCGAGCCAACATCTGCAGGGGTGGAATCTATGATGAGCTGGTGGTAAGTATGAGCACAAAGAAGAGATAAAATGGGGCAAGGGGTTGCCTTTGGGTGGAGCTCTGCGGGTTTCAGGGGAGCTGGGGATGGGTGGATAGGTAATATTGCCCAAATATTGGGGGGAGGGAGGGGCAACATACGAACATAGGAGAGTGTCAGGTGTTGGTTGAGAGTAAAATGCTGAGAAAACCGTATCAAAATATAATTAGGAGGGCTACCTTTTTATGATGCTCGGAGGGGGTGATCTGATGTGGGATGGACTCCTGGGGAATGTCTGAATGCTCATTTTGCCAGGGTGGGTTGTACCATTGGGTAGAGACCCAAGTAGTGAGAGTGGGGTGGACCCACATCCTGGGGAGGACTAATGCCATCAAACATAGGGAAGTGTAACTTTTGAGAGAAAGGGTGGCTCCCAGGGCATTAGGGCATTTGAGCATGTCAGGCCCTGAACACTGTTGCAAGCATCTCTGGACGTGGCTCCTTGGGAAATGGAGGTTGGCTGTCACTGTGGGCCCTAAGGCGAGGGGAAAATGGATGTTGAATTGATGTAACCAAGGTAAATGTGAGGGTAAGAGAGGAGTTTCGTGAGAGTACATAAGGATGGATATAATACATGTAATATTACACCATAAACATATAGGGGATGACAGACTAATAATGTAAACCATAATGTAAAACATAGGATAACAAAAAATTTAGAAAACTGTATATCCTAAAGTATGGACCACAATGTAAGCACAGATGTCACCTTGTCTGAAAGCTATAGTCTCAGAGTCTGTACATCAGTTTAAGTAAATATGATAAGAATAAGTTATAAGGATATCGCTGTGGAAGGGAAAAGATTTTATGGTGGATGTGTGGGAATACTGTATATTGTATATATGAATTACTGTGTTCTAGGGCTCTTGTGAAGAGAAGCTCAATAATTAGGAAAAAAGAAAAGAAAAAGATAGGATGTAGAATTTTTCCAAATCAACACATATTCTATATCTAACCTTTAAAGCCATCACTATATTCCATTTTACTAGTAAGGGATCCTGACATTATATTGGCCTTCACTTTTCAGGAAAGTTTTCGATCACAGAGTGGTTCAACAATGGCAGTGGAGGAATACTGGTATAGGATACTATTGACAGGTGATATATGGCTGACAGGGAGCTATACAAGGCACATGTCCAGGGTGCATGGTAATGCTTGGCTATACTCTTAGTGGCAACAATTAAAAACTACAGCTGGGGGGGTACTGGGTTCGTGGCCGGGGGTTCTCTGTCGTGGTCCCTAGGAGAGCAGTGGCAGTCCCCCAGGTGCAACGGTATGGACCAGGAAGGAATGAGGGTCCAACAGTGAGACCATGATACTAATGACTATACTTGTGAGCCTATATGCCTGAAATAAGAATAAGGCCTAGAGCAGCATTGTGCCTGGGAATTTCCTCCTGACAGCCTTCATGTTACTCAAATGTGGCCAGTCTCGAAGCCAAACTCAGCATGCAAATGCAATGCCTTCCCCCCAGCATGGGACATGACACCCGGGAATGAACCTCCCTGGCACCGAGGGATCACTACCAAGTACCAGTTGATGATGCAACTAGAAAATGACCTTGAATTAAAGGTTCAATGTGGATCAGCAGAATATCCCTGTCTACATATAATAACAGGAGTTTAAAATGCTGTTTGACCTAAAATAAGGGTGAAATGGAAAGGACAAATGAGTTTATATGGCTATGAGTCTCTAAAAAAAAGTCTGGAGGTTGTCAGAAGGATTGCCCTTATGCACAACTGAGCAGAGTTTAAGAGACAGATAAAGTAGATACAACCCCAGATATTGGTCCTTGTGAGGGCTAAAGAGACCCACAGGTTCTATGGTCATCGCAGTTACGGTTCACTGCCATGTCAGATGGCCCTTCTTTGGAGCTGGTATTTCTGTGTGATGGAACTGGACTTAGATGGGATCTCTTTTCAAAAGACTTTCGTGCTACTTTACTGGAATTGTAGTTGGTGTTGGGGTTTAAGATATATTTAGGGGATTTGAATCTCTGGACTGACAATAGGATAGCCAGACCCTGAGCCTCAACAGACTTCAGCTCCTACACTCTGATTTATTGGACTCACCCCACTCAGCTAAGATGGAGTTGAAGAAGGACAACCACCACACCATGGAGCCTAGAGTGCCTACAACTGAAAGTAGGATGATTGTATCCAATATCCATGTGGATTCTGAGCCTCCTCTTGACATAGATGTGCAACAGACACAACCAATCCAAGGTCCACATAGAAAAGGTGGCATTGGTGTGGGAAAAGAGGCCATGGTGGCTGATGGGTATGGGGAATGGGAGGAAGAGATGAGATATGGAGGTGTTTTTGGGACTTGTAGTTGCCCTGGATGGTGCTTCAGGAGCAATCACCGGGCATTCTAAACCCTCCCAGGGCCCACTGGATGGAACGTGGCAGAGTATGGGCTATGATGTGGACCATTGACCATGAGGTGCAGAGATGCCCAGAGATGTACTTACCAAATGCAATGGATATGTCATGATGATGGGAGTGAGTGTCGCTGGCGGGGGGGGAGGGTATTGGTGGGGTGGGGGTGGTGCGGTTGAATGGGACCTCATATTTTTTGAATGTAATATTTTTACAAAATCAATAAAATTAAAAATAAAATAAAAAAATTAAAAAAGAAAGCTATTGTCTCAGAGTCTGTACATCAGTTTAAGTAAATACGATAAGAATAAGTTATAAGAATATCGCTGTGGAAGGGAAAAGGTTTTATGGTGGATGTGTGGGAGTACTGTATATTGTATATATGAATTACTGTGTTCTAGGGCTCTTGTGAAGAGAAGCTCAATAATTAGGAAAAAAGAAAAGAAAAAGATACGATATAGAATTTTTCCAAATCAATATATATTCTATATCTAACATTTAAACCCATCACTATATTCAATTTTACTAGTAAGGGATCCTGACATTATTTTGGGCTTCACTTTTCAGGAAGTTTTGGATCACAGAGTGGTTCAACAATGGCAGCGGAGGAATACTGGAATAGGATGTTATTAACAGGTGATATATGGTTGACAGGGAGTTATACAGGGCATATGTCCAGGGTGCATGGTAATGTTTGGCTATACTCATAGTGGCAACATTTAAAGCAACAGCTGGGGGGTACTGCGTTCCTGGCCGGGGGTGCTCTGTCATGGCCACTAGGGAAGCAGCAGCAGTCCCCCAGGTGCAATGGTAAGGACCAGGATGGAATGAGGGTCCAACAGTGAGCCCCTGATACTAATGACTATGCTTGTGAGCCTATATGCCTGAAATAAGAACAAGGCCTAGAGAAGCACTGTGCCTAGGAGTTTCTTCCTGTCAGCCTTCTTGTTACCAGTCTCGAAGACATGTGGCCAGTCTCGAAGCCAAACTCAGCATGTAAATGCAATGTCTTCCCCCCAGCATGGGACACGACACCCGGGGATGAACCTCCCTGGCACCAAGGGATCACTACCAAGTGTCAACTGATGATGCAACTAGAAAATGACCTTGAATTAAAGGTTCAATGTGGATCAGCAGAATATCCCTGTCTACATATAATAACAGGAGTTTAAAATGCTGTTTGACCTAAATTAAGGGTGAAATGGAAAGGACAAATGAGTTTATATGGCTATGAGTCTCTAAAAAAGAGTCTGGAGGATGTCAGAAGGATTACCCTTATGCACAACTGAGCAGATTCTCAGAGACAGATAAAGTAGATACAAGCCCAGGTATTGGTTCTTTTGAGGGCTAAAGAGACCCACAGGTTCTATGGTCATGGCAGATGGGGTACACTGCCATGGCAGTTGGCCCTTCTTTGGAACTTGTGTTTCTGCGTGAAGGAGCAGGACACAGATGGAATCTCTTTTCAAAAGGCTTTCATGCTACTTTACTGGAATTGTAGTTGGTGTTGGGGTTTAAGATATATTTAGGGGATTTAAATCTCTGGACTGACAATATGATAGCCAGGACCTGAGCCTCAACAAACTTCAACTCCTACACTCTGATTTATTAGACTTACCCCACTCATCTAACATGGAGTTGAAGAATGTCAACCACCACACCATGGAGCCTAGAGTGCCTACAACTGAAAGCAGGAGGATTGCATCCAGTATCCATGTGGAATCTAAGTCTCCTCTCGACATAGATGTGCAATGGACACAACCAATCCAAGGTCCACATAGAAAAGGTGGCATTGGTGTGGGAAAAGTGGCCATGGTGGCTGATGGGTGGGGAGAATGGGAGGAAGAGATGAGATGTGGAGGCGTTTTTGGGACTTGGAGTTGTCCTGGGTGGTGCTTCAGGGACAATTACCGGACATTGTAGATCCTCCCAGGGCCCACTGGATGGAACGTGGGAGAGTATGAGCTATGATGTGGACCATTGACCATGAGGTGCAGCGATGCCCAGAGATATACTTACCAAATGCAATGGATATGTCATGATGGTGGGAGAGAGTGTTAATGGGGGGTGAGTGGTGGGGTGGGGGTGGTGGGGTTTTATGGGACCTCATATTTTTTGAATGTAATATTTTTAAAAAATGAATAAAAAAATTTTAAAAAAAGAAGTAGAATGCACCCACATAGGAATTTTCACTTTTCTCTATTTCTCTGATCATACACTTTCACTATTCTCTGATCATACAATTGAAAATCATGAAAATCCTGAAAAGTCCAGAACAAAGGTACTAGATATGACCTTTCTACACATGCATCTTCTGTTACTTTTACTGGATTTGTGGTTGGTATTTAGGTTGGTGTATACTCAGGAGACCTGAATCTCTGGACTGTCCATGTGATGGCCGGACCCTGGGTCTCAGCAGACTTGCAGCTCATACCCTCTGGTTTCTTGAACTTACCCTGAGGAACTGACAGGGAGGTGAAGATGGTCAACGACCACACCAGTGGGCCAAGAGTGCCCACAGTTGCCAGCAGGAGAATTGCATCCATCATCCATGTGGAATCTATGCCCCCTCTTGATGTAGAGGGTGACTGGACATAACCATCCCACGGTCCACAGGATGAAGGAATAGAGTATAGATTAGATCAGACTTACTGGTGTTCTCCTGGGGAAGTATTGTGATTAGTAAGGGAAGAAATTGTAGTAGTGATGTGGAGAGGGTGGCCACAGTGGCTGCTGATGGTAGGGAGAGGGAGGAAGTTATATGGTGTGGGGGCATCTTCAGGATTTGTAGTTGTCCTAGGTGGTGCTGCAGGGACAGATGCTGGACATTGTGTGTCCTCTTGTGGACCACTGGGTGGACTGCGGGAGAGTGTGGACTACAATGTGGACCACTGTCCATGTGGTGCAGTGGTGCTCCAGAATGTATTCACCAGTTGCAGTAGATGTGCCACTATGATGGAAGAGGTTGTTGATGTGGGAGGGGTGGGGTGGGTAGGGTGGGGTAGTATATGGGGACCTCATTTTTTAATGTAACATTTAAAAGAAAATAAAGAGTAAAAATAAATAAATAAAAATAGATTAGCACAGCAAAGTAGCAGGATTCAATATCAATAAGCAAAAATAGTGTTTCTATACACAACTGATTTGCAATTTGAGGAGGAAATCAGAAAAAAATCCATTTAAAATATCAACAAAAGAAATGAAGTGTTTAGGATTAAGCTTAATCATGGACATAAAAGACCTGTGTTCAAAAAACTGTACCACATTGATAAAATAATTTGAAGAAAGCCTAAGTAAATGAAGGATATTCTGTGTTCATGGATTGGAGGACTAAATATTTTTGAGATGTAAATTCTATCAAACTGATTTACAGATTCAATGTAATCCTAATAAAAATCCTAACAGCTTTTGTGTTGTAATTGAAAAACCAATAATCAAATTTGCTTGGATGGGAAAGTGGTGCTGAAATAGCCAAAAATGTGTTTTAAAAAAGAAGGAAGTGGGAGGAGTCTCACTTACTGACTTTAAAGTATATCATTTTGCTACAGTGGTGAAAACAATATGGTACTGGCATAAAGACAGACAGATTAGCCAACAGAACCAAATCAAGAATCTAGAAATAGACCCTCACATCTACAGTCAAGTGATTTTTGACAAGGCTATTAAGCCCACCCAGCTGAGCTAGAAGAGACTATTCAACAAATTGTACTGGGAAAATAGGGAAGTCATACCCAAAAGACATAAAGAGAACCCCTATCTAGCACCTTATACAAATATTAACTAAAAGTGTATCAAGGACCTAAATATAAAAGTGATAATAATACAACTCCTAGAAGTAAATGTAGGTAAACATCTTCCAAATCAATACAGAGAAGATCAGCATGGTCCTTGCACAAGTATGACATGCAAATTTGTGAAGCTTTCCATATTTTTAAATGGGCTAAAGATTTAAATAGACATTTCTCTAAAGAGGAAATACAAATTGTGAAAAAGCACTTGAAAAATATTCCATATCTTTAACTATTAGGGAAATGCAAATCAAAACAACAAAGAGCTATCATCTCACACTGCATGGAATGGTTGTTATTTAGGGGGAAAAACCAGTAACTGCTGTAGAAGATGTGGAGAACTGGGAATACTCTTCCCTGTTGGTGGGATTGTAAAATAGTGCAGCCTCTCTGGAAGAGAGTTTGGTGGTTCCTCTGGAAGCTAAATATAGAACTGCTATATGATCCAGCAATTCCTCTACAAAGAATATATCCAAAAGAACTGAAAACTCTGACACAGACATCTGCACACCTACGTACATAGCAGCATTATTTACAATTTCCAAAAGTTTGAAACAACCCAAATGCCCATCAACCAATGAATGGATAAACAAAATGTGGTATGTACATAAGATGGAATATCATGCTGTAGTAAGAAGAAATGAAATTGGGACACATGTAATAACATGCATGACTCTAAGTGAAATAAGGCTAACACGAAAGGACAAATATTGCATGGTCCTATTAATATGAACTAAATAAATGCATGGGGTTAATTCCTAGAGTATAGGTCAATAAGAGGTAAGAGGAGGGCTGAGAAATATTACAGATGTTTAAGGGATGTAGAAATTTTAATTAACATGACTGTAAAAGTTTGGAAATGGATAGAGTGGATGACAACTCATTATAGTGAATAGCGGCTAGATAAAATGGCAATGTGGCTGAAAAGGGTAGCCTGGGGATGTAAATGGTTATTGAAATAAAGCTAGAGAATAATCTAAGACTGAGTAATCAGTGAGCCAGTGGTGGATGAGAATTTTAGCTTATGGTACAGATGTGAGAGTTTCTTTCTATGTGCTAGAGTGGATATAAGTCACTATTGCTGGGTGGTTGGAATGTGGAGATGCTCTGGAAAAATAAAATTGGTGAGATATATGGACTGTGGTTAACAGCAATACCGTTATATTGTTGTATCAACACCAAAGTAGTACTGTGTTTACAATGGGGAGGGGTATGGAAAAAGTGCATCAAATGCATGCTATGGACAATGGTTGGTGGTAATAGGTGGATGATATCATCTCATAATCTGTAACAATGAGATGAAGTCGTGAAACATATGACATCATGGATGAATCCGGAGGATATTATGTTGAGTGAAGCAAGCCAGGCACTAAAGGACAAATACTGTCCAACTGGGCTATTATGAAATTAAAATATTACATAAACTCTTGGATTTAATAATTAGAATATAGTTCATCAAAAAGTAGAATGAGTGTAGAGAATGGAAAGCTAATGGCTAATCTCTGCAGAACTGGTTAAAAGGTTTTGTTTTTTTTTGTAAATCTTTAGAAATGAATGCAAATGGTGGAAGGACATTATGGTGTTTGTGACTAGCAGAGCTATTATAAGGGTATGACAGTGGTTGAAAGTGAAAGTTTAAGGACATATATATTACTATACTGAAAGCTAAGAAATGTAACATAGGACTGTATAACAGTAAAATTTCATGTAGGTTGCTGGTATAGCTCAGTGTATAAGTGCTGGCTTCCCACCTGAGTCCTGGCTTCAATCAACAGCTCTGTTACATAAAAAAAAATTGTTATCTTAAAAAATTAAAAAAGAAAGACTCATGTAAAGTATGAATATTGCTGATATTGCATATATGATTGTTTTACAAAGTATATATAAAAATAAGCCAGAGAGAAGGAAACAAAATAGCAGCTATGTACAATAGGGAAAGCTTAGAGAGACCGAGAGGTGCTGAGTTTTGTTTGGTTTATGTTTATAATTATTATTACTGGAATAATAAAAATGCTCTAAAAATTATTGAAGTGATGGATATACAACGATGTGATTATATTGAGTTCCATTGATTATATACTTTGGATGTATTTATGCTTTATTAATACATATTAATAACTTATTTCTTAAAATAATAATACCTTGCAGCATTGATGTGGAGAAAGTGTTTATGGTAGCTGCCGAGGGTAGAGAGAGGGAAAAAGAGATATGATGCGGGGGCATTTTCAGGACTTGGAGTTGTCCTGGGTGGTACTGCAGGGACAGATGCTGGACTTTGTATGTCCTGCCATGGCCCACTGGGTGGACTGGGGGAGAGTGTGAACTACAATGTAAATCACTATCCATTTGGTGCAGCAGTGCTCCAAAATGTAGTCACCAAATGCAATGAATGTCCCATGATGATGAGAGAGGTTGTTGATGTGGGAGGACTGGGATGAGGGAGGTGGGAAATATATGGGGACCACTTATATTTTTTGAATGTAACATTTAAAAAAACTAAACAGAAAAAAATTAAATAAAAAATAATAATACCTGTTCTTAAGGAACTATCAATTTAGTTGTTTCCATATTGTAGCTACTTGATGTCAACCATATCTTATATTAATATTTCATGTGTGTTGCTATTTTATTATCCTTTCAGAAAAAAAGATGGGAATTTTTATGTAGGAAAAAAAGCCAGTACTGAATTCTAAGTAGAATGAGTAAATGCTAACATTACAAAAATTTCAATAAGCTTCCATGGAATGATATTAATATTCATATGCATTTTTAAAAAGACTGTCATTTTTCATTTGGTATCAAAACAAGACCACAAAAGACTTTTCTTGATTACTATGACTTCTTTAAAAATCTACATTAATAAGGTTCAATTAACACAAAATACACAATTTTAAAACATAAAGTCTGATAAGTTTTGATAAATGTAGGCACATGAAAATATAGAACATTTCTATCCTCCTGCTCCTTTGCAGTCACTGGACCATCCTCAACCTAATTCCAGGCAACCACTTTCTAACTTTGTCATTACAAATTATTTTTGCCAGTTCTAGATTTGTATAAATGGACCCATACTGTAAACTATTCTCCTTTCCTGTTACTTCTGCCCTTTGTTCAACATATTTTTTCACTTTTACTGTCTTATTTATAGACTATTTAAACCACATATAATCTCTTGCTTAATCCTGCTGATTTATTAAATTTTTTCAACTTTCTGTTTAAGTTACTGTGAATTCTTTAAAACCTCAATCTTTATCTTAAGTTATGAAAATGATACTGCTTTTTAAATATATTGTGTCATGTGAAACAGAGCACTGAAGTGGACTGTCAATGACACTTGAACAATGAATCAGAACTCTAAAAGAGCAAGGCATTTTCAGGACTTGGAGTTGTCCTAAATGATATTGCAGGGACAGATGCAGGACATTATATATCCTGCCATAACCCACTGAATATACTGGGGGAGAGTGTAAACTCCACTGTGAACTACAATTCATGTGGTGCAGCAGTGCTCCAAGATGTATTCACTAAATGCAATGGATGTGCCCCAATGATGAAGTAGGTTGTTTATGTGGGAGGAGTGTGAAGGGGTGAGATGTGGGATATATGGGAACCTTTTATATTTTTAATGAAACATTTTTTGTGATCTATGCATCTTAAAAAAAAAATAGACAATTTAATAAAAAAAGAAAAGAAAGAACAAGGCAAACCAAGGAAGAAATTACAAAAGACAAAACCACTGGGAAAGCTTTCAAATGCAAAGTATAGCACTGTCTATAAAATCCTCATACTTAGCATAATGCTGATATATTAATAAACTGTTTAACAATCTCTCCTGAAAAAAAAATAGGAAACTCTTCTCTGTTATCATGTATGGAGCAAATTTCAGCAAAAAAGATTAAAATATGTTTTTGGTTTGTTATCAATAGAGTTCATTACACATTTTATTAATATATTATGAGATTTATCGTTTTAATGGGCTAAATATTAAATAATACAGATCAAATTTGGGTAGAAATACTCAGTTTTTATATTTATATACTTTTTTATTAGTAATGTTGACAACTAAAATGTATAACAACTGAAAGTCCCTACTACACTACTTTTGCAAAAGAATAATGTAATACCAATCAGAACTAGAGGTAATTTACTTCATAAAAATTATGGATATAATTTTAAGGATGCATATCCCATAATAGAGATTTAGAAAATGAACAGATGGCAAGGCTGAATCAAGTGCTTTTTTAAACAAATCAGTTTCCTTAATACATATTAATAAAGCATACAATTTTTCCAAAGTGTACAATCAATGGTATTTTGCATAATGACATAGCTGTGCATTAAATCATTTCAGCCATTATTAGAACATTTTTGTTATTTTAATAATAGCAATAATAAAAAAGCCAAACAAGAAAGATAGTGTTCATATAAAGGTTTTCTGATGTAGACATCACATATTTGGAATGGATAGTTATATGTGGCAAATCTTGATTAGATATTATGGGGAAGCTGAAAGAAATGGACCAGAAATTTAACTTTTCATTTGATTTTGAATAGGAACATTTTGAGGATGCCTTTGTTTTTATTGATTTCGCTGTATGTTAGAAGCTAAGATTTTTAAAAAATATATGATTTTTTTTCAGAAATGTGAGACTTAAAGATTTCATCAAATAAAGCAAGACCCTACTGCCTGAATCGAATCACAAATTTTCTATTATGTTAATCACCAACTGCTCTATTTTAAATATACTTTTTATTAAAAAAGATAATTAGATTACAAAAATGTTACATAAAAAAATATAGGGGATTCCTACATACCCCTCTCCCCACATTACCCACATTTACCCACAATAACAACATCCTTCATTAGTGTGGTACATTCATTGCAATTGATGAAAACATTTTGGAGCATTGCCACTAAGCATGGATTATAGTTTACATTGTAGTTTACACTCTTTCCCACACAATTCTTAGGTTACGGCAATATACATAATGGCCTGTATCTGTCATTGCATGTCACTCAGGACAATTCCCATGTCCCCAAAATGACCCCATAACACACTTCTTTTCCCTCTCCCTGACCTCAAAACATCTAGTGGTCACTGTCTCCACATTAATTATATAATTTATTCCATTGCTAGAATCACAGTAATTCTATAGTAAAATACCAATAAGTCCACTCTAGTCTATACTTCATTCCTCAATCTTGGGTATTTGGGGATAGTGATGCCCACTCCACCTCTAATTGAGAGAGGGACTCAGTCTCATACAACTGATGAATGGTACTCTCTTGCTTGCAGTTGTAGACTCTCTTGGTTCCTTAGTATGGAGGATGTCCATCCTCACCTCCTTGTTATTTGTCCTTGGTGAGTTCAATGAACTGGAAAGGGGGTTTTGCAACTTCATTGAGGATCAGGGCCCAGCTGATACATGGGCAGCTCAATGATTCTAGTCTATTGGATGCACACCTACCAACTCCAGCACCAAATATAGGTTCAAATAGAAGGGACAGAAGAACCTTGCGTAGGGAAAACATAACTGAGTCCAAGTCTGCCACACTGGGGGGCACAAGTTCCAAAGTAGGGCCCACTGGGAGGGCATCAAATTCCTGAGCTATGTGCCCTGACCATATTGTCTGGGTGTTTCCAGAGTCATCAGGAGTCTTACTATTTGGGGTACTATCTAATTTGGCAGTCAATGAGATCTTGCTGAGATATGTATAAATCTAACCTCTGGATTGACCTCATGACTCACTTTGAAGTCCCTTAGCCATATAAACTCATTTGTCTTTAACTTTTCCCCCTTTTGGTCAAGGTCTTTTTCCAGTTGCATTTCCAGTTGGTGCTTGGAAGTAATCCCTTGTTGAAATGAAGGCTCATCCCTGGGAGTCATGTCCCATACTGGGGTAATTTATTGCATTTATATGCTGAGTTCAGCTTCGAGAGAGTTCACATCCAAACAACATTGAGGCTCTTAGATACCCTATAATAATAGGCTGAGTTTCAATTTCAAGAGCTCATAAGCACAGTCATTAATTTCAAGGACCCACCAATGGACCATCCTCCTTCACTAGCCACTACCTCTGTGCTTAGGGTACTCTTGTTGTTCCATTGGAAAATGTGGCATGGAGAGGGAAGAAGAGCTGTAAAGTGGGGGCATTTTGGGACTTGGAGTTGTCCTATATGATATTGCAGGGACAGATATTGGACGTTATATATCCTGCCATAGCCCACTGAATGTACTGGGGGAGAGTGTAAAATACAATGTAAACTATAATCCATACGGTGCAACAGTGCTCCAAAATGTATGCACCATATGCAATTAATGTGCCACAATGATGAAAGAAGATGTTGATGTGGGAGGAGTGAGGGGTGGGGTATATGAGAACCTCTTATGTTTTCTAATATAACATTTTTTTGTGATCGATGTATCTTCAAAAAAATACAAAAATTAAAAATTTTTTAAAAAGAAAAAAATGATTGGTTGGATTGCATCCATTAATTTAAATTAAAAATCACAGCTTGCAATTGGTTTAAAAGGTAGACTGATTATATGTTTTAAAGTAGGAAATATATTTATTTCATATAAATAGAACTGTAAACATTTTATATACATGAGAATTACAAAGGGTGACGTTTTATTTAGAAAATAAAAATCCTAATAGCTGAAGCTCTGCATGTATAAATAAAATGATTTGATATTTTGTATTGTTGTGGAATCTGAAGCAGGAATTTAAAAGAAAATAAAACTGTGATAATTATGGCAAAACTATTAAGCACTAAGTAATCTTTTTAACTGAAAGAAGTTACATACAAAGGTGTACTTTTATCTTAACCTTTTCTTACATCATGAAATAATGTTTCTGTATAATCAAAATTTTCTATTGAGGATGAGTCTTTTTCATCAAAAATCATAACAACAAACCATATGTTCCAGTGACTTTTCTGGGGAGGAAAATGCGAAGTCTATAGAATTCAATAAATGGCCAAATAGAAGAAACGACTTTGTTCACAACTGAGATTCATTAAAGGCCATTTGGGTGGTCAAGTTCCTAGTTATGTTTATCTCTTCCTTTCAATTCTCCTTTTGTTCAAGTTGTACCAGCCTAAATACAATTTGTGATGTTCATTTTAAAAAATACAGTTAGTAAGTTCAAAATGGATTTGACAACTCATGACTTTCTGAATGCTCTATATGACTTTGCTCTGAATAGGATCAATATTATTTTTATTCCTAAAATACTCAAATAGCAGGTTGACTTGCTTAGTATCTTATTTTTACTAAAAAAAAACTGTTCATAATATTTACTCAGCTTGAATTGACAAACTTCACTAAAAATTTCATAGGAAACCTCAATACAAAATAAACTTCCATTCTGAAATTATACACCAGAAGAAAATATTTTAAAGTTATAGAAAAATGCAAAATGCAGTTTTAAAATTGATTTTATTAAGCATTTCATTTAAAAAGAAGACGCCTGTTTAGAGTTGGGTTAGTTAAATTATGAAAATATGATTATTATATATGAAATTAGATTTAAATAAAATCTCATATTACATTAGAAAGATATATACACAGAAAGGAATTTCATGGAATATGTAGTCAGGATGTTTCTTTTGTTATGCTAACTGCTGTTTTTCTCTAGTAAATGTGATTTGGGGGAAGTTAAGATGAATCTGTCTGACCTTTTTAAATAATATTATTTACTTCTTCCATTTTCCCTTTTCATTGTCAAGTACTGTTATTAGATGTTGTTTTGCAAAATTTTGCCATCTTTATTTTTGTTAGTAAGTAGCTGTTCTCTCACCTTTAAAAATGAACTGAGATCTTAGAGAATACAGACATTCTTGACTTTTAGAGGCTGATTTATGACTGATGTCTCCTGTCTCATTGTCCATTTAGGTCTTTGAAAACATTGGCAGTGACTAAGTAAGTGTTATACTGGTACTATGTTTTGTGCCTATTTGACATGTTTTAAAAACTCAAGTCTGTTAATCAATGTGTTATGGAAAAAGTACATATAACCTTTGTAGTCTGACAGACCCATTTTTTAGTCCTGGTTCTACTACTTCGCTGTGTGAATTTGAGTGCATGACTTAACCTTTCTATGTCACCATACCCATTTCTATGGTTGTTGTGAGAATTACATGAAATAATATATGTACTGTTAAAAATC
Organism: Dasypus novemcinctus; assembly: GCF_030445035.2. Taxonomy (NCBI): domain Eukaryota; kingdom Metazoa; phylum Chordata; class Mammalia; order Cingulata; family Dasypodidae; genus Dasypus; species Dasypus novemcinctus. The sequence continues at coordinate 122,835,395 of NC_080704.1, read as the reverse complement.
CACCCACTGGGATATGGTAAGTGCTTATTAATTCCTTTCTCTTTCTCTCCCTCCTTTTCACTTAGACGTGCCTATCATTTTTTTAACTGAATCTCCCCCTTATCTCATTGATTCTGCTTTGTATTTACTAGATGGAACGGTTACATGTAAATACAATTTCAATAATTCTATAGTTTAAAAAGTTCTGACCAAAGATTGAATGGATAGAAATATTTAATCAGTGATCAAAACTTATATTTGGGATAATGTTGGGCTATGCATCATCCTTCCTGTTCCCACTTCCCCTTATTTTTTTTAATGTCTTTTTAACTACCTTTTTAAAAAGATACATAGATCACACAAAATATTACATTAAAAATATGAGTTTCCCATATACCCCACTCCCCACACACCCCCCCAACTCCTCCCATATCAACAACTTCTATCATTAGTGAGGTACATTCATTGATTTTGATGAATACATTTTGGAGCACTGCTACACAACATGGATTATAGTTTACATTGCAGTTTACACTCTCTCCTAGTCCATTTAGTGTTTCCCCCTTCTGCACACCTAAATGAAAGTCAACTATTTAAACCTTGCTTAGAAGACCTATAAATCGTTCATTCTGATTTCAAATCAATCTAATAAATGAAGAAACACATGCATGTGAATGAAGGAGGAGGAATCATAGAAATAAACAGACCTCATTCCATAAAATTTCCTCCTTTTTATCTTTTAGATCATGCAGTTGAACTCATCAAGATTTCATATTTCATGTACTTTGTAATTCATAGATTTACTGTCCTTAAGACCACATGATGGCCAGTCTCGAAGCCAAACTCAGCAAGTAAATGCAATGCCTTCCCCCCAGCATGGGACACCCGGCGATGAGCCTCCCTGGCAACGAGGGACCACTATCAAACTACCAACTGATGATGCAACTGGAAAATGACCTTATACGGAAGGTTCAATGCGGATCAGCAGAATATCCATGTCTACATAAAATACCATGACTTTAAAATGCTGTTTGACCTAAAGTAAGGGGGAAATGGAAAGGAGAAATGAGTTTATATGGCTACGAGTTTCTAAAAAAGAGTCTGGAGGCTGGCAGAAGGTTTGCCCTCATGCACAACTGAGCAGAGTCAGAGAGACAGATAAAGCAGATACAACCCCCAGATATTGGTTCCTTTGAGGGCTAAAGAGACCCATGGGAGTTATGGTCATGGCCGATGGGGTTAACTACCAGGGCAGATGGCCCCTCTTTGGAAATGGTGTTTATGTGTGATGAATCTGGAATCAGATGGGATCTCCCTTCATAAGACTTTCATGCTAATGTGCTGGAGGTGCAGTTAATGTTGGGGTTTAAGATATATTTAGGGGATTTGAATCTCTGGACTGACAATGTGATAGCCAGATCCTGAGCCTTCAACAGACTCCAGCACCTACAATCTGATTTATTGGACTTACCACACTCAGCTAAGATGGAGTTGAAGAAGGACAACCACCACACCATGGAGCCTAGAGTGATTACAACTGAAAATGGGAGGATTGCATCCAGCATCCAGGTGGAATCTGAGCCTCCTCTTGACATAGAGGTGCAATGGACACAACCAATCCAATGTCCACATAGAAGAGGTGGCATTGGATTGTGAAAAGTGGACATAATGGACAAAGGGTATGGGGAAAGGCAGGAAGAGATGAGAGGTGGAGGCGTCTTCGGGACATGGAGCTGCCCTGGATGGTGCTTCAGAGGTAATCACCGGACATTGTAAATCCTCACAGGGCCCACTTGATGGAATAGAGGAGAGTATGGGCCATGATGTGAACCAATGTATATGAGGTGCAGAGGTGCCCAAAGATGTACTTACCAAATCCAATGGATGTGTCATGATGATGGGAACGAGTGTTGTTGGGGGGGGGGGGAGAGGGGGGGGTGGGGGGTGGGGTTGAATGGGTATATATTTTTAATGTAATATTATTACAAAGTCAATAAAAAATAAAAAAATTTAAAAAAAAAAAAAGACCACATGAAGATCACTGATTTGTTTTATTATAAAAATGACATAATGGATTATCATTGGAATTCAGTAGCTAGTGACTCATGCTTGCATTTGTATATTTTAAAAGACGTAATTTACAGAAAGGAAATATTCAACCTGGAGCTTTTTCAAACTTCAGTTTGTCCAACAAATTAAGAAATAAAGGCTAACATAAATGAGGGCACATGGCAATTTCTTTTTATTGTTTCTCTCTCTATATAAAAAAAATCTTAAGCTATTCATATACATGCATTAACATTCTAATCATTGAAATCAAGAATGAAAATTCACTTTCTCTTCATCCTGAATTTATTAAGCATGGCATATTTCTCAAGGATATTATGATACAGTCAAATTTTTAAAGGATTTCATTTAATATGCCATATAGTCTTCAAGAGGTAGAGAGAAAACATGGTATAAAAGAACCTGATATTAGAGTTAGGAGATTTGGTTTCTTTCTGTAGGTTTGCCAGTAATTAACAGTATGACCTAGGTCAAGGCAGGGAGTCACTCTAAGCCTCAATTTTTCATCTTTTAAATATAAACAATATGAAATCCATTGCAAATTCAATCACTCTAATTCAGTTCTACTGCTTTATGAAAATTTTTAGTACCTAATGTGTTGCCTTCAAAATGTCATCCATGCATTTAGAAATCATAAAGAGCTTTGCTAAAATTCCTTAAAAAATATCAGACTCCATAAATAATCTAATAAGAGTGAATTTCTTTCTGTGTTGAGAAATAACAGCAACTTGGAAATCAGATAATTGATTTTATCTGAGAGGTGAATCTATAGCTCATTAATTAATAACATGTAATATAAATCAAGGTATAATTCAGGTATCCAAGGATTTGCTAATAAATAATTGCTATTATTCTTACCTGTGGAGACCTGACTATTTCCATTTCTACCATTTAAATGACTTAACCTACTGTTGGTCACACAGAAGGTACTCAATTCATGTTTGCTGATTTATTATATTAGTAAACAACAAAAGGATTGGAATTGAATGGCCCCAAACTCATGCGGATTTTTTCCCTAAAGTCTTACCTGAGAAGTGGATGTGGCTCAAGTGTTAAGGCCTCAGCCTACCATACTGAGGACCTGGGTTCCATCCCCAGGGTCTCCTGGTTGAAAAGAAGTGAAAATGTGCCTGCATAGCAAGCCAGTGCCCACACAGAAAGCCTAGTGCCCATGCAATGAGCCAAGTGCCCGTGTGGTGAGCCAAGTGGCCATGTGGGTGCCTGTGTGGTGAGCTGAGAGCCCATGTGGTGAGCCGAGTGCCTATGTGAGTGCCTGCATGATGAGCCAACTGCCCAAGGGGCAAGCTGAATGCCAATGTGGCAAGTCAAATGCCCGTGTTATGAGCCAAGTGTCCACATGAGTGCCTGTGTGGTAAGCCAGTGCCTGTGCAGTGAGCCAAGTGCCCATGTGAGTGCATAAATGGTGAGCCAAGTGCCTATGTGTTGAGCTAAGTGCTGACATGAGTGCACATGTGGTGAACCACTGCCTGTGCAGTGAGCCAGTGTCTGCAAGGTAAGCCAAGTGTCTGCATGAGTGCCCGTGTGGTAAACCAGTGCCCACACAAGTGAGTCACACAGCAAGATGATGATGCAACAAGAGATGAAGCAGAGAGTCAAGGTGAAGTGCAGCAGAGACCAGGAACTGGGGTTGTGCAATTGACAAGGAACCTCTCTCCACATCAGTGGTCCCCAGGATCAAATTCCAGTGAATCCTAGAGGAGAAAAATGAGAAGACAAAAAGAGAAATAGATACAGAAGATCACACAGTGAATGGACACAGACAGCAAAAGCAGCAGGGTGGGGGTGGGGGAGTGAAAGAAAAAATAAAATGCTTTAAAAAAATTCTTATCTCTGTGACTATTTCTGAGTCAGTAAAAAAGAGATTTGGTCACTATATGCTTAGGTGATAGTGAAAATGGTACCTGAGGGAGTGGATACAAATTTGTATTCAGGATTTGAAGCAAAAAGGGTTTTGTGACAATGGTATTTTAATACCATACAATCTCATCTTTATGTAATTTAACAATGACTTACTTTTGCCCAAAACTTTCTGTAAAGTTCACCTACTGGATCTCCAGATAGACTGCAAACTTCTGCAGATGATAACTAAGCATTGTTTCCTCTTCTAGGAGGCCCTGAAGTACTCAGTCCTATTTCTTGCCCAGAGAAGAAACTTAGCAATAACTGAATTAATAATGTATAAAGCTGGATAAAACCTGAAAAAGGTTTTCATTTTGAAAAACCTGAGGTAAATACGATCCTTAAATACTCCCCAAAGATTTGAGTAATATCCAGTACTTAATTTTTGATCCTCAGTTATTTTTTCTCTACAACTCTGTCTCTCAAGAAAGTTTTCAAATTCAGCTATTACTGCTTGGTATCAATTACTCCTTATTGTTTTACTTCCAGAGCTGGCCTGTCTCCAGAGATTGAGTAGCATATTTTCAGCTATCCAAAGAACATCAGATGCATGTCCCTCCATTATCTTAAAATACTCAAATACATTAATTCTATTTTACCCCCACTATTTCCTAATTTACTTTTTCTTACACTGTGAAATAGGAACATGCCATACACTTTTGAAATGTTCTCCTTTCTCTTTGCCAATTGAAACCTTAAATATATCTCAGAGTCCATGTCAGATCCTATCTCTTCAAATAAAACTCCTTTCATTGTTTTCCCTTTCTTCATTTATACACGGTGTATAATTTAGTTATTAATTATAAAATGTCTTGATTTTTATTGCATGTTGATACATTTTATTTTCCCAAGTAAAATATAAGTTCCTCGAGGGTATAAACCATATCATAAGAGAAATGTTAATTAAATACTGACTTGATTTTTTTCTCTGCCATGTTTTTACAAAGTCAGGTATAATTAAGCTTCAAAAACATATTTCTTAAGTGATGATGATGATAAGAGTAATCTGCATAATAATTCAGATAGATAAAAAGAGGGCTTGAGTGATTCAAACAAAAATTTGACTGAGAGCAAAACTTTGAATGATTCCTTTGAAATTATTTTATAACAACAAAAATAGTACAGTTTCAGATTCATTAATGAGGGTGATAAGAAAACTAGATAATATTTTCAGTGGAAAAGAATTAGAAATCAAAAGTAAAACACTGTAGTAAGTCATGAACAAGCTATGAAAATGTTTCATATTTTCCTTCTTGACATTTATGAGTGGTTACCCAAAGGGCTCAATTAAATTATCAATCCAAATACAGGAAAGAGAAGATTCCAAATAAGAGAAGGATTCTGATAAAAAGAGGAAAAATTATATGAAATGTAACTAGAGGACTTTGGATGAATAACTGTCCACAAATTTCTTTTTAATCAGAAGCCCCTTTTAAAGTAATAGCATGTGTATTCAATTAAATCTAAGAATGTATTAAAAGAATAGGACACTTTCAAATCAAGCAGATCAATCATAAACTAGGCATTGACAATACTGATATCCAGCAAGATATTAATGAACTCCCATTCAAGAAAAAGAGAGAATACTGAAAGCAGCAAGAGAAAAGTGATCCATCACATACAAGGGAAGCTCAATAAGATTAAGTTCATATTTCCCATCTGAAACCATGGAGGCAAGAAGGTGCTAAAAGAAAAATAAAAACTTCCAGTTAAGAATTCTCTCTCCATCAAAGCTGACATTCAAAAATGAGGGAGAGTTCAAATTATCCACAGATAAACAGAAATTAAGAGAGTTTGTCAATAAGAAACCTGTCCTTCAAAAAATACTAAAGGGAGTCCTACAGCTTGAAAGGAAAATAAAGAGGAGAGAGAGGGTTGGAGGAGAGTGTAGAAAAGAAAATTATTGGCAAGAATAATGAAAATTATAAATAAAGAAACATACACAACATGTCATATAAACCAAAAGAAAATATGGCTAATGCATGTAATTCCTTGAATATTAATGGATTAAACTCTCCAAACAAGTGACAGATTTGCAAAAGGGATAAGGAAATTTGACCCATCTATATGCAGTCTACAAGAAACTCACCTTAGGCCCAGGGATGTAAGGAGGCTGAAGGTGAATGGTTGGATAAAATAATTTTTTACAAGCAAACAGCAATCAGAAAAGGGCAGTAGTAATTGTATCATTATAGGACAAAATAGACTTTAAATGTAAAACTATTGTAAAAGACAAAGAAAGACACTATATATTAATAAAATGAGTAATCCATCAAGAAGAATGAACTAGTATAAACATTTATGCACCTAATGAGGGCCACTCAAATTACATGAGGCAAATATTAGAAAAACTTAGTGGAGAAATAGATGCCTCTACATTTATAGTGGGGGACTTAAAAAACCATTATCACCATTAGACAAGTATTTCAAAGGAGGATCAGTTAAGAAAGAGAAACATAGAATAATACATTAGAGGATCTGGACCTAATAGATATATGGAGAATATTACACCCAAATACAGTGGGATATAAAATTTTCTCAAGCACAGATAGATCATTCTCCAGGATAGAACAAATACTAAGTCACAGAACAACTCTCAATAAATTCAGAAATATAGAAAATGTACAAAGTTATTTCTCTGACCACAATGAATGACGTTGGAAATCAATAAGAGGCAGAAAAGCAGATTAGCCACAAATATATGGAAGTTAAACAACACACTATTGGGCAATCAGAGGGTCAAGGAGGAAATTGCCAAAGAATCAGTAACTACATTGGTGAAAATGACAGCACAATGTATCAAAACCTATGGAGTGCAGCAAAAGTTATACTGAGAAGAATTCTTAGACATAAATGCATATATTGAAAAATAAAAAAGAGCTAAAATCAAAGACTTAATTGTATACCTGGAGGAATGAGAAAAAGAATGACAACCTAACCCCAAAGAAGTAAAAAGAAGGAAATAACAAAGATTAGAGCACAGCAAAATGAACTTGAAAATAAGAAAGCATTAGAAAAAATAAAACCAAAAATTGCTTATTTGAGAATACCAAAATTGAAAAAAACTTTAGCTAGACTAACAAAGAAAAAAAGAGAGAAAATGCAAATTCATAAAATAAAAAATGAGGAATGGGAGATCACCACTGATCCTTCAGAATAATGAGTATCATAAGAGGACACTTTGAAAAAATTGTGTGCCAACAAGATGGACAACTTAGAGAAAATTGACAAATTCCTGGAACACACAAGCAGCCTACATTGATGAAAGAAGAAGCTGATGAACTTAACAGACAAATTACAAGTAATATGACAAAATTAGTCACCAAAAACCTCTCAATTAAGAAGATCTGAGGACCAGATGACTACACAGGTAAATTATACCAAACATTCTGGAAAGAACTAATATCAATTCTCCTTACGCTCTTCCAAAAAATAGAAGTAGAAGGATCATTGCATAACTCATTCTTTGATGCCAACATCACCCAACGCCAAAGCTAAAAAAAGATGCCATAAGGAAGTTAAACTATAGACCAATCTCTTTAATGCACCTAAATGCTAAAATCTTCAACAAAATACTTGCGAATCATATTCAGCATCACATCGAATGGGTTAAACACCATAATCAAGGGGATTTCATTCCTGTTACACAAGGATGGTTCAACATAAGAAAATCAATCAATGTAATATACTACATAAACAGATCAAAAGAAAAAAATTACATGATCATGTCTATAGATGCAGAAAAAGCATTCAATAAGATACAGCACACTTTCTTGTTAAAAACAACTTCAAAAGAAAAGAATGGAAGGAGACTTCCTCATTGTGATAAAGGTTATATATGAAAAAACCCTCAGCTATCATCATATTCAATGTGAAATCCTAAAAGCTTACTCTCTAAGATCTGGAACAGTATAAGTATGATCACTTTCACAACTCATATTTAACATTTTGTTAGAATTACTTGCTCTAACAATTAGGCAAGAAAAATACATAAAATGCATCCAATTTTGAAAGGAATAAGTAAAAATTTCCCTATTTGCAGATGGCAAGATCGTATACATGGAAAGCCTTGAGAAATCTACTATGAAGCTTCAAAAGCTTGTAAGTAAGTTCAGGAAAGTGGCAGGGTATAAGGTCAAAGTGCAAAAATCAATAGCATTTCCATACACCAATAATGAGCAATCTGAGGAGGAAATCAAGAAAAATTTCCATTTGCAATAGCAATTGAATAATCAAATACATAAGAAAAATTTTAACTAAAGATGTAAAGGAAGTAAGCGGAAAGCTACACAACCCTGATAAAAGTAATCAGCGATAGCTTAAATAAATGGAAGAATATTACTGGTTCAAGGATAGGAAGAATAAACATCATTAAGATGCCTCTTCTGGGAAGCAAACTTGGCTCAGTGGATAGGGTGTCCGTCTACCACACGGGAGGTCCAAGGTTCAAACCCTGGGCCTCCTTCACCCATGTGGAGCTGGCCCATGTGCAATGCTTATTTGCGCAAGGAGTGCCATGCCATGCAGGGGTGTCCCCTGCATAGGGGAGCCCCATGCACAAGGAATGCACCCCATAAGGAGAGCCACCCAGCGCGAAAGAAAGTGCAGCCTGCCCAGGAATGGCACTGCACACACGGAGAGCTGACACAGCAAGATGATGCAACAAAAAAAAGAAACACAGATTCCCGTGCCACTGACAACAGCAGAAGTGGACAAAGAGAAGAACATGCAGCAAATGGACACAAAGAACAGACAACTGGGGTGGGGGGGGGGAGGAGAGAGAAATAAATAAAATAAATCTTTAAATAAAAAGGATGCCTATTCTACCCAAATGGATTTACATATTTAATGAAATCCCAATAAAAATTACCACAGCATTTTTAACTTTATTGGAAAAATTAGCTATGAAATTTATTTGGAAGGGCAAGGGACCCCGAATAGCCAAAGACATATTGAAAAAGAAAATGAAATCAGAGGAATCACATCTCCTGACTTTAAAACATGCTACAAAGCTATGGAGGTCAAAACTACATGGTATTGGCACAAGGATAGACATACAGACCAAGAGAAATGTATTGAGTGTTCTGATATAGATCCACACGTATGCAGTCTACTGATACTTGACAAGGCCACCAAGCCCATTCAACTGGGAGAAAATGGCCTCTTCAAAAAATAGTGCCCGGAGAACTGGATATCCATATCTAAAAGGAGAGAGGAGCACCTTCTCATACCATATATACAAAAATTAAATCAAGACGGATCAAAGATCTAAATCAAGACCGTAAAAACCTTGGAAGATAATGTAGGGAAGCAACTACATGGCCTTCTATTAGGAAATTGTTTTATGAACTTTACATGCAAAGCATGAGCAATGAAAGAAAATTAGTTAAATGGGACCTCCTCAAAACTAAAAACTTCTGCAGCTCAAAGTAGTTTGTCAAAAAAAGGAAAAGGTAGCCTATCAATGGAAGAATATATTTGGGAACCATATATTTAATAGGGGCCTAATGCCTAGCATACATAAAGAAATTAAACACCTTGAAAATTAAAGACAAACAATCCATTTTAAAAATGGGCTAGTGATTTGAATAGACAGTTCTCCAAAGAAGAAATACGAATGTCTGAAAAGTACATGAAAAGATGCTCAACATTACTAACAATTAGGGAACTACAATGAGATATCATCCTACACTCATTAAACTGGTGGCTATTTAAAAAAATACAGTAGACTGTAAGTGTTGATGAGGATATGGAAGAATAGGAACATGCTGGTGGGAATGTAAAATGGTGCAGCCCTTGTGGAGAATGGCTTGGTGGTTCCTCAGGAAGCTAGTTATAGAACTGTCATATAATCCAGGAATCCCACTGCTGGGTACATACCCAGAATTGATAGCAGGGACAAGAACAGATATAAGCATGTTAATGTTCAAAACAGCCTTATTGACTAATGCCAAAAGTTGGAAACAACCCAAATATCCATTAACAGATGAATTGATAGGCAAATTGTAGTATATACATACCATGGAATATTACTCAGCTGTAAGAAGGAATGAAGTATTAGCACATGGAATAACATGGATGTAACTTGGAAACCTTATGTTGAGTGAAGCAGGCAAGGCACTGACGGACAAATATTACATGACCTCATTGATATGAATTAAGCAAATAAAACAGATTCACAGTGCTAGAGTCTGAAAGATAGGTTCACAGAAGACAGAAAGGGAGAAGAAGGCTGTGAGCCAATGCCAACATGGGCAAAATCTTATAAATTGGAAGAACGTAGTTGTGTGGTGGGTGGGCATCACGGTGATGCAGTGATACTATTGGCTGAGCAGTCCTCAATTGTGAGTGGGGTAGGGTGAGGAGGATTGGTTGGACACTCCTTGGAACTGGAGGTAGGATTGCGGGAAGGAGAAGGTGAACTCTGATGATTTGCAGATATGTGGTTGAAACTACAATGTTGGGAATATCCTTTTGGTAAATATGGCAGGGGAGGGTTATTGGTTTAGGGTGTTGAATGTGGGGAGCATGCAGGACAAGGAGCATCACAGGCAGAATTTTGTGAATGTGTGAGTGTCCATCTTGTTATAGTATGTTGTAGCAGTGGTTGGAGACACACATAATGATCAGGAAGATGTTGGATTTTCATCCTGGGCAGTCCTGCTACATTTTCAAATAGAGGGACAGGAGTCTCTCAAGGCATATGCAGTGCCTAATAGGGAGATCAGGCAAGTATGCCAAGCCCTCAATATTGTTGCATGTAACTATGAATCTTGTTCTTCAAGGAGTGAAGCTTGTTTGATGCCATGGGTTCTGAAGGAGGGCAGTGAGGAATAGAATAGATGGAACATGGGTCATTTTTGGGTCTATGGAATTTTTCTATATGAGTTTTCAAAGATGGATAAAGCCATGTTAAATTTCATCAAAATTTATAAAAGTGTATGGTCCAACATGTAAAGTATAATGCAAATAATCGATCATGGTTAGTAGCAATGTTTCAATATACATACATCAATTTTAACAAATGTGGCATCCACATGTAAAATGTTATTAAGAAAGGAAAGGGGAAAAGGGGGATAACATTGGGTATATGGTAATTCCCTATATTCTTTACATGACTTTTCTGTAACCGAAATCTTTGATGAAAAAAATGAATAAATTAAGACACTGAAAAAAATTGGAAGAATATCACTGTACAGACAACAGATCTTACGGTGATGAAAAACATGATGTCGATTTTTTTAAATTTTATATTTTAATTCTTTTTCTTATTTCAAATTTGCTAAGTTTTTTGTATTTTATTATTTTAATCCCATCATTATTATTTTGTTTTCCTATTAACTCTATTTGATTATTTTATTGGCTTCAATTTTTAAGAAGTTTTGGATCACAGAAGGGGTTTAACTGTGGCAGAGGTGGATCATTTGTGTGGGCTGTCAATGATGGAGAATGCATAGAAATAGGCTCAAATTAGGCTTACATATAAGGCATATAAATGTATTCAAATGTTCATGGAACATTGTCACAGTAGGTAGAGATTCACACAGTAACTGAAAGAATATTCAATTCCCATCCTGAGGAGTTCTGCAACATTGTCTATTGGGAAAACAAGATTCCCCTGAGAACAGGGGCAGTGACCAGTGAAGGAAGATGGATCATTGGTGGGCACTTGACATTGATGACAGTGCTTATGAAACTTTACTTTTGAAATTGAAACTTAGCCTAGTATTATATGGTGACTAAGAGTTACCTCCTGAGAGCCTTCCTGTTGCTCAAATGTGATTTTTCTCTAGGCCAAACTCAGAATATAAATGCATTGCCTAACCCCCAGCAGGGACAGGACTCCCAGGGATGAGCCTCCTTGGTAAGAAGGGATTACTGTCAAGTACAAACTAGTAATTCAAGTGAGAAAAGATCTTGAGCAAAAGGGGGAAACTTAAAGACAAATGAGTTTATATGGCTAAGAGAGTTCAAAGTGAGTTGGGAGGTCACTGCAGTGGCTATGCTTATGCAAGTTTCAGTAGGAAAATATTGATTGCCAAAGTAAATATTGCTTCAAATAACAGGGCTCGTCAGGGCTCTGGAGACATCCAGACACTATAGACAGAACTGACAGATCAGTAGTTTGGCACCCTGTCAGTGGGCCCTGCTTTGGAATTTATGATCCTGAGTATGACAGAGTTGGACTCAGTTGTCATTTCCCTATACATGGCTCTTCTGCCCTTTCTCTTTGAATCTACAGTTAGTACTGGAGTTGAGAGGTATTCATCCAAGAGACTTAAATCTTTTGGCTTTCCATGTGCCACTTGGACCCTGAATCTCAACAGAGTTGCAGCACCTACACTCCATTTAATTGGACACACCCAGGACAACAATCAAGGAGATGATGATGGACAATGACCATCCCAAGGAACAAACAGAGTCTGCAACTGCAAGCAAGACAGAACCATCCATCTGCATAATGGGATCTAAGCCTCCTCTCAATTTTCATCAGAATGGGCATCACCATCACAGAATCCTCATGATTGAGGAATGAATGATGGACCCAAGTAGACTTACTGTTATTCTACTATTAACTTAGAGTGATTATAGCAGTGGAAGAACTTTTATCATTGATCTGGAGGCATTGGCCACTGGAAGTTCTGAGGGGAGGGAGAAGGAAAAACAGGTGTAATATGGGGGCATTTTTGGGACTTTGTAATTGTCCTGAATGACATCACATGGACTGATACAGGCCATTATATATCTTGTCATAACTTACAAAATTGTGGGGGAGAGTGTATACTATAATCTGCACTTAGTGGCAATTCTCCAAAATGTGTCCATCAATTATAATAAATGAACCACACTAATGAATAATGTTGTTAATGTGGGAAAATGTGAGAGTGCTAATGAGCAGAGAATATGGGAATCCCTATAATTTTTATGTAACATTTATGTGATCTAAGTATCTTTTCTAAAAAATAAAAATTTTGTAAAAAATTATACAAAAACAACCAGAAAGATGGTGGTGCAGTAAGGAGCTCCTAGAGTCAGCTCCTGCTACAGAGCAGTTAGGAAACACCCAGAGCTATCAAGAGCTAGCTGAATTACCTGTTTAAGGGCTTCAGGAGGCCAGAAGAGCATTGTGCCACATCCTTGGAGAGTGGAAGGAGGAGACTGCCCATCTGCAGAGAAGACTTGTAAGTAGAGCACTCCAAACCATGGAGGCCAGTGCCCATCCTCCACTGGAGGTCCAAGCTTCCTTTGGAGCTGTTCCATGACTGGAAGTGAAAGCTCCACTTCCCCAAAATGGGGGAGAAAGAGACAGGTGGGCACCACTTCAGCTACTAATGAGTAAATTCAGCAGGCTAAATTATAATCCTGAGAACAGCTAAAGTTTGAGCCTGTCCAAGTGAGAAAGAGGACAGGAGCTGCCATCTTAATTCTGCTCCTGGAACAAGGGACTGAAAATCACAGTTCTGGTGGAGACTGGCTTCTTTACATCCAGGTCAGATTGCAGCTAGAGCCTAGGTCCCAGCACCACCTACAGCAGGGAGGAAGCTGTGGGGACCTGCACCAACCTCTCCAGGAAATTGCCAGTCAAGCTGCGGAAGCAGATGATTATCTTACTCTGGTGGTGTAAGCTGCAACAGGAGCTATTCTGTGGCTGGAATTGAAAGCTCCATGTCCCAGAAACAGGGAAAGAGGAGATGGCTGGCTGCCAATTTTGGCTACTGATTAGTAGAGTCGGCTGCCTAAGATATATCCCTAGGAACAGCTGGGATGTGAATCTGCCCAAGTCAGAAAGAAGCCAGTGGCCAACATTTTGACTCTGCCCCCAGCCTGAGAGGAAGCCAGTCTGACCAAAAATAATAGTGATGGTAGGAACTGGTTTCTTTCACCCAGATTGGCTTGCAGCCCTAAGCTAGCATTCAGCCCCATCTTCATCAGGGAGGAGACTGGCAAGCCCTTCACCATCCTATCCAGGTAACTTCAGGTACCTTTGGCTGGCAAAAACTGAATAATAGGAAATATACTGGGTGCAAATGCGGTCATTTTGGACCCACACTGCTTAGATAGCTGCCCACACCTGCAACTCCATCCCTGTCCAAGGCAAGGGAGAAAGGGGCACAAAGCTTCATCAGTCTCTCTGGGCAACTAAAGTCTAGGCCTGCACAACTTGGATTATTCCACACAGCTGTGACTCTGTTCCTAACTCTGGCAAAGGAGAAAGATTGTAGAAGCTTCATATGTCCCAGGGGCAATGAGGACAGCTTGAGCTTCCACGGCTTAAAGCACCAATTACATGATTGACTCCTACTGCACAACCAGCAAGGGAGAAATGACAGGAAGCCCGAAACCAAACAGAAAAACTGCTTCTAGAATAAATACTCTAGTAATTCAGATGCCAAGACATCAACAAAAAATTACAACCCACACCAAGAAACAGGAAGATATGGCTCTGGTAAAGAAACAAGATAAGCCTCCTGATGATATAAAGAACTTGAGATACCTAATCATAGATGTTCAAACAAATGTCCTTAATAAATTCAATGAGATGGCTATAGAAATTAAGGATATTAAGAAGACACTGGATGAGCACAAAGAAGAATCTGAAAGTATACAAAGAAAAACAGCAGATCTTATGGGAATGAAAGGTGCAAAAAATGAAATTTAAAAATCTTTGGAATCACATAATAACATATTTGAGGAGGCAGAAGAGAGGATTGGTGAGCTTGAAAAAATGGCCTCTGAAAGTGAGCATACAAAATAACAGATGAAGACAAGAATGGAAAAAATTGAACAAGGTCGCAGGGAAATAAATGACAGCAAAAGGCATGCAAACATATGTGTCATGGGTATTCCAGAAGGAGAAGAGAAAGGAAAAGGGACAGAAGGAATATTTGAAGAAATAATGGCAGAAAATTTCCCAATCTTATTGAAGGATATAGATATCCATGTTGAAGCAGCACAAAGTACTCCCATCCAAAAAAAAAAAAGAATTGACTGACTCTGAGACATATGCTAATAAGAATGTCAAATGCCAAAGACAAAGAGAGAATTCTGACAACAGCAAGAGAAAAGCAACTCATAACATATAAGGGATTTCCAATTTGATTAAGTGCTGATTTCTCACCAGAAACCATGGAGGAAAGAAGACAGTGGTCTGATATATTTAAGATAATACAAGGGGAAAACATCCAGCCAAGAAACTTATATCCAGCAAGACTGTCTTTCTAAAATGAGGGCAAGATTAGAATATTCACAGATAAACAGAAACTGAGAGAGTTTCTAAACAAGAGACCAGATTTTCTGGAAATACTAAAGTGTGAGCTAGAGCCTGAAAAGAAAAGACAGGAGAGAGAGGCCTAGAAGAGGGTCTAGACATGAAGAATATATTAAAAAAGTAACTAAAAGTGTCAAAAGAGTGGTGAAAATAAAATATGACAGATAAAACTCAAATAGACAGGAAGAAAATTAACCAATGAGGTAAAGCACTTGTATTCAGAAAACTGCAACTCAAATTAAAAAGCAATTAAAAAGGCTTAAATAACAGGAAAAGAATTCCATACTCATAGATTGGAAGCCTAAATATCATTAAGATGTCATTTCTCGTCAAATTGATATACAGACTCAATGCAATCCTAATAAAAATTCCACCAACATTAAAAAAGAAAAAGAAAACAAGATTATCAAATTAATTTGGCAGGGTAAGGGGTCTAATTAGCTAGAAACTTCATAAAAGAAAAAGCTAACCTTCATCTCCAGTCTTTAAATCTTATTACCTAGCTATAGCGGTAAAAACGGAATGGTACTGTCATAAAGACAGACATATAGACCAATGGAAAGAAATTGATGATTCAGAAACAGACCCTCACATGTATGGTCAAGTGATTTTGAACTAGTCTATCAAACCCCACAGCTCGGGCAGAACATTCCATTCAACAAAATCGTGCTGAAAAAAACTCAATATCCATAGCCGAAAGAAGGAAAGAGGACTCCTATCTCACACTGCATCCAAAAATTAACTCAAAATGGATAAAAAAACTAAAAATAAAAGCAAGAAACCATGAAACCTCTATAAGAAGTTGTAGGAAAATATCTTCAAGATGTCATGGTAGGTGCTGGATTATTAAAGGAGATAAAAAGAAGACTGAGATGGACTACAGATGTTTAATGAATGTAGAAGTTTTAATTAGTTTTATTGCAAAAGTGTACATATGTACAGAGTGGATGGTAGCAAATAGTAACAACTGGTTTATCAATGGGGATGTGGTTGAAAATGGTAGTCTAGGGATATAAATGCCAATTGACAGAATATTGGAGAATAATCTAGGAATTGAATAGCACAGTAAACCAAGAGGTGGATGAGAACTGTGGTCAGTGGTACAGATGCAATAGTGTCCTGTGTGAGCTTGAACAAACACACATTATTACTGCAGGGTGTTGAGAATGCATGGGGAAAATACAACTGGAGTGACCTATGGACTGTGGTTAGCAGTAACAACACAATATTTTTTCATCTATGCCAAAGATGCACTGTCTTGATAATGAGGCAGTATGGAAAATGTGAGCCAAATGTACACTATGGATGTGGTAACAATCAGATGATATTATCTTATCTGTAACAAATGTTCCACCAGTGTGGTATGTTGATAGAGGAGTGTTGTTCAGGAATTCTGCACATGCACATGATTGTTTTTATAAGTTTACAATTCCTGTCATAAAAAATATATTTAAAAAACAATAATAGGGTAGGTTGGAGGAAAAACACACCAAATATAAGATAAGGACAATAATTATTAGTAAGATTTTGACAATATTCTTTCATAATTTGTAACAAACGTATCTTGACAATGCAAGGTGTTGGTGGAGTGTTGATGTATGGGACCTCTCTATGATATTATGCATGGTTGCTTTGTAAGTTTACAACTTTTACCATATATTTGTTTATGTATGTTCATATATAAATGATATAAAGATAATACTAATAGGGAGAGTTGGGGGGAAATACTTTGGTCATTAGTAATATTTTTACAATGTTCCTTAATCATTAGTTAAAAAGGTTTAACAAAATGCAAGGTGTTGGTGGTAGGGTGAGTTATGACAGTCTTGTATGGTATTATATATTTTTATTTCGTAAGTTGGCAAGTACTGCTATGCACTTATTGTTTATGTATGTGGGTGATATATTTTAATAAGTTAATTATTAAAAAGTCTACAAGAATCCTCTGCTATCAGAATTCTGGGTATCAGGAAATGTTAATAGGGATAGGGCTAATGGTTTAAGCAAGGAAAAATTTTTAGTTGAAGCACTATTTTGAAAAAAGTTGAAGGGAATATCAAAGAGGGCTTGACTGACTTTCAAGAAACCTTGTTTGCACAGTTTAACCTTCCATTTATTCTGAAGAAAGTAATTTGGAATTTTTTAAAAGTTTTTATCAAAGTTATATTGCTCATCAATTAGATTATATTTATTAAAATCTTGACCACATGTAAACGAATGTCTGCTCCTTTTAGAAAATAAACATTTATCATGTGTTCTTTAATGAGTAACATGACTTTCTCTATATATATTTACATATAATCTATATATATTCCATTAAAATAAAGAAATACCAAAAAAAAACCTTAATTGGATGGGTATAAGCATGAATAAAATATGATCTTTTTCCTATGTAAATTTATAACCCAGGAGAAATTTAAGATTCACATTTAAAGTGAGAAGATGTATACAATATATTAAACACTGTTCATGGCACATCAGAGGCACTGAAATCTGACAAAAAACAAATAACAAGAAAGTGCAATACAGTGTGCTAAGTGCCACTTCATTGACATAAACTATAAAGTATATTTTCTTTCAAATTTGAAATTAAAATTCTGACGTTCTTTTTTATGTGATTGTAAACTAGAGGATTTTTAAATAACAGGAGAATTCTATTAATATATTAAGAATGTGGAAATGATCTTAAACACTGACCATATCTTCACCAGATATATATAAGGGCAATAAGCTTGTAAATGTGTGTATGTGTATATATCAAACATCATATACATCACTTGGAAATGGAAAATAAAACCATATATAGTACAGCTAAGCTATGCTAAGTCACAACTGCCTTTCTACACTTAAAGAGGAAGTATTTGTTAAGTGTTTTAGCTAACCTATTTTAAGGACATTGATAATTTAATTACCTAAAGTGGGTTCAGCTAGATTACCTGAAATCATTTCAGAGAAAGCTGCTTTTCCTTTTTTAGCTTTGAATTATTAAAATGTTACTATGCAGGTATCCTAAATTCTACTTTAATCCTTCCATTCCTAGAAAAAATATATGTATATATTCCATTAAGATATATTAATTGATTCCTGCTATGAGCAAGCAGTTTGCCATATATGCAGGCTCATATTTTATATCTGCCTTTTGAAGAATAATTATATAAGTCAGGCAAGACATCCTACTTTGATTATAGGAAATCGTACTTGAAAATATTAAGTGTGTCTTGATTAGTGAGATAAAATGGGAAATATGTGAGTTTAAAATATATTTACAGAGAGATTTGAACACTGTGATATTTACGCTTGGCATTTACTAGTGACTGAAGAAGATAGTATATGTTTAATAAAAATGAAAAGAGAGAGTCTGATTAGTATGTTTATTGCTATTCTTTTCTAAATATTAGTTGAAATTGTCTTTTTTTCAGTAATATTTAGTTTTCATTCTTGCATATTGAGTCCACCATGCCAATAATTCTGGTTCAGTGATCAATGTCCACCCTCCCTTCTTTTTTCCTAAGTAAGCAGCTTCATTTTCTTTTGAGAGCTACACTTACATATTCACCTTCATTCTTCCCAGACTCTGCTAACCATCTTGTACAGTAATTTGTGCGGCCCCAAGGTGTCTCGAACTAACTCTCTAATCTCTTCTTTTTCTACTGCTCATTCCTGTTGTCAGAGATCTACTTTGTTTAGGATAGTTCATTCTTGGAATCACCTGGGCCTGAATAATGAGAAACACATTTAAGAAATTAATGTAGATGAAATGGCCATTGCTGACTGCCTAGATACATTCAAAGTTTTTCCACGTGCCAAAAGAAACACTGAAATTTGTGGGAAGAGTGTGGTTGGGATGAGGGATAAGCTCAAGAGAAGCTTTAATAGAAAATGAGTCAGAAGGCTTGGTTGTTCTAATATTACCACTTGCAGAACTATAAAGTCATCTCAGTTTCTCTTAGCATTGGCTATAAAGTTTAACCATTCACAGTTTAAAATTAAAGTATTAGAAAAATAGCAGTGGCAGCATCAGGTTTATTGCTCCAAGTTCAAAATGCATACAAACCCTTTTCAAGGAATATTTTAAAAAGAAACCTGGGCATGTTTTTCTTTGTGATGGGAAGAAAAAATCTTTTGGCTGAATGATCACATTTGATATGCAATCTCTCTTCCCTCGAAGTTCCAAAGAAGACGGATTTCCCATGTAAATATGGGATTAGTAAATTGGTGTGGCAACAACTCAGGATATGATTACAAGTTCCTCCAAAAGTCAGAAATTGAATACCCGTGGTATAATTAAGAACTTGGAGAAATTTACCTTAAGCTTTCTCTCAGACCATGCTCAGGACCCATGGTTGCCCATAATCTCCTTTTTTTTTATCAGCACCCTGTACTATGGTACTTTCTCTTCACCTTCTACAACTAAAAGTAATTCATCCAATTTTCCATACCTGGACTCACTCATTTCTTCATTTGGTAAATATGCATTACTCACTTACAACGTTAGGCAATGTACTACAAGATGGGGATGAAAGGATGGATAAGGCATGTTTTCTGATTTATAGGGGAATTGAAAATTATATGTGAGATATGTGCTTTAATAGAGATATGATCAGAACACTTTGAGGTCACATAAGGAAAAATGACTAATCTGCCAGTTACAAAGGATCAGTTTTTCAATATTTGGAAGAATAAAGAACTTCCTGTGCAAATGATAAGATATATTTAAAATATTGCAGAAGCCAAGAAATATATTGAAAGTGAGATCTTCAGGAATGGAAAAGAGTAGGATCCAGTGCCTAGATGGAGAAGTTAACTTTAGAGCAGAGGAGGGGTACATGTTTTTTCTACATGTAAGGGCAAAAAAGGTAAGTATAAGTGTAGTAGATGAGTGTCTAGAAGTAGAAGTGAAGTAAGATAATAAATATTACATCTTCCTTACATACCTCCTTAGGTAGGTGATAAGAGGTTCTTTGATGAAACTGGCCAAATAGTCTGGAAGCCAGTCAAAACTGGGACTTAATTATTTTCCAGTGAGCTCATCAAGAAGAAATCCTATTTAATCATAGGCTTTCCACAACTTAAAAAGAGCAGCTGAGGATACTTTATGTTGGTTACTGGTAACCTCTCCCTAAAATTCTGTTTTAATGTTGAATTTTGCTTAATTTTGGAAGGATATATTTTACTTGAAATAAGTAAATGAAACATTGAAATAACTGGTTTGACCCAAGCTTCAGATTATTTTTTAGATTTATGTATTTAACAGCTAAATGTGAGAGTATTCCTAAATAAATTTTAAAGAATTGTAATAAACCTGCATATCTAATAAGATTTTGGAATTTATTTTCCAGTAGAGAAATTTAGTATCTAAACTCCTATGGGTGAGATGACCATGATGCTTAAATCCTGAATGGTTGAATGCAAAATTATACCTAATTTTTTATATTTTACTTTTATTGCTAAAGAAATAAACATATTCTTCTCAAGTAGCCTTGAAAGCACCAAGAAATATTTCTTATTTCATTGCCTTAAATTAAATTCTAAGAATACCCTGAGAAGTAGAGGAGGGGAATCAAAGTTACCAATATAATGGCGATAATAATATCTTATTCATAGGCTTGCTGGGAAGACTGCATGAAATAATGTATATATGTAATGCTCCTCTCTCCATGCCTGCCATCCAGTGGGTTCACAAATAAGTCAGTTCTTACCTCTCTTCCCATGAATTAATTCTCCACCAAATGTTGTCATTTTGTAATCAGAAAAAAAAAATCACTGTACTGCATGACAGATCTGGATGGAGATAAACTCCGCAAGAAAGCATAGGAAAAGTTAATAATGCTTTCTAGATTTTGCAGATAGAAAAATATGGCCAGCACCAGTTTAAGCACCCCACATTCTACCTTGACATTGCAATCACTTTCTTTATCCACCTTCTGAGATTCAGGACTTGTGTAGGATTTGTTGTTGCAGATGATAAAAGCTGTCTATTAGGAAAGAAATTATGTGGATGAAAGAAATCAATGCTTTATTTCCTCCCAGAAAGACCAGAAGAACATATTAGGAAATGAAAAATACAATTAAATATTCTATAGCCAACATCCCAAAAATACAGAAAAATATTTAATTCTCTTCTCCCCTCTGTGTGTACGGCAGGGAGAGGTGATGATTCTGAAACAGCAAGGTTCAAAGAAAATTGCACTCCTACAAAAGGACATTTAGCTTGTTTTAAGTGCTGCAATAGAAAGGCAATGGTCATGGTGGAAATCAGTTTCCGTGGAGCAAGTCAGTTAATTTTTTTTCACTGTCTACACATATGTAGCCACTTACAGTTAACATCTTGTTTCTACTCTGTTCCAATTTTGACTATCACGTGACTGGTATGCACGTAAATTTTTTAATCAAAAATTAAACTCTGGGGCACAGATATCCTTTTCACCCTTGTGTATGGGAGGTGAGGATTTTCTGCTGAGTTCACTCACTTCATACTGTCTCCCCAGTCATTTTAGCTCAACCCTATTTCCCCCTTGAGCTAGCATCCTTCCCTCCGTTAGCCTGTCTGAAAGGTACACGTAGTGAGGGGCAAAAGCACTTAGCGGTTCCACAATCAGACACTTCCTTGGATGGGGATGAGACTTGTGCTTATAAATATTAATAAAGCAGCTTAGCGGTACTGGCAGTGATTCTCGACTTAGATGTTCTCTAAGTACCCAATGTTGCCCACTGAATTTAAGAGGGAGAATGTCGACGCTTAAAATAAAGGGGTTTTGAACACAATATAAAGTATTTGTCACCTAAGGTCACAACCCAGCAGAAAGCAAAAGGCTCAGAAAAGAAACCAACACACAAGCATATTTTGCAATGTCGAACATTATGTAGCGTTAGGGAAGGCAACCTGTTCTCCTGTTTAGTAATTCAGAGTTAACTGTTTAGACTGCATCTCAAGTTAAATTGAGCCAAAGAATGGGAATAAGAGGAAGAGCTGGAGATATTTCCACAACCATTTTCAAAATATAAAGCTGTCACCAACTGACTTAGGTAAGGCAATAAAAAACCAACCAACCAACCAAAAAGAAAGAAAGAAACAAACAAAAACCCCTCTCTGGATGTCCTAATACTCGTCGTCTTAAAGTTACATGACTTTCAGCAGCTGTTCAAACGCAGCCAAGAGCTCTTAGACTGAGAAAAATTCGCAGTGTGTATCTCTCCAGACTTATCAGTACTCATTGAGACCGCTGAAAATTAAGGTCGATTTTCCACGAAAGCATAATACAGGAATCTGTCCCCGCTCTGCTCCCACAAACCCAACCTTCATGCCCTCTCCCACCTACCCGAAATCCTATTTTTCAAGTGTGTAACCCGTACCGGGACTCATCCACAGCTTCTGCACCCGGCCCCTTGCCCAGCGATACCTCCGTTTCAATCTCCTCCTCTCCTGGTTTAAGACACTTCATTCCCACCTTTTTCCCCTTTCCTGTTTTGCTTCCGCAGCTCTCGGGTCTCAAGACCCCCCTCTTTTGCCCGCGCCTTCATCTGGAGCCCCAGCTCCCCGTCCTTATTTAAATCTCCGGTGCCAGGCCAATGGAACATAAACCACTCTCTACGCCCAGAAACCCGTCTCCCAGCGATCTGCACAATCAGAGTCCCCTTCCACAGCCCCCAGACCCGGCCAGTGCGTTTTCAGGCTGCAAACATTCAGGATCTGTCCCTGCTCGCCACTCCATTCCCCGCCTAAACCGTTAGGGTCTCGGCTAGAAATGCCTCCCGAGGCTCCAACTTACCACTAGCGTCCCGGAGGAAGACAAGGCAGTGGTCGCCGTGGCGGTAGCTAGACAAGAAATGGACTTGGCTGCAATAGCCCAGCGGAGCCCGTGGCAGTCAGCGTGCTGCCCTGCGCTGTGCGCAGCAACCTCTGCGCCACAGAGGACCGGAGGGACGTAGGGAGCTCCGCGCAGTGGAAAGCTCCAGCCAGTCGACCTCTTTGGGAGACCGTGCTCCCCTGGCTAGATTTGGCTTGTCTCCCTCCACTATCTTTCCTTTGTTTAGCAACTGACAACCTTCAGCATCTCTGCACTATTCGCATCTTCTTTATTCTTCGATGGTCCCTTACTAACTACACTATTCTAAACGGACGAAGGCCATTGCGCGGGTGTCACAACGATATCAATGACTCCAACGACAATGTGTAGAAAGAAAAGTTCTTAAGTGGTAGACAGGTAAGAGGCAGGGAAGCCGATGGCGCAGCCTAGGCTGACAATCTAGCCTCTCCAAAGGCAGGATCGGAAAGATCGTTGCACAGGAGGAAGTAAGTGTCCCCGATGGACACAGAGAGCCTATCCAGTGCTGGCAAAACTGCACAGTGCTTTTGGGCCAAACGCAGGTTGAGGGGCGGAGTCAACAGCAGCCAGTCAGCACTCGGCGTCACACAAGCCCAGGCCAGTTTGGACCAGTCTCTTGGTGCATCTGGAGCTTGCTGGCACCTAGGAAACCCCATGGTGGGGGCTGGGGGTGATCAACAATTCCTAGGGCCTAGAGTCTAGGAGGAACCTAGGTCAGCCATGTTAATGGGGGTCAGAAATGTACACTAAAGAGTCAAATAACACCCACCTGCCCGCAAAACAAAACAAACAAAAAGCACACGCAGACACACACAAACTCACAAACGCACGCACCTGTACATTTTAATTCAAAACTCTTCCCAAGTCTTTCAAGGTCCATGAGCTTTTAAACTCCCTCAGAGTGTCTCTACTTTCTCCAACAGGAGCAGATGAGGCACTTACAGGGACAAACAGATTTAGAGAGTAAAGCCACAGCTGTGTTATAAGGCCCAATTCCCCACCCTTACATGCAGCCCCAAAATTCAGAGAGAAGGGAAAGTCCCAAGAGGCCTTCGCACACCAGAAGGCCACAACTATTCCCTTCCTGAACCCACAGGCCCTGCTAAATGCTTGGAAAAATAGCCTAAGGGCAGCTTCTCCGCGTTTTCAAGGCAGAGCTGGGTCTATTTCTCAGACACAGAGCTTCTGACCCATAGCCAGCGCCAGCAGGTTGCCCAGACAGCCGAGAAAACTGTCAGCGCACAGCTAAAGCGGTAAACCTGGAAACTAGCTGCAAAGCCTCCCTTTGTCCATTGCCCGGACGCCAAGCTGCAATACGGCAGGCAGGTAGAGCGCTTCTTCAAGGGCTTCAAGGCGCGCATGTGCCAGACAGATCCCTGTGAGGTCCTTGCTGGCGCGTGGAGAAGAGTGGTCCTGGCCACCTCGGCCAAGACCTCTTAGAGGCACCCAGGCCAATCTAGATCATGGTAGATGGGAAGGGGTGGGGGGATTCAGAGCACATTTTTCCTCAGAGGGAACTCGGTGGGGGTTGGTGCCTCAGGTCTTGGCCAAGGCTCCTTGGCACTGCAATGAGAATCGCAAGACAGAGGTACCTGGAGGCAAGAAAGGGATAGAGACTCGGGTTCGGCTAATTGGGACCTGAAGTCAGAGCGGCGATTATATGAAAGAAGATACAAGGGGTCCAAGCATCAGCTTGGAGGAGCAAGCCCTGTAGAGTGCAGAAGGGAGGGAGCAGCTGGCCCGCTCTGCAAGCATTTGCTTCAGTAGCCCCAAAAGTTAGGGATAGATGAAAAGGTGGGAGTACTGAAAAAGTTCGTGTCCCTTTCTGATCTGGGTGCCCTGGGGCCAGTCACATCTCTCTGTGCCTCGGTTTTTGGATTTGTAAAGAGACCGATTCTGTCTCTTTCAAGAGGCTTATTTGGGAATCCTCTGATTTTCTCCATCCTCGATAATTCAGAACATTTCGCAGGGCTCTGTCATTTAATTTGGCAGTGATCATATTGTCCACACTCAAGTTTTTCTACGCAAAGCAGAAATCCATGGCAGTTTGCTTGAAGCATCTGTTGAATGCTACTATATGATGCAATACAGGTGGCGTGGCAGCATTGCCAATTCCACGGAATATATACACAACGTTTTAATCTTTAGAAATGCTTTGTTTGAAAACAGTAATTTTAAAATATTGATGAGAGAGTGAATGTCTTCCCTTTAAAAATGAAGCACTCGTTTTATAAAACTCCCCAAGATGTCCTCCTTCTCTAACCCCATGAGCGCCGAATGCTTCGCTCCTGGCTTTTCTGGCGGGAATTATATTTATTTTGTTGCGGGCTGAGACATCTGTATTACTTTTACAAAGTCGAATATAAATTGCTTTGATGTATTATCTAAGGCGAAATAGACTCTGCCAAACCAAGAGCGGGAGAATGCATTAGCCAAACCCAGGCCCTGTTCTCTTTTCCCAGCTTCCGGTGGAATCTACTTGGAGACAATGAAAACTATAATGACGACAATGAAAATGATGATAATAATAATTACACGATTAGCTCCTTAAGCTTTCTTACCGTCCTCTCAGGGAAAGGAAAATGTGTAGAGAGGGACCAGGGGTAAAGCCCACGCAAGGATGGGGAAGGTTCTCGGCACAGCAGAGATAAATTTGGGAAGCCCAGAAGCAGGCTAACGAACGTGCTGGGCACCCGAATTCAAGTAGACCCGAACAGACAAGTTCGCCTTTAAGCCGCGTTCATGGAAGTGGACAGGAGACTCAACTCTGAGACTGAGTAAGTGTTTGGGACGCCTCAGCTCAGGAACCATGTTCAGCCTGGAGAGCCTGCACTGTTTTCCCAACACTTGGGAAGCAGTACCACTTGTTAGGGTTCTATAGGCAGCGGCATGGCAGACCGTGGGGGGATCCGATGGGCTTTAGATAAGGTCTTCCGAACACCAACCAGAAGAATATAGTGTAAGAAAAAATTTAGAGTGCACTTTAAGATCTGGTAACTCACCTGAGAAATACTAACCGGCTGGCTCTGCCGATGCCAGAGAGGCTTTCTCGAACCCATGCCTACAGTATCCTGGAGATAATAGGAGGGGCTTTAAAATTTATTTATTGCGGCGGCTTGCTTGGTCGGTAGAGGTGGGGTCTGGCTGCGGACGAGGGGTCGGTCCAGCTCTGGACGAGGGGTCGGTCCCACCTGGGACGAGGGGTCGGTCCAGCAGCAGATGAGGGATCGGTCTCACAAGGGGTTGCGTGGTTCGGCTGACGGGGTCGCCCGGCGAAGCCGGCGACGAAGGGGTCGCCGGGAGAAGCAGGCGACGAACTGGGGACAAGGGAGGCCAGGCCCTTGTCGGGGGCTCTCAGGACTGGAGGGCGCACGGCAGAAGAACTACTGCAGAGACAAGGTAAACACGCAAGTCCACTTTACTGAGGGAGAGGCAACAGTTTTATAGGGGCTGGGGAAGGCTGATTGGTCGAAGCCACGCCCTGTTCTGATTGGTTGCCGGCGAAAGGTCAGTGGGCGGTACTGGACGGGGGAGGGGTGGTGGTTAGGGATTGGCTGTCGCTGTTGCTGGGGGAAGGGGCAGGGTTTAGGGATTGGTGGCTGCTGTTGCTGGGGTGGAAGGCAGACTGGATTTTTCGGCCCACGCCTGGCTGTTGCTGCTGTCGGGGGAGGGGAAAAGGGCAGACTGGAATTTTCCGCCCTGCGCCTGCGCAGAGAGAAAGAAGAAGAAGGGTGCCGCCCTACAAGGCATCTTGTGGCGCCATCCGGGAGGAGGGGCGGCCGCGGAAGCATGGCTGCCGAGAAGGGGAGACCCGAAGGCACTCTGCGCCCATGCCGAGCTTCCTTCAGGGGTGGCGGTGAGTCCGAACAGCCACACTATTATGGGGGCAGCGGCTTGGCCTACCGCGGCCGCTCCCCTGCCAGGCCAGCAAACCACGCTTCAGCCCAAGGGGTGACAGCATTTCCCCCTTCTTTTCAAATAAGGACCAGGATGGCAGCAGCAACAAGTAGCTGAGGCCCAAGAGGCAGTAAGCAATGAGGGAAGCGGGGCTGAAGAGGGAGGTGAGTATGACGGGGATATAAATGTAAAATTTAGGGGGTGGTATCTTGCCGTTGCAAGCAAGGGTGGCCAATGTCCAATTCTTGTTGATCTCGGCGGCTATAAGATCCATCTGTTGTTAAAAGTCCAGGATGACAGCGCGTTGCAGGTAGTTGATCTCTCCTTGGCAGCGAAGACACTGTAGGAGAGGATTACTTTTTCCTGCCAGAGGCTTACTGTCCAATTAAAAGGCTGATGGCTGGGGTTGGTGAGTGCAATGGGGAGTGTGAGGAAAAGAAGGGTGACGATTTTGGACAAGAGGAGGCTTGGTGAAGTCATTATGGGAGGAAGATAAGGAGTAAAGCATAAAAGAGGATAATAAACAGAAAGGCAATGGAGAGTAGAATTCGTTGGCCGAGGTTCCAATCTTCTGGGGCGGTAGCGGCTAGACAGATGGCGGAAAATATTATCAAGAAAGCAAAGGTTATGAGGAAGAAATAAAGTATTAAAGGCTGTGGCGGAAGTGAGAAGATCATTTAGAGGATAGGGTTGAGAATGGTATGTTTAAGACAGAAGCTTTGTGGTTTGTAGGAGACTGCTTTATAAACGAAGGAGAATGAGGGCAGTAAATATAATAACGATAGATAGGAAGATGACAGTGAGGAGGAGTCTTTGTTTAAGGTTCCAATCGTCCGGCGCAACAGTGGCTAGGCCGATAGCAAGGGGTGTTGCTAAATAGACAATGGCTGCAAAGACAAAATCATCTTCTGTTTCCTTAAGAATAACTTTTCTTTAAATACTTAGTAGCATGCAATATTAGAAACCGTTTCCTAAAAGCAAGTTGGCAGGGGAGCTTGGTTGCTGTTAATCTTTCCTGTTATAAAATTACCTTTTATTATTATTATCATCAATTTAGTTTTATATATATATATTTAAGAATGACCTTTTGGAATTAGCCATTTAATACCTTAATGTAAACTATTGAAGATAAATTTTATCTTTACAGAACACATTCCCTTACGTAAAGTTATCACAATACCTTTTACACTTGCCGCATGCAAATTAAATTTCAAGAGTTTATGAAAAATTAGCCATCTTACTTTAGGACAAAATACGTCTTTTTGCAAAACTTATTACATTTCCGTTAGCATTTTTACAAACTTTTAACCTTTTTAATATTCATATAAGTTTTACATTCTTTATATTATCCTGTGAAGAAAAATAAGTTATTCATTTTAATCTAGGCAAGAACAACTTTTTATGAAGACGTACAGTTAATTTTGTTAACTAAGACTTACAATTTTTTTTAAAATTGTAGATATCTTATTAACATTTAAACTTATGTATTAATATAATAAACTTAAGTATTAATATAAGCGCTTATTTAATTTTTGGCCATTTGAATAGAGCTCTTTTAAAGATTTCTAGTAATTTATATTTACCATCCGGAGGTATCACAATATATGTTGACATTGAACGAACAGACAGACAAACACAGAACAATTACAACACATTAACAGAAATATATAATTTATTTACAGTTGACTCATAATTCTTACTTTCTGGTATAGCTGCTTTTAAATCCTTTTTTATATAGCATATCATAGATTATACCCTTCAAGATTTCTTCTGGACTTCATGTTGCCTGTAATAAGCCAGGAGGGAATCTTTTACCTTCCTGCTCCACAGCAAAAGTGACCCTATCTATAAGGCGAGTGTAGGTATCCGGGTCCCAGAGCTGACACGTGGTAAGCCACGGACTAAAGGGGAGAAGAAGGTCCCAATATACTTGAAGCTGTTTGAAAGAGATCTTACACCGGTGAGTGTCTAGGAGACTGGCGAGGGCCCGAACTTGTGGGGCTTGCTTAGCAGATAGGATGTTACCCATTGCTAATGGCCTTTTGGAGCCGATAAGAAAAGGGGCCCTTACCTTGAGAGCGCGGCGATGGGAGCCGAGGTGCGCGCTGAGACGAGGGCTTGGAGCCGGTGGGACTCCGACGGTGGTCGCGGGCCAAGAGAAGGCCCCGACGAGGGGAGGGCAGGACGATGAGCAGTGGAGCAAGGCAAAGGGGAGCAAGCGCGGAGTGGAGGAGGCAGAGGTGAAGGCAGGGGTGGATGTGCTCAGGCACGCACTCCTGAGAGTTTTATTGGCGCCTCTTAATCATAGCGGGTCGGTATAAGCCCCCGACATGGAAGGAGAAAGCCATCCAGCGATTCTCCCGGACCGCCGTGGATCATATGAGGTCACCAAGGTTCAGGAGCAGCAATGCAGAGTGAAAAGATAGGGGTGAGAAGAGAGGAGAGCATAGGGCTATGGTAGGGTTACTTCAGACGTGCAAGCGCGCGCTCCCGAGAAATCCAAGGCTCCTCTTAATCATAGCGGGTTGGTATAAGCCCCCGACATGGAAGGAGAAAGCCATCCAGCGATTCTCCCAGACCGCCGTGGATCGTATGAGGTAGCCAAGGCTCAGGTAGCAGCAATGTTGCACGAGAGAAGTCCCAAGGTGAGAAGAGAGGAGGGGTAGGGCTGTGGTAGGATTACTTCAGACGTGCAAATGCACGCTCCCGAGAAATCCAAGGCTCCTCTTAATCATAGTGGGTCGGTATAAGCCCCCGACATGGAAGGAGAAAGCCATCCAGCGATTCTCCCAGACCGCCGTGGATCGTATGAGGTAGCCAAGGCTCAGGTAGCAGCAATGTTGCACGAGAGAAGTCCCACGGTGAGAAGAGAGGAGGGGGGGGCCGCCAGGTTATGGAGTGAGGCTGTGGTGGGGTTGCCTTGCCCCACGTTGGGCGCCAGCTGCGGCAGCTTGCTCAGTCGGTGGCGGTGGGGTTGCTCTGCCCCACGTTGGGCGCCAACTGCGGCGGCTTGCTCAGTCGGTAGAGGTGGGGTCTGGCTGCGGACGAGGGGTTGGTCCAGCTCTGGACGAAGGGTCGGTCCCG
Organism: Dasypus novemcinctus; assembly: GCF_030445035.2. Classification (NCBI taxonomy): domain Eukaryota; kingdom Metazoa; phylum Chordata; class Mammalia; order Cingulata; family Dasypodidae; genus Dasypus; species Dasypus novemcinctus. The sequence continues at coordinate 122,805,353 of NC_080704.1, read as the reverse complement.
CTTGGGACGAGGGGTCGGTCCCACCTGGGACGAGGGGTTGGTCCGGCAGCAGACGAGGGATCGGTCTCACAAGGGGTTGCGCGGTTCGGCTGACGGGGTCGCCCGGCGAAGCCGGCGACGAAGGGGTCACCCAGAGAAGCAGGCGACGAACTGGGGACAAGGGAGGCCAGGCCCTTGTCGAGGGCTCTCAGGACTGGAGGGCGCATGGCAGAAGAACTACCGCGGAGACAAGGTAAACACGCAAGTCCACTTTACTGAGGGAGAGGCAACAGTTTTATAGGGGCTGGGGAAGGCTGATTGGTCAAAGCCACGCCCTGTTCTGATTGGTTGCCGGCAAAAGGTCAGTAGGCGGTACTGGACGGGGGAGGGGTGGTGGTTAGGGATTGACTGTCGCTGTTGCTGGGGGAAGGGGCAGGGTTTAGGGATTGGTGGCTGCTGTTGCTGGGGTGGAGGGCAGACTGGATTTTTCCGCCCACGCCTGGCTGTTGCTTCTGTCGGGGGAGGGGAAAAGGGCAGACTGGAATCTTCCGCCCTGCACCTGTGCAGGGAGAAAGAAGAAGAAGGGTGCCGCCCTACAAGGCATCTTGTGGTGCCATCCGGGAGGAGGGGCGGCTGCGGAAGCATGGCTGCCGAGAAGGGGAGACCCGAGGGCACTCTGTGCCCATGCCGAGCTTCCTTCAGGGGTGGCGGTGAGTCCGAACAGCCACACTATTATGGGGGCAGCGGCTTGGCCTACCACGGCCGCTCCCCTGCCAGGCCAGCAAACCACGCTTCAGCCCGAGGGGTGATCGCAATTTATTTATTTATTTATTTATTTATTTATTTATTTATTTATTTATTTATTTATTTTTACAAAGCATGGATTATAATTTAAGTTATAGTGTAGTCTACACTCTTTCCCAGTCTATTCAGTGTGTTAGGGCAGGATATGTAATGTCTTGCATCTGTCCCTGCATTCGGGACAACGTCAAGTCCTCAAAATGCCTCTGTACCAGACCTCTTCTTCCCTCTCCCTGACTTCAGCAATTCCCACGACCACTGTCTCCACATCAATAATATAATTTCTTCCATTGCTAGAGCCAAAATAATTCTATATTAGAATACCAGTAAATCCACTCTAATCCATATTTTATTTCTCCATCCTGAGGACCCTGTGATGGTTATGTCCACTCAACCTCTAAATCGAGAGAGGTTTTAGATCCCACATGGCTGATGGATGGAATTCTCCTGCTTGCAGCTGTAGACTCTCTCAATTCCCAGGTGTGGTGGTTAACCATCCTCACCTCCCTGTTAGCCGAACTGAGTAAGTCCTATGAACTGGAAAGTAGTTGTTGAATCTTTGCTGAGGCTCAGGGTCCAGCTGGCATATGGACACTACAGAAATTCAAGTCTCCTGAGCATACACTAACCCAAGTCCCAATCACAGGTTCAGTAAAGCTGTCAGAAGAGGCATGAATCAAGAGGTCACATCTGAGTACAACTCTACCACACTCAGGAGCACAAATTCCAAAGTAGGGCTCACTGACAAGGCACTGCACTCCAGAACTATCTGTCATGACCATAGGACCTGGATGTCTCCATAGCCCTCAAGAGCACCAATACCTGTAGGTGTATCTAATTTTCCTATGTCTGAGATCCTGCTGAGATATACTTAAGTGTGACCCCTCTGATGAACTCCTCACTAATTTTGAATTGTCTTAGCCATATAAACTCATTTTCCTTTACCATTTCCTCCATTTAGTCAAGGTCTTTTTCTAGTTGCATAACCAGCTCGTGCTTGGCAGCAATCCCTCAGCACCAGGGAGGCTTATCCCAGGAATCATGTCCCATGCTGGGGGGAAGGTAATGCACTTACATGCTGAGTTTGGCTTAGAGAAAGGCCACATTTGAGCAACATGGAGGTTCCAGAAGGTCACTCTTAGGCACACTGCAGCTCTAGGCCTAGTTAAAATTTCAAGCACAGAGGCTCTTAAGTTTAGTCATTAATATCAAGGGCCTATCACTGGACCATCAATCTTCTCTGGTCTGTCCCTTGTGCTTGGGGGATTGTTGCTGCTCCATTGGAAAGTGTGACAGAGTTTCCCAGAATGGGAACTCAGCACTCCCTCAGTTGTCGTGTGATATTCTACTCTACTCTCTATGATAATACCCAGATACAAACATCCGAACGTATCTATATACCCTATATGCATGCCCTGGAGGACTCCCTCTCATCCATGTGTACCCTGTCAATGACATCCCATATTGGTGCCCCTCCCCTGCCATAGATGAACCCCTCTGTGATCCAAAACTTCTTCAAAAATGAAGTCTAATTTAATGCCAAATCCAATTAATTGGAAAATGAAATAGTAATGATAGGTCTAAAAGTTAGAGAGAGAATACACAATAATTTAGAAAAACTAAAGTAAAAAATAAATTGGAATATCAAAATAATGAAAAATATCATAAATTTTTTTTGACATTTTGCCATTCCTCACTGCAATAGGTGTTGCCCTATAAGTACAGTGACAAGGAAATCGATTCCATTTCTTCCTAAGTTTCTCTATACGTTGTTTTTAGTATGTCTTCAAAACATTTTTAGGAGTGGGTTGGAGTCTTGCTGGAGTGGGCTGCCTTGGGGGCTTGCAAGGTGGAGGGTGTATGGACATTGATTTGGAGAAACAGTGACAGAGGTGGTGCTTATTAAAGGTAGAATTGCAACTTACAAGTACAAAGGTCGGAAGCTGTGGGCTGGCGGGACCCTACCCCTAGGGCTGGCAGCCATGATATTCCCTGAGAACTGTCAGTTGTGTCGCGGCATTCCTGGGCCCCATGGTCCCCGGATGCGTGGTGCCAGGTCCGTGACCATGAAACCCAATGCCCTTGTTCCACGGACCTATGTACCCTGTGTCTGCCATGTCCCGGATTTCCCTTTCCCGAGTCCAGCGCTCCCAGAGGTCTAGGATTGCCCTAGCCCTCCAGTTTTGGACTGATTCTGTGAGTGGGAGGGATTTGGTGGGGGATGCAAGAGGGGGGACTGGCTAATAAGGGTTCGATTTTCTGGTGTTCCCACCCCCTTTTTTCTTCTTTTTTTTCCGTTTGGAGGAACATACTAGCTGGCTTGGGGAGAGTCTGGGAAGAAAGGAGTGGCGAATTTGCTGAGAAAGCCCAATTCACCTAAATACCCTGCGATAGGAAACTTGGTCTGGGAGAAGGTGGAGTCAGAAAATCAACTAGCCCTCTCATAGCACACCTAAAAGAAAGGGACTGTGGGAGGTGCTTTTCAAGCTTCCATTAGCATATTTGGGGTTCCTGGTAAGGTGTGTGTGCTGTCTCTCTGGACATTAAGAGTCACTGTTCTCTGTGCAGAGCTGATTCAAGAAGTACCCACTTGAATCTCCTACCAGACTTCTTAGACAGCTTTCCTGCTCTCCTGGGAGAGAGAGAAGTGGGGAAAGGAGAAAGGGAAACAACAGATCCCTAAGAGTTTTATTTAACTCCAAAGAGAATTCCTTGCTTGAAACTTTGTCTGGTATTCTGTTAGTTTGTGTTCTTGTTTTAACTTCCTCTTTATACCCACAAGGCCCTTTTTTTTTCTTTTCTCTCTTTTACTCTTTTTCTTTTTCTTGCTTGCTTCCCCCCCCTTTTGTCCCTTTTTCCTTTTATTTTTCTCTTTCTCTCCTTTTTTATTCTTTTTATATTAGGTGTTGCAGGGAGCAGTTCACATTTGCTGTATTTCCTCACACTCAATTTCCTCTTTTCTGTGTGTACTGATTTTGGCCATCAACACTATCCCATTTCCTTTATACCTTTCTAAACTCCATCATTGTTTGTTTCTCTTACATTACACCTCTTTTTGTTTGCCCCTCTATTTTTCTGACTTTTTATTTGTAATATCTTTGTTCTGTTTTCTACCTTATATTCACTCTTTTTATTATTGTCCTTTCTTTTAACTTTCCCTTTCTTCTGAACACACTGGACCTTTAAATCACACTATATTCCTCCCCATATTCAGTTAACTGTCTCATTATATATACTCTACTTTTCTTACTGTTAAAAGTCTACATAGCTTACATAAGTCTAATATCCATTCTCCTAGATTGCACATGGTTCCTCTGCTAATATTTACTATCAATACTACTATTATTCATTTTCTTTTCTTACACTTTTGCTTTCTCTGGCCCTAAAATTTTCCTTCAAGTGAACTTAGGCAACACAAGGAAATAGAATAAAAAGAACAAAGTGACAAAGAGAAGACTTAACATGCATGCAAAAACAACAACTAATTGAGCCACAAGACTAGATTAAGAAGCTAAGCAACTGATTAAATCTATCAAGATAAAGTGATGATCAGATATCAACAAAAAACTACAAACCAAACAAGTAATCAGGAAATCATGCCCCAATCCAATGAACAAACTTAAAACCAGGAAGAGAAGCAGAAACTTGGACAAGTAATTAAAGCTCTCAAAACATATATTAGGTACCAATTTGATGAAGTGAAGGAAGAGATTAAGAATATGAAGAAAACACTTGGAGAGAATACAGAAGAAATTGCAATCATACTCAAAAAGACAATGGATATGATGGTGATGAACAGCACAATTCACAAAATCAAATGTACATTCTCAGCAAATAACAGCAAATTAGAAGAGGCAGAGGAGAGAATTAGTGATGTGGAAGACAGTACATCTGAAATCAAAGAGATAGTAGAACTGATCAATAAAAAGATGAAAAAAATCCAGGAGGGATGTAGGGACCTGAATGACAATGCAAAATGTGCAAACATACAAATTTAGGCATCCCAGAAGAAGAAGAGTATGGAAAGGGAATAGAAGGATGTTGGAGGAAATAATGACTGGAAACTTCAGAAACTTATTGAGGGAGATGGATGTACATGTCCAGGAAACACAATGCACCCCAAACAGCATAAATCCCAACAAGCCTACCCCAAGACATATACATGTCAAATTATCCAATGCTCAAAACAAAGAGAAATTATAAAAGCAGCAAGAGAAAAGAGAACCATTTCATACAAAGGAGGCTCCATAAGATTAAGTGCTGATTTCTCATCTGAATGCAAGGAGGCAAGAAGGCAGTGGTATGACAGAGTCAAAGTACTAAAAGGAAAACATTTCCAACCAAGAATACTCTATCCAGCAAAGTTATCATTCAAAAATGATGGAGAGTTCAATATATTCACAGATAAACAGAGACTAAGAGAGTATGCCAACAAAAATCCTGCACATCAAGAAATACTAAAGAGAGTTCTGCAGGAAGAAAGAAGCAAAAAAGGGAGCAGAGTTGGAGGAGAGTGTAAGAGCAATGAAAAAAACAAAAAACAGAAAAAGAAAATATGACAAACACAAATCCAAAGAAAATATGGCTAATATAAGTAATTCCTTGTAAGTAATAACATTGAATGCCAACTGATTAAACTCACCTGGCAAGAGACTCAGAATGGGATATTGGATAAGGAAATATGACCCATCTATACGCTGTCTACAAGAAACACATCTTAGACCCAGGGATTCAAGGAGGTTGAAATTGAATGGCTGCAAAAAAATCTTACAAGCAAACAATAACCAAAAAAAGGCAGGAGTAGCTATATTAATATCAGAAAAAATAGATTTCAAATGCAAAACAATAAGAAAGAATGATCATAAATATTTATGCTCCTAACAAGGGTGCCTCCAAATACATGAGGCAAAATGGGAAAACTAAGTGAAGGAATAGATGCCTCTACAATTATACTGGGGGAATTTAATACACCACTATCAAATTTGAACAGAACATCTCAAAAGACAATCAATAAAGAAACAAAGACTTTGAATAATATATTAGAGGAGCTGGACCTAATAGACATATACAGAACATTACACCCAAATAGAGCAGGATATACATTCTTCTCAAGTGCACATGGATCATTCTCCAAGACAGACTATATGCTAGGCCACAGAAAAAGTCTAAATGAATTCAGAAAGATTGAAATCATACAAAATAATTTCTCTTAATACAGTGGAATGAGTCTGAAAATCTTCAAGGGCCAGACACCCAGTATTGACACCAAGATTTGGAAGTTAAACATCACACTCTTTGAAAAACAGTAGGTCAAGGAGGAAATCTCAAAATAAATTAATAACTACCTTGAAACTAATGAAAATGCTAACAGAATATCTCCAAACATATGGGATGCAGTAAAAGCAGTAATAAGAGGGAAATTTATAGCCATAAATTCATACATCAAAAAAGAGCAAAGAGCTAAAATTGAAGAACTAAATGCACACTTGGAATTAGTAAAAAATACCGAAGTAACCCCAAAGGAAGAAGAAATAAATAAATAAAAAAGATCAGAGCAGAAGTAATGAAATAGAAAATAATAAAGCACTTGAAAAAATAAACAAAACCAAGAGCTGGTTTTTTGAGAAGATCAATGAAATTAACTAACCCTTAGCTAGACTAAAAAAGAAAAAAAGAAAGAAGATGCAACTATGCAAAATAAGAAAGGAGAAAGGAGATATCACCACTGACCCCACAGAAATAAAGACTATTATAAGAGGGTACTTTGAAAAACTATATTCCAACAAGAAGGACAATATAGAGGAAATGGACAAATTCCTAGAAACACATAAGCAGACTACATTGACAAAAGAAAAATTTATAATCTCAATAAACCAATCACAAGTAAAGACATAGAATCAGTCATCAACACCCTCCAAACTAAGAAGAGCCCTGGACCAGATGGCTTCACAAGTGAATTCTACCAACCATTCTGGAAAGAACTAACACTAATCTTGCTTAAACTCTTCCAAAAACTCAAAACAGAAGGGACATTGCTTAACTCATTTTTGATGTCAGCAACATTCTAGTACCAAAGCCAAACAAAGACACCACAAGAAAGCAATATTACAGAACAATCTCTCTAGAGAACCTAGATGTGAAAATCCTCAACAAAATACTTGCTAATCATATTCAGCAACACATTAAAGTAATTATACACCAAGACCAAGTGAGATTTATTCCAGGTATGCAAGAACGATTCAACATAAGAAAATCAATCAATATAATACACCATACAAACAGATTGAAGGAAAAAATCACATGACCATATCTCTAGATGTAGAGAAAGCAATTGACAAAATACAGCACCCTTTCTTGATGAAAACACAGCAAAAGATTGGAATAGAAGGAAACTTTCTGAGCATGATAAAGTGTATATATAAAAACTCCACAGCTAACATCATTTACAATGGTGAAATCCTAAAATCTTTCCCTCTAAGATCAGGAAAAAGAGAAGGATGCCCATTATCACCCCTTCTATTTAACCTTGACATAGAAGTACTTGATCGAGCACTGAGGCAAGAACCAGACATAAAAGGCATCCAAATTGGAAAGGAAGGCATCAAAATTCAACTATTTGCAGATAATATGATCCTATACTTAGAAAACCCTAAGAAGTCTACAACAAAAGTTTCTAGAATGTATAAATGAATTCAGTAAACTCACAGATCAATATGCAAAAATCAGTAGCATTTCTGTATACCAATAATGAACAATCTGAGGAGGAATTAAGGAAGCAAATACGATTTACAATAGTGAAAAAAAAAGAAATAACTAGGAATAAATTTAACTAAAGTTGTAAAAGATGTATACAAAGAAAAGTACATGACATTTTTCAACGTAATCAAAGAAGACATAAATAAATGGAAGAATATTCACTGTTCATGGTTAAGAGGACTAAATATTATTAAGATATCTATCCTAACAAAACTGATATACAGATTCAATGCCATCCAAATGAAAATCAACATAGCATTCTTTAATGAACTAGAGAAACTATGAAATTTATTTGGAAAGGAAAGAAGCCCCAAATAGCCAAAGACATATTAAAAAAGAGAAAATGAAATTGGAGGAATTACAGTACCTGACTTCAAATCATACTATAAAGCTACCTTAGTGAAAACAGCATGGTATTGGCACAAGGATAGACATGCTGACCAATGGAACTGAATTGAGAATTATTATGTAAATCCTCATATATACAGCCATATGATATTTGACAAGGCCACCAAACACTCTCAACTGAGAGAGAATGGCCTCTTCAACAAATGGTGCCTGGAAAAGCAGATATCTATTTATAAAAGAATGAAAGAGGATTACCAACTCACACCTTATACAAAAATCAACTCAAGGTGGATCAAAGGCCTTAATATAAAAGCCAAGACCATCAAGACCTTGGAAAGCAATGTAGGGAATCATCTACAGGACCTTGTAATAGGAAACGGCTTCATGAACTTCACGTCAAAAGCTCAAGCAGTAAAAACAAATAGATAATTTGAACTTCCTCAAAATTCTGCACCTCGAAGGAGTTTGCCAAGAAAGTGAAAAGAGAGCCTACACAATCGGAGAAAATATTTGGTAACCATATATTTGATAGGAGACATTTCTGGCATATATAAAGAACTCCTATATCTCAAAAATCAAAAGACAAACAGCCTGTTTTTAAAAAAGGGGGGGGGGGCAGATTAGAACGGACACCTCTCCGAAGAAGATATACAAATGGCTAAAAAACACATGAAAAATGTTGAAAAACACTAGCAATTAGGGAAATGAAAATCGAAGCAACAATGAAATACCATCTAACTCCCTTAAGACTGACAACTATAAAAAAATCAGAAGACTACAATTGTTGGAGAGGATGTGGAGGAATGGGAATCCTCATCCACTGCTCATCGGAATGCAGGATACAGCCATTCTGGAGGAGAGTCTTGCAGGTTCTCAAAAAACTGGCTATAGATTTGCCATATGACTGAGCAATTCCACTGCTGGGTATATACCTAGAAGAACTGAAAAAAAAAGGACACAAACTGATATATGTACACCAATGTTCATAGAAGCACTATTCACTATTGCCAAAAGTTGGAATCAACCCAAACACCCATCAACAGATAAATGGATAAATAAAATGTGGTATATACATACAATGGATTACTACTCAGCTATTATAACAAATACAATAAAAACACATGTGATAATACAGATGAATCTTGAGAACCTTATATTGAGTGAGGAAACCCAGGCATTGAAGGACTTAAACTACATGACCTCTCTGATACAAAATAAGTAAACCAAGCTGTCTCAGAGAGCTAGAGACTGGTAGAGAGACTTAAAGGAAGTTGGGGGGTAGAGGAATGCTGCAAGATGCACCTATATGGGTGAAATCTATGATAAGCTGGAGGTAACTATTTGAACAGGGAAGGGATAAAATGGGGGCATAGGGATACCTTTGGGCAGGGCTTTGCAGGCTTTAGGGTGGATAGGGGTGGGAGGATGTCCCCGTCTCCTTCCCACCCAGTATTGGCAGCCAGCGCTGCCCCTCCTTCTCCCCTTTTCCGTCTTCCGCCTAGCCGTTATCTAGACAGCCCACACTTTCCCCTTCCCCTCCCTTGCTCCTAACCTCTTAGCCAGTTTACTGTCCAGTAACCGCCTGCTGTCCAGTAACCGCCTACTGTCCAGTAACCGCCTACTGTCCAGTAACTGTCTACGCAAGCAACAGAACCCGCTGGCACCAATCAAGTCCCTTTACGTATCCCTAGACCCTATAAAACCATGTCCCCTTCAACAATAATTCAGACTTGTGCCCAGACCTTGTCTCCGTGGTGTTCTTGTTTGCACTGCGCGTCCCCCGTGCCTGAGCGGAGAGAGTGAGGGCCCAACGGCTTCGTGCTGAACCCCCTCCTCTCCTTCGACCGTGAGGCAGCCCCCGTCCGGAGAGCCCACCCAGCCAACCGCTGACCCTCCCGGAGGCCCACCGCTGCCCGCAGGAGGATGGGTCAGAGAGCCCAACAAATTGGGGGGAGTGAGGGGGGAACATTTGAACATAGGAGATTTTCAGGTATGTGGTTGAAATTATAATGTAGAGAAAATTCTTTAAAAATATAATATGAAAGGTTACCTGACAGGGCAAGCTTCTAGGGAGTGTGTGAGTGCTCATTTTGTCATAGTTTGTTATATGACTGGGTGGAGACCCATACAATTAAAGTGAAGGTATACCCACATCCTGGGGAAGACTGATGATCTTAAACAGAGGGAATCGTATCTCTCGAGAGAATTGGTGGCTCCCAATGGTTTAGGGCAGTCAAGTTTGTCAAGCCCTCAACATTGTTGCAAGTATCTCTGAATATGGTGCCTCAAATAATGAAGATTGATTGTTGTGGTGGGCCCAATTTGAAGGGGTAAAGAGGTGTTGAATAGATAGAATCAGTGTAACTGTGGATCAATAGACGTGTTTCAAAACCTCATGCAATGATGGATATAGGACAGGTTAAATTAAACCAAAAATGTATAAAAGTCTGTAAGCTAAAATCCAAACCATAATGTAAAACATAATATAAGTAAAAATTTAGAAAATTATATAGCCTAAAATATAAGCCATAATATAAACTCAAATGGAATCATGTTTGAAAGCTATTATCTGTACATCAGCTGCAGCAAATATAATATGAACATGTAAAAAGATCATTGCTGGGGAAGGGACAAAGTGTTTGATGTTGGATATGTGGGAGTACCATTTATAGTATATGTGAATTACTGTGATCTAAAACTTAGGTGAAGATAAACTTAATCATTAGGAAAAAAAAAAGACGTAGACACTAAGGAAGAAATGGAAGAAATTTCCTTGCCACTGTACATACAGGGCAACACCCATAACAGTGATGAAAGGCAAAATGTAAAAAACAAAGCTTTTTTATATTTTCATTTTTTGGTACCCCGATTTATTTTTCCTTTATTTTATTTTTCTAAAATACTATGTATTCTATATATAACCTTTAAACACATCACTGGAAATATATTAGGCTTCCTTTTTAAAGAAGTTTTGGAACACAGAGAGTTTCAACTATGGCAGGGGAGGAACACTGGTGTGGGGTATTTTTGATAGGGGACACATGGTTGTGAGGGAGTTCTTCAGGGCATGTATATAGTGTACATCAAAATGTGTTGATATTTTCATAGTGGTTTCAGTTAAAAATGACAACTCTGAGAGTGCTGAGTTCCTAGCCCGGGGAGCTTTATCACATTCCCCAATAGAACAACAACAATCCCTCAATTGCAATGGGAAAAACCAATAAAATTGGATGGTCCAACAACAAGCCCGTGATACTGATGGCTTCGATTATGAGCCTGTGTGCCTGAAATATGAACTAGGCCTAGAGGTGTAGGGTGCCTAAGAGTTAACTCCTGTGAACCTCCATGTTGCTCAAATGTGGCCACTCTAAGCCAAACTCAGCATGTAAATGAATTATCTTCCCACCAGCATGGGTCATGAATCCCGGGGATGAACCTCCCTGGCACCAGCTGATGATGTAACTAGAAAAAGTCCCTGAATAAAAGGGTCAACTCAGACCAGCAGAATATCTCAGCTTACATGTAATATCAGGTGTTAAAAACTGTTTTTTGACTTTGGATAAAAGGTTGAAATGGAAAGGACAAATGAGTTTATATGGTTATGAGTTTCCAGAAAAGAGTCAGGTAGTCATCAGAGGGGTAATGCTTATGCATGCCTCAGCAGGGTACCAGAGACAGCCAAAGTAGATAGAAACCCAGTTACTGGTTGTCCTGTAGGTTATGAAGACCCACAGGTTCTATGGTCATGGTGGATGGCTCTGGAGTTCAGGACCATGTCAATTGGCCCTACTTTGGAATTTGTATTCCTGAGTGTGATGCAATTGGACTCAGATATGATCTTTCTACACATGCTTCTTCTGTTACTTTTACCAGAACTGTGGTTGGTATTTGGGTTGGTGTATACTCAAGAGACCTGAATCTCTGGACTGCCCATGTGACAGCCAGTCTCTGAGCCCCAGCAGACTTGCAAATCCTACCCTGTGGTTTATTGGGCTTACCCTGGCCAGTTATCAGGGAGGTGAAGCAGATCACCCACTGCACCCTGGAGCCAAGAGTGCCTACACCTGCAAGTGGGAGAATTACATCAAGCATCTATGTGGAATCTAAACCCCCTTTTGATGTAGGGGTGGACTGGACCTAACCATCCCAGGGTCCACAGGATGGAGGAATAGAGTATAGATTAGAGTGGACTTACTGGTCTTCTGCAGGGGAACTATTGTGATTAGTAAGGGGAGAAATTGTAATATTGATGTGGATAAAGTGGCCATGGTAGCTGCTGTTGGTAGGGAGAGGGAAGAAGAGATATGATATGCAGGCATTTTTAGGATTGGAGTTGTCCTGTGTGGTGCTGCAGGGACAGATGCTGGACATTGTGTGCCCTGCCATGGCCCATTGTTTGGAATGGGGGGAGTGTAGACTACAATGTAGACCACAGTCCATGTGGTGCAGCAGTGCTCCAAAATGTATTCACCAGGTTCAGTGAATGTGCCATGATTATGGAAGAAGTTGTTCATGTGGGAAGAGTTCTGTAAGGGGGTGGGGGGGTATATGGGACCTCATATTTTTTAATGTAAATTTTAAAAGAAAATAAAAGGAGAAAAATGAAAAATAAATAAATAAAAAAGAATCTAAAAATAAAACAAAACATTTTAGGCCACAGGAAAGACATATATAGAATATAGAGAACTGCCATATATCTAACATCAAACCATTTTCCCCCTTCCCCAGTGTATTAGTCAAGTTTCTCTAGGGAAACAAAATCAACAAGAGATATCCATCAATAGTGTGCTGTTTTATAAGAGTCTGTCATGGAGCCATGGGGATGCACAAGTCCTGGTTCTGCAGGAAGGCTGCAACCAGGGCCTCCAATGAAAGTTCAATGAAGGTCTTGATGAGTTCTTGGACACGTTGGCCCCCCAAAGATGAGCTGGAAAATTCTCACTCAATGCTGGAATCACCCTACCTTTTAAGGCATTCCACTGATCGGATAAACCATCACTCATTGCTGACAGCAATCTCCCTGATCCCTTCTTATAGCTGTGTAGCATTCTGTTGTATGTATGTACCACATTTTGTTTAGCCATTTATCTTTTGATGGGCATTTGGGTTGATTCCAACTTTTGGCAATAGTGAATAATGCTATGCACATTTGTGTGAATATGTTTATATGAAATATGGGTGGGGGCTGTGTGTTTCTTCATGAATAACCTGGTCTGTGTGCATAAATTTGCTAAAAGCTAAGATTCCAGCATAAGCCACATGTGCATGCAAACAAGAAATGCAGCCCCACCTTTTGTAACCATGCTAACTACTCCAGTATATAGTCTCTATAGGCTTTGAATATTTAGCGAGGATGCAGATTAAATATGTTAATTCAACTTACCTTGAATGTGGGGGTTATGTGTTAATTCAAGCTGATCTGGTACTCAAACAAAGCACCATTTAAATCCCCATTTCTATATCCTTTGTATAAAAGGGACCCAAAATCCTATTCGGGGCTCAGGTTTTGGACAGGTGTACCCAAGCCCAGCCAGTCATAATAAATCTTTTTCATTTTCATAAATATTCAAAAATATTCCTGAGTCCTGGCCAGAAGGCCAGAGATGGCAGCACTTCATTGCCCCCTTTCAGACATCTCTGAGGAAGCCAGAAGGGCTCAGGTGAACCCCAAATCTGAGTGCCACTGGACTCCTTTCAGTCCAGAAAGAGAATGTGGGCTCCACCCTCTGCTGGAGTCCTTCTGGGGAAAATTCAACTCACTGAAACATCTAAAAGGAAATTCTGGGAATGAAAAAACTCCACACACCAGACAGCTAAGACCCCCGGGGGGGGGGGCATAGTGTGAGAAAAACCTAACTTTAAATGCTGGAAGGGGACCTGATCAGCTCCCAGAGAAGAGCCTAATGCCTCCAAAAGTTTGAAAGGAAGCCATCTTCTCCAGGTCTGAAAAGAAGAAGGAAAAACCTGGTGTTTGGTTTTAGCCAGCTGCTGGTTGGCATCTGGTTTTGCTTTCACTAAAATAGGGAAGGTTTGATTATAGTGAGAGAGACATTAATGGGTTTAAGTCCCGCTCTCTACCTCCCTTAAAAAAAGGGGTGGGGGGAAGTGGCTTGCTGCCACTTATGCCCTTATTTTGGCTGCTCTCTCTCTCTCTCTCTTTCTGCAGTCATAGAAAATAAGGCATCAGTATCCCAGTGCTTTCCACTAGAATGCATTCTGAAAAATTGGTCTGAATTTGGAAAATCTTACTTACAGTAAAATGGATTTTTTTAAATAATAAAGCTTGGTCTGAATATGTGTTAAACAGTGGAAAGGTTTAGCCAGAAATAAGTCTGTTTTGGTGCTGGACTGCAAATGAACTTGTTTTGTCAACAACAGGAGAGGCAAAAAGTCCCCTTAAATATTTAATGTTAAAAGTTACCCCTCATTATGGTTGCAATAATTAACAAGCTGTAGGTTCAAGATGGCCATACCAGAAAAATGGGAATTATAAATCAAATTGATGGGCTTTGTGCTTCTGTCTGTGATGTGGCACTTTAGTGTATGATTTCATGCCTCCAGATAGTGGTACTGAATTTTGTGAAATAATGAACTTTGGTTAACATGGAACTCCTCCCCTTCCATTAGCAAAGAAGTGGAATAATTAATAGTTTATAAAACAGACTGCAGAGCCTGACCATGCAGCTGCTCTGCTCTCTTGCCTCTGAACCTGTTCCTGCCCTTTGTGTACCACTCTTGCCATTTTCCAGGGCTCAGGAATTCTCCATTTCTGCATCCATGCTCTGCACCCAGGCTTGTAAAATCTGACCCCAGCCAGGATGGCTGGGTCACAGGGCAGTGGCTTGAATCATGGCCCTGCCAAGACAGAGGTCCTCTGGGAAAGTGGTAGGCCCTGCAAATTTTCTTCAAGCCATTTTATTTTATTTATTTTATATTTTTTCTCTCCCTTCCCCCACTCCCAGTTGTCTGGTCTCAAGTCTATTCGCTGTGTGTTCTTCTGTGACTGCTTCTATCCTTATCAGCAGCACTTGGAATCTGTGTTAATTTTTGTTGGGTCATCTTGATGTATCAGGTCTCCATGTATGCAGTGCCATTCTTGGACAGGCTGCACTTTCTTTGGTGCTGGGCGACTCTCTTATGGGGCACACTCCTTGTGTGTGGGGCTCCCCTATGCAGGGGACACCACTGTGTGGCACAGCATTCCTTGCGTGCATCATCACTGCACATGGGCCAGCTCCTCATGTGTCAAGGAGGCCCAGAGTTTGAACCACGGACCTTCCATGTGGTAGGCAGATGCCCTATCCATTGGGCCAAGTTTGCTTTCCCCTCTTTAAGCCATTTTAGCTGCCAATTTTTGTCCTTGGCCTGCTGTTGCCTTCTCCCACACTCTCCCCTGAGGGGGCACATGGCAATGGCAGAAAGTTGAAGGCTTACCCCTCCCACTGGGAGCATTCCTAGCTAACCACACCAGCTACCTCTAAAAATGAAGTAAAATGTCTGCAGACAAAAGCCAAAATGGATGCTGTTGAAGTTCATTTCCCAGGGCAGTCAAGGCCAGGATACCCTTGCATAATTTACCTTTACCCATGTTTTACCTTTCTAATTCTTGTTACTGATTTTCTCTTTGTAGGTTGGTGTCAGAATGCTTTGGGATGTTTTTAAAACTAAAAAAAAATACCTTTGTCTAGCAAGAAGGCTATTGCCTCAGAACCCCAAAGCCTCTTTGCTAGAGCAGTTAACATCTTATCACTTAATAGTCTTTTGAAAGCTGGTTTAACTGGAAATCTCACAGATAATAAAGTCATAAAACTGAAATTATGTCTAAGAATTCTGAAAAAAAAAGGAAAAACAACAATTCGATTTGGCAGCTTCAAATTAAAATCTAGTCAGCCTGTCTGCCAAGTCTAAGACTTCCCCAGGAATGCCTGGTGGCAGGAGCTCTATGATTCCCTGGAGTAATGGGAATCAGAGGGCAGCCTCTGTATAGAATCCTGAATTCCAGTTAAACCAGGGTAAGGAGAAAAAATAGATGAATCTAAAACTGAGAAATCTCATGTCCTGTCACCTCAAAAAAAAACATTTTTTTTAAATGTAAAAAAACCTCATATGCCATCAGTTCAGGTCAAATAATTCTTAGAAATGCTAAGTCTATAAAATTCCTCTGTTTTGATCTGTGCTTAACCTTGTGTTCAACTTTAAAATCTGTATTAAACTTTGTCCATTTTCTTGTTCCTAGAAATTCAGATTAGAAGTTCACCTGTTACAAGTTGGGTAATGGTGAAAGGTAACCTAAACATGAAACTTTAAATGCCAATACTGTCTTGCTAGTGAATTTAATGCATAACTCATGAGTGAAATTTATTTAATTGCTGGAAAGGCGGAAGAACTGCACAGAGTAGTTACTAATAAAATTGTTTTCATTGCATTGTTGATGAATAAAGATGCCCAAATTAATTTTAAGTAAAAACTTTCTAAAAACTAAAAGTTAAAATAATTATATAAGTACATTTATATATAAAAGAAGGATTAATAACTGAAATTATTGCAGCAAAATGGATGGATGTTAGATTTCAGCTATTGTAGTTATAGTCTTAAACTAATTTACTTTTGTTTGTGACTACTTCAAGTTTATTTGGTGATTACTATAGTAATAGTAACTATAACTTAAATTTACCTTTAATTACAGTTATTTTATAACCAACCTCATCTACCCCTAGATTTCAATTATTGTGATGTTAATCATAAAATGAGCTTGCTTTTGCTTATGGTAACTGACAGTCTGGGTTCACTCCTTGCCTCTGCTTATGATTCTAAAACAAATAAAAATTGGATCATAGCATTAGAAACACTTTGGTTATTCATTAATTTTAAAAAGTCACAAGGAGGGTAACCTGCAAATCCCTAGTATGGAGAAACCAGCAAAGAAAAGTCTTCAGGAAAATTGTTCAAGTGTTGTTTTACAGTTAAACATTTTTTGTAAAAAGAAAAGGTTTTAAGTTTTAAGTAACTGTGTTTCCATGTCAAACTATTCATGTCTGCCTATTTGCTCAAATTTTTAAAAATAAATGTGCAGTTAATATGTAATAAATATTCCTAGAACCCTAATTAGACTAGGTGGTATGGAAAAGTCATATAAAAATCTGAATATAAAAACTATTGGGAAAGCTATGAAAAAAATCCTTACTAAATTATGATTAAAGCAAATTAAATAATTATATTATATTCCAAAGCCTAGAAGTCAGTACACTTTTAAGATTATTCAGAGTTTTCAAGTTTTAACAAAGTCAAAAGTTTCAAACCCCTGTAAAGAAAAAAAGAAAAAAAAATTCTTTCTTTAAACAATAACAGTTTCAACTTATTTAGCCTGAATGTTATCTCTTTGGTTTGTAAGATACCAGGATAATAAGTTAACATTATATGTATTAAATCTTTAAAATAAAAAAGCTGTATGTTTGTGTTTAATAAAGTGGAGTTTTAAAAAATGTTAAGTCTGCCTTCTCCTAAATGCATAAAGTAAAATCCATCGGTTGGCAATTGTAATTTAAAGTAAATTAACCAGTCTATGTAATTGTGTTTAAGTATAAAATGTTTGTAAGAACATTTTCCAAATTAAAGCATTTGAATAACTAGTTCTAAAAAGCCATTATTAATTAAAAATCTAATTTGGAATTAATAGCAAAAAGTAACAAAAAAAGTAACTTTGTAACAATAAAACCTGTCTGAAAGTCACCTCAATGTGCATATTCAAGTGGTGGTGGCAAAAATTTTCCATTATTCCATTAGGAATCCTCAGTTTTCATTTTAAAAATTTAAAAAGTGGTTTTTCCTCTACTGCTATAATAAAATATCTGTGTAGTTAACGTCTCCATTGTAAACGTATAAAAGTAAAAAACAAAGTACTAAAAGTTCATTTAATATATAACACATTGCATTAAAAGTGTTGAAAAGATATATAAAAACCTGAGAGGAGGCAAGATGGTCGTTGAGTGAACTTGCCTTTGTGGTAGGTCCCGGGAGGAGACGGTTGGGCATGGCTACAGGCTCTCCAAGGCCAGGCTTTTTCAGGATTTTTGCAGGGCAGATGTGCCTGGACATCGATTGGGTGGAAAGGTAACGGAGAGGATTGGTCTAGTAGATATAATTTGGGTTCTATTGCCTGTAGGTGAGACCTGCACACGGGCGCCTCGATATTGGGGGTGAGGGGAACATGGTCCAGCCCGGCGGAACCGCTTATAGATGGCTCTGAGCTGTTTAGGAGTTCGCGAGTTCTGGGCAAGCTGTGGACGGGTTGATGCGACGGGTCGCCTTTGCAGAGCGATTTGGGAAGATAGATGGTGTTTTGTTGTGAAGCGGGAGAAACTTGTGATTGCGAACATAAACAATAGCGCTTCCGCCTGAAGCCCCACCCCCAAAAGCCCGGCAGCCAGTCTCCGACACAAATAGGCTGTAGGCAATAAAGAGACGTAATCAGAAAGTTGTTTTAGGCTGCGGCAAGGGAGGGGGACACGTCTGGAAGCCGATTAGGGAATATTTTGTGAAGTTTGGGAAATCCGGTTTTCGAATCTGTTTTCGGGGTCACAGGCCGGGCTTCAGATCTGTACTAGCAAAGTGGCTGCGGTGTAGAGGCGCCCTCTAGTGGCAGTGGTTTGGAATCACAGGATGGGAGCTGTCCAAAAGCTGAAGTGAGATATACTAATGAGCCCAGCTAAGTAAATGAATTGCAGGGTTCAGTCATAATATAGAGTTTGCGGATCTGACTTCCCCCTTAAGGCTGGCACCCAGCTGTGGGGATCCCTGAGGGCTTTGTTACACTGCAGGGCTCCCAGGCTTCCTGTAGACCAGATTGGAGGTTGCCAGGTCTGAATTCCCTAAAATCTGGTGGCCCACACCACAGAGACTCACATCTCTTGAGACCTCAATATCTCAGACTTTCCATCCCTGAATCCATCACGCACTGAGGTCCATCTGAGGTCCTAAAATGCCCTAGCCTTCAACGTTGGCGTTCTTTCCTTATCGTTTCATTTTGTTTTGTTTTTATTTCATTTTGACTTATTCTTTACTTTTTTCAATTTCCTGATTGCTAACACCGCATTATCCCCTAGTCTTCTCTCACAGCGTATCCCCCAAAGTCTTTCTTTTACTCAGTTATTGAAGGCTTTTTTTCGTGGTAGGTGCTGTGTAGTGGGTGTTTTAATTCTGGGTAATGCATATCTCTTTGGTTTTTTTCTTTCCCCTACCTGTTCCCCACCCTTTGCCCATCCCCTTTTACTTTCTTCCTCTCATCCCTTCCCCCCACTTTCTTTTTTTCTTTCTTTTTTTCTGTTGTCTCTCTCCCTCTTGTCCCTCATATTCTACTTAGTTTATTTTAACTCAATTATACAATAGGTGCAGCAGAAAACACCTCACATTCGCTGGCTTTTCTCATCCTCCACTGCCTCATTTCTGTGTGAACTGATTTAGGCTACCTACACTATCCTCTTTCCCCTACATTTTGATATCCACCACCATCTACTGGCTCTCCTATATTCCACCTCCCACCTCCCTTTCTTCGTTCCATGAAGGGTCTAAGTCTTAATTTCTAATACCTATGTTTTGTTTTCTGTCTGTTATCCACTCTTGAAACTATTACCTTTTTTTTCTCTTTCCCTCTCTCACGAAATCAATAGCTTTTTAGCTCATACCATATTCCTCCCATATTCAACAATCTACCTCATAATAGGTACTCTACCTACTGCTATAACTCTACACAATTTACATGAATCTAACCTCCATCCTCCCAGATCTCATATTCTTGCTTTGTTAACATATATCACCAATACTACTTTACACTTTTCCCTTGCTTACACAATTGCCTTTCCCCAACACTAATACTTTCCTTTAAAGTGAACTTAACCAACAACAAGAAACTAGAATAAGAAGAAAAAAGTGACAAAGAGAAGATATAACACCTATGCAAAAATAACAGCTAATTAACCTCCAAGAGCAGACAAAGAAGCTAAGGAACTGATTAAATCCGTCAAGATAAAGAGAAGACCAGAAAGCAACAAAAATCTACAAAACAATCTAGTAATCAGGAAAACATGGCTGAATCCAATCAACAAACCAATAATCACAAAGGGGAGCAAAACTTGGCACAAGCAATGAAAGATCTCAGAACATTTATCACCGACAAATTTGACGAAGTAATGAAAGAGGTTAACAACACGAAGACATCACTTGGAGGGGAAATTGCAGACATACGAAAAAACATAACAGATACGATGGGAATGAACACCACAGTTCAAGAAATCAAAAATACACTTGCAGCAAATATCAGCAGACTAGAAGAGACAGAGCAGAGAATTAGTGATGTGGAAGACAGTACATCAGAAATCAAACAGATAGTAGAAGGGGTCAATAAGAAGATAGAAAAAATCCAATTAGGACTTAGGGACCTGAATGACAATGCAAAACGCTCAAACATACGTATTATAGGCATTCCAGAAGGTGAAGAGGAGGGAAAGGGGTCAGAAGGAGTGTTGCAGGAAATAATGGCTGAAAAATTCCCAAATCTATTGAAAGAGACAGATGTACATATCCAAGAAGCACAGTGCACTCCACTAGTCATAAACCCCAACAGGCCCACCCCAAGACATATACTTGTCAAATTATCCAATGCTCAAGACAAAGAGAAAATCCTAAAAGCAGCAAGAGAAAAGAAAACCATCACATACAAGGGAAGCTCAATTAGATTAAGTGCTGATTTCTCATCTGAAACCATGGAGGCAAGAAGGCAGTGGTATGATATAGTCGAGGTACTAAAGGAAAAAAATTTCCAACCAAGAATACTCTATCCAGCTAAATTAGCATTCAAACATGATGGAGAGTTCAAAATATTCGCAGACAAACAGAAACTGAAAGAGTATACCAACAAGAAACCTCCCCTTCAAGAAATTCTAAAGAGAGTTCTGCAGGAAGACAGGAAAAAACAGGAAAGGCAAAGTTGGAGGAGAGTATAAGACCAACAACAACAACAAAAAAGACAAAAAAATATATATACAAACAAAATATGACAAACACAAATCCAATCAAAATATGGCTAGCACAAATAATTCCTTGACAGTAATAACACTGAATGTCAATGGATTAAACTCACCTATCAAAAGATTCAGACTGGGACATTGGATAAGGAAATATGACCCATCCATATGCTGTCTACAAGAGACACATCTTAGACCCAGAGACGCATGGAGATTGAAAGTGAATGGCTGGAAAATAATCATACAAGCTAACAACAACCAAAAAAAGGCAGGAGTAGCTATATTAATATCAGACAAAATAGACTTTAAATGTGAAACAATTGTGAGAGACAAAGAAGGATACTACATTTTAGTGAAAGGGAAAATCTGTCAAGAAGATCAAACAATCATAAATATTTATGCCCCTAACAAGGGTGCCTCTAAATATGTCAGGCAAATGCTGGAAAAACTAAGTGAAACAATAGATATATCTACAATTATAGTGGGGGATTTTAATACACCACTATCAACTCTGGACAGAACATCTCAAAAGAGAATCACCAAAGAAACAAAACATCTGAATAGTATATTAGAGGAGCTCGATCTAGTAGACATATATAGATCACTACACCCAA
This sequence comes from Dasypus novemcinctus, assembly GCF_030445035.2. Taxonomy (NCBI): domain Eukaryota; kingdom Metazoa; phylum Chordata; class Mammalia; order Cingulata; family Dasypodidae; genus Dasypus; species Dasypus novemcinctus. Next base: position 122,783,836 of record NC_080704.1, on the reverse strand, counting down.
ACACAGCAGGATATACATTTTTCTCAAGCGCACATGGATCATTCTCCAAGATAGATCATATGCTAGGCCACAAAGAAAGGCTGAACGAATTCAGAAAGATTGAAATCATACAAAACATTATATCTGACCACAGTGGAGTCAAGCTGGAGATTTGCAAGGGACAGAAGCCCCGATTTCACACCATGATTTGGAAATTAAACAGCACACTCTTAGAAAAACAGTGGGTCAAAGAGGAAATCTCAAAAGAAATCAATGACTACCTTGAAACAAATGATAATGATAACACAACATACCAAAATTTATGGGATGCAGCAAAAACAGTACTGAGAGGGAAGTTTATAGCCATAAATTCATATATCAAAAAAGAAGAAAGAGCAAAAATTGAAGAACTAACTGCACATTTGAAGGAATTAGAAAAACAACAACAAAGTAACCCAACAGGAAGTAGAAGGAAGGAAATAACAAAGATAAGAGCAGAACTAAATGAAATAGAAAATAAGAAAACACTTGAACAGATAAACAAGACCAAGAGCTGGTTTTCTGAGAAGATGAACAAAATTGACAAACCTTTAGCGACACTAACAAAGAAAAAAAGAGAGAAGATGCAAATACACAAAATAAGAAATGAGAAAGGCGATATCACCACTGACCCCACAGAAATAAAGACTATCATAAGAGGATATTTTGAAAAACTATATTCCAACAAAAATGACAATCTAGAGGAAATGGACAAATTCCTAGAAACACACAGGCAGCCCATATTGACAAAAGAAGAAATTGATGATCTTAACAAACCAATCACAAGCAGAGAGATAGAATCAGTTATTAAAAATCTCCCAACTAAGAAGAGCCCAGGGCCAGATGGCTTCACAGGTGAATTCTACAAAACATTCCGGAAAGAACTGACACTAATCCTGCTGAAACTATTCCAAAAAATCAAAACAGAAAGAACATTACCCAACTCCTTCTATGATGCCAACATTACCCTAGTACCAAAGCCAAACAAAGACATCACAAGAAAGGAAAATTACAGACCAATTTCTCTAATGAACCTAGACGCAAAAATACTTAACAAAATACTTGCTAATCGTATTCAACAACACATTAAATGAATTATACACCACGATCAAGTGGGATTCATCCCAGGTATGCAAGGATGGTTCAACATAAGAAAATCAATCAACGTAAAACAACATATAAACAGATTGAAGGAAAAAATCACATGATTATATCTATTGATGCAGAAAAAGCATTTGACAAAATACAGCACCCTTTCTTGATAAAAACACTACAAAAGTTTGGAATACAAGGAAATTTTTTGAACATGATAAAGAGTATATATGAAAAACCTAAAGCCAATATTGTGTACAATGGAGAAATTCTAGACTCCTTCCCTCTGAACTCAGGAACAAGACAAGGATGCCCACTGTCTCCACTCCTATTTAACATTGTCTTAGAAGTACTTGCTCGAGCACTGAGGCAAGAGCCAGAAATAAAAGGCATTCAAATTGGAAAGGAAGAAGTCAAAATGTCATTATTTGCAGATGACATGATCCTATACATAGAAAACCCTGAGAGATCTACAACAAAGATTCTAGAACTCATAAATGAGTTTAGTAAAGTTGCAGGTTATAAGATCAATGCGCAAAAATCAGTAGCATTTCTGTACACCAATAATGAGCAAGATCAGGAGGAAATCAAGAAACAAATACCATTCACAATAGTAAATAAAAAAATCAAATACTTAGGAATAAATTTAACTAAAGAAGTAAAGAACTTATACACCGAGAATTATACAAGATTGTTCAAGGAAATCAAAGAAGACCTAAATAAATGGAAGACTATTCCTTGTTCATGGATAGGAAGACTGAACATTATTAAGATGTCTATCGTAACAAAACTGATCTACACATTCAATGCAATCCCAATAAAAATCAACACAGCCTTCTTTAAGGAACTAGAAAAACTAACGATGAAATTTATTTGGAAAGGAAAGAGACCCCGAATAGCCAAAGACATACTGAAAAAGAAAAACGAAATTGGAGGAATCACACTACCTGACTTCAAAACATACTACAAAGCTACGGTGGTGAAAACAGCATGGTATTGGCATAAGGAGAGACACATAGACCAATGGAATCGAATTGAAAGCTCTGATATAGAACCTCACATATATAGCCACATAATATTCGATAAAGCCACCAAACCCTCTCAACTGTGAGAGAGTGGCCTATTCAACAAATGGTGTCTGGAGAACTGGAGAGCCATATGTAGAAGAATGAAAGAGCATTACCATCTCACACCTTATACAAAGATCAACTCAAGATGGATCAAAGACCTAAATATAAGAGCCAAGACCATAAAAACCTTAGAAAGCTGTGTAGGGAAACATCTACAGGACCTTGTAATAGGTAATGGATTTATGACTATCTCACCAAAAGCACGAGCAGCAAAAGAACTAATAGATAAATGGGACTTCCTCAAAATTAAAGCCTTCTGCACCTCAAAGGAGTTTGTCAAGAAAGTAAAAAGGGAGCCCACACAGTGGGAGAAAATATTTGGTAACCATATATCTGATAAGAAACTTATAACTTGCATATATAAAGAACTCCTATATCTTGAAAATAAAAAGATAAACAACCCATCTAAAAAATGGGAAAAAGGCTTAAACAGACACTTCTCCAAAGAATAAATACAAATGGCAAAAAAGCACATGAAAAAATGTTCCAAATCTCTAGCTATCAGGGAAATGCAAATCAAAAGCACAATGAGATACCATCTTACACCCATAAGATTGGCAGCTATGAAAAAAACAGAAGAATACAAGTGCTGGAGAGGATGTGAAGAAAGGGGAACACTCATCCACTGCTGGTGGGAATGCAGAAGGATCCAACCATTCTGGAGGACAGTATGGCGGTTTCTCAAAAAACTAGACATAGATTTGCCATATGACCCAGCAATACCACTGCTGGGTATATACCCAGCAGAACTGAAAACAAGGACGCAAACCGATATATGTACACCAATGTTCATAGCAGCATTGTTCACTATCGCCAAAAGTTGGAATGAACCCAAATGCCCATCAACAGATGAGTGGATCAATAAAATGTGGTATATACACACAATGGAATACTACTCGGCTGTAAGAACAAACACACTACAAACACATGTGATAACATGGATGAATCTTGAGAACATTATGTTAAGTTAAGCAACCCAGACATTAAAGGACAAATACTACATGACCTCAATGATTTGAACTAACCAAGCTTCCCTACATAGCAAGAGACTGAACGATAGGCTTACTGGAAATCGGAGGGTGGAGGAAGGATGTGAGCTGATGTCTGCAGGGGTGGTATTTAAGACGAGATGGTGGTAAGTATGAACACAAAGAAGAGATAAAAGGGGGGCAAGGGGTTGCCTTTGGTTGGGGCTTTGCGGGTTTGAGGGAGGCTGGGGATGGGCGGATGGGTAACATTGCCCAAAAGTGGGGGGAGGGAGGGGTCGCATATGAACACAGGAGAGGGTCAGGTGTTGGTGGAGAGTAAAATGCCGAGAAAATCATATCAAAATATAATAAAGAGGGTTACCTGTTTAGAATGCTCGGAGGGGAGGGTCTCATGCAGGACAGGCTCCTGGGGAATGTCTAAATGCTCATTCTGCCAGAGTGGGTGACACCATGGGGTAGAAACCCAAGTAGTGAGAGTGGGGGTGGACCCACATCCTGGGGAGGACTAATGCCATCAAATAGAGGGAACTGTATCCCTCGAAAGAAAGGGTGGCTCCCAGGGCATTGGGGCAGTTGAGCAAGTTAGACCCTGAACACTATTCCATCTATATCTGGAAGTGGCTCCTCGGGAAACGGAGGCTGGCTGTCACTCTGGGCACCAAGGTGGAAGGGAAAATGGACGTTAAATGTGTGTAACCAAGGTAAATGGGGGGTAAGAGAGGAGTTTCGTGAGAGTACACAAGGATGGATATAAAACATGTAATATTACACCATAACATATAGGAGATGACAGACTGATAATGTAAACCATAATGTAAAACATAGGATAACTAAGAATGTAAAAAACTGTATCCTAAAGTATGCACCACAATGTAAGCACAAATGTCACCTTGTTTGAAAGCTATTGTCTCAGACTCTGTACATTACGTTAAGTAAATATGATGTGAATAGGGTGTAAGAGTATCGCTGTGGAAGGGAAAGGTTTTGTGGTGGATGTATGGGAGTGCTGTATACTATATATATGCATTGCTGTGGTCTAGGGCTCCTGTGAAGAGAAGCTCAATAATTGGGGGGGGGGAAAGATAGGATGTAGAATTTTTTCCAAGTCAACACGTATTCTTTATATAACCTTTAAACCCATCGCTATATGCCATTTCCTAGTAAGGGACCCTGACATTATATTGGGCTTCAAATTTCAGGGAGTTCTGGATCACAGAGTGGTTCAACAAAGGCAATGGAGGAATACTGGTATAGGATACCATTGACAGGGGATATATGGCTGACAGGGAGCTGTACAGAACATATGTCCAGGGTGCATGGCAATGTTTGGATATACTCATTGTGGCAACAATTAAAAACCACAGCAGGGGGGGTCCTGGGTTCCTGGCCAGTGGTGCTCTGTCGTGGTCCCTAGGGGAGCAGCGACAGTCTCCCAGGTGCAGCGGGGGGAACCGGGAGGGAGTGAGGGTTCAACAGTGAGCCCATGACGCTAATGACTATGCTTGTGAGCTGATAAGCCTAAAATAAGAACAAGGCCTAGAGCAGCATTATGCCTGGGAATTTCCTCCTGTCAGCCTTCATGTTACTCAAATGTGGCCAGTCTCGAAGCCAAACTCAGCATGTAAATGCAATGCCTTCCCCCCAGCGTGGGACATGACACCCGGGGATGAGCCTCCCTGGCACCGAGGGACCACTATCAAGTACCAACTGATGATGCAACTGGAAAATGACCTCATATGGAAGGTTCAACGCGGATCAGCAGAATATCCCTGTCTACATAAAATAACATGACTTTAAAATGCTGTTTGACCTAATGTAAGGGGGAAATGGAAAGGAGAAATGAATTTATATGGCTACGAGTCTCTAAAAAAGAGTCTGGAGGCTGTCAAAAGGATTGCCCTTATGCACAACTGAGCAGAGTCTGAGAGACAGATAAAGCAGATACAACCCCCTGATATTGGTTCCTTCGAGGGCTAAAGAGACCCATGGGAGTTATGGTCATGGCCGATGGGGTTAACTACCAGTTCAGATGGCCCCTCTTTGGAACTGGTGTTTATGTGTGATGAATCTGGACTCAGATGGGATCTCTCTTCATAAGACTTTCATGCTAATGTGCTGGAGGTGCAGTTAGTGTTGGGGTTTAAGATATATTTAGGGGATTTGAATCTCTGGACTGACAATGTGATAGCCAGGTCCTGAGCCTCAACAGACTCCAGCACCTATAATCTGACTTATTGGGCTCACCACACTCAGCTAAGATGGAGTTGAAGAAGGACAACCACCACACCATGGAGCCTAGAGTGATTACAACTGAAAGTGGGAGGATTGCATCCAGCATCCATGTGGAATCTGAGCCTCCTCTTGACATAGAGGTGCAATGGACACAACCAATCCAATGTCCACATAGAAAAGGTGGCATTGGATTGAGAAAAGTGGACATGATGGCTGATGGGTATGGGGAAAGGCAGGAAGAGATGAGAGGTGGAGGCGTCTTTGGGACATGGAGCTGCCCTGGATTCAGGGGCAATCACCGGACATTGTAAATCCTCACAGGGCCCACTGGATGGAATGGGGGAGAGTGTGGGCCATGGTGTGGACCGTTGACGATGGGGTGCGGGGGTGCCCAGAGATGTACTTGCCAAATGCAATGGATGTGTCATGATGTTGGGAGGGAGTGTTGCTGGGGGGGGAGGGGTGGGCTGGGGGTGGTAGGGTTCAATGGGACCTCATATATATATTTTTTTATTTGTAATATTATTACAAAGTCAATAAAAAAAAGATATATAAAAACCTAAAGGGGAAGCAGACTTGGCCCAATGGATAGGGCATCCACCTGCCACATGGGAGGTCTGTGGTTCAAACCCTGAGACTCCGTGACCCATGTGGAGCTGGCCCATGTGCAGTATTGATGCACAAAAGGAGTGCTGTTCCATGCAGGGGTGTCCCCCATGTAGGGGAGCCCCATGATCAATGAGTGCACCCTGTAAGGAGAGCCACTCAGCATGAAAGAAAGTGCACCCTCCCAAGAATGGCACCACACACATGGAGAGCTGACAACAAGATGATGAAACAAAAAGAAGGACAGATTCCTGTTGCCACTGATAAGGATAAAAGCAGTCACAGGAGATCACACAGTGAATGAACAAAGAGAGCAGACAACTGGGGGGAGGGGAGAGAAATAAATGAAAAATAAATCTTTAAAAAAAATCAAAAGATAAACTTCTGCATTGTCAAAGTCTCCTGTGCATTCAAACCAGGCACCCAATACATGCAGCATTCTTCTCCTGTGAGTTATTGGCCAATTTGGTCACTGACCTCTAAAACAATAAAAGTATCTACTACATCTCTGGTTGTGCTCCTGAAGTGTATGAAAACTACTTTCAGTTTCAAACTCCTGCAGCAGTCAACAGTGGCTAAGTATAGCCAAATGTAAAATGAATATCGTCTCCAAACTGGCATTGTTTCATGGTGCCAGAGAGTGCTATGCACCAGGCCAGTAAAATCTGCTCCCTAGTTTCTCTCTAGAGTCAACGGTGCTGCAGCTTCTGTGAAGAACATATGAAGTGAAGCAATGAATACCAGAATACTGTAAGTAGAACTTAAACACAATTGGCACTACAGTTTGCTCCCGTGGAAAAAATAAGCTGTATGGTATTGCAAACATGAAAATTAAAGCTATTAATTGCAGCTCAAAAATGACTTATACATGGCAGATGAAGTTCAGTGCCATGTCAGTTGGCCCTACTTTGGAGTTTGTGTTTCTGTGTGATGGAGCTGGACTCAGAGGTGATCTTTGTCCACAAGTCTCTCCTGTTACTTTTACCGGATCTGTAGTTGGTGCTGGGGTTTAATGTATACCCAGGGGACCTGAATCTCTGGACTGACCATGTGATAGCAAGGCCCTGAGCCTCAACAGACTTGCATCTCCTACACTCTGGTTTATTGGACTTACTCCACTCAGCTAACATGGAGGTGAAGTAGTTCAACCACCACACCATGGAGACAAGAGTGCCTACAACTGAAAGCAGGAGAATTGCATCCAGCATCCATGTGGAATCTAAGCCCCTTCTTGATATACATGTAGAGTGGACACAAACATTCTAAGGTCCACAGGATGGAGGAATATAGTATGGATTAAAGTGGATTTCCTGATATTCTATTCATGAACTATTGTGATTAGTAATCGAAGAAAATGTGGCATTGGTGTGGAGAAAGTGGCCATGGTGGCTTCTTGGTGTAGGAAGTGGGAGGAAGAGATGTGATGTGGGGGCATTTTTGGGACTTGGAGTTGTCCTGGGTGGTGCTGCAGGGACAATTACCATACATTGTGTGTCCTCCCATGGCCCACTGGGTGGACTGTGGGAGAGTGTGGGCTATGATGTGGATCATTGATCATGAGGTGCTGCGGTGCTCAGAGATGTATTCACCAAATGCAAGGAATGTCTCATGATGATGGAGGAGATTGTTGTTTGGGGGAGAAGTAGGGTGAGGGGGTGGGGATTGTATGGGGACCTCATATTTTTTTAATGTAACATTAAAAAAAGGTTAAGTTACATTGAGAAATTGAAAAAAGGAGTAGCTGTTCATGATGATTGAGGAGGTTGTTGTTATGGGGGAGGAGTGGAGTGAGGTGGGTGGGGGGTATATGGGGACAAAAAAATGACTTATACACCTAGTAGTACATTAATTAGTATTAAGTACTGTACCTATATCCTATTTTAAATATATGTCTAGTAACTATAGTAATACTTCTAGTAAATCATATACAAAAGAACATTGAACATGTATTAAAAGCCCTGATCAATTTCATTTTCTAAATAGTTAATGAACATGTCTACAAAATAAATTTGGCCATCTTGCCTAAAAGAAGTGAAGTCAACAGTCTTTTCATTAAAAAAAAACCCACCAACTTAACTTGGGGGTGACTGCTCACCATTTTCACCCCACACCAGTTAAAAAATATATATATATATGCTTGAATCCAGGGCCACCCGTGGCTTACAGGTAGTCAGTTAACTAATACCAAGCTAAATTACTTAAAATGCCTGAAGTGCAAATAAGGGTGTATCAAACTTATTCCAGCACCTATATTACTACTGAAAGCTCCACAGTATAACCAGGGCAACTAGCTTGGGGTTCACCCTGGAAACTGATAGATGGCTTGTTAAAAATTCTGAAGTCTACCTGGAAGGGACAATGCAGTAAAAATCCTTCATAAACTTCACCACTAATCTGGGGAGGAGTACCCTAACCAGCTTAGCAAAAAGCTTTAAAAAAAAAAGAAAAGAAAAAAGCCTGGTAAAAACAGTCCAAAAAATTATCAGGATTTACTCAATTAAAGCCAAAATATAAATCCTTTACTCTGTATTTCTACTCACTCCCACAGCTATTTAAGTTAAAACAAAAATCCAGCTTGGTTTACTAACCCTGAATAAAATCAGCTACCCAAGAGTGCCAGTTCAGCAAAAACACCTGATGAGACATATGAGTGCCAGTCATTGAACAGCTTGGGATGCATCTTCAGAAAAAAAGTTAAGTACATATGTCAAAATCAACTGTTTCCCTTAAATCTAGTCCAAATGCCAATTGCTAAGAAAACAAACAAACCAGAATTCCCTTTAAAAACCTTGCCTCTTTTCATCTCCTTTGGCTTAACTGAGAAAAGAAATGCTTCTTCTCATTTCTCTCTACCATAAAAACTGATATTAATAATTTATGCCTAATCCTGTTAAGTTGAAAATATGTGTGTGTGTGTATATACTGTTCCCCACTAACTTTAGAAAGGTGCCACCTTTGCAGGCACCTAAACTTTTCTACTTCTGTGGTCCAATGTCCTCTTAGAAAAGCCATGTATTCTCAATATTCTAATTTTTGAGTTTGTTTCTTCCAGAATGTGCATCTTGTTGGCCATGTGAGAACTTGATCCAACTTCATACAGGATGCCAGAACTGTCTTCTTCCAGTCAAAATAAAATAACAGTTTTTACACCTTGTCAGGTAGGGACTACAGCCATAACCAGCAAGAAGTAGCTTAAATAAAAGATCATCTCCCTTCAGCATCCCTTTAAGTTTAAAGGTGTAGAATCTCTTAAGAGAGAATAAAGCAGGCTAATTAAATAGGGATTTAATAGATGGATCTGGAACCTGGCAGAGAGTCCATGTGGACATCAATAACCCCCATGATGGCTGCTGGAGAATTCCCACCCCCAGGATTTGCTATCCAGAACAAAAATTTCTTATGGCAGCAAGGAAAAAACCCAGATATTCCCTAAGAACTTTATCATTGGGCCCCCACTGGGGAATTGATAGGTGGGGTAATGCATCAAAACAGCAAACAGCCAAAACTCCTCCCATGCTCTCATCATACTTCACTGCTTCCTCCCCTTAGTAATAACTAGAGTATGTGCTTTAATAAATGATGCGGTAAGAACACAGTCACCCACCTCATGACTCCAACAATAGTGATGCCAAAGTTTAACACGCTAAGATGGAATCTAAGGGGGCAATGATATGGGTTATGGGTGGGGGTGTGTTTCTTCATGAATAACCTGGGCTTTGTGTATAAATTTACTAAAACTTAAGATTTCAGCATAATCCATGTGTGCATGCAAACAACAAGAAATGCAGCCCCACCTTTTGTTACCATGCCATCCACTCCAGTAATAGGCACTATAGGCTTTGAATATTTAGGGAGGATGCAGATTAAATATGTTAATTCAAGCTTACCTTGAATGTGGGGGGTATGTGTTAATTCAAGCTTATCTTGTACTCAAACAAAGCATCATTTGACACCTCACTCCTACATCCTCTGTGTAAAAGGGACCCAAAAATCCTATTCAGGGCTCAGGTTTTGGACAGGAGTTCCCAAGCCCAGCTAGTCATAATAAATATTTTTCCTTCTGAAAAATATTCCTGAGTTCTGGCCTTCCATACACAATCATTTAACCTTTCTGCTTCCACAACAATATTGGTTCATGTACTTGTTTTCAGTTCTTCAGGGTATATACCAAGCACTGGAATTGCTGGGACATTTGGCAAATATATAGCTAGTTTCTTGAAGAACAGCCAAACTCTCCTCCAGAAAGGCTGGAACCTTCTACATCCTTACCAGCAGTGGATGAGGGTTCCCATTCCTCCACATTCTCTACAACACTTGTAGTTCTCTATTTTTTTTAACAGTCGCCAGTCTAATTAGTATAAGATGGTATCTCATTGTAGTTTTGATTTGCATTTCCCTAATAGCTAGTGATTTTGAGCATCTTGTACTTTTTAGCCATTTGTATTTCTTCTTTGGAGAAATATCTGTTCAAATCTCTAGCCCATTTTTTTAATGCAGCTATCAGATATATGGTTTTAGGCAGCTATCAGATATATGGTTACCAAATACTTTCTCCCATTGGGTAGGCTGTCTTTTCACTTTCTTGGCAAACCCCTTTGAGGTGCAAAAGCTTTTAATTTTGAGGAGGTCCCATTTGTGTATTTTTTCTTTCACTGCTTGTGCTTTGCATGTGAAATTCATGAAGAATTTACAATGACAAGGTCCTGTAGATGCTTCCCTATATTGCCCCCCAAGGACTTGGCTCTTATATTTATTTATTTATTTTAATTTTTAAAAGATTTATTTATTTATTTAATTTACCCTTCTCCCCCGGTTGTTTGTTCTCTGTGTCTATTTGTTGCGTCTTGTTTCTTTTGTCCGCTTCTGTTGTCAGCGGCACGGGAAATGTGGGCGGTGCCATTCCTGGGCAGGCTGCACTTTCTTTCACACTGGGTAGCTCTCCTTACGGGGCACACTCCTTGCACGTGGGGCTCCCTTACACGGGGGATTCCCCTGTGTGGCAGGGCACTCCTTGCACGCATCAGCACTGCACATGGGCCAGCTCCACACGGGTCAAGGAGGCCCGGGGTTTGAACCGCTGACCTCCCATGTGGTAGATGGACGCCCTAACCACTGGGCCAAGTCCATTTCCCGGCTCTTCTATTTAGATCTTTAATCCATCTTGAGTTTATTTTTGTATATATTGTGAGATGGTAATCCTCTCTCATTGTTTTGCATATGGATATCCAGTTCTCGAATCACCTATTGTTGAAGAGGCCATTCTCTCCCAGGTGAGTGGGCTTGGACTTAGTGTCCTTGTCAAATATTAGATGACTGTATATGCCATGATCTATATCAGAACTCTCAATTCAGTTCCATTGGTCAGTATGTTTATCCTTGTTGCTGTCTGATCATTATTTTATCTTGATGCATTTGTTCTGTTGATTAGCTTCTCTTTCTTGTATCAGGTTTTATTTAGGTACTGTTTGCATGTGTGTGTGTGTGTTAAGTTTTCTCTTTGACACTTTGTTCTTCTCATTCTATTTCCTTGTTGTTGTCTTAGTTTCCTTTAAGGAAAAAGATTAATGTCAGGGAAAGCAGAAGAGCTAAGAAAAGAAAAGGGATAATAGCAGTATCGACAGTAAATGTCAGCAGAAGAACCATAAAAGACCTAGGGAAATAAATATATAACTCATGTAACCTGTGTAGAATTATAGGAATAAAAAAGTGTTGTACCTACAATAAAATGGGAACTGAATATGGAGAAGAATAACATATTAATTAAAAGACCAGTGTAACCAGGAGAGTCAGGAAGAGAAAAGAAAGGACAATAACATAAAGGATAGGAGGGTTTTTTTTATTATATATTTTTCTCTATTTTTTAAAAAATGTTACATTAAAAAATATAAGAGGTCCCTATGTACCCCCCACCTCCCTCACCCCACTCCTCCCACATCAACAACCTCTTTCATCATTGTGGGACATTCATTGCATTTGGTGAATACATTTTGGAGCACTGCTGCCCCACATGGATAATGATTTACAATGTAGTTTACACTCTCCCCCAGTCCACACAGTGGACCAAGCAGGACATACAAAGTCCAGCATCTGCCCCTGCAGTACCACCCAGGACAACTCCAAGTCCTGAAAGTGCCCCACATCATGTATCTTCTCTCTCCCTGTGACTTTCACTTCCCTTCCTTGGGTCTGTGAAAGTCATTTCTGGAAATAGGAGTTATTTGCCCTGAAATCATCAGGTTTGATTCAAATCGTGAAGACACCCAACCCCCAACACCGTTTCCAAAATCCTCACCAGGTTTCTATGGATATATACTTGCTTTTGCAGGCGGTGGTGGTCTTTACTCCCACTTCAAACTCCTTTTCAAAACTACTGATTTGAAAATTTAGGAAAGAAAGAGTATCACTCAGTAGGAAAATGTTCCTCATCATTTAAAACATTAGAGGCATTCTTATAAATAACAGTAACTGACTAGAGATCTTTACTTCTCTATTCATTATTATTTCCCCTCTTGACCACAAAACCCTATTTTAAAACACCTATGAGATTATGGACCAAGATGAAAATAAAACAAATTGACTGATTTCTAGCAAAGTATTATAAGGAAAATATTTTTGAAGATTAAAATAAGCTACTCAAAAATTCAACTAGATTATTTTTTTCTCACCATGGGACATAATATGCAAGACTTTAAAAAAATTTATTGAAATATATCTCTCATAAATAAACATACATAAACAATAAATGTATAATAGTTGTGAAATTACAAAACACATATATATAACATCAAACATATATTACATCTCACCTTACCACCAATAACTTGCATTGTTTTTAAACCTTTTAAACTGATTAAAGAGCATTTTCATAATATTACTACTAAAGAAAATATTTTCCATTAACCAATCTGATTATTAATATCTTCATATCATTTATATATGAACATACATAAATAATTAAGGGTATAATAAAAGCTGTGAACTCACAAAGCAAACATACATAACATCATACAGGTGTCCTATACATCAACTCTCCACCAATACCTTGCATTGTCATGAGATGTTTGTTACAAACTATGAAAGGACACTGTCAAAATCGTACTACTCATCATACTTCTAATATTACATTTGGTGTGTTTTTCCCCCAAGCCACCCTATTAATATTTTTATGTACTTTTTATGACAGAAGTTATAAAAAAAATCATGCACATGTGCAGAATTCCTGAACAACATCCCTCCATCAACACAGAACAATGTGGTGTGTCATTTGCTACAGATAAAATAATACCATCTGATTATTGTCATGTCCATGGTGTACATTTGGCTCACATTTTCCATACTCCTTCAGTTCAACACAGTACATATTTTGCATAGATGCAAAAATATTATATTATTACTACTAACCACAGTCCATAGATCACTCCAGCTGCATTCTTCCCATGCCTCTCCACATTCCCAACACCCTGCAGTAGTGATATACATTTGTTCTAGCTAACAAAGGACACTCTTACATCTGCACCATCAAACACAATTCTCGCCCAACTCTTGGTTTACTGTGCTATCCATTTCCTAGATAATTCTCAAGTATTCTGTTAATTGGCATTTACATATGCATTTTCAGTCACATCCCATTTATAAACTAGCTGTTACTCATTGTGTGTTACTATCCAATCTATCCAGTGCCACAATATTACAGTAAATCTAATTGAAGCTTCTATATATATTAAACATTAGTAGTCCACTCGGTCCTTCTCTTTTCTCCTTTAAGAATCCACGACCTACCACCAGGTCTTGAAGATATTTCCCAATACTTTCTTCTAGAAGTTTTATGGTTCTTGCTTTTATTTTTAGTTTTTTTGATCCATTTTGAGTTAATATTTGGATAAGGAGTGAGATAGGGGTCCTTTTTCCTTCTTTTAGCCATGAATGTCTAATTCTTTCAGCACCATTTGTTGAATGGATTGTTCTGCCCGAACTGTGTGAGTTTGACAGGCTAGTAAAAAATCAGTTGACCATACCTGTAAGGGTCTGTCTCAACTATAAATTTGGCTCCACTGGTCTACTGTGTCTGTCTTTAGGCCAGTACCATACGTTTTTACCACTATATGTAGGTATTATGATTACAAGTCTGAAGATGAGGGTTCACTTTTCCTTTTTATGATGTTTCTGGCTATTCAGGACTCCTAACCTTTCCAAATAAATTTAATGATCAGGTTTTTCCATTTTTTCTTTAACACTGGTGGAATTTTTATTGGGATTGCATTAAGTCTGTATATTAATGTGAGTAGAATTGATATCTTAACGATATTGAGTCTTCCAATCCATGAGCATAGGATGTTATTCTAGTTATTTAGAGCTTTTTGAATTTGTTTTAACACTGAGTTGCAGTTTTCTGAATACAAGTGTTTTTCATCATTGGGTAAGTTTATTCCTTACTATTTGAGTTTTATCTGTCACATTTTATTTTCACCACTTTTTGCCACTTTTAGTTACTTTTTTTGATATTATCTTCATTTCTAGACTCTCTTCCAGGCTCCTCTCTCCTATCATTTTGTTTCAGGCTCTAGCAAACCCTTTACTATTTCCTGAAATTCTAGTCTCTTGCTTAGAAATTCTCTCTGTTTCTGTTTATCTGTGAATATTCTAATTTTGCCCTCATTTTTGAAATACAGTCTTGCTGGATATAAGATTCTTGGAAGTTTTTCTCTCTTATTATCTTAAATATATCAGACCACTGTCTTCTCACCTTCATGGTTTCTGGTGAGAAATCAGCACTTAATCTAATTGGATATACCTTATATATTATGCATTGCTTTTCTCTTGCTGCTCTAAGAATTCTCTCTTTGTCTTTGGCCTTTGACATTCTGATGAGTGTCTTGGAGTTGGTCTATTCGGATTTTTTTCAGATGGGAGTACATTGTGCTCCTTCAACATGGATATCTATGTCCTTCAATAGGGTTGGGAAATTTTCTACCATTATTTCTTTAAATATTCCTTCTATCCCTTTTCCCTTCTCAGACATCCATGACATGTATGTCTGCATGCCTTTTGCTGTTATTTAGTTCCCTGAGAACTTGTTCAATTTTTCCATTCTTTTCTTCATCTCTTCTTTTGTATATTCACTTTCAAAGGCTGTTTCTTCAAGCTCACCAATCCTATCTTCTGCCTCCTCAAATCTACTCTTATATAATTCCAATGTTTTTTTAAAAATTTCATTGATTGCACCTTTCATTCCAGTAAGATCTGCTCTTTTTCTGTGTATGCTTTCTAATTCTTCTTTGTGCTCATCCAGTTTCTTCTTAATATCCTTAATATCTTTAGCCATCTCATTGAATTTATTAAGGATAATTGTTTGAACATCTATAATTAGTTGTCTCAATTCCTTTATGTCATCTGGAGGATTTTTTTCCTTTAACTGGGTCATAACTCCCTGTTTCTTGGTGAGGATTGTAATTTTTGGTTGGTCTCTTGGCATCTGGATTACTGGAGTATTTTTTCTGGGTGCAGTTTTTTCTGTTTAGTTTAGGGCTTCCTATTGTTTCTCCCTTGCTGGTTGTGCAGTAGGAGACAAACATGTATTGGTGCTGGAAGCTGTGGAGGCTCAAGCTTCCCTCATTGCACCAGGGACCAAGGAAGCTTCTTCCAACTTTCTCCTTTGCCAGGGGTAGGGACAGAGTCACAGCTAATCTATGTGCAGATCTAGACTGTAGTTGCCCAGAGAGACTGATGGAGCTTCACATCCATTTCTCCCTACCTGGGGCAGGAATGGAGCTGCAGGTGTGTGCAGCATTCTAGGCAGTGTGGGTCCAAGACCACCACAGTTGCCCTGGTAGACTTCTGACTTTCAGTCCACACCAGCTAAATTTCCCTGCAATTACCCGTATAGGCTGGTGCAGGACTCCTCTCAGCCTCCTCACTACCAGAGGCAGGACTGAAGCCTGGGATAGGGCTGCAGGCTGATCTGCTTGAAAGAAACTGGTTCCTATGAACACTCAGAGTTTCAGTCTGCCTGGCTTCCCCTTAGACTGGGGACAGAGTCAGAATGGTGGGTATTGGACTCTTTCTGACTTGGGCTGGTGCTCACCCCGTCTGTTCCCAGGATTATCTCTTAGCCAGCCAATTCTCCCAATCAGTATCCGAAATGGACAGCCAACTGTCTCCTCCTCCCCTGTTGCTGGGAAATGGAACTTCCAATTCCTGTCATAGAGCAGCTGGGTGCTCCTGGGTGGCTCATGATACCAGAGTAGGATAATGACCACTCTCTGCAGCTTGTCTGGTAATTTCCCAGAGAGGCTGGTGCAGGTCCCCGCAGCTTCCTCTCTGCTGGTTGTGGTACTGGGGCCTAGGCTAGATCTGCAATATGATCTAGATGGGAAGAAAACAGTTCCAACAGCACTGCGATTTTCAGTCTGCCCCGCATCCCCTCATACCAGGCCCGGAGTTAAGATGGTGGCTCCTGGCCTCTTTCTGACCTGAACAGTCTCAAACCTTAGCTGTTCTCAGGTTCATACTGTATCCCACTGAATTTCCTCATCATAGATGAAATTGGTGCCCAACCATCTCTTCCTCCCCCATTTTGGGGAAGTGGAGCTTTCAATTCCAGCTGTGGAACAGCTCCCGTGTTGGCTTGTGCCTCCAGTGGAGGATGGACGCCGGCCTCCATGGTGTGGAGTGCTCTACTTACAAGTCTTCTCTGCAGATGGGCAGTCTCCTCCTTCCATTCCTTCAAGGATGTTGCAGGATGCTCTTCTGGCCACCTGGAACCCCCAAACAGGTGCTTCAGCTAGCTCCAGAGAGCTCTGAGTGTTTTCTAACTGCCTTGTAGCAGGAGCTGCCTCTAGGAGCTCCTTACTCCATCATCTTCTTGCTGGTTCTCTCTATGCAAGACATTTAAATATATATATTTTTATTAGAGAAGTTATGAGTTTACAAAACAATCATGTAACTATTCAGAATTCCCATACAGCACCCCTCTACAAACATATTATATTGTTGTGGAACATTTGTTACAGATTATGAGATAACATCATTTGACTATTACCATTATAGTATACATTTGGTATTTTTTTTCCATGTCCTCCTATTATTAACATAGTACCTCTTTGACATGGATGGATGAATATTACAATATTGCTGTTAACAATAGTCCCTAGGTTACATTAATTGTATTTTTCCCATGCATCATTATATTCTTTCCACCTTGTAATAGTGATGTACAATTGTTTTAGTTCATAGAAGGACATTCTTGTATTTGTATATTATTAACCACAATTCTCATCCACTTCTAAGTTCATTGTTATTCATTCCCTAGATTATTCTCTAGTTTTCTTTCATTTGACATTTACATCTCTAGACTACCCTTTTTAGCCACAATTCCATTTCTAAATCAACTGTTATACTCAGTATAATGTATTACCATCAACTTACCCATTTCCACACCTTTACCGTCAACCTAATTAAAACCTCTACATATATTAATCATCAGTAACCATTCTCAGCACACATCCTATCTCCTAGTAACTCAAACTCTATATTTTAACTCCATGCATTTATTCTTTATTTAATTCATATTAGTGAGACTGTACAATATTTGTCATTTTGTGTCTGGCTCATTTCACTGATCTTGGTGAGCAAGCATCTCTGATGGTGTCTTGATTCAGATATTTCAAGGCCTCAGAAGTGTAAAATTTTCCCTAGTAAAATTGCCAGTATAAAAACCAACCCATTTCTGGTAATTTTGCATCAGCAGCTTTAGCAACCTAAGACATCAGGTTTTTTAAGAAATTGGCCAAATTGTTTTCCAGAATGGCTAAACCATTTTTTGGGGTTTGGAGTTGTCCTGGGTGGTGCTGCAGGGACAGTTACTGGACAGTGTATGTTCTCCCATGGCCCACTGGGTGGACTGTGGGAGAGTGTGGGCTATGGTGTGGACCATTGACCATGAGATACAGTGGTGCTCAGAGGTGTATTCACCAAGTGCAATGAATGTTTCATGATGATGGAGGAGGTTGTTGTTATGGGGGAGAAGTAGGGTGAGGGGGTGGGGGGTATATGGGGACCTCATGTTTTTTTAATGTAACATTTAAAAAATAAAGACAAAAAAAGAAAGAAAAAAAGAAGTTATAGAGATGGAAAATAAGGACATGAAAAGATGTTCATTATCATTAGTCATTAGGAAATGCAAACTCAAAACAAAATGAGGTGTTACTACACACTTATCAGAATGGCTAAAATAAAAAATAGTGACACCACCAAATGCAGGCAAGGATGCAGAGATCTGTATTATGCATTCATTGCTGGTGGAAATATGAAATGGTTTAGCCATTCTGGAAAACAATTTGGCCAATTTCTATGCAAGACATTTTGATAGTCCCTGCAAGCTATTTTTCCATATCTAAAACAAATACTGATAGTCATTTTTTGGTTATATAATTATATCAAATCATATTTTCTGTATTTCATATTTCTGCTAAATGGAAAGAAGCAGTCTACACATAATATACCTTACTGAAGCATGACACACCTAGAAATGAACTTAAATTTTATTTTACAAAGCAAATTTCCTCTTTATTTTTATTCAAGTAGTGTCTTGAAGTGGGGAAAACAAGCTTCCATACTAATGTTTATTATATATGAAGTCTTTCCAAAATTAAGGTCATTTTTATTGAAAGGCAATCAGTTGAACTCTTTGATATATGGGAAGGTAGGGGGCAGTCTCTCACCATGATATTATTTCTGAATGAAAATTCTTTCTGTAATGATACCTTGTTTTAGGGAAAAACAATAGACTTCTGGGTCTCTGATATAGTCTCCAATGGACAGAGAAAACACAGAAAGACTTTTGTGAGGAATTGGAAGGTCCTATCCACATATATTTGCCATTTCTGAACAAAATGGCATATCAAAATTAAAATTGTGTTTACAATTTCACAACGAACCTTATTAAATTAAGTTAAATTATTTGACATTTTTTATATCTGTGGTTTATATTAATTAAATATACTTTCTAATAAAACAAAAACATATGTGTAAAAGTTTGAATAAGGAAGGGCAGGTGGATGTTTACCAAGGAGGGGAAAGAGTTAGGAGCCCATTTGATGTCAGTTCTCTAGAGAAACATGGGATATAATAGAGCCCATTCATATCAGGATTAATGAGTTTTATGTTTCCAACATGCATTTCAGTCTTCCAGCACATGATGAGAAAGATGACAATTAGGACATTTTTGGTTAAATTAAAATATGATTGAAAGGCCAGGACAGCATTGATTTCTTTTATTCCTAATTCAGGACAACTAGTTTCTGAAGTCTAGCAGCCTTGCTACTTCTATGTATCTTGTGCTGGCTCTTCCAGACTACTCTGATCTTTACTCCCTATTCCTGTAGTAATTAAATCTTGTACTATGCAACAAGTATTTGATTATTGAGTTGTCTACAAATTAATGGAATTGAATTTCCTGCTCTCTAAATTATTCTCATTATGTTATGTAAAATGTGATACACTGTTGTGCATTGATATCCATTTATTTATTTTCTTTTTGTAATATCTGTCTCCTCAACCAACTTTTAAGCATCTCAGGGCAAAGATTGATCCATATCTTTTCCTTCATCTCCTTTTCTTCTCATCTATCATAATATTTGTCACAAAGTCTATAAACAATAGAGATTACTACATAAGATAAATTAGGAGGAAAAGTCAATTGGTATGGAACTGCTAAAATTTGACTTTATCAATAACCTCAATACAAATATAGATGGTACTTTACCATAGTGGTCCAACATGCAATGCTGGATTTCAAACTAAAATGCAAAGATCATGACACTTTCAATTGACATAAATGAAAAATTGAATAAGGATAAATGTCAGATGCTGACCTTGGGTACCAAAACTCTCTGCAAAAAGTTAGGTCACTAAAGCTGGAAACACATAGTGGAAACATATTTATGAGTTTTAATGACCAAACTTTCAATCCCCAGTGTGTTGTGGTTTCCAGGAATAATAATTTTATCTCGGTCTTTTGTAAATCTCACAGATTTTTGTGTCTAGCTTATTTTATTCAATATAATGTTCATAAGATTCATCCATATTGTCACATGCATAAAGACTTCATGTCTTCTTACACCTGAATAATATTCCATTCTCTGTGAACACCACATTTTGTTTATCCTTTCATAGGTTGATGGAACACTTGGGTTGATTCAATCTGTTGGTAATTGTGAATAATACCGCTATGAACATTGGTGTGCAAAGTCTGTTTGAGTCCCTGTTTTCAGTTATTTTGATTATATACATAGTACTTAGGAATATGCTAGTTGATGTGGCCGTTTTATATTTAGCTTCCTGAGGAACTGCAAAACTGTTTTCTATGGTGACTGTAACTTTCTACATTACCAACAGCAATGAATGTGTTCCTAGTTCTCCAAATCTTCTGTGATGCTTGTAGTTTTCTGTTTTTTAAATATTGACTATTCTACTAGATGTGAAATGATATCCCCTTGAGGTTTGGATTGCATCTCCCTAATAGGTAGTGACATTGAGCATCTTTTTTTCTCCTTAATTTAGCAAATGTTTTATCATCCTTTTTTTCATAGACCATGCAAAATGTTACAACAAAAAATATGAGGATCCCATATAACTCCCTCACCACCACCCCCACTAGTCCCACATCAACAGCTTCTTTCATCAGTCTGGCACATTCATTGCATTTAGTGAATACTTTTTGGAACACTACTACACTGCATGGGTTATTGTTTACATTGCATTATACACTCTTGCCCCCATCCATTCAGTGGTTGATGGCAGGATGTATAATGTCCTGCATCAGTCCCTGCAACGTCATTCAGGTCAACTCGAAGTAATGAAAATGGCCCCGTATCACACTTCTTCTTCCTTCTACTTGCACTCATCAACTTCCGTGGTCATTGCCTCCATATAGATGATACAATTTCTCCATTGCTAGAGACACAATAGTTTTATAGTAGAATGCCAGTAAGTCCATGCTAATCAATATTTTATTCCTCCATCCTGTGGGTCCTGTTATGAAGATGCCCACTCCACCTCTAAATTGAGAGAGTTTAAACCCCACATGGCTGATGGGTGTGATTTCCCTGCTTGCAGTTTTAGACTTCTTGTTTCCCTTGTGTGGTTGTTGACCATCCTCACCTCCCTGTCAGCTGACCTGGGTATGTCCAATGAACCAGAGAGTAGGGCTTGTAACTCTGCTGAGGCTCAGGGCCCAGGTGGCACATGAACAGTCCAGAGATTCAAGTCTCCTGAGCATATGCCAACCACAATGCTGCCCACAGGTTCAGTAAAAGTGACAGAAGAGTCATGTAGAGAGGTCACATATGAGTCCAACTCCATCACACTCAGCAGCACGAATTCCAAACTGCGGCCACTGTCAAGGCACTGAGCTCCAGAGCCATCTGCTATGACTGTAGAAGCTGTGTGTGTCTCCAAAGCACTCAGGAGCATCACTACCTATACATATAGCTGAAGAACTTTCAAAAATAAACCCAGAGAATGAAGCTTGGCTTCTGCTTGCAGCTTATAGCAAAGTGCTAAATGAGAGATAAGCTAAGGACTTAACTGTTAAAAAAACAAAAAAACAAACAAACAAAAAAACCCGGAAAAAGCAGAAACTGATTCCGGAAATTCCAAGGCTTTGGAAATCAAGCTCCTAGATGAAAATGTGCCATTTGAGGACTTAACTAAACTTGGAACTGGTAAATCAAGATTGAAGATTCAGTTATCCAGGGAAGATTTGTGGAAAGTCTTACTGTCTGATGGCTTGGACGCATGCTACCTGCATACTAAACCAACAGACATTTTGAGAGAACTGTATGAAAAAAACCACTGTCAACCTGGAATAAAAAGGACATGGAAAGTAGAGATTGGAGGAGAAACAGCTTTAAGGGGAAAACCATGGAAGCTGATATCTGAAATTGACTTCACTTACGGCCAAGAGAGGAATCCTACCCATTTATACAGAGATGGTGAGTTTGCCCCAGCAGTTGAACAGAGTGAATGTTCTTGCCCAATGTTCTGGGATATTTCTGCTGTCCCAGGGTACAGAGAGAGTGAGGGACATTCTCCAAGGATTAGGGCAGTTAAAGTCAGCTCCCCACAGGTCTGAGTGGGGCGAACCTGTCCCCAAAAGGTTAGGGAAGGACAGGTGGTAAACCTGTTGCTCTGAGAGGGTTGAGCCTATATGTCAAAGGTTAGGGGGGATGTTATCACATCACTCTACAAGGGACTAAATGAATAAAAAAAAGCATTAGAAAAAATAAACAAAGCTAAAAACTGGTTCTTTGTGAAGATCAAGATACTTGACAAACCCTTAGCTTGATAACAAAGAAAAAAAGAGAGATGATGTAATACACAAACTAAGAAATGAGTAAAGGGATACCACCACTGATCTAAGAGAAATAAAGGATATCATAAGAGAATACTTTGAAAAACTATATGCCTACAAGAAGGTTAATTTAGAGGAAATGCACAAATTCCAAGAAACAAATAAGCAGCCTACATTGATGAAAGAAGAAATTGATCTGAACAAAGGAATCACAAGTAAAGAGATAGAACCTGTCCTTAAACCTCCAAATTAAGAAGAGCCTTGGGCCAGACAACATCACAGATGAATTCTACCAAACTTTCCAGAAAGAAATAACATCAAGCTTGCTTAAACTCTTCCAAAAAAATTAAAAAGAAAAAATATTGCCTAACTCATTTTATGATGCCAAGATTACCATAATATCAAAACAAAACAAAGACCATGAGAAATCAAAATCACAGAACAATCTCTCTTATGAACCTAGATGCAAAAATCCTCAACAAAATACTTGCTAATCATATTCATCAATACATTAAAAGAATTATACACCATAATCAATTGGGTTTCATTCCTGGTATGCAAGGATGGTTCAAAATAAGAAAATCAATTAATGCAATACACCAAATAAACAGATTGAAGAAAAAAAAAATCACATGATCATACCTATAGATGTAGAAAAAGCATTTGACAAAATACCGCACCCTTTCTTGATAAAAACACTGCAAAAGATAGGAATAGAAGGAAACTTTCTGATCATGACAAAGGATATATATGCAAAACCCACACCTAACATCGTTTACAATGGTAAAATCCTAAAATCCTTCTAAGATCAGGAATAAGACAAGGATGCCCACTATCACCCCTCCTATTTACCTTTGTGTTAGAAGAACTTGCTTGAGCACTGAGGCAAGAACCAGATATAAAAAGTATCCAAATTTGAAAAGAAGTAAAAACTACACTATATGTAGATGACATGATCCTATACATAGAAAGCCCTGATAAATCTATAACAAATCTTCAAGAACTTATAAATGAGTTCAGTAAACTCACAGGTTATAAGATCAATGTGCAAAAATTAGTAGCATTTCTGTACACCAATAATGAGCAATCTGAGTAGGAAATCAAGAAACAAATACCATTCAAAATAGTAAGTAAAAAATCAAATACCTAGGAATAAATTTAACTAAAGATGTAAAATATTTAGACACAGAAAACTACACAACACTATTCAAGGAAATCAAAGAAGATTTAAATAAATGGAAGAATATTCCTTGCTCATGGATAGGAGGACTAAATATCATTAACATGTCTATCATACCATCAACCACAATTCTCATCCACCTCTTGGTTTACTGTGCTATTCAGTTCCTAGATTATTCTCTACCATTTTGTTAATTGTCATTTACATCCCTAGACTACCATTTTCAGTCACATCCCCATTTATAAACTAGCTATTAGTCAGTACTTGTTACCATTCCTTCTATACATTTCCATACCTTTACAATAAAGCTAATTAAAACTTCTACATACATTAAATATCAGTTGGCGGTGGGGAGATTTATGAGAGTGAGAGTCCTGTATGATGTTATATATGTTTGTATTGTAAGTTCAAAACTATTACTATACACTTATTGTTTATGTATGTTTGTGTGGGGGTGATATGTTTCAATAAATTAATTTTTTAAAAAGGAAATACTAGACGAAAAAAAATATGTCTATTGTACCCAAAATGATTTACAGATTAATGCAATCCCAATAAAAATCAACCCAGAAATTTTTAATGAACTAGAAAAACTAACTATGAAATTTATTTGGAAAGGAAAGGTGCTTTGAGTAGCCAAAGACATATTGAAAAAGAAAAATGAAATTCGAGGAATCGCACTACCCGACTTCAAATCATAATTCAAAGCTGCAGTGGTGAAAATGCATAAGGATAGACATACTGACAAATGGAACCAAGTTGAGAGTTCTGATATAGATCCTCACATATAGATTATATAGATTCATGTGATATTTGACAATGCCACCAAGCCCACTCAACTGGGAGAGAATCCCTCTTCAACAAATGGTCCATGGAGAACTGGATATCCATATGCAAAATAAGGAAAGAGAATTACCAACTCACACCTTATACAAAAACCAACTCGAGATGGAACAAAGACCTAAATATAAGAACCAAGATCATAAAGACCATGGAAAACAATGTAAGGAAGTTTCTACAGGACCTTGTAATAGGAAATGACTTTATGAACTTCACACCCAAAGCACAAGCAACAAAAGTACAGATAGATAAATGGGACCTCCTCAAAATTAAAGCCTTTTGCACCTCAAAGGGGTTTGTCAAGAAAGTGAAAAGGCAGTCTACCCAATGGGATAAAATATTTGGTAACCATATATCTGATAGGAGACATATGCTGCATATATTAAAAAAATCTCAAAAATAAAAAAACAAACAACCCATTTAAAAATTGGACAAAAGGTTTTAACTGATGCTTCTCCAAAAAGGAAATACAAATTCCTAAAAGGCACATGAAAAGATGCTGAAAATCATTCACTATTAGGAAAATGCAAATTAAAACTACTGCTGAGATGCCATCTTACTCCCATTAGACTGAAGGCTATTAAAACAACAGAAGACTACAAGTGTTGGAGAGGATGTGAAGGAATGGGAACACTCATCCCCTGCTTTTGGGAATGCTGAAGGTTCCACTCATTTTGGAGGACAGTTTGGCAGTTTCTCAAAAAACTGGCTGTAAGGGGAAGCCAAGATGATGGCAAAGTAATGAGCTGCTGGAGTCAGCTCATGATACAGGGCACTCGGTGGCCACCCAGAGCTACCTAAAGCACTTGCTCAGAGAACCCAGGAGACCAGAGGAGTATCCTGCAACATCCTTGAGATTGTGAAATGAGGAGACTGCCCATTTGCACAGAGGATTTGTGAATAGAACCCTCCACACCATGAAGGTCAGTGTCTATGACACACAAGTTGCCTCAGGAGCTATGCTGTGGTTGGATTTGGAAGCTCCATTTCCACCCAAAAATCAGGGGAGGAAGACACTGTGTGGCATTGACTTCAACTACTGATTAGTGGATTCAGCAGGCTGAAGTAGAATCATAGGAACAACTAAATTTTGAGTCTGTCAATGTGAGAGGGAAGCCAGTGTCCACCATTTTGACTCTGTCCTGGGCATAAAGGGAAGTAGTGTTGACTGAAAATCATGGTGCTTATAAGGACCAGCTTTTCTCTAGCCAGATCAAATTGCAGGTCTAACCTATACCTTATTCCCACCTCACACAGGAAGGAAGCTGGGGAGACCTGCACCACCTCCCTGGGAAGCTGCAAGCCATGACACAGAGGCTGGTGCCCATCCTACTCTAGTGGCACAAGCTGCCTTAGGAACTATTCCATGGCTGGAGTTGGAGGCTCCTTTTCACATAAACTGTAGAGGAAGAGATAGTTTTCCAATGACCTCAGCTACTCATTAGTGGATTCAGCTGGCTAAAGTATAATCTTAGAGACAGCTACGGTCTGAGCCTGTCCAAGCTAGAAAGAACCTGGTAACCACCATTTTGACTCCACTCCCCGGCATGAGGGGAAGCCTGGCTGACTGAAATCCAGTGAAGTTAGGATCTGGTTTCTTTCCACCAAGGTCTGACTGCAGCCCTAGCTTAGGCTCCAGCCCCACCTCCAGCAGGAAGAAAGCTGACCCGACCTGTACCAGGCTTTCCAGGCTACTGCAAGTGATGTCTGCTGACATAGTGGACACTTGGAGCTGCATTCCCACACCCCAAAAGAAAGGAGAGGAGCTGGGTATCCTTGGCCTCTCTGGGCAATGACAGGAGTTTTCAGCCCACACAAACAGGTTTGTGAGTGCCTTTGAGCTCCACCTCTGTTCCTCCACAGGAGAGGAGGGGACTAGTGTTATCCTCAATCTCTCAGGGGAGCTTCATGCAGTTTTGGATTGCACAGTACTTTCTGTTGGGATCATGTGGCTCCTCCTTCATCCCCAATAGCACAAGTGATAGACTGTGTTTACCCAGACTCTCTGGGTAACTGCAGCTTCTTTTGGCCCACACAGCCTGGACTAGTGGTAGCAACCTCACCCCCCATTTGTGGTAGCAACCTCACCCCCCAATAGGAAAGAAAGAGGCTGGTGTTTCTGCAGCCTTTCTAAGCAATGGCAGACCTTGAGCCTTCATGGATTGGACTACTGAATGCCTGTGAATCCACCCCCACCACAACTCCCAATAGGATAGAAGGGTCTGGTGTCTCCACAGCCTCTCTGAACAACAGTGGATACTTTCAGCCAACAAGGACTGAACTGTTGGGTGCCTGTGGATCCAACCCCATGCTTTAAGTGGATAGAAAGAGGCTGGTATTTCCTCAGTCTCTCCAGGCAAAAGCAAGTGTTCTTGGCCTAAAGGATCTGAACTGTTGAGTGCCCATAGAAACACTCCCACCTCCCAATAGGATATGAGGGGGCTGGTGCTTCCTCAGCCTCTCCAGGCAATGGTGGGTACTTTCAGCCTACAGGGACTGAACTGTTTAGCATTGGCGGCTCCATTCCCAACCCCTGAAGGGCAGAAACAACAGTACTCCCTCAACCACTCAGGGCAACTGTAGGCATATCTGACTCAAAGAGATTAGATTGTTGGGCACTCAAGAGAGTCCATTCCCACCCCCAGCAAGAAGAGGATCTGGTGCTACATCAGTTTACCTGAGCAACAACTGAGGTCATTTTGGAGCCACACAGCATAGATTTCTGACCACAACTATAACTCTATCTGTGCCTAAGTTAGGGCAGGAAGTGGTGTGAGCTTCATCAGTGTCTCTAAGTAACTACAGACAGTCTTGTTGAGCCCACCTTGATTTATTATGCACACCTGCAGCTCCATACCTTTCACTAACGCAGGAGAAAGGTGGGAGAAGTTTTATCATTTCCTGGGACAATGTGGGCAGTTTCATCCTCCATAGCTTACAGCAGCAACTACATACCTGGCTCCAACTACACAGCCAGCAAGGGAGAAAAGATAAGAAATCCCCAAACTAAAGGGAAAAACTGCACTCAGAATAAATACATCTAGCAATCTAGATGCAGAAATGCCAACAAAATGTTACAATTCATACCAAGAAGCAGGAAGAGATGGCCCAGCTAAAGGAACAAGATAAGCCTGCAAATGACATAAAAGAGTTGAGACAACTAAGCTTAGATGTTCAAACAAATCTCCTTAATAAATTCAGTGAGATGGCTAAGGAGATTAAGGACATTAAGTAGACATTGGATGAGCACAAATAATTTGAAAGCATACATAGAAAAATAACTGACCTTATGGGAATGAAAGGTGCAATAAATGAAATTAAAAATACACTGGAGGGGAAGCTGCTGTGGCTCAATCAGTTGGGTTCCTGTCTACCATATGGGGTTCACATCCCCAGGGCCTCCTTGTGAAGGAAGACTCACTTGCATGCTGCAGAGAGCTGCCAGCCCACAAGCTCCATGGAGTGCTTCCCAGCCCACAAGCACCATGGAGTGCCACCAGCCTGCAAGTGCCACAGAGAGTGAACTCAGCAAGGTGATGAACAACAACAACAAAAAAAGAGACAAGTAAAAAATGCAGAAGAGTGTGCAGTGAATGGACACAGAGAGCAGACAACAAGCAAGCTGCAGTGAGGGTATAAATTTTTAAAAAATATAAATAAATAAATACAGGCACACAGAAGAATGCACAGTGAATGTGCACACAGAGCAGACAGCAAGCAAGCTGTAAAGCAGGGAGGGAAATAAAAAAAAATACACTGGAGGCATATAAGTCCAAATATCAGGAAGCAGAAGAAAGTATCGGCAAGCTCAAAGACATGGCCTGTGAAAGTGAACATACAAAAGAACAGATCAAGAAAAGCATGGAAAAAATTGATCAGGGTCACAGGGAACTAAATGAAAGCAAGTGACATTCAAGCATACATGTCATGGTTGTCCCAGAAGGAGAAGAGAGGGAAAAGGGGACCGAAGGAATATTTGAAGAAATAATGGTGGAAAATGTCCTAACTTTATTGAAGAACATAGATATCCATGCCCAAGAAGCACAGTGTACTCCCATCTGAATAAATCTAAATACAAAAACTCTGAGACACATACTAATCAGAATGTCAAATGGCAAAGACAAAGAGAGGATTCTGAGAGAAGTAAGAGAAGAACAATGCATAACATGTAAAGGATACCCAATAAGATTAAGTGCTTATTTCTCATCAGAAACCAATGAGGCAAGAAGGCAGTGATATGATATATTTTAAATACTGCAGGAGAAAATACTACAAGCCAATAATTTTTTATCCAGTAATTTTATCTTTTATAAATGAGGGTGAAACTAGAATATTCACAAATAAACAGAAAGTGAGAGAGTTTATAGCAAAAATAAAACAGCTTTGCAGGAAATACTAAAGGGAGTGATACAGCCTGAAAAGAAAAGACAGGATAGAGAGGCCTGGAAGAGAGTCTAGAATTGACATTTGTATCAGTACCAGTAACTAAAAGTGTCAAAAATAAAATGACAGATAAAGCACAAGAATATGATGGATGAAATAAGAACTGCCTTTACAGTAATAACATTGAATGTTAATGGATTAAACTCCCCAATCAAAAGACACAGACTGGCAGAATGGATAAGAAAATATAAGCCATCGATAAGTTGTCGGCAAGAGACTCACCTTAAATACAAAGATACCAATAAATTGAAAGTGAAATATTGGAAAAAGATATTCCATGCATGGAGAAAACAAAAAAAAATCTGGTGTAGCTATACTTATATCAGAAGATATAGACTTTAAAATCAAAACTGTTATTAGAGACAAGAAAGGACATTATATATTAATAAAATGGATGATTCACCAGGAAGAAATAACAATCATAAATATAAGCACCTAACCAGGATGCTCCAAGATACATGAGGCAAACACTGGCAAAACTGAAGGAAGAAATAGACATTTCTACAATAATATTTGAAGACTTCAATACACCACTCTCAGGATTGGATAGAACATCTGGGCAGAAGATGAATAAAGAAAAAGAGACCTTGAGTAATATGATAAATGAACTAAACCTAATAGACATATACAGAATATTGCATCCCAAAATAGTAGGATATACATTCTTTCAATTGCTCATGGATCTTTCTCCAGCATAGATCACATGTTGAGTCACAAAGCAATCTCAACAAATTCAAGAAAATCAGAATTATACAAAGCACTTTTTCTGATCATATTGGAATAAAGTTGGAAATCAACAAATGGCAAAAAAAAGGGAAAATTCACATATACATGGAGATTAAACAACACACTCTTAAATAATCAGTGAGTCAAAGAAGAAGTTTCAAGAAAAATCAATAAATATCTTGAGTTGAATGAAAATGAGAATGCAACATATCAGAACCTATGGTATGCCACAAGGCAGTCTTGAGAGGAATATTTATAGCCCTCAATGCTTACTTTAAAATAGAAGAAAGAGCTAAAATCAATGACCTCACAACTCAGCAGGAAGAACTAGAAAAGAACAGCAAACTAATCCCAAAGCAAGCAGAATGAATGAAATAGCACAGATCAGAGCAGAAATAAATGAAATTGAGAACAAAAAACAATGGAGAGAATTAACAAAACCCAAAGTTGATTCTTTGAGAAGATTAACTACATCGACAAACCTTTAGCTATAGACTGACTAAGAGAAAGAGATAGAAGATGCAAATAAATGAAATAAAAAATGAAAAGGGGAGCATTACTACTCACCGCACAGAAATAAGAGAGATCATAAGAGGATACTATGAACAACTTTATGCTAAGAAAACTAGACAATGCAGATAAAATGGAAAAATTTCTAGGAATGTACAAACAACCTACACTGATGCTAGAAGAAATAGAGGACCTCAACAAACCAAACACAAGTAAAGACATTGAAACGGTTATCAAACAGCTCCCCAAAATGAAAAGCCCAGGACCAGATGGTTTCAAAGGTGAGTTCTACCAAGCATTCAAAGGAGATTTAATACCTATCTTACTCAAACTATTGCAAAAAATTGAACAGAAAGAATGCTACAAAACTCATTCTTGGAAGCCATATCACCTTAATACCAAAGCCAGATAATGATATCACAAAAGAAGAAAACTACAGATCAATTTTTCTAATGAATGCAGATGCAAAAATCCTCAACAAAATACTTGCTAATCAAATCCAAGAACACATTAAAAGAATTATCCATCATGATCAAGTAGGTTTTATACCAGGATACAAGGCTGGTACAACACAAGAAAATCAATCAGCAAAATACACCATATTAATAGATCAAAGGAGGAAAAATAACATGATCTTAACAATTGACTCAGAAAAGGCATTTGGCAAAATACAGCATCCTTTCTTGGTAAAAATACTACAGAAATAGGGATTGAAGGAAGCTTTCTCAACATGATAAAAGCCATATATGAAAAAAAACTCAGCCAGCATTGCACTCAATGGTGAAAGACTGGAAATTTCCCATTGAGACCAGGGACAAGACAAGGATGCCCACTTTCACCACTATGGTTAAATATAGTGCTAGAGGTTCTAGCTAGAGCAATCAGGCAAGAAAAAAGAAATAAAAGGCATCCAAATTGGACAGGAAGAATTAAAACTTTCACTATTCACAGATGATATGATTATATATCTAAAATGTCCTGAAAAATATACAACAAAGCTGCTAGACCTAATAATTGATTTCAGTAGAGTGTGAGGATAAAAGATCAATATGCAAAAATCAATGGTGTTTCTATACCCTAATAATTCACAATCTGAGGAGGAAGTCAGGAAATAAATTCCATTTACAGTATCAACTAAACCAATAAAATATTTAAAAATAAAATTAACCAAGGTTGCAAAGCACTTGTACTCAGAAACCTATAATGCATTGCTAAAAGAAATAAAAAAAGACCTAAATAATTGGAAGAAATTTCCATGCTCATGGATTGGAAGACTAAATATCATGATGATGTTAATTCTACCCAAATTGATATACAGATTCAATGCAATCCCAATAAAACTCCACTAGCATTTTTAAGCAAATAGGAAATAAAATTATCTAATTTATCTGGAAGGGTAAGTGGCTTCAAATAGCCAGACACATCTTAAATAGGGAAAGTCAAGTTGGAGGACTCTCACTTCCAGATTTTAAATCATACTACCTAGCTACAATGGTAAAAAAAAACAAAAACAGCATAGTATTGGCATAAAGATGGATACATAGACCAATGGAACCAAACTGATGGTTCACAAACAAACCTTCACATTTATGAGGGAGTGATTTTTCACAAGCCTGTCAAGTCCACCCAATTTGGGCAGAACAGTTTATTCAGCAAATGGTATTGGGAGAACTGGCTATCCATAGTCAAAAGAAATAAAGAAGACCCTTATCTCACACGTTATACAAAAATTAATTCAAAATGGGTCAAAGACCTAAATATACAAGGAAGTACAATAAAGCTCCTAGAAGAAAATGTAGGGAAAGATCTTCAAGACCTGGTGGTAGGTGGCAGATTCTTAAATCTTACCCCAAAAGCAGGAGCAATGAAAGAAAATATGGATAAATGGGACCTGCTCAAACTTAAACACTTCTGTGATTCAAAGTATTTCATCAAGAAGGTGAGAAGGCAGCCCAGTCAATGGTAGAAAATATTTGGAAACCACTTATCAGATAAGGGTTTGATTTCCATTCTATATAAAGAGATCATACAACTCAACAACAAAAGAGCAAGCAATCCAATTAAAAACTGGGCAAAAGATTTAAATAGACATTTACCAAAGAGGAAATACGAATGGCCAAAAAGCACATGAAAATATGTTCCATATCACTAGCTATTAAGGAAATGCAAATTAAGACAATGAGATATCATCTAACACCACATAGAATGGCCATTATTTTAAAAAAAAACACAATTAGTGGAGAGGATGTGGAGAAATAGGAACACTCTTTTACTGTTGGTGGGAGTGTAAAATGGTGCATCCTCTGTGGAAGACAGTATGATGGTTCCTCAGAAATATAAATATAGAACTGCCATATGATCCAGCAATTCCTCTACTAGGAATATAACCAGAAGAACTAAAAACTATGACAAGAACAGACATGTGTGCACTGATGTTCTTAGTGGCACTATTCACAATTGCCAAAAGATGGAAATAACCCAAGTATTCATCTACCAATGCATGGATAAACAAAATGTGGTATATACATACAATGGAATACTATGCTGCAGTTAGAAGAAATGAAATTGGGACATATGTGAAAACATAGATGAGTCTTGAAGACATTATACTAAGCAAAGTAATCCAGACACAAAAGGACAAATATTGCATAGTCTCATTAATATGAAACAATACAAATAATAAATACATGGAATTAACTTAGAGTATAGGTTATTAGGAGATAAGAGGAGGGTTGAGAAGAATTACTGATGCTTAAAGAAGTTAGAAGTTTTAATTAACTTGACAGTAAAAGTGTGGAAATTGATAGAGCTGATGTTATCATATTATAGTGAGTAACAACTGATTTATAAATGGGATTGTGGCTGAAAAATTAGTCTGGGGAAGTAAATGTCAATAGAAAGAAAGCTAAAGAATAATTTAGGGACTGAATAACATAGTTAACCAAGAAGTGGATGAGGATAGTGGTAAAGGGTGCAACTGCAAGAGAGTTCCATGAGCTAGAGCAGATATACATCACTATTGCAGGATTTTGGGAATATGACGAAGCATGGGAAAACTAAAATTGGTGTGACCTGTAGACAGTAGTTAACAGCAATACTATAAAATTCTTGCATCAGTGGAGAGCTGTACTGTGTTAATAATGGAGGTGTACGGAAAAAGTGTGCCAAATGTACACTATGGACCATGATTGGTGGTAATACACTGATTATATCATTTCATAATCTGCAACAAATATTCCACCAAGGTGTGGTATTGTATGGGAAATCTATATATTTCTATGACTATTATTTTAAAAATAGTGACTTGGGGGAAAAATAAACCATATATAAGATAAGGACTATAGTTGGTAGTAATATTTTGATGATGTTCTTGCATAGTTTGTAACAAATGTTTGACAACAATGCAAACTGTTTGTGGAGGGGTGATGTATGAGATGCCTGTGTGATGTTATGTATATTTATTTTGTAAGTTCACAATCTTTACTATACAGTTATAATTTATGTACGTTCAAGTGTGAATGATATACTTCACTAAAAAATATTTACTAAAACTATAGATCTGCCATATGACACAACAATTCCACTGCTGGGTATATACACAGAAGAACTGAAAACAAGGACACAAACCAATATATGCACACCAATGTTCATAGCAGCATTATTCACAATTGCCAAAAGTTGGAATCAAACAAAATGCCCATCAACAGATGAATGGATAAATAAAATGTGGTATATACACACAATGGAATACTACTGAACTATAAGAATGAATACATTACAAACACATATAATAACACAGATGAATCTTGAGAACCTTATGTTGAGTTAAGCAAGCCAGGCATTGAAGGACAAATACTACATGACCTCTCTGATATGAAATAAGCAAACCAAGCTGTTTCAGAGAGCTAGAGACTGCATGATAGGCTTACAGGAAATTAGGGGGGAGAAGAATCTTGTGAGCTGGCATCTACATGGGTGAAATCTATGAAAAATTGGAGCTAAGTAGTTGTACAGGGAAGGGATAAGATGGGGCATAGGGATGCTACTGGGTAGGGCTTTGCATGCTTGAGGGGGGCTAGGGTTGAGAGGATGGGTCAGATGGCCCAAGGAATTTTGGGGAGGGTAAGGGGGAAGAGATGAACATGGGAGATTATCAAGTAAGTGGTTGAATTTATAATGTTGAAAAAACACTTATATAATAAGGAAGGGTTACTTCTTTAAGGTGCTTAATGGGGGATGTCTGGCACAGGGGCAGGTTTCTAGGGAGTTTGTGAGTGTTCTTCTTGTTATAGTGTCCTATATCATTGTATGGAGAAGCATACAATGAGTGGGAATGTGTACCCATATCCTGGGGAGGCCTGATGTTCTCAAATATAGGGAATGGTGTTTCTTGAGAGAATTGGTGGCTCCCAATGGGGAAGGGCAGTCTAGTGTGTCAAGACTTCAGCATTGTTGCATGTATCTGTGAATCTGATTCTTCAAGCAGTAAGGATTGGTTGTCACTTTGGGCCCTGAGTGGAGTGGGACACAGGAATAGAATGGATGGAAGCAGGGTAACTGGGTGGCAATGGAAGTATTCCACAAAATTGAGCAATGATGGATATGGGACATGTTAAATTTCACCAAAAATGTATAAAAGTCTATAGGCTAAAATGTAAACAATAATGTAACAAAAATTTAGAAAATTGCAGTCTAAAATATAAAACATAATGTAAACCAAAATGGAACCATGTTTTGGTAGTTGTTTCACTATCTGTACATCAGCTGCAGCAAATATAACATGAGCATATAAAAAGAATATTGCTGGGGAAGGGGGGAAATGGTTTGATATTGCATATATGGGAGTCCCCTATATTATATAGGGGATTTTACTGCGATCTAAAACTTTTTGAAGACAAAATTAAATATTTAAAAAAAGGATATAGACACTGAGGAAGAAGTGAAAGAAATTGCCTTGCTACTATACATACAGAGCAATTCCTATTGCAGTGATGAAAGGCAAAATGTAAAAAACAAAGTTTTATGATATTTATCTTTTTAATACCTAAATTTATTTTTCCTTTATTTTTGTTTTTCTAAATTAGTATGTATTCTATTTCCAATCATTAAACCTATCATTACTATTTCATTTTCCTACAATTTAAATTTGGCAATATATTAGGCTTCATTTTTGAAGAAGTTTTGGACCACAGAGGGATTCAAATATGGCAGAGGAAGAACACTTGTGTGGGGTGTTATTGATGGGGGGCACATAGTTGGGAGGGAGTTCTTTAGGACATGTATCGAGGGTATATAAAAATCTTCATATATTCGTTGGGTATTTTCATAGGAGTTGCAGTTACAAATGACAACTGAGGGAGTGCTGAGTTCGTTGCCAGGGGGGCGCTCTGTCACATTCTGCTATGGAACAGCAACAGTACCTAAGTTCAAGGACAAAGACCAGTGAAGAAGGATGATCAAATGATGAGTCCTTGATATTGATTACTATGCTTATGAGCCTATGTCACTGTAATTTCAACCAGGTCCAGAGCTTCAGAATGTTTAAGTTACCTCATGAAAACATCCATGTTGCTCAAATGTGGCCACTCTCTAAGCCAAACTCAGTATATAAATTCATTATCTTCGCCCCAGCATGGGATGACTCCCAGGGATGAGCACCCATGGCACTGGGGGATTACTACCAATAACTAGCTGGTGATGAAAATAGAAAAATACCTTGAATAAAAGAGGGATAATGGTAAAGACAAATGAGTTTATATGGATAAGAATCTTCAAAAAAGTGTTGGGATGTCATCAGAGGGGTCATGCTTGTGCAAATCTCAGCAGCATCCTAGAGACAGCCAAAGGAGATACAAGACCAGGTACTGGTGTTCCTGACAGCTACAGAGACAAACAGGCTCTACAGTCATGGCAGATTGCTCTGGAGTTCAATATTTTGTTACTGAGTCTTACTTTGTAATTTCTCTTCCTGACTGTGATGGGGTTGGTCTCAAATGTGACCTTTCTATACATGCCCCTTCCATCACTTTTACTGAACCTGTGGTTGATGCTGTGGTTGGTGTACACTCTGGAGACTTGAATATCTGGACTGTCCATGGGCCAGCTGGACCCTGAGTCTCAGCAGAATTGCAGATCCTACTCTCTAGTTTGTTGGACTTACCCAGAAAGTTGAAGATGGTCAACCACCACACCAGGGAACCAAGAGTCCCTGCAACTGCAAGAAGGAGAGTTGCATCCATCAGTCATGTGGGATCTAAACCCCCTCTCAATTTGGAGGTGGAATGGACTTCGCCATCCTGGCGTCCACAGGATGGAGGAATGGAATGTGTTTTGGAGTGGACTTGCTGGTATTCAACTGTAGAGCTGTTGTGATTCTGTCAGTTGAAGAAATTGTGTCATTGGTGTGAAGATGGTGTCTATTGAGGTTGCTGAGGGCTGTGAGAGGGAAGAAGAGATGTGATGTGGGGGCATTTATGGGACTTGGAGTTGTCCTAAATGACATTGCAGGGACAGATGCTGGACAATATGTGTCCTACCATAACCCACTGAAAGTACTTGGGTAGAGTGTAAACTACAATGTAAACTTTAATCCATGTGGTGCAGCAGTGCTCCAAAATGTATTCACCAAATGCAATGAATATGCCACAATGATGAAAGAGGTTGTTGCTGTGGGAAAAGTTGGATGGGGTGTGTGGTGGGGTATATGGGAACCTTTTAGATTTTTTAATGTAACCTTTTTGTGAACAATGTATCTTTTAAAAAAAGGCAATTAAATATAAAAATGCAAAAAAAAAGAATAAAACAATTTAAAAAATGAAAGTTCCAGTCATGATTTTGAACCCAGGTTTTCCAGCTTATGCACCCACCTACTAACCTACCCACCATCCTCTGCTACCCTCTCTTATATTTCTTTTGCTTTTTTAGTGGCAGAGCTAAACCTTAGAATAAAGTAAAACAATCCCTAAGGGTGAATTTAAAGTATCAGGTGAAGGTATTTGCTTGATATTCTAGCACCTTTTAGTCCATGTAAAAAATGCATTAACTCAAAATCCCCAGACAGACCAGCATTTCAGTTTTTGTTGATTTATTTTTTAAAAGCATCATTTGGCTCTTTAAATAAACCAAATTCATATGATTGGTGTTGCTATGATCTATCTTCTCATAAAACTATCAATTGCTGATGTGTTGATTAAATTTGAGGTCATGCTCATTAAGAAGAGAGTTTGCAAAGTAAGGTTATTTTATGATATAGTTTCATGTTTTCATGTTTCTTTGCATTGGACTTGAGTTTCTTTTCTTAACAACTTGATCCCTTGACTCTCTTACCCAGTGTTTGTCTAACATACAGGCAATACAACCCAAACAGGTATAGATTGCGCTATATTGCCACCACATGAGGAATATTCAATAACTTGTCTGCCAACTCTGTGGACAATAATCTTTATTACAATTCTCAAAAGGAAAACATGCAGTTGATAAACATCAATGATAACAGGGGAGATTCTTAAATCAAGACCAGTATTTGAGAGCAAAAAGACTTACCATATGTAATGAACTACCTACATGATTCATTAAGCACTTAATTTTACAACTTTAGATGAATAAGTACACAGTGAAATACAAATATTTTCAAGCATCACTAAAAAGGATTCTGGCCTTAACTTACTTCTGGTCCCTGCTTAGGAATCAATAACTTAGATAAAAGGCTCTGTCCTGGTTCTAATATCAATTATCTTTAACTTTTCCTATCCTGTTTATAATCATGATATGTATCCTCATTTTCTTGTAGCAGGGCTAATTTGCAAAGTTCAAACAATTCTCAATCTCTATGAATTCCATCGCTCTGAGTTCAGATTTCTACAGCAGTGGTTCCCATATCTGCCTGATCTTCTATTCTATTAAATCAAAATTACTGGGTAGTAAGGTCTATGCTGTATTTTTAAAATGACCCAAGAAATTTAGCCAGATTTGAGAACCATTGTTCTAAGTATAATTTTCATCAAACTAATTTCTTTTTTTCTTTTTTTCTTGTTATTTTAAAAAAGATAAAAAGATCACACAAAATATGACATTAACAAACAGAAGTACCTACATACCCCACTCCCCAGCCCACCGCTTTTCCTCCACATCAACACCCTCTTTCATCAGTTATGCACATTCATTGCAGTTGGTAAATAAACCCTGAAACACTGCCACACCTCATGGATCATAGATTACATTGTAGTTCACACTCTTCCCCATTCCATCCAGCAGGTTACAGCAAGATAAACAATGTCCTACATCTGTCCCTGCAATATCATTCAGGACAACTCCAAGTCCCAAAAATGCCCTATATCACAACTCTTCCTATTTCTCCCGGCACTCAGCAACTTCTGTGGCCACCATACCCACATGAATGATACAATGTCTTCCATTGTGAGTCACAAAAGTTCTATAGTAGAATACTAGCAGGTTCACTCCAATGCATATTATATTGCTACATCCAGTGGACCCTGGGATGTTGATGTCCACTCCACCTCTAAATGTAGAGGGGGCTTAGATCACACCAGGCTGATAGATGTGATTGTCCTGCCTGCAGTTGTAGACACTCTCAGTTCCCTGGTGTGGTGGATGAGCATTCTCACCTCCCCATCAGGTGACCTGGGTAAGTCCAACAAAATCATCAGTAGGCATTGGAACTCTACTGAGGCTCAGGGCCCAGCTGACCCATGGACAGTCCAGAGATTCAAGTCTTCTGAGAATACACAAACCCCAGTTCCAGTCACAGTTTCAGTAAAAGTGACAAAAAGAGGCACATGCAGAGAGGTCACATTTGAGTCCAACTCCATTAACAAACAGGAGCACAAAGTCCAAATTAGGGCCCACTGGCAAGGCAGTGAACTCCAGAACCATCTGTCATGACCATAGAACTGTGTGTTTCCATAGCCCTCAGGAGCACCAGTACCTGGGGTTGTATCTACTTTGGCTGTCTCTGGTATCCTGCTGAGGCGTGCCTAAGTGCAACCCCTTTGATGAATTCCTAACTCATTTTGAAGACTCTTAATGATATAAACTCATTTGTCTTTACCATTTCCCCCTTTGATTCAAGGTTAATTCTAATTGCATCACCAGCTGGTGATTGGGAGTAATCCCTCAGAACCAGGAAGTCTCATACCCAGGAGTTATGTTACACACTGGTGTGAAGGTAATGCATTTACATGCTGAGTTTGGCTTAGAGAGTGGGCACATTTGAGTAACATGGAAGCTCTCAGGAGGTAACTCTTAGGTACCCTGCAGGTCTACGCCTAGTTGAAATTTTAAGCATGTAGGCTTTTAAACATAGTTATCAGTATCAACGGTTCATCTTTGGACCATCCTTCTTCACTCATCTTTGTCCTTGCACTTAGGGGACTCTTGTTGTCCCATTGGGGAATGCAACAGAGCTCCCCAGGTTGAGAACGCAGCACTCCATCAGTTGTCATGTGCAACTCTATCCACTATAAAAATTCCCAAAGTACATCCAAACATATCTATGTACCCTATATGGATGCCCTGGAGTGGTCCCTCCCACCCATTCATCCTGATCAATGACACCAAACACCAGTGCTCCCCCCCTGCCTTAGATGAACTCCACTCCTCTTTGATCCAAAACATCTTCAAAAATGAAGTCAAATTCAATTAGAAGGAAAATGATATATTACTGACAGGTTCAAAGATTAGAAATAGAATACATAATAATTTAGAAAAACTAAAATAAAGTAACTAATAACTGGGGTAATAAAAATGAAGAATATCGTAAAACTTTGTTTTAGAAGTTTTGCCTTTCATCACAGTAATAGGTGTTGCCATGCCTGTACATTGGGAAGGCAATCTCTTCCATACCTTCCTCAGTGTCTCCATCCCTTTTATTTAATTTTTAGTTTTGTCTTCTAAAAGGTTTTAGGTCACAGTAAAGTCACATATACAATATAGGGGACTCCAATATTCCCATCATCAAACCCTATTCCCACTTCCCCAGTAATGATCCTTTTACAAGTGAATGTTATATTTACTATAGCTGATGTACAGATATTGAAACACAGCTGCTAACCATGGTTCCATTATGGTTTACACTACAGTTTATATTTTAGACTGTATGAGTTTGTAAATTTTTAGTTACATTACATTTTATGTTATAGTTTACATTTTAGATGATGCATTTTTATAAATTTTTGGTGAAATTTAACATGGTTTATATCCATCATTGCACGAACTTGTGGAACATTTCCATTGCCCTTCAGTTACCTCCTCTTCCATCTATTCTATTCCTCTCTCCCACTCAGCCAGGGCCCACAGTGACAACCAAACTTCACTCTTTGAAGGACAATATTCATAGATACTTACAACAGTGATGAGGGCTTGACACTCCAAACTGTCTTCTCCAATTGCGACCCACCCATGCTAGGGAGAGACACACTTTCCTCTGAGAACATCGGGCAGCCCCAGTAAGGGGTACACTCATTGTATCTGTCTCCACCCAATGATATAACACAATATGACAAGATGAGCACTCACACACTCCCTAGGAGCCTGCCCCAGTTGCACCCTGTGCCAGGTGACCCACATCAAACACCTTAAACATTTAACCATTCCTTATAATATTTTCTAAAAATGTTTTCTCAATATTATAGCTTCAACCACATATATGAGAAACTCCCATATTCACCCACTCCCCCCAAACCCTCCCCCCAAATGTGTGGATGTTCTGAACCATCCTCCCAAAGCAAGCCCCCATCAAGCCTACAAAGGCCCACCCAAGTATCCCTTTTCCCCCACTTTATCCCTTCACTACCCATCTACTTACCTCCAGTTTATAAATTTCACCCATGTAGGCATCAGCTCAAACCTTCCTCTCCCCCCTCCCAATTTCCTGTAAGCCTATCTTCCAGTTGCTTGTTCTCTGAGATGGCTTGACTTGCTTAATTGATATGAGAGAAGTGATGAAGTATTTGTCTTTCAATGCCTTGCTTGCTTCACTTAACACAAGGTCCGCAAGATTCATCCATGTTATCCCATGTGTTAGTACTGTATTCCTTCTTACAGCTGAATAGTATTCCCTTGTGTGTATATACCACATTTTGCTTATCCATTCATCTGCTGATGGTCATTTGGGTTGATTCCAGCTTTTGGCAATAGTAAATAATACCACTATGAACATCGGTGTACATATATCAGTCTGTTCTTGTTTTCAGTTTTTCTGGTTATATACCCAGCAGTAGAATTGCTGCATAGTATGGCAAATTTACAGCTAGTTTTTTTTAGGAACGACTAAACTGTCCTCCACAATGTCTGGATCCTTCAACATTCCCATCAGCAGTGAATGAGTGCTCCCATTCCTCTGCATCCTCTCTTAACACTTGTAGTCCTGTTTTTTTTTTTAATAGCCACCACTCTAATAAGTTTAAGATGGTATCTCATTGCAGTTTTCATATGCATTTCTCTACTATGTAGAGATGTTGAGTATCTTTTCATGTTCTCTTTAGCTACTTGCATTTCTTCTATGGAGAAGCATCTGTTCAAATCTCTTGAACTTTTTTTTTAGAAGAACCCATGCTCTTTTTTTTATTCCCCTCTCTTGTGGGTTGCTTGCTGTCTGCTCTCTGCCATTCATTATGCATTCTTCTGTGTGTCTGTATTTATTTTTTTATTTATCCCCCCCATTGTGGCTTGCTTGTTTTTTTGTTCTGTGTCCATTCGCTGTGCACTCTTTTGTGTTTTTACTTGTCTCCCTTTTTGTTGCATCAGCTTGCTGAGTCTGCCCTCTGCAGTGCTTGTGGGCAGTGGCACACCAAGTCGCTTGCAGGCTTAGTGGCACTCTGCCGCACTTGTGGGCCAGGTGGCAATCCATGGAGTTTGTGGACCAGCAGCTTTCTGAAGTGTGCAGACAAGCCTGCCTTCACAAGGAGGCCCTGGGACATGAACCCAGAGCCTCCCATATGGTAGACAGGAGCCCAACTGATTGAGCCACAGCCACTTCCCTTTTTTTTAATGGCTTGTTTGTCTTTATATATTCAAGATATAGGATTTCATTATATATGTTGAATGTTAGGCTCCTATCTGATATATAGTTACAAATATTTTTTTCCCATTTTGCGGGCTGTATTTTCACATTCTTGATAAATACCGTTGAGGTGCAAAAGGCTCTAATTTTGAGAAGAGCCCATTAATCTATCTTTACTTTTGCTACTCATGCTTTGGTGTGAAGTTCATGAAGTCATTTACTTGACAAGATCCTGTAGATTCTTCCTTACATTGTCTTACAATGATTTTATGATCTTGGCTCTTATACTTAGATCTTTGATCCATCTTGAGTTGATTTTTGCATAAAGTGTGAAATGGTAATCCTCTTTCATTCTTTTGTCTATGGATATCTAGGTTTTCAAGACCATTTGATAAAGAGTCCGTTTTCTCCCAGTTGAGCAGGCTTGGTGGCCTTGTTGCATATCAGATGACTGTAAATGTGAG
This sequence comes from Dasypus novemcinctus, assembly GCF_030445035.2. Classification (NCBI taxonomy): domain Eukaryota; kingdom Metazoa; phylum Chordata; class Mammalia; order Cingulata; family Dasypodidae; genus Dasypus; species Dasypus novemcinctus. Next base: position 122,741,236 of record NC_080704.1, on the reverse strand, counting down.
GATCTATATTGGAAATCTCAATTCTATTTCATCAGTCAGAGTGTTTATCCATGTGCCAATACCATGCTATTTTAACTACTAAAGTCAGGTAGTGTGATTCCTCCAATTTTATTTTTGTTTTTCAATATGTCCCTGGCTATTCAGGGCCTCTTTCCCTTCCAAAAGAGTTTCATAGTTAGTTTTCTAGTTCCTTAAAAATGCTGTGTTGATTTGTATTGTGATTACATTAAATCTGTAGATCAGTTTCAGGAGGATAGACATCTTAATGATATTTAGTCTTCCTATCCATGAACAGGGAATATTCTTCCATTTATTAAGTCTCCTTTGAATTCCTTTAACAATGCTGTGTAGTTTTCTGTGTATTACTCTTTTACATCTTTAGTTAAATTTGTTCATATGTGTTAGATGTTGTAATTTGCTATTGTAAGTGGTAATTTTTTATTGAATTCCTCCTTGGATTGCTCGTTATTGGTGTACAGAAGTGCTATGATTTTGTGCATTGATCTTATAACCTGTGACTTTCTGAACTCAGTTGTACATTTTAGGAGCTTTGTTGAAGGTTTCTCAGGGATTTCTATGTATAGGAACATGTCATCTGCAAATAGTGAAATTTTGTTTTCTTCCATTCCAATTTGGATGCCTTTTGTATCTGTTCCTTGCCTCAGTGCTCAAGCAAGTACTTCTAGCACAATGTTAAATAGGAGCAGTGATATTGGGCATCATTGTCTCATTCCTGATCTTAGAGGGAAGGGTTTTAGGATTTCACTATTGTAAATGATGTTAGCTGTAGGTTTTTAAAAAATATACATTTGAGTATGTTCAGTAAGTTTCCTTCTATTCTTATTTTTGTAGTGTTTTTATCAGGAAAGGATGCTGTATTTTGTCAATTGCTTTTTCTGCATTTAAAGATATGATTACGTGAATATTTTCCATCCATCTGTTTATATGGTGTGTTACATTGATTGATTTTCTTATGTTGAAACATCCTTGCATACCAGGGAGGAAAACCACTTGGTCATGATGTATAATTTATTTCATGTGTTGTTGAATATGATTACAAGGGTTTTTTTGAGGATTTAAGAATCTAGTTTCATTAGAGCGATTGGTCTGTAATTTTCTTTTCTTGCATTGTCTTTGTTTGACTTTGGAATTAGGATAATGCTGACATCATAGAATGAGTTAGGTAATGTTGTTTCTATTCCAATTTTTTGGAAGATTTTAAACTAGATTGGCATTCGTTTTTTCTAGAATGTTTTGTAAGATTCATCTCTGAAACCTTCTGTCCCAGGAATCTTCTTAGTTGGGGGAATTTTAATGATTGAAAAAATATTGCAGGGAAGAAGACTTGGCCCAATGGATAGGGCATCTGCCTACTACATGGGAGGTCCTTGGCTCAAACCCCAGGCCTCCTTGACCCATGTGGAGCTGGCCCATGTGCAGTGCTGATGCACACAAGGAATGCCATGTCACTCAGGGGTGTCCCTCATGTAGGAGAGTCCCATGCACAAGGAGTGCACCTCATAATGAGAGCCACCCAGCATGAAAGAAAGTGCAGCCTGCCCAAGAATAGCACCACACACATGGAGAGTTGATACAGCAAGATGACACAACAAAAAGAAACGCAGATTCTCAGTGCTGCTGATAAGGATAGAAGCGGTCACAAAAGAATGCATAGCAAAAGGACACAGAGAGCAGACAACTGGGGGGGGGGGAGAAATAAATTTTTAAAAATCTTTAAAAAATATTAGAGTATTACTGTGAACTATAGTTGATGAGTTCCAATAGTTGTAGTCTTCCATATATCATCATACTTTTTCTTTTTAATTTTTTTATTAATTGCCTTTTTTAAAGATTCCTAGATCACAAAAAAATGTTACATTAAAATATGTAAGAGATTCCAACATAACCCATACTCTACTCACCCATTCCTCCCATATCAACAACTTCTTTCATCATTGTGGCACATTCATTGCATTTGGTGAATACATTTTGCAGCTCTGCTGCACCACAGGGATTATAGTTTACATTGTAGTTTATACTCTCCCCCAGTATAGTCAGTGGTTTATGGCAGGATATATAATGTCCAGCATCTGTCCCCACAATATCATTTAGGATAACTCCAAGTCCCCAAAATGCCCCCACATCTCATCTCTCCTTCTCTCTCCCTGCTTTCAGCAACTACCATGACCACTTTCTCCATATCAATGCTATGATGGGGGAAACATGGTTGGAAGGGAGTTCTCCAGGGCATGTATAGAGGGTACATAAAAATGTTCAGATATATGTTGGGTATTTTCATAGTAGTTACTGTAACAAATGACAACTGAGGAAGTGCTGAGTTCCTAGCCAGGGGAGCTCTATCATATTCCCCTGTAGTATTTCTTGAAGGGCAGGTTTATTATTGGCCTACTTTCTTAGTTCCTGATTATCTGTGAATATTTGAACATTCCATCATTTTTGAATGCCAGCTTTGCTCAAAAGAGTATTCTTGGCTGAAGTTTTTTGTTTGTTTGTTTCAGTACCTTGACAATGTCATACCACTGTCTACTTGTCTCCATGGTTTCAGATGAGAAATCAGCACTTAATCTTATTGAGTTTCCCTTGTATATAATGGTTCTCTTTTCTCTTGCTGCCTTCAGTATTTTCTCTTTATCATGAACATTGCATGATTTGACAAGTATAGATCCTGGGGTATGTCTGCTGTGATTTATAATGCTTGGGGTGTGCTGTGCTCCCTGGACATGTACATGCATTACCTTCAATAGTTTTCAGAAGTTTTCAGCCATTATTTCCTCAAACACCACTTCTGTCCCAATTTCCTTCTCTCCTCTTTCTGGGATGCATACAATGTATATGTTGCACATTTCGTGTTTTTACTCAAATCCCTAAGTCCCTGCTGAATTTTTCTATCTTTTTATCTATCATTTCTACAATCTATTTGATTTCAGATATATTGTCTTCTGCATCACTAATTCTTTCCTCTGCTTCTTCAAATCTGCAGTTATTTGCAGAGAATGTATTTTTGATTTCTTGAATGGTGCCCTTCATAACCATCATATCAGTCATCTTTTGGGTATGTTTGCAATTTCTTCTGTATGCACTCCAATTGTTTTCTTTATATCCGTATTCTCTTCCTGTACTTCATTAAGTTTGTCCATGATAGGTGATTGGAGAGCTTTGATTAGGTTTTCAATGTTCTGCTCCTCATCCTGATTTTTAATTTGTTCATTGGACCGGGTTGTGTCTTCCTGATTATTGGTTTGGTTTTTAATTTTTTGTTGCTGTCTGGTCATCATTTTATCTTGGTGGGTTTGTTCAGTTGATTAGATTCTCCCTCTAGTCTCAGGTTTTTCTAGGTGCTGTTTTTGTGTGTGTCTTAATTGTTCTCTTTGACACTTTGCTCTTCTTATTCTATTACACTGTTGTTGTCTAAGTTACCTTGAAGGAAAAAGATTAGGGCCAGGAAAAGCAACAGATGTAAGAAAAGAAAAGGTATAATAGTAGTATTGGTAAAAATGTTAGCAGAAGAACCACATATGACTTAGGAGAATAAATATTAAATTCATGTAAGCAGTGTATAGTTATAGGAATAAGAAAGTTTAGTAACTTCAGTGAAATGGGAAACTGAATAAGAACAAGAATATAGTGTGAATTAAAAGGCTAGCATGATGAGGAGAGGGGGAAAGAGAAAAGAAAGGACAATAATATAATGAGTCAATTAAAGATAGAACACAGAATAGACGTGTTAGAAATAAAAAACAGAAAATTTGTGGCCTAAACAAAGAGAGGGAATGGAAGAGCAACAATAGAAGGTGGAACATAGAAAGATGTAGGAAGGAAAAGAGGTAGCATTGCTGGCCAAAATCAGTACACACAAGGACAACCAGCAAGATGGCTGCAGAGTAAGAAGCTGCTAGAGTTAGCTCCTGCTACAACACAGTTAGTAAACACCCAGAGCTATCTGGAACTATCTGAAGGACCAGTTTGGGGACTCCAGGAGGCCAAAAGAGGATCCTGCAACATACTTGAAGGAACAGAAGGAGGACATAGCCCATCTGCAGAGAAGATTCTTAAGTAAAGCATTCTACACCATGCTGGCTGGTGCCCATAGTCTACTGGAGACACAAGCCACCTTGGGAGCTGTTCTTCAGCTGGTAATGAAAACTCCACTTCCAAAAAATAGGAGAGGAAGAGATGGTTGGGCACCAATTTCAGCTACTGATGAGTAAATTCAATGAGCAAAATTATAATCCTAAGAACAGTTAAAGTTTGAGCCTTGTTCTAGTCAAAAACAGATTGGCAGTCACCATCTTAACTCCATGCCTAATGTGAGGGAAAGTAGGGTGGACTGAAAACAACAGTGCTGGTGGGAATTGGCTTCTTTCCGTCCAGGTCAGATTGTAGCTCTAGCTTAGGCCACAGAGCCACCTCCAGCAGGGAGGAAGCTGTAGTGACCTGCAGCAGTGTCTCTGGGAAATTACCTGCCAAGTCACAGAGGCCAGTGATTACCTTACTCTGGCGGGATGAGTGGCCCCAGGAGCTATTCTGTGGTTGGAATTGGAAGCCCCATTTCCCCAAACCAGGGAAAGAGGACAGAGTTGGCTGCCAATTTTGGCTCCTGATTGGTAGACTCACCCGGCTAAAATAAGACCCTGGGAAAAGCTGGGATGTGAATCTGCCCAAGTTGGAAAGAGGCTGGTGGCTGCCATTTTGACTCAAACCCCAGCCTGGGAGGAAACAGGGTTGACCAAAGATCACGGTGAATTTAGGAACAAATTTCTTTCACCTAGATCAGCCTGCAGCCCTAGAACAAGCTTCAGCTTAATCCTCTGGCAGGGAGGCAGCTCGGGGGTCCTGCATCAACCTATGTAGGTACCTGCAGATACCTTTAACTGGCACAGACTGAAAGCACAAGTCTACCAGAGCAACTTGGTCATCTTGGACTGGCACTGCATAGATTGCTGCCCACTCCTGTGCTCCATCCTCATCCCAGAAAAGGGAAAAAGGGAAAAAGGCATGAAACTTCATCATTCTCTCTGGGTAACTACAGTCTAGGCCTGCACAACATGGAGTATTCCATACAGCTGTGACTCTCTGACCCTATCCCCAGGAAAGAAGAAAGTTGAGAGAAGCATCATTGGTTCCTCAGTGCAATGAAGGCAGCTTAAGCCTCTACAGTTTATAGCACCAATTACAACCTTAGCTCCTACTGCAAAACCAGCAAGGAAGAAAAGGCATGAAGCCCTAAACTAAAGAGAAAAACTGCACCCAGAATAAATACTCTAGTAAGCCAGATGTGAAGACTCCAACCAAAAATTACAATCCACACGAAGAAACAGGAAGGTATGGCTGAGGTGAAGGAAAAAGATAAGCCTCCAGATGACATTGAGGAGTTGAGGGAACTAATTATAGATGTTCAATAAATCTCTTTAATAAGTTCAATGAGATGGTAAGAGGTTAAGGAAATTAAGAAGAAACTGCATGTGCACAAAGAAGAATTTTAAAGCATACAGTGTAGCAGATCTTTCGGTAATGAAAGATGCAATAAACGAAATTTTTTAAAAAACATTGGAATCATATAATAGCAGATTTGAAGAGGCAGAAGGAAGGATTGGTGATCTTGAAAAAATGGCCTCTGACAGTGAACATGTAAAGGAACAAATGAAGAAAAGAATGGAAAAAATGAACAAGGTTTCAGGGAATTACATGATAGCAAAAGGCATACAAACATATGTGTCATGGACTTATCAGAGGGAGAAGAGAAGGGAAAAGTGGTAGAAGGAATACTTGAAGAAATATTGGTAGAAAATTTCCCAACCCTATTGAAGGATATAGATATCCATGACCAAGAAGCACAATGTACTCCCATCCAAAAAAATCCAAATAGGCCAACTCCAAGATATTTACTCATCAGAATGTCAAATGCCAAAGATAAAGAGAGAATTTTGACAACAGCAAGAGAAAATCAATGCTTAACATATAAGGAATACCTAATAAGATTAAGTGCTGATATGTCCCCAGAAACCATGGAGGCAGGAAAGAGTTGTATGATATATTTAAAGTACTAGAAGAGAAAAACTTCCAACCAAGATTCTTATATCCAGCAAGACTGTCTTTTAAAAAAGACATCAGGATTAAAATATTCACAGATAAACAGAAACTGAGAGACTTTCTAAGCAAGAGACCACATTTTTGGGAAATACTAAAAGGTGTGCTAGAGCCTGATAAGAAAAGATGGGAGAAAGAAGTCTGGCAGAGAGTTTAGAAATGATTTTATCAATAAAAGTAACTAAAAGTGTCAAAGAGTGATGAAAATAAAATATGATAGATAAAACTTGAATAGTCATGAATGAATTTAAACAACAATGTAAAGCACGTGTATTCAGAAAATTGAAACTCAATTTTAAAAGAAATTGATAAAGTCCTAGATAATTGGAAGAACATTCCATGCTCATGGACTGGAAGACAAAATATCATTAAGATGTAAATTCTCCTCAAATCCATATACGGTTTCATTGCAATCCCGATAAAAATTTTGCAAGCCTGAAAAAAAAATTGAAAACATGATCATCAAATTTATTTGGAAGTGTAAGGGGTCCTGAATAGCCAGACACATCATAAAAGGGAAAAGCAAACACTCATCTCCAGACTTCAAATCATATTACCTATCTACAGTGGTAAAAACAGCATGGTAGGCATAAAGACAGACACATAGACCAGTGGAACCAAACTGGTGGTTCAGAAACAGATCCTCACATGTATGGTCAAGTGATTTTTGACTAGCCTGTCAAACCCACACAGCTCAGGCAGAACAGTGTATTCAACAAATGATGTTGGAAGCATTGGCTATCCATAGCTGAAAGAGGAAAGAGGACCCCTAGCTCACATCTTATCCAAAAATTAACTCAAACTGGATAAAAAACCTAAAACTGAAAGCAAAAGCCATAAAACTTCTAGAAGAAATTGTAGGAAAATATCTTCAAGTCCTGGTAGTAGGTGGTGGATTCTTAAAGGAGGTAAGAAGACTGACATAAACTACTAATGTTTAATGTATGCAGCAGTTTTAATGAACTTTACTGTAAAAGTTTGGAAATGTATAGAGTGCATGGTAACACATAGTGAGTAACAGCTAGTTTGTAAATGAGGATGTGGCTGAAAATATTAGTGTAGGTAAGTATGTGCCAATTGACAGAATGCTAGAGAACAGTCTAGGACCTGAGTAGCACAGTAAACCAAGAAGTGGATGAGAATTGTGGTTGATGGTACAGATGCAGGAGTGTACTTTGTGAGCTACAGTAAATGTACATCAAAACTGCAGGGTGTTGGGAATGTGGAGGACCATGGGAAAAATACAGCTGGGCTGACCTATGGACTGTGTTTAGCAGTAATAATATAATATTCTTGCATCTATGTGAAATATGTACTCTGTTGATATTAAGGCAGTATGGAAAATGTGAGTCAAATGTACACTGTAATTATCGTAACCGTCACATGATATCTTATCTGTAACAAATATTCCATCACAGTGTGGTGTGTTGATGGAGGACTGTTGTTTGGGAATTTTGCATATGTGCATGATTGTTTTATAAGTTTACAACTTCTGTCATAAAATGTATATTTAAAAAATAATAATAGGGTGAGTTGGGTGAAAAACACACCAAATGTAAGATAAGGACTATGATTTATAGTAAGATTTGACAATATTCTTTCATAATTTGTAACAAACATCTCACAACAATGCGAGGTGTTGGTGGAGGTTTGATGTGTGGGAACCCTGTATGATGTCATGCATGTTTGTTTTGAAAGTTCACAACTTTTACTATACACTTAATTGTTTAGGTACGTTCATGAATAAATGATATAAAGATAATAGGGTTGGTTGGGGGAAAATACTTTGGTTAGCAGCAGTATCTTGAAAATGCTCTTTAATCATTAGTTAAAAAGGCTTAACAACAATGCAAGCTTTTGGCAGTAGGGTGATTTATGAGAGTTCTGTATGATGTTATCTATGTTTGTTTTGTAAGTTCACAAATATTATTATATGCTTATTGTTCATGTATGTTTAAGTATAAGTGATATACTATAATAAATTTTTAAAAAATCAGTACACACAGAAAAAGGAGATTAAGAATGAGGAAGCACAGAAAACAATACACAAGCCAGAGGCTGAAAAAAGGAAAAGGAAAAAAGAAAAATAGGAAAAAAGATAGAAAGAGAAAAGGTGAGCAGATAAAGAGGATGAAAAGACAAGATAACAAGAAAATGAAACACAAGCCTTCAAACAAGAAGTCAACCAAACAAAAGAAAAATAGACTTCACTCTCAATCTCTTATTTAGGGAATATAAGAGACCCAAGGGAAGCTCTGACAAGGATATTATCTACGTTTACCCTTTCTCAAAGTATCAGCTAGATGTGTAATATCCCAGTGGGTCACAAATCTAAGAGGAGCTGTGAACTGAACCAGAGATCTTGCACATTCAAGATTGTAACTCTTCCACTGAGCTAAACCCTCCTTCAGGGTCAACCTGCTCCTCAATAAAAGTTCCCTGCCAGGGGCAGGATAGACTCTGTGCAATTGAATAAATTAATTAAGAATCTGCCCTTCCCCCTTTCTCCTTTTCTCACTTTCCTCTCTCCCAGGGCAGTGGGAACCCTGTGAGAGAGCTGCCCTCTGAAATTCAAATGGGACCATGGTGAACCAAATAACCACGGAAAATAATGACTGTCAGTATCTTTGAGAGAGAGCACCCACACCTTGCCAGGAAACCTAAATGTGCTCTTGGAAGCCTACCAAGCACTTCCTACTGTTCCCCTCCCTTGGGTGTGGTGCGGAGCAATAGTTAACTCCCAGACTGAACTCAAAGAGATTATGTAAATAGAGCTGCCTTAGCAGATTTGTCTCTCCCCTCTTTCTGGTTTCTCCTCAAACCAGCTGGTATGCTCCTCAAAGCTCAAAAAGGGGGGTCCAGACAATTGGACCCACACTCATAGGATCCCTCTCTGCCCTTCACCAGATCCCTCCCACTCTCAGAGTTTTTCTCTTCTGGCTGTGTAACTCTTGTTTTCTAATTACTACTTCAGTGAATTTTGCAAATACTTAAATAAATAAAGGAACCAAGGCTCTCTCAGCATATGCTTTGTTCAATATGGTATTTGCATAACTGAATCTATTATTCCTGCTTGGAAATAGTTCCATCTGTCTGTGCATGGTGGCGGAAGAGCTACAGGACAGCATTTCGCAAACTGTAGTCCATACAACACTTATTCCCTCTAATGTTAGCAAGTATTCCTGATTAACAATTAAAAAATGTTTTGTTAAATGATTTTGTGAAACTATGGGTAATCAAAGGTAAAAAAGTTTCCCTATTGCAGTGATTCTCAGTGCTAATAGCCTAATACACAGGGTGAATTTCCAAAGGAAGTTTTAGTGTCTGGTATTTCTGAAATTAATTTTGGACATGGAAAATTTTTCATCTCGAATGTCTATTAGTAGCATAAGGAAAATCAGAGTACTAAAGAGCACAGTTTGGGAGACACAATTAAAGTGTACCTTGGATTTCTTCTTTTTTCAACTTTTTAAATTTTTAATTTATTTTTATTACCTTTTTTAAAAGATACATAGATCACATGAAATGTTACATGAAAAAATATAAGGGGTTCCCATAAACCACCACTCTCCACCCCAGTCCCACTCCTCCCACATCAACAACCTCTTTCTTAAGTGTGGCACTTTCATTGCTTTTGATAATATATTTTGGAGCATTCCTACACAGCATAGAATATAGTTTATCTTGTAGTTTAAACTCCATCCCAGTCTCTTCAGTGGGTTATGGCAGGATATATAATGTCCAGCATCTGTCCCTGCAATATCATTCAGGACAACTCCAAGTCCTGAAAATGCTCTCACATCACATCTCTTCTTCCCTCTCCCTGCCCTCAGCAACTCCTGTGGCCACTGTCTCCACATCAATGATACAGTTTCTTCCATTGTTAGAGTCACAATAATTCTAAAGTGAAATACCAGTAAGTCCACACTCTAATCCATATTTTATTCCTCCATCGTGAGGACCCTTAGATGATGATGTTCACTCCACCTCTAAATTGAGAAGGGACCTAGATTCCACATGGCTGGTGGACTGGATTCTCCTGCTTCCATTTGTGGACTATCTCTCAGTTCCCTGTTGTGGTGGTTGACCATCCTCACCTCCCTGTCATCTTACCTGTTTAAGTTCAGTGAACTGGAGAGGAGGTTTTGCAAATCTTCTGAGGCTCAGTGCCCAGCTGACACATGGCCAGTCCAGAGATTCAAGTCTCCTGAGCATACAACAACTCCAGCACCAACCACAGGTTCAGTAAAAGTGAAAGAAGAAAGTGTAAAGAGGTCACATCTGAGTCCTAATACATCACCCTCAGGAGCACAAGTTCCAAAGTAAGGCCCACTGGCACGGCACTGAACTCCTGAGCCATCTGTCATAGTCATAAGACTTGGGTATCCTCATAGCCCTCAGGAGCACTACTCTCTGGGGTTGTATCTACTTTTGACAAGGAAAATAATTTCTAGTCCAAGCACTATTTCAAAAAGTTTATTCTTATCACACTTGATAATTTCTATGCTGCACAACTAGGTGTCATGCCCTCATAAAGCTCACAATCACTTAAGGGAAACAGTATTTATACATGTTTAACTATTAGAAAAATAAAAGTATATATTCAAGGTACAAATTTAAAAGATAAATGCATCTTTTAGTGATGAAATAATAGAGAAAATTTTTGCATTTAGGAAACTTTAACACTACAGATTTACATCAAAGGCTCTGATTGTGCTTGGACTTGTAGGAAACAGAAGGAAAGATTGATCTCATTATCCAAGTGTTCATTATTTCAGTTCCCAAAATTAAGAGGCTGTGTAGAGAAAAAAAAGTAATCAAATCACACCACATTTATTAAAGAACTAAAAACCTATAAAATTAGTCTCCACTCAAACCTATCTACCTGTTTATATCATGAACCTATCTTGGTCAGTCTCTGGTTGATTTTCTGATATTGCCAGACTACACAATGAAAATCACTTTCAAATTTAAATAGCAAATCTTGCAATACAATCAGATTGCATAAAATTGAAGAAAGTTCTTCCCCTGCCAAATTTGAACCCCTCTGTGGTCCAAAACTTCTTCAAAAACAAAGCCTAATATGTTACCAAATTCAGTTAACAGGAAAATGAAATACTAATGACATGTTTAAAGAATAGAAATAGAATACATACGAATCTAGAAAAACTAAAATAAAGTAAAAATAAATTGGGGTATTAAAAAATGAAAAATATCATAAAACTTTGTTTTTGATGTTTTGCCTTCATCACTGTAATAAGTGTTGCTCTGTATGTATGGTGGGGTGATATTGATGGGGACATATGGTTGAGAGGGAGATATCCAAGGCATGTGTATAAAAATGTTTTGATATTCATTGGGTATTTTCATAGTAGTTACAATAACAAATGACAATTGAGGGCGTGCTGAGTTCCTAGTCTGGGGATCACTGTCACATTCCCCCAGTGGAAAAGCAACAATTCCCCAAATGCAAGGGTGAAGATCTGTGAAGAAGGATTGTCCAATGATGAGTCCTTGATACTGATGACTATGCTTATGGGCCTGTGTATCAGAAACTTCAACTAGGCCTAGAGCTTTAGGGTACCTAAGAGTTACCTCCTCAGAGCTTCCATGTAGCTCACATGTGGCCACTTTCCAAGCCAAACTCAACATGTAAATGCATTATCTTTCCTCCAGTGAGGAGCATGACTCCTGGGGATGAACCTCCCTGAAATTGAGGAATTACTACCAATCACTTACTGGTGATGCAACTAGAAAATGGAGAAATGGTAAAGACAAATTAGTTTATGTTGCTAAGAGTCTACAAAAAAGAATACAATGTCATAAGAGGGGTCATGCTAATGCACACCACATCAGGATCCCAGAGAGAGCCAAAGTAGATACAACCCCAGGTACTGGTGGTCCTGAGGGCTATGGAGACACATAGGTCCTATGGTAATGGCCTTTGGCTCTAGAGTTCAGTGTCTTGTCAGTGGGACCTACTTTAGAATTTGTGCTCCTGAGTGTGGTAGATTTGGACTCAGATGTGACCTTTCTACACATGTCTCTTCTGTCACTTTTACTGAACCAGTGGTTCATGCTGGGGTTGGTTTATACCCAGGAGACTTAGATTTCTGGGCTGGCCACATGCTAGCTAGGCTCTCAGCCTCAGCAGAGTTGCAACTCTTACTCTCCAGTTTGTTGGACATACCCAGGTCAGTTAACAGGGAGGTGAAGATGGTCACCCACCACAACAGGGAAGCAAGAGTGCCTACAACTGCAAGCAGGAGAATTGCATCCATCAGCCATGTGGGATCAAAGTCCTCAATATACAGATGGACTGCACAACCCCATCCCAGGTTCCACAGGATGTAGGAATAAAATATGGATTAGATTGGAATTACTGGTATTCTACTATAGAACTATTGTGATTAGTAATGGAGAAAACTGTAGCATTGATATGGAGAAAGTGGCCACAGTAGTTGCTGAGGACATGTAGAGGGAAGTAGAGATGTGATGTGGGGGCATCGTTGGGATATTGCAGGGAGAGATGCTGGATATTATATGTCCTACCATAACCCACTGAATATAGTAGGGACGAGTTTAAGCTACAATGTGAACTATAATCCTTGTGGTGCAGCAGTTCTCAAAGATGTATTCACCAAAAGCAATGGATGTGCCACAATGATGAAGGAGGTTGTTGATGTGGGAGGAGCGCAGGGGTGGGGGGTGGGGAATGCCTGATTTTTATATTTTTTACTGTAACATTTTTTGTGATCTATGTATCTTCAAAAATACAATAAAAATGAATTATCATAAAAATTGAAGAAATTGATGCTCATTTTACTCCAATCATGCAATTCCAAGGCAACTGAGTATATGGTGGAGTAAAAACCAGGTAACAACGGAATAAAAGGAAGTTATCAAGGATGATACTAAGATTGGATACATGAAAAGAAAATTATTTGAACATGACCAAAGGAGTAAGGCAGTCCTTGATAAAATAAATAAATTTTGTAAATATTTCAGCCTTTTAAACATTTTCCTTATTCTGGAAATAGCAAAAAAACTAAAAGTTATGCTGAAGATTTGGTACATATGACAAAAAAAATGCTGTGCTTTCAAAATATTAAGTTTCTATTTTATGAAAATTGTAATAAATTGTCACTAGCAGTGTTTGGTTTGCATGGCCATCATCACCATTTAAACAGAACACTCTTTAATTTTGCTTGGAAGATTAGATGAATAAATATATTGCATCTTCTCAGCTAGTTTGGGAAAAGGCAGCTGCACTAGGAGGCTTCTTTATTTCAGTTTGCAAATATTCTGGGCATTTGCAGTAGATAAATATCTGAGCTCTAAGTCAATGGAGTAATACTCTACCTCATTTATCTTCCCTTCCAGATGCAGAATCTAGCAGATTATTGAGCATTTAGTTGGCGATCAAAAAGTAATTATTAAATTAATTTGAGCCCCTTCCCTGAAGATTCAAAACCAAAAAATTTAAGTCATTTTCATTTCCCAAACAAGAAAAATCAAATCCCAAAGCAGTTACAAGTAGATACTAATTTGACAAAGGAATGAATATTTAGTGCCTAGCCTGTCATCCTTGATGATGACTTTATGAGTACTTGTAGATAATACAACCAGTATGGAACCAGTGATTTCTGCATGATTTGACAGTTTTAATGTGTAGATGGGAATACACTTTAGTTTCCTTAGATAGATTCATCTAGGACCAAAACACGTAATTGATTAATTAAGATTAACATTGTGTAGACATGGTCAAATTCGGAAAGAGTCAAAGCATTAAAACTTAAGAGTCTTCCAAAAAAAAAATCAGGAGGTCATCAGAGGGGTCATGATTTCGCACACCTGAGGAGGACCCTAGAGAGAGCCAAAGTAGATACAATCCATGGTGCTGGTTCTCCTGAAGGCTAGAGAGATCCACAAGGTATATGGTAATGGCAGATGGATTTGGAGTTCTGTGCCATGTCCGAGACCCCTACTTTGGAATTTGTACTCCTGAGTGTGATGGGGCTGGACTCAGATGAGACCTTCCTACACATGCCTCTTCTGTAACTTTTACTGAACCTGTGGTTGACACTAGGGATGGTGCATACTCAGGGGACTTGAATCTCTGGACTGTGCATTTGCCAGCTGGGCCCTGAGCCTCAGCAGAGTTGTGACTCCTACTCTCTGGTTCATTGGACTTACCCAGGTCAGCTAACAGGGAGTTTAAATTGGTCAACCACCACACCAGGGAATAAAGAGTCCCAACAATTGCAAGCAGAGGAATTGCATCCATCATGCATGTGGAATCTAAGCCTCCTCTCAATCTAGTGGTGGAGTGGACATCACAATCCCAGGGTCCACACAATGGAGGAATAAAATGTGGATTAGAGTGGACATACTGATATTGTACTATAAAACGATTGTAACTAGTAATAGAAGAAATTGTAGCATTGTGGTGGAGAAAGTGGCCACAGCATTTGCTGAGGGCAGGGAGAGGGAAAAAGACTTGTGATGTGGGGGCATTTTTGGAACTTGGAGTTGTCCTAAATGAGTTTGCAGGGTCAGATGCTGAACTTTACATATCCTGCCATAAATCATTGAATATACCATGGGAGAGTGTGAACTACAGGGTAAGCTATTATCTGTGTGCTGCAGCAGTGCTCCAAAATGTGTTAACTGAGTGTGATGAGTGTGCCACAATAATGGAGGAGGTTGTTGATGTGGGAGGAGTGGGGTGTGGGGGGGTGGAGGCTATACAGGAACCTTATACTTTTTTAATGTAATACTTTTTGTGATGTATATATCTTCAAAAAATACAATTTACAAAAATGATAGGGTGGGGAGGTTGGGAGTGGGGTATATGGGAACATCTTACTTTTGTTTTTTTTATGTTTTTTAATGTAATATTATTGTTACCTATTAACTTTAATAAAAAAGTGTAAAAACAGTCATATTTGTACAAATACATGGTATTTAGAAGTACTATTATTAAAGGAAATTATTTCTCTTTCATGAAGTACAATAAATGCATTAAAATATTTTAAAAATGAAATGTGTTTGAATTAATTTTACAAATCTTCATAAATTTTCTGAAGGACTTTTATATTTTTGCCTTTTTTTAAAAGAAGCTTTAGATTACATAAATGATACATAGAAAATATAAGGGAATTCCCATATAATCCACCCCCTCCCCAACCCCTTCCAATAATTTCCCATTTAACAACATCTTTCATTAGTGTGTTACATTTGTTAAAATTGCTGAATACATAGTGAAACAATACCACTAGCCCTGGTCTATAGTTTACTTTAGAGTTCATACTATGCACCACCCATTTTTATAGGTTTTGACAAATTGTATAATGGTCTGTATTTGCAATGTCATGCAGGATGATTCCAATGTCCCACAAATGCCCCATGTTACACCTACTCTTCCCTCTCCCACCCATCAAAACCACTGGTAGCCACTGCTTTTATATCAATAATACAAGTTCTTCCATTGCTAGAATAATAATAAAGTCTAGTTTATTCCATAGTTGCTTTCCTCCCTTATGTTTGTCCTTTCCTCAATCTTGAGAATTTTATGATGATTATGCCTACTCTGTTTCTGATTGAAAGGGTGCTTAGATCTCCTGGAGCATATGGATGGAACTGTCTTGCTTTCAGTTGTAGATACACTCAGTTTTTTGGGATAAGTGACCCTCATTATCCTTATCCTTTTGTAGTTTTCCTGGGCAAGTCTAATGAACTAGAGAGTAGGTGTTGCAACTCTGCTGAGATTCATGGTTAAACCAATATTTGAACAAACCAAAGGTTTAAGTCACTGGGACATATATTTAAGTACATTGCCAAAGACAGGGTTGAATAGAAGAAGTAGAATAGCCATGTGTAGGGAAATTATGAATGATTCTATCTGAGTTACAAGGGTAGCATATATTCCAAAGTAAAGCCTACGGAAAGGACACTGAATTCCTGAGATTGTCTGACCTGCCTGTAGTGCCTAGATTTCTCTAGAGTCCTCAGAATTACCCCTGCTTGAGGCACTGTTTACTATGGCAGTCAATGGGATCCTCCTGAGACGTGAATAATTGTAACTTCTGGAATGACCAACCAAATCACTTGGAAATATCTTAGCCATAAAAACTCATTTGTATTTAACATTTCCCCCTTTTAGTCAATTCCATTTTTCGAATGCATTGCTGGTTGGTGCTTGGTAATAATCCCTCTGTGCAAAAGAGGTTCATCCCTGGGAGTCATGCCCTATGATGGGGAAAGGTGGTGAGTTTGTATGCTGAGTTTGGTTTAGAAAAAGGCCACATTTAAACAACAAGGAGGCTATCAGGAGGTAACTCTTAGGCAATGCATAATGCTTGGCTAAGTTCCATCTCAAAAGTTCAAGGTTCATAACTACAAACATCAATGCCAAAGGCCTGTCTTATTTGTCTGTCCTCATTCACTGCACACCACCAATATACTCTAGGAAATCTTGCTGCTCTATTAGAAAATGCAGCAGGAATTCACAAGAAGGGAATTCAATATTCTTTTGATTACTACGTGGGTCTCAACCCACTGAGACAACACTCCATAAACACTTGAACATATTCAAATTCCATAAAGGAATGCCAGAGGTGTATCCCTCCCAATACATGCCCCTCTGCTTGACACTCAGCACCCCTGATCACTCCCTGCCATATTTGTGACCCTTCTTTTTTATTTTTTTAAAAAAATATTTAGATTACATAAATGTTACATTAAAAATATAGGGATTCCCATATGCACCAGTCCCCACAACTAGCACATTTACCAACATTAAAACATCTTTCATTAATGTAGTACATTCATTGCAATTGAAGAACACACTTTGGAGCATTGTAATTAAGCATGGATTATAGTTTACATTGTAGTTTACACTATCTTCCAAACAATTCTATAGATTATGGCAAGATATATAAGGGCCTATATCTGTCATTGCATCATAATTCAAGATAATTCCCAAATCCCAAAAATGTCCCAATATTAAATCTGTTTTCCCTCTCCCTGAACTCAGAACCTACAGTGGCTACTGCCTCCACAACAATGATATAATTTCTTCCATTGCTAGAATCAAAGTAAGTGTATAGTAGTATAGACTTATATTGTCAGTCCTCTCTAGTCCGTAGTTCATTGCCCAGTCCTGAGAATTCTGGGATGATGATGCCCACTCCAACTTTAATTGAGAGGGCACCTTGATTCAATATGGCTGATAGATGGGACTCTCTTTCTTGCATTTAGACTCTCTCAGTTCCTTGGTATGGTAGGTGTCCATCCTTACCTCCTTGTTAGTTTTCCTGGGTGAGTCCAATGAACTGAAGAGTAGGTGTTGCAACTCCATTGAAGTGCAGGGCCCAGCTGGTACATGGACAGCTCAAAGATTCAAGTCTCTTGGACATACACCTAACAACTGCAGCACCAAGTATAGGTTCAAATAGAGGTGACAGAAGAGCCACGTATAGGAAAACTACAACTGAGTCCAACTTTGTCACACTGGGGATCCAAACACCAAAGTGGGGCCCAATGGCAAGGTATCAAACTCCTGAGCTATCTGCCATGGTCAAAGTTCATGGGTGTCAACAGAGCCATCAGGAGCCCCAGTTTTGGGGGTAGTGTCTAATTTGTTGTTCAATGACAATCTGCAGAGACATACATAAATGTAACCTCTGGGATGACCCCTCAACTAATTAGAAATCTCTTAGTCATATAAACTCATTTGTCATTACAGTTTCCCCCTTTTGGTCAAGTTCTTTTTCCAGCTGCATCACTAGTTGGCTCTTGGTAGTAATTCCTCCATGCCAGAGAGTTTCATCACTGGGGGTCTTTCCCTATGCTGTGGGAGGGTCATGCATTTATATACTAAGTTTGAATTAGAGAGAGGCCACATTTGAGCATCAAGGAGGCTCTCACAAGGCAACTCTCAGGAGCCCTGTAATATTAGGCTAAGTTTCCATTTCAAAAGTAAAGGTTCATAAGCACAGTCATCAACATGAAGGGCCCATCAACAGACAATCTTCTTTCGCTAGCCATTGCCTCTGTTCTTGGGGGAATCTTGCTGTTCCATTAGAGAATGTGACAGAGCTCCCCAGGATAGGAATTCAACATTCTTTCAGTTATTGTGTGAAAATCCACCCACTGTGACAATGTCCCATGAAATTTTGAACACATTTATAGGCCTCATAAGTGTGCCTAGGTGAACCTCCTCCCTTATATCCCCCATCACGGATACTGTACATCAATGATCCTCCCCTGCCACAGTTGTAACAATTCTGTGTTCCAAAACCTCTTCACAATGAAACAAATAAAATAGCAAAATACAATAAGAAAATAAACAATAATTATAGCTTTTAAAATAAGAATAAGATACAGTTTTTAAAAAAATTTAAACTTGTGACACCAAAAATAATGAAAAAATATTTTAAAATATTTTAAAATATTTTTTGACATTTTGTCTTTCATCACTGTAAGATCTGTTGTTATGTATGTACAGTGGCGTATTCTTCCTTTTGTTCCCCCAGTGTCTTACTTTTCTCATTTTGTCTTCAAAGAACTTTTAGGTCACAGCAAAGTCATGTACACTTTACAGGGGATTCCCATATATTCCCAACATCCTCCCCCTATTAATATGTGGATGGTACATTTGTTACAACTGATGTACAAATATTGAAACATAGATACCAACCATTGTCTATGGTATATATTATGGTTTATGTTTTGGACAATACAATTTTATTTATAAATTTTGAAGAAATTTAACATGGCCTGTATCAATCATTTCAAGATTATGTAGAACACTTCCATTGCCCTAAAAATGCCAACTGTCCCATTTATTTTATTTCTCCTTCTCCTTCCCCTCAGGACCCATGGCAACCAGGCTTCACTCCTTGCAGGTCCAGATTCATAGTTACTTTCACATCACTGAGGGCTTGACATACTGGTCTGTCCTTCCCTATTAGACACTGATCATGTTCTTAAGAGACTCTTGCCCCTCTATTTGAGAACTTAGCAGGCTTCCTCAGGATGGGAGTCCGACACTTTCCCACTCAATATGTGGGTCTCCTCCCACTGATATAACACACTATGTCAAGAGGAACACTCACAAACTCCTTTAGAAGCCTGCTCAAGGTGCTCCTTGAAACAAATGTCCCCCACATCCAATGCCCTAAACCTGTACCCCTACTTTATCCTATTGCCAAAAGAGCATTTGCAACATTTAAGATTCAACCACGTGCCCAGCAACCCTCAGAATCCACCTCAATCCTCCCTCAACCCTCTGCACAGTTGCATGAACAGTCCAACCTTCACTCCACACCCTACTCCTGACATATCTGCACCACCTAACCCAATAGTATCACTGCACAACTGACATGCCTCTCCACTGCATAACTACACACTTCAATCTTAACATAGATTTGGCCAGTATGGGCATTGGTTCACAACTCTTTTCTCCCTTTCTACTTCCTGTAAACCTATCTTCCAGACTGTTAACTCTATAAGTTTGTTCAATATCCTTAATTGATATCAGTGAGTTCATGTAAAATTTGTCCTTCCCTGCCTGGTTTGCCTCACTCAACATATATCTCCAAGATTCATCCATGCTTTCCTGTATGTTAATACTATATGCCTAGTTACAGCTGAGTAATATTCCATTGTATAAATATACCACAATTTGTTTATCCATTCTTCTGTTGAAGGGCGTTTGGGTTGATTCCAAATTTTGGCAATAGTGATAAGGCTGCTATGAATATTGGTGTGCATATATCTGCTTGTGTCCTTCCTTTCAGCTCTTCTGTATATATATCCAGCAGTGGAATTATTGGATCATATGGCATATCTATATGAGGAACTCCCATACTGTCCTCCACAATGGCTGTATCATTCTATATTCCCACATCCTCTCCAACACTTGTAGTCCTCTGTATTTTTAATAGCCACCAGTCGAAAGGTTTTAAGATGATATCACATTGTAGTTTTAAAAAAAGATTTATTTATTTATTTATTTATTTCTCTCCCCTTTCCCCCCAGCCCCACCCGTTGTCTGTTCTCTGTGTCTATTTGCTGTGTCTTGTTTCTTTGTCCAATTCTGTTGTTGTCAGTGGCATGAGAATCTGTGTCTCTTTTTGTTGCATCATCTTGTTGTGTCAGCTCTCTGTGTGGGCGGCACCATTCCTGAGCAGGCTGCACTTTCTTTTGTGCTGGGGGCTCTCCTTACAGAGTGCACTCCTTGTGTGGGGGGCACCCCTACACCAGGACACCCCTGCATGGCACAACACTCCTTGCGCGCATCAGCACTGCGCATGGGCCTGCTCCACACGGGTCAAGGAGGCCCCGGGTTTGAACCGCGGACCTCCCATATAGTAGACAGACACCTTAACCACTGGGCCAAGTGTGTTTCCCACATTGTAGTTTTAATTTTCATTTTCCTAATAGCTAGTGATTTTGCACATCTTTTCATGTGCTTTTTAGTCATTTGTATTTCTTATTTGGAGAAGTGTCTATTCAAATCACTTCCCCATTTTTTAAATGGTTTGTCTTTTCATTTTCAAGGTATGGGATTTCTTTTTATATTCAGGATTTAGGCGCCTATCAGATATATGGTAACCAAATAATGTTTTCTCTCATTGAGTAGGCTGCCTTTTCACTTTCTTGACAATCTCTTTCGAGGTGCAAAAATTTTAATGTTGAGGTGGTCCCATTTATCTTTTTCTTTCACTGCTCATTCTTTGGGTGTGAAGGTCATGAAACCATTTCCTATTGTAAGATCCTGTAGTTGCATTCCTAAATTATCTTCCAAGGTCTTTATGGTCTTGGTCCATATATTTAGATCATTGATCCATCTTGAGTTAATTTTTCTATAAGGTGTGAGATGGTGTTCCTCTCTCATTCTTTTGGATATGGATATCCAGTTCTCCAAGCACTAATTGTTGAAGAGGCCATTCTCTCCCAGTTGAATGGGCTTGGTGGCCTTGTTGAAGACCAGTCTTCTGATTTCCTTTTTCTTTTTCAGTATATCTTTGACTCTTTGGGGCCCCTTGCTTTTCTAGACAAAATTTATAGTTTTTTCCAATTCAGTGATAAATGTGGTGATTTTTATAAGTATTGATTGAAATCTGTAGATTAGTTTAGGTAGGATAGACATCTGAATATTGTTTAGTCTTCCTATCCATGGAAAAAGAATATTCTTCCATTTAAGTCTTCTTTGATTACCTTTAACAGTGTTGCATAGTTTTCTGCCTATAAATCATGTACATCTTTAGTTAAGTTTATTCCTAGATATTAATTCTTTTAGTTGCTATTGCAAATGGTATTTTTTCTTGATTTCCTCCTCATATTGCTCTTTATTGGTATACAGATATTACTGATTTTACACATTGATCATATAGCCTGCAACTTTACTGAACTCATTTATAAGTTCTAGAAGATTTGGTATAGATTTCTCAGGGGTTTCTATGTACAGGGTCATGGTGTCTGGAAATAGTGAAATTTTTACTTCTTCCTCCCTATTTGGATGCCTTTTATACCTTTTTCTTCTCTAAGTAATCAAGCAAGTACTCCTAATAAAATGTTAAATAGGAGCAGTGGTAGTGAGGATCCTTGTCTTGTTCCAGACCTTAAAGGGAATGTTTTTAGAATTTCTCCACTGAATATCATGTTAGCTGTGAGTTTTTCATATATACCCTTATCATGTTGAAGATCTTTCCTTCTATTCCTGTTTTTTGTAGTGTTTTCTATCAGGTAAGTGTGTTGTATCTTGTTGAATGCTTTTTCTGCATCTATTGAGATGATCATTTGTTTTGTTTTGTTTTTTCTTTCCATCTGTTTATGTGGTGTATTACATTGATTTTCTTATGTTGAACCATCCTGGCATACCAGGGATTAAACCCAATTGGTCACGGTATATAAAAAGTTTGGTGTGTTGTAGAATATGACTTGCAGGTATTTTGTTGAGGATTTTAGCATCTAAGTTCTTTAGATAGATTGGTCTATAGTTTTCCTTTCTTGTGGCATCTTTGTTTGGCTTTGGAATATATGTGTAATGTTGGAATCATAGAATGAGTTAGGCAATGTTCCCTCCACTTCTGTTTTTCAGGAGAAAGTAAGCAGGATTTCTGTTAGTTCTTTCTGGAATGTTTGGTCGAATTCAACTGTGAAGCCATCTGCTCCTGGGCTCTTCTTAGTTGGAGTTTTTTTATGACTGATTCTACCTCTTTATTGTGATCGGTCTCTTGAGTTCACAATTTTTTTTTTTCTTTTGTCAATGTAAGCTGCTCATGTCTTTCTAGGAATTTGTCCATTTCCTCTAAATTATCCATCTTATTGGCATATAATTTTTCAAAGTATCCTCTAATGATTCTCTTTATTTCTGTGACGTCAGTGGTGATATCTCCTTCCTTGGTTTTTCTTTTATGTATTTTCATCTTCTCTCTCTCTCTCTCAGTCTACATAAGGGTTTTTCAATTATATTGATCTTCTCAAAGAACCAGCTTTTCATTTTCTTTTTTTTTTTTTAGTGCTTTCTTAGTTTCAGTTCCATTTAGTTCTTCTCTAATCTTTGTTATTTCCTTCTTTTTACTTCCTATGGGTTTAGTTTGTTGTTCTCTTTTCTAATTCCTCCAGTTGTCCAGTTAGGTGTGTGATTTTAACTCTCCTTTTTCAATATTGGCATTTATGGCTATGAATTTTTCTCTATATACAGATTTTGTTTCATGTCATAAGTTTTGATACAATTGTGGTGTCATTTTCCTTCATTTCAAGGTAGTTACCGATTTCTTTTATGATCTCTTCTGTGACCCACTGTTTGTCAAAGAGTATATTGTTCAAATTCCCTATCTTTTTGCCTATGCTGATTCTCTATATCTTACTGATATCTAGCTTCATTCCATTGTGGTCAAAGAAATTACTATGTAAAATTTCAGTCTTTCTGAATT
The DNA here is from genome assembly GCF_030445035.2 of Dasypus novemcinctus. NCBI lineage: Eukaryota > Metazoa > Chordata > Mammalia > Cingulata > Dasypodidae > Dasypus > Dasypus novemcinctus. The sequence continues at coordinate 122,718,179 of NC_080704.1, read as the reverse complement.
CATTGAGAGTTGTTCTGTGGCCTAGCATGTGGTCTTTCTTGGAGAATGATTCACGTGCTCTCACAAATAGTGTATGGCACTGTATTTGGGTGTATTTTTCTATATATATCTACTAGGTCCAGTGTCTATAATAGAATTATTCAAAGTCTTTCTTTATTGATTCTCTGTTAAGGTGTTCTGTCTAATGGTGATAATGGTGTATTAAAATCCTCCACTTTAATTACAAAGGTATCTATTTCTGCACTTAGTTTTTATGGTCTTTGCCTCATGCCTTTTTAGGCACCCTGGTTAGGCACATAAATGTTTATGATTGTTCTTCTTGAACGGTTATCCTTTTTTGTAATATATATTGTCTGTCTTTGTCTCTTACAATAGTTTTCTATTTAAAGTTTGATATTAGTGTAGATACTCCTGCATTTTTTTTCATTATTCTTTGCTTGTAAATTGTTTTTCAACCATTCTCTTTCAGCTTCCTTGCGTCTCTGGGTCTAAGGTGGGTTACTTGTAGACAATGTATAGATGGGTCATATTTTCTTATCCTTTATGCCAGTCTGTGTCTCTTGACAGGTGAGTTTAATCCATTAACATTAAATGTTAGTACTGTTAGGGAATTACTTACATTAGCCATATTTTCTTTTTCTTTTTTTAATGCCATATATTGTTTCTTTCTCCTTTTGTATTTTAAAATTTTTTCTCACACTCTTTTCCAACCCTCTCTCTCCTTCTTTTTCCTTTCTACCTACAGAACCCCCTTTAGTATTTTTTGAAGGGCAAGTTTCTTATTGGCATCCTCTCTTAATTTCTGCTTATCTGTGACTATTTTGAACTCTCCCTCATTTTTGAATGCCAGTTTTGCTGGACAGAGAATTCTTGGCTAAAAGATTTCATTTTTTCCTTTTTCTTTTAGTGCCTTACTTATCTTACACTGCCTTCTTGCCTCCATAGTTTCAGATGAGAAATCAGCACTTAATCTTATTGAGTTTCCCTTGTATGTAATGCTTTTCTTTTCTCCTGCTGCTTTCAATACTCTTTATTTGTCTTGACTTTTGGATAATTTGACAAGAATATGTCTTGGAGTAGGCCTTTTAGGACTTACACTTTAGGGGGTGCACTGTGCTTCCTGCACATATACAGCCATGTCCTTCAAAAGGGCTCAGAAGTTTTTGGCCATTATTTTTTCTAATACACCTTCAGTCCCCTTTCCCTTCTCTTCTCCTTCTGGGATGCCTATGATGTGTATGTTTGCAAAATTCATGTTGTCATTCAAATCTCTGAGTTCCTGCAGGATTTTTCCTTTTAATCTATCTATTCTGCTGTTTGGTTTCAAATATAATGTCTTCCACACCACTGATTCTTTCCTCTGCCTGATCAAATCTTCTCTTATGTGCTTCCATTGCATTTTTTATTTTTTGTATTGAGACTTTCATCACCATCATATTGTTATCTTTTTATGTACATTTACAGTATCTTCAGTATGTTCTCCTGGTGTCTTCTTAATATTCTTAATCCCTTCCTTCACTTCATTAAGTTGATTCACAGTATTTAGTTGGACATCTCTGATTAGTTGTTCCATGTTCTGCATCTCCTCCTGATTTTTAGTTGCTTCATTGTACTGGGCAATGTCTTCCTGTTTCTTAGTATGGGTTGTAATTTGTTGTTGGTGTCTAGACATAGGTTTATCTTGATGGGTTTGTTCAGTTGATTAGCTTCTCTTTCAAATCTAGGGTTTTATTTTGTTATTTTTGTGTGTGTAGTAAGTTTTCACTTTAACACTTCATTCCTATTATTCTATATCCTTGCTGTTGTCTATGTTCCTTACAAAAAGAATGTGGCATCCACATTCATTGTTCTTTTGCACTTTCTTGAATTTCTCACTGTGGGAGAAGCCATCTGCCAACTTTTGAGGCAGCTCTGTTGTTGGCAAGCAAAGCCTGCCAATAACCATGTGAGTCTGTGATCCTTCTACAGTCTCAAAAATAAAACCAAAAATTTTCCAAAAATAAAACCAAAAATTAATGAATAAGAAATAAAATCTTAAAAAAAATTTAAAATTCAAAAAATAAATTTAGAAAATTACACGAGTAAATTTCTGTGTTCATTTTGTCTTTCACCACCAAAAGATATATTCTCTTTTATATACAGTGACAATTTCTTCTCTATGTTCCCCTAAGGTGTTATTTATTGTGCTTTATTTTCAAAGAAGCTTTAGGCTGCAGAAAAGTCACATAGAAAATGTAGAGGCTTCCCCTATGTCTCCACTCCTTCCCATTCTCATATTTTCCCCTATTGATAACACCTTGCATGAATATGGTACATTTGTTACAATTGATGAACAAATATTGAAGCATTGCTACTAACCATGGTCAATGGTTTACATTATGGATTATATTTTGCACCATACACTTTAATAGGTTTTGACAAAGTTTGTAATGGCCTGTATACATATTTGCAAGATCATGAAGAATGATTCCAATGCCCTATGTTCCACTTATTCTATTCTTTCCTCTACCTCCCTTTGGAAAATACGGGAACCATTATGTTTCAATTTTTGGAGAATATGGTTCATAGTTACATGCATCAATATTGAATACTTGACATATTGATCTGTTTTCATTTATTAGTTACTGCCTGTTTTTGAGAAATTCTTGCCCTTCTAAGTAAGAACATAGCAGGACTCTCCAGATGGGAGTTTAATATGTTTCAGTTTATTGTGTGGATCTCCACCTACTGAGATAATGCACTATGATAAGATGAACACTTTCATATTCCATGGAAGCATGTCCCAGGTTCTTCCTATCCTGCATATTCCTGTACCGCTGATGCCCCGCACCAGTAACTCTCCCCTCCCATATTTGCCAAAACAATATTCCCACCATTGTAGTATTAACCATAGACCTACAACCACCCAGAATTTCTCTTTTATTTCTTTTACCCCTTCCTCCAGTTCCATAAATAGTCCAATCTAAGCCCCCACCCTTTCCCCATCACATTCCAGGAGACTATGTGGGAAACTTAGTACATAAATACATGATTACCATATTTTATTAAAAATTTTGTCCTTTTAGGAAGTAATTATCCATGATAGAGGAGACTAGGTAGGACAATTTTTTATGATTGATGAATACATATTTGAGCATTCCTACTAACTGTGGACTAAAGTTTACATTATACCTTAAACTCTGTCCTGCACAATTTTGTAAGTTATGACAAATTATATAATGACCTGTATCCATTATTGCAATATCATGCAGGCCAATTCCCATGTCCTAAAAATGTCCCCTTATTATAACTATTCTTCCCTCTCCCTCCCCTCAGAACCTCTGGTGGCCACTGTCTTTATATCAATGATGAAATCTCTCCAATTACTAGAATAATAATAAGTCTATAGTAGAATAATTATGTCTATTTAGTACATAGTTCATTTTGTTCAAACTTGAGGATTTATGGTGATCACCCCTCTGTTTCTAATTGAGAAAGGGCTTAAATACCATAGGACAGGTGGGTAGAACTATCTTGAAGTTACAGACACTCTCTGTTCTTTGAGATGGGCATTGGTTATAATCATTGCCTTGTTAGTTGTCTGGGGTGAGTGCAAAGAGCTAAAGAACACGTGTTGCACCTGTGCTGAGATTCAGGACTCAACTGGCACATGGATAGGCTGAATATGTAAGTCTCTTGGATACTTATTTAACAAGTATAGTGCTAATTATAGGTTAAAATAAGAGGATCAGAAGAGACTTATTTAGGGCAACTGTAAATGAGTCTAACTCTCTAACATTGGGGAGTATAAATTCCAAAGTACGATCCAATGACAGATCTTGAGCTTGTCTGCCCTGCTTACATTGTCTGGGTGTCTCTAGACCCCTCAGGAGTCCTACTACTTGAAACAATGTTTACTGTGGCAGTCAATGAGATCTTACTGAGATATGCATAACTACAACTTCTAGGATGACCTCCCAACCAACTTTGAAATACCTTAGCCATAATAACTCATTTGAATTTACCATCTCCTCCTTTGGACCAAGGTCTTTTTTCAGATGCATTGCTACTTGAGGCTTGGTAATAATCCATTGGTACCAGGGAGGTTCATCACTGTGAGTCATGTCTCATGCTGGGGGAGAAGATAGTGCATTTATATGTTCTGATTTTGGCTCAGAGATAGGCTACATTTTAGCTTGGATAAGCTTCTAAAAGCAAGATAAAGGCAACTGCTATTGATCTTGTACAAAGGGGAACTCAATTCTTATTCTTAAATCCTTCCCTTATTGCTTTTGTACAAAGGAAAATCAATTATTATCATTTTTAGATTTTCAAAATCATTAGTATCAGTGATTGCCCACAGCCATTTTTCTAGATTTAAGAGCAAATTGAAAGCAGTTTCCAACCCTCATGTAATTCTAGGATTAGATTGTAAATTCACCGAGGTCACAGGTCTTACATAACAAACAATTGTCATAGTGCCTGGCACATATATGTATGCAATAAACATTTGTTGAATGAATGAAAAAAAGACAGACATTAGGTTTGTAAAATACTTTAGCAGTCAATTATTGAAAATGTTACAGCTAGAACTGATATTCAGCAAATATGTACAGTTTTTGCCTTATAAGCTTGCAGAATCACCTTTGGCTGTTGGTGCTCATTAAATACCAGTTGCTAAAAATTTTCAATATATCTCTTAGTAGAAGAATGCCATATCAAGAAGGAATTATATATATATATATGTATGTATGTATGCAGAAACTAAGAGAGTATCCAAATAAGAAACATGCCTTTCAAGAAATACTAAAGGAAGTTCTGCAGAAGGAAAGAAGAAAAAGGAGAAACAGAATTGGAGTAGAGAGTAAGAAATAAAAAGACAAAATGAGCAGAAAAAAATCAAACAAAATATGACAAACAAAAATCCAAAGAAAGCATGGCTAATATAAGTAATTCCTTGAAAGTAATAACACTGAATGTCAAAGGATTAAACATTTGTGTTAAGAGACACAGAATGGAAGACTGGATAAGAAAATAAGACCATCTGCATGCTGTCTACAAGAAACACATCTTAGAACCAGGGATTCAAGGAGATTGAAAGTGAATGGTATTTTTACATGTTCAATTTATATTTGTTGCAGTTGATGTACAGATATTGAAACATAGCTTTCGACCAAGATTCCATTTTGGTTTATATTATGGTTTATATTTGAGACTATACAATTTTCTAAATTTTTAATTATTTTATGTTTTATATTATGGTTTACATTTTAGCCTATAGACTTTTATACATTTTTGGTATAATTTAAGATGTCCTATATCCATCATTGCATGATCTTGTGGAACACTTCCCTTGCCCCACAGTTACCGTGATTCTATCAATTCAATACCTCTCTCCCCTTCCCCACAGTAACCACAGTGACAATCCTCATTACTTGAAGGACCATATTAACAGAGACTTGCAACAATGTTGAGGGCTTGACATACTCAACTGCTGTAATCCATTACCGCGAGCCACCAACTATCTCGAGAGACACAGTTCCCTCTGTTTGAGAACATCAGTCCTCCCCAGGATGTGGGTCCACCTTCACACTGATTGTATGGATCTCCACCCAATGATATAACCCACTATGACAAAATGAGCACTCACACACTTCCCAGAAGCCTGCCCTGTATCAGATGTACCCCCTTAAGCATCTTAAACCCTTAAAATTCTTTATTATGTTATCTAATGAGTTTTCTTAACATTATAGTTTCAACCACATAACTGACAATCTCCTATGTCCAAGTGTTCTCCCACCCTCCCCACAATTTTGTGGGCTATCTGACCCATCCTCCTATCCTTAGCCCCCGTGAAGCCCTCAAAGCAGGAAAAAAAGTGCAGCCTGACCAAGAATGGTGCCGCACACACAGAGAGCTGACACAACAAGATGATGCAAAAATAAATAAATAAATAAATAAACACAGATTCCCATACCTCTGACAACAACAGAAGTGGACAAAGAAGATGCAGCAAATAGACACAGAGAATAGACAACCAGGGTGGGGGGGAAGGGGAGAGAAATAAATAAATAAATAAATAAATAAATAAATAAATAAATAAATCTTTACAAAAAACATTTGTGAAGATGAAATTAATAATTAGAAAAAAAATAAAGGATGTAGACACTGGGAAAGAAATGAAAGAAATTGCCTTGCCACTGTACATACAGGGCAACACCTTTAGCAGTGATGAAAGTCAAAATGTCAAAAAGAAAGTTTTTTCCTTTTTTTCATTTACTGATACCCCAATTTATTTTTATATTAATTTTCTAAATTAGTATGTATTCTGTATTTAATATTTCAACTCATCACATTATTCCACATTACTATTAATGGAACCTGGCAATATATTAGGCTTCATTTTTTAAGAAGTTTTGACCACAGAGAGGTTCAACTATGGCAGGGGGGGAACACTGGTGTGGGGTGTTATTGATGGGATTCACATTTTTGGGAGGGAGGTCTCCTGGGCATGTATATAGGGTACATAAAAATATTTGGTTATTTTCATAGTGGTTATAGTTAAAAACAACAACCAAGGGAGTACTGAGTTCCTAGCTAAGGGAGATCTATCATATTACCCAATGGAACAGCAATAATCCCCCAAGTGAAATGTCAAAGACCAATAAAGAAGGATGGCCTGCCCAACAATGAACCACTGATACTGATTACTATGCTTATGGGCCTGTGTGTCTGAAATATGAATAAGACTTAGAGTTGCAGGGTGCCTAAGATTTACCTCCTGAGAGCCTCCATGTTACTCAAATGTGGTCACTCTCCAAGCCAAACTCAGCATGTAAATGTCTTACCTTCTCCCCAGCGTGGGACTGGATGGCTGGGAATGATCCTCCGTAGCACCAAGGGATTACTAACCATCACTAACTGGTGATGCAAATAGAAAGAGACCTTGAATAAAAGGATCAATTCAGACCAGCAGAATATCTCAGCCTCCATGTAATATCAGGTGTTAAAAACTGCTTTTTACTTAAATAAAAGCGGGAAATGGAAAGGAAAAATGAGTTTATATGGTAAAGAGGCTCCAAAAAAGTTGGGAGGTCATGAGAAGGGTCATGCTTACGCACACCTCAGCAGGGTCCCAGAGACAGCCAAAGTAGATCCAGGCCCACGTACTGGTTCTCCTGAAGACTACAGTGACCCATAGGTTCTATAGTCATGGCAGATGGTTCTGGAATTCAGTGCAATGTCAGTTGGCCCTACTTTGGAGTTTGTTTTCCTGAGGGTGATGGACTTGGACTCAGATATGACTTTTCTACACATGAATCTTATGTCACTTTTACTGAACCTGTGGTTGACTCTGGTTGGTGTATACTCAGGAGACCTGAATCTCCAGACTGTCCATGTGACAGCCATTCCCTGAGCCTCAATAGACTTGTAACTCCTACTCTCAGGTTTATTGGACTTACTTTGGCCAGGGAACAGGGAGGTAAAGAAGGTCTACTACAACACCAGGGAGCCAAGAGTGCCTACAAGTGTAAGCAGGAGAATTGTATCATTATTCAAGTGGAGTCCAAGCTCCCTCTCGATATTGAGGTGGAGTGGACATAACCACAGGATAGAGGAATAGATTATGGATTAGAGTAGACTTACTGATATTCTACTATGGAACTATTGTGAATAGTAATATAAGAAATTTTAACATTGATATGGAGAAAGTGGCCACAGTAGCTGCTGAGGGTAGGGAGAGGGAAGAAGAGATATGATGTGGGGGCATTTTCAGGACTTGGAGTTGTCCTGGGTGGTACTGCAGGGACAGTTGCTGGATATTGTGTGTCCTGCCATGGCCCACTGGGTGGACTGGGGAGCATGTAAATTACAAAGTAAACCATTATCCAGGTGTTGCAGCAATGCTCCAAAATGCATTCACCAAAGGTGATGAATGCCCCATGATGATGAAAGAAGTTGTTGATCTGGGAGGAATGGGGTGAGGGGTTTTGGGGGTATGTGGGGACCTCTTATATTTAAGAATGTAACATTTTTAAGAAAGTAAATAGAGAGAAATAAAACAAAACAAAAAAACAAATGAAAACAAAAAGAAACTCAAAAAACGAAAGTGAATGGCTAGAAAACAATCTTACAGGCAAACAATAACAATAAAAGGGCAGGAATAGCTATATTAATATCAGAAAAAGTAGAATTCAAATGCAAAAAAAAATTGTGAGAGACAAAGATGGACACTACATATTAGTGAAAGGAAAAATCTTTCAAGAAGAAAAAACAATCATAGATATTTATGCCCCTAAAAATGTGCCTTCAAATACCAGAGGCAAACTCTGGAAAAACTAAGTGAAGGAATAGATGTCTCTGCAATTACAGTGGGGGAATTTAATACACCAATATCATCTTTGGACAGAACATCTCAACAGAGTATCATTAAAGAAAAAAGACTTTGAAGAATATATTAGAGAACCTGGAACTAATAGATAGATACAGAACATTAAAACCAAACACAGCAGGATATACGATCCTTTCAAGGGCACATGGATCATTCTCCAAGATAGACCACATGGTAGGCCACAAAGAAAGTCTCAGTGAATTCAGAAAGATTGAAATCATGCAAAATAATTTCTCTGACCACAGTGGAATGAAGTTGGAAATCTGAAAGGGTCAGAGACCCAGATTTGGCACCAAGATATGGGTGTTAATCAACCACTCTTACAAAAACAGTTGGTGAAGGAGGAAATCTCAAAAGAAATCAGTAAATACCTTGAAACTAATGAAAATGATAACACAGCATATCAAAACTGATGGGATGCAGCAAAAGCTCTACTGTGAGGGAAATTCATAGCTATACATTCGTATAAAAAATAAGAGCTATACCTGAAGAACTAACTTCACACTTGGAGGAAATACTGAAAAAACAACAAACTAATACCAAATGAAGAAGAACGTAAGGAATAACAAAGATCATAGCAGAACTAAATGAAATAGAATTTAAGAAATCACTTGAAAAAATAAAACCAAGAGCTTGTTCTTTGAGATCATTAAAATTGACAAAACCTTAGCTAATCTAAGAAAGAAATAAAGAAAAGATGCAAATAAACAAAATAAAAAATGAGAAGGGGGATATCACCACTGATCCCACAGAAACAAAGATGATCAAATGAGGATACTTTGTAAAACTATATTCCAACCAGAGGGACAAGTTAGAAGAAATAGTCAAATTTCTAAAAACACATAAGTTGCCTACACTGAAGAAAGAAGAAATTGATGATCTCAATGAACCAATCACAAGTAAAGAAATAGAAGCAGTCATTAAATATCTAACAACAACGAAGAGTCCTGGACCAGTTGGCTTCAAAGGTGAATTGTCCCAAACATTTCAGAAAGAATTAACACCAATCTTTCTTAAATTCCTCCAAAAAATTGAAGTAGAAGAACATTGCTTAACTCATTCTATGATGCCAACATTACCCTAATACCAAAGGCAATTAAAGACACCAAAAGAAAGGAAAATTTAAGACCAATCCCTCTAATGAATCTAGATGTGAATATCCTCAACAAATTACTTGCTAGATGAAGAGATATGATGTGGGGGCATTTTCAGGACTTGTAGTTGTCCTGGGTGGTACTGCAGGGACAGATGGTGGACATTGTTTGTCTTACCAGGGCCCACTGGGTGGACTGGGGGAGAGTGTAAACTACAATGTAAACCACTATCCATGTGGTGCAGCATTGCTCCAAAATGTATTCACCAAATGCAATGAATGATCCATGATGATGAAAGAGGTTGTTGATGTGGGAGGAGTGGAGTGAGGGGTTTGGGCATATAGGGAGACCTCATATATTTTAATGTAACATTTAAAAGACATATAAAGACAGAGAAAAAAGCAAAAACATAAGCAAAAAACACATTAAACTAATTATAAAGTGTGACCAAGTGGATTTCATTCCTGATATGCAAGGATGGTTCAACATAAGAAAATCAATTAATGTAATACACCACATAAACAGACTGAAGGGGAAAAATCATATGATCATATCTACATATGCAGGTAAAGCATTTGACAAAATATACCACACTTTCTTAATTAAAACACTGCAAATGGTCTGAATAGATGGAAACTTTCTGACCATGATAAATGATATATATGAAAATCTCACAGCTAATATAATTTACAATGTTGAAATCTGAAAATCTTTCCCTCTAAGATCAGGACCAAGACAAGGATACCCACTACCACCCCTTCTATTTAATAATTTTAGAAGTACTTTCTCAAGCACTGAGACAATAACCAGATACAAAAGGCATCCAAATTGGAAATGAAGAAGTTGTATTTCATTATTTGCAGAAGACATGATCTTATACATAGAAAGTACTGAGAAGTCTACAACAAAGATTCTAGAACTTATAAGTGAGTTCAGTAAAGTTGTGTGATATAAGAGCAATGCACAAAAATCAGTAGCTCTTCTGTACACCAATAATGAGCAATCTGAGGAGGAAATCAAGAAACAAATACCATTTACAACATTAAAAATAATTAAATATGTAGGAATAAATTTAACTAAAGATATAAAAGCCTTATACACAGAAAACTATACAACACTACTCATGGCCACCAAAGAAGATCTCAATAAATGGAAGAATATTCCCTGTTCATGGATTGGAAGATTAATATTATTAAAATTTCTATTCTACCAAATCCAATCTATGGATTCAAGGCAATCCCAACAAAAGTAAACACAGCATTTTTTAATGTACTAGAAAAGCTAACTATGAAATTTATTTGGAAAGGAAATAAGCCCCAAAGAGCCAAAGACATATTGAAAAAGAAAAATGAAGTTGGAGGAATTGCACTACCAGACTTCAAAATATAATACAAAGCTACAGTAGTGAAAGCAGCATGGTATTGGCACAAGGATAGACACACTGACCAATGGAACCAAATTGAAAATTCTGATACAGATCTTCGCATATACAGTCATCTGGTATTCAACAAGGTCACCAAGTCCTCTCAACTGGGAAAGAATGACGTCTTCAAAAAATGGTGCCCAGAGAACTGGATATCCATATGCAAAAGAATGAAAGAGGATTGCCATCTCACATCTTATACAAAATTCAACTCAAGATGAATCAAAGACCTAAATATAAGAGCCAAGACCAGAAAGCCCTAGGAAAACAATGTAAGGAAGCAACTACAGGACCATGTACAGGGAAATGGCTTCATTAACTTCATGCCTAAAAGCATGAGCAGCAAAAGAACAAATAAATAAATGGGACTTCCTCAGAATTAAAGCTTTTTGCACCTCAAAGGATTTTGTCAAGAAAGTGAAAGGACAGCATAACCAACTGGAGAAAATATTTAGTAACCATATTTCTGATAGGAGACTTATGGCCTGCATATATAAAATCTCCTCTATCTTGAAAATAAGAAGACAAACAACTCATTTAAAAAATGGGCAAGAGATTTGAACAGATGCTTCTCCAAAGAAGAATTACAAATGACTAAAAAGCACATGAAAAAATGCTAAAAAATTACTAGCTATTTGGGAAAAGCAAATCAAAACTACAATGAGATATTATCTTACATAGACTGGCAGGTGTCAAAAAAAAAAAAACAGATTACAAGTGTTGGAGAGGATGTGGAGGAATGGGAACATTCATCCACTGTTGGTGGGAATGCAGTAGGATTCAACCATTCCTAAGGACAATTTGGCAGTTTGTCAAAAAGCTAGCTATAGCTTTGCCATATGACCCAGCAATTCCACTGCTGGGTATATAGCCAGAAGTACTGAAAACAAGGACACAAACCAATATATGCACACCAACTGTTCATAGCAGCATTATTCAGTGTTGCCAAAAGTTGGAATCAACCCAAATAACCATCAACAGAAGAATTGATAAATAAAATGTGTTATATACATACAATGGAATACTACTCAGCTGTAAAAAAGAATATAGTAGAAACACAGGGTATAATATGAATGATTCTTGAGGGCCTTATATTGAGTGAAATCAGCCAGGGATTGAAGAACAAATACTACATGACTTCTCTGATATGAAATAAGTAAACCAAGCTGTCTCAGAGAGCTATAGACTGGATGATAGGCTTAAAAGAAGTTGGATGAGAGAGGAAGGTTGCAACCTGATGCCTACATGGGTGAAATATATGATAAGCTGGGGGTAAGTATTTCTACATGGAAGAGATAAGATTGGGTCATAGGGATATCTTTGGGTGGAGCTTGGTGGCCTTGAGGTGGTCTAGGATTATATAGATGGGTCAGAGACCCAAGGAATTGGGGGGAGGCCTGGGAGGAACATTTGAACATGGGAGATTGTCAGGTATGTGGTTGAAACTATAATGTTGAGAAAATTCTTTAGAAAATATAATAAGGAAGAATTACCTGTTTAAGGTGATTAAAGGAGGGCATCTGCCACAGGGTCAGACTTCTAGGGAATGTGAGTGCTCATTTTGACACAGTGTGCTATATCACTGGGTAGAGAACCATACAATAAGTGTGAAGTTGTACTCACATCCTGGGGAGGCCTGATGCTCTCAAACAGAGGGAATTGTGTCTTTCCAGAGAATTGGTGGCCTCCAGTAGATTAGGGCATTCTAGTATGCCAAGTACTCAGCATTGTCGTAACTGTGAATCTGATCCTTCAAGAAGTAAAAATTGATTGCCACTGTGGGCCCTGAGAGGAGGGGGAGAGAGGAATAGAATAGATGTAAGGAGGGTAATTCGGGGGGTTATGGAAGTATTCCACAAGATCATGCAATGTTGGATACAGGCCATGTTAAATTACACCAAAAATGTATAAAAGTCTATAGACTAAAATGTAAAGCATAATGTAAAACACAAGGTAACTAAAATTTTAGAAAATTGTATAGTCAAAAATATAAATAACGATGTAAACCTAAGTGGAACCATGTTTGATAGCTATGTTTCATTATCTGTACATCATCTGCAGCAAATATAACATGAACATATAAAAAGGTTATTGATGGGAAAGGGTGAAAAGTGTTTGATGTTGGATATATAGGAGTACCCTATATTTTATATGTGTATTACTGTGATCTAAAACTTTGTCGAAGATTAAATTAGAAATTAGAAAAAAAAGAAAAAGAAAGGTTGTAGACATTGAGGTAGAAAGGAAAAAAAATGCCTTGCCACTGTACATACAGGATAACACCTCTTAGAGTTATGAAAGGTAAAATGTCAGAAACAGTTTTATGGTATTTTTTTTCATTTTTTAATACCCCAATTTATTTTTACTTAAGTTTTTCTAAATTAGTATATTCTATTTCAAATTTTTAAACCTATCATTACAATTTCATTTTCCTATTAATTGAATTTGGCAATACACTAGGTTTCATTTTTGAAGATGTTTTGGACCACAGAGAGGTTCAACTATGGCAGGGAAGGAACACTGGTGTGGGGTGTTATTGATGGGGGTCACATATGTGGGAGGGAGTTCTTCAGGGCATGTATATAGGGTACATAAAAATGTTCAGATATATGTTGGGTATTTTCTTAATAGTTACAGTTTCAAATGACTACTGAGGAAGTGCTGAGTTCCTAGCCAGGGGAGCTCTATCACATTCCAGAATGGAGCAGCAACAATCCCCCCTAGTGCAAGGGCAAAGATGAGTGAAGAAGGATGCTCAAGTAATAAGTCCTTGATACTGATGACTATGCTTAAGGGCCCGAGTGCCTGAAATTTGCACTAGGCCTGGAGCTGTATGGTGCCTAAGAGTTACCTCCTGAAAGCCTCCAAGTTGCTCAAATGTGGCCACTCTCTAAGCCAAACTGAGCCTGTAAATGCATTAACTTCCCCCAAATGTGGGACATGACTCTTGTGAATGAGCCTCCCTGACACTGAGGGATTCCTACCAATCACTAACTGGTGATGCAACTGGAAAAAGACCTTGAATGAAACGGGGACATGGTAAAGACAAGTGAGCTTATATGGCTAATAATCTTTGAAAAAGATTCAAGAGGTCATCATAGTGGTCATGCTTATGCACTCCTCAGCAGCATCCCAGAGACAGGCAAAGTAAATACAATCCCAGTTACTGGTACTCCTAAGGACTATGGAGACACACAGGTTCTATGGTCATGGAAGTTGTCTCTGGGGTTCAGTAACATTTCACTGGGCCCTACCTGGTAATTTGTTTTCCTGAGTGTGATCGAGTTGGATTCAGATGTGAACTTTCTACACATGCCTCCTCTATCACTTTTATTGAAACTATGATTGGTGCTGGGGTTGGTGTATACCAAGGAGACTTGAATTTTTGGACTTGTGGCAGTTGGGTCCTGAATCTCAGCAGAGTTGCAGCTCCTAATCTCCAGTTTGTTGGATTTGCACAGGTCGACTAACAGAATGGTGAAGATGCTCAGCCACCACTCCAGGGAACTGAGAGTGCTTCCCACTCCAAGGAGGAGAATCAAATCCATCAACCATGTGGGATCTAAGCCCCCTTTCCATATAAAGTTGGAGTGGACATCACTAACTCAGGTTCCACAGGATGGAGGAATAAAATATGAATTAGATTAAACTTATTGATATACCATTATAGAACTATTGTGACACTTTATGGAAAAAACTGTAGCACTGATCTGGAAAAAGTGGCCAAGGCAGTTGCTGAGGGCAGGGAGAGGGAAGTAGAGATGAGATATGGGAGTATTTTCAGGACTTGTAGTTATCCTAAATGATATTGTAGGGACTGATCCTGGAAATTTTATATCCTGCCATACCTCACTGAATGGACTGGGGAGAGTGTAAACTACAATGCAAACTATAACCCATGTGGTGCAGCAGTGCTCCAAAATGTATTCACCAAATGCAATGAATGTGCCATAATGATGAAAGAGGTTGTTGATGTGGGAGGAGTGGGGGCTGCAGTCTGGGGTATGTGGGAACCTCATATATCTTTTTTTCTTCTTTATTTTCTTTTAAATTTCACATTAAAAAAGCATGAGGTCTCCATATACCCACCACCCCACCCATGCCACCTCTCCCACATTAATATCCTCTTCAAAAATTGTGGCACATCCACTGCACCCATAGAATACATTCTGGAGAACTGCTGCAGCACATGGACAGTGGTCCACAGTGTAGTCCACGCTCTCCCCCAGTCCACCCAGTGGGCCACGACAGGACACACAACGTCCAGCATCCATCCCTGCAGCACGACCTAGGACAACTCCAAATCCTAAAGATGCCCCCACACCATATCTTTTCTTCATCAGCAGCAATGACCAGGGCCACCCTCTCCACATCACTACTACAGTTTCTTCCCTTACTAATCACAATAGTTCCCCGGCAGAACACCAGTAAGTCCACTCTAATGTATATTCTATTCCTCCATCCTGTGGACCTGGGATGGTTATGTCAAGTCCCCCTCTACATCAAGAGGGGGTTTAAATTCCACATGGATGATGAATGCAATTCTCCTGCTTGCAACTGTAGGCAATATTGGCTCCCTGGTGTTGTGGTTGACCCTCTACACCTCCTTGTCAGCTGGCCAGGGTAAGTCCAAGAAACCAGAGGGTAGGAGCTGCAAATCTACTGAGGATAAAGACCTAGCTGTCACACGGACAGTTCAGAGATTCAGGTTTCCTGAGTATATCCCAACCCAAACACCAATCACAGATCCATAAAAAGTAACAGAAGAGGCATGTGTGGAAAGGTTATATCTGAGTTCAACTCCACCACACTCAGGAATACAAACTCCAAAGTAGGGCCAGTTGACATGACCCTGAACTCCAGAGCCATCTGCCTTGACCACAGAACTGGTGGGTCACTGCAGCCCTCAGGAAAGCCAACACCTGAGTTTCCATCTACCTTGGCTGTCTCTGGTACCCTGCTGAGGCGTGTATAAGCATCACCCCCTGATGACCTCCCGACTTTTTTTTGGAGACTCTTAGCCATATAAACTCACTTGTTCTTTCCATTTCCCCCTTTTTATCCAAAGTCAAAAAGCAGTTTTTAACATCTGATACTATATGTAGGCTGAGATATTCTTCCAGTCTGAGTTGACCTCTTTGTTCATGGTCTTTTTGTAGTTACATCATCAGCTGGTGCTTGGAAGTAATCCTTTGGTACCAGGGAGGTTCATCCCTGGGAGTAATGTCCCATGCTGTGGGGAAGGCAAGGTATCTACATGCTGAGTTTGGCTTAGAGAGCTAATGCCAAAAGTTGGAAGTAATCCAAGGATCCATCAACAGATGAATGGATAAGGAAAATGTGGTATATGCATACAATGGAATATTACTCAGCTGAAAGAAGGAATGAAATATAGACACATGATACCATGGATGAATCTAAAAGACCATATGTTGAATGAAGTAATTTAGTAAAGGACAATATTGCATGACCTCAGTGATATGACCTAAGCGCATTGAGCAGATTCACTGAGATAGGAAGATAGGTTACCAGGAGATGGAAATGGAGTACAGAGTGAAGAGCCGATGATTGATCTGGACACAATCTATGACAAGCTGGAAGACGGAGTTTTGACAGTGGGTTAGGGTGATGGTGGTGCAGAGATGGGAGAAGGGTCAATGGAGCTGTAGTGTGAGGTTGAGCAAGGTTGGGGAGTGGGTTGTACTATCCATGGGTATCGCTTGAATTATTGAAGGGATGCATGGGAAAAGTTGCACCTGAGGCATGATTTTAGTGAATATGAATGTCTTCATCTTGTCATAGGGTGTTATTTCAGATGGGGAGATGCACAAAATAACCAAGAAAATATTAAACTCCTGTCCTCTCACCTGATAATATATTTTTGTCTTTATTTTTTTTGATGTTACATTAAAAAAAATGAGGTCCCATATACCTCCCACCTTCCTTACCCCATCCTCCCCCCATAACAACAACGTCCTCCATCATCAAGAGACATTCATTGCACTTGGCAAACACATCTCTGAGCACTGCTGCACCTCATGCTCAATGATCCACACTATAGCCCACACTCTCAAACAATCCACCCAGTGGGCAATGGGAGGACATACACTGTCAGGTAACTGTCCCTGCAGCACCACACAGGACAACTTCAAGTCCAGAACACACCCCCACATCACATCTCATCCACCCACTCCCTACCCCAGCAGCCACCATGGCCACTTTCTCCACACCAATGCCACATTTTCTTTGATTACTAATCACAAAAGTTCATAAATAGAATATCAGTAAGTCCACTCTAATCCATACTATATTCCTCCATCCTGTCGACCTTAGAATGGTCGTGTCCACTCCACATCTATATCAAGAGGGTGCTTAGATTCCAC
Organism: Dasypus novemcinctus; assembly: GCF_030445035.2. Classification (NCBI taxonomy): domain Eukaryota; kingdom Metazoa; phylum Chordata; class Mammalia; order Cingulata; family Dasypodidae; genus Dasypus; species Dasypus novemcinctus. The sequence goes on along the minus strand of NC_080704.1, from coordinate 122,700,908 downwards.
ATGGATGCTGGATGCAATTATCCTGCTTTCAGTTGTAGGCACTCTTGGCTCTCTGTTGTGGTGGTTGACCTTCTTCACCTCCATGTTAGATGAGTGGAGTAAGTCCAAAACAGCAGAGTGTAGTAGTTGCAAGTCTGTGGAGGCTCAGAGATTGGCTTTCACATGGTCAGTCCAGAGATTCATGTCCTCTGGGTATACACTAAACCCCAGCACCAACTACAGATCTGGTAAAAGTAACAGGAGAGGTTTGTGGACAAAGATCATATCTGAGTCCCACTCCATCACATAGAAACACATACTCCAAAGTAGGGCCAACTGACATGGCACTGAACTCCATCTGTCATGACCATAGAACCTATGGGTCTCTGTAGCCCTCAGAAGAATCAATACCTGGAGTTGCATCTACTTTATCTGTCTCTGGGATTCTGCTCAGGTGTACATAATGGCAACCCCTCTGATAACCTCTTGACACTTTTTGGAGACTCATAGCGATATAAACTCATTTGCCTTTTCCATTTCCCCCTTTTATTCAAGTCAAAAAGCACTTTTAACTTCTGGTATTATATGTAGACTGAGATATTCTGTTGGTCCGAGTTGACCCTTTTATTCAAGGTCATTTTCTGGTTACATCATCAGCTGGTACTTGGTAGTAATCCCTTGGCGCTAGGGAGGCTCATCCCTGAGAGTCATGTTCCACGCTTGGGGGAAGGAAATGCATTTAGGTGCTGGGTTTGGCCTCAGGACTGGCCACATTTGAGCAACACAGTCTCTCAGGAGGTAACTCTTAGGGAACCTGCAGGTCTAGGCCTTGTTCTTCTTTCTGGTGCACAGGCTTACAAGGATAGTCATTAGTATCAAGGGGTCATTGTTGGAAATTCCTTCTTTTTTGGTCTTTGCTGTTACACTTGGGGGATTGCTGCTGTTCCTTTAGGGACTGTGATGGAGCACCCCTGGTGAGGAGCTCAGCACTCCCTCAGTTGTTGTTATTAATTGTAGCCACTATGAAAATATCTAAACATTTTTATGTACCCTGGATATATGCCCTGGAGAACTCCCTGCCAACCATGTGTCTCCTGTCAATAACATCCCAAACCAGTATTCCTTCCCTGCCATTTTTGAACCACTCTGTGATCCAAAACTTCTTCAAAAAGGAAGCCCAATATATTGTCAGTTTCCATTAATAGTAAAATGTAATATAGTGATAAGTTTAAAGGTTAGGTATAGAATACATATTAATTTAGAAAAATTAAGGCAAAATAAATTGGGATATCAAAAAAATTAAAAAATGCAAAAGCTTTGTTTTTGATGTTTTGTCTTCCATCACTGCAATAAATGTTGTCCTGTATGCAAATTGGCAAGGCAACTTCTTCCATCTTTTCCTCAGTGTCTACGTCCTTTCTTTTTCTTTTTCTCCTAATTATTAAGCTTATCTTCACAAAAGTTTTAGATCACAGTAATTCATATATACAATATACAGTACTCCCACATATCCAACATAAAACCCTTTTCATTCCATAGCAATAATCTATTTACATATTCATACTATATTTACTGAAAATGATATACAGATATTGAGACAATAGCTTTTAAACAAGGTAACATTTGTGTTTACATTGTGGTTTATATTTTAGACTATGCAATTTTCTAAAAATTTAGTTATCTTATGTTTTACAATATGATTTACATTTTAGCCTATCAGCCCCTATATATTTTTGGTGTAATTTAGTGTATCTTATATTCATCCTTGAGTAATCTTGTGGAACATTTCTATTGCCCACACTGTTACATTGATTCCATCTATTCAATACCTCTCTCACCCTCCCCTTAGTGCCCACAGTAACAGTCAATTTTCATTGCTTGAAGGGACATGATCAGAGATACTTGCAACAGTGTTGAAGGCTTGACATGCTCAACTGCCCTAATGCATTGGGAGCTACCATTTCTCTTGAGAGATACAATTCCCTCTATTTGAGAACATCAGTCCTCTCCCAGGATGTGGGTATAACTTCACTCTTATTATATGTGTCTCTATCCAATGATATAACCTACTATGGTAAAATGAGCACTCACACACTCCCTAGAAGCCTGTCCTGCATCAGATTATCCCATTTACATCTTAAACAAGTAACGTTCCTTATTATATTTTGAAAACGTTTTCTCAGCATTATACTCTCATCCAAATACCTGATAATGTCCTATGATCGTATTTTCCCCTGACCTTCCCCTAATTTCCTGGGCAATATTACCAATCCTCTAATCCCTATCCCCCCTCAAGCCTGCAAAGCCCCACCCAAAGATAACCCTATGCCCCATTTTATCCCTTCCTTGTACAAATACTTACTTCCAGCTTATCAGAGATTTCACCCATGTAGTTGTCAGCTTACATACTTCCTCTACACCCCAATTTCCTTTAAGCCTATCAACCAGTCTCTAGCTGTCTGAGGCAGCTTGGTTTAATATTTCATATTATTGAGGTCATGTAGTATTTGTCCTTCAATGTCTGGGATGCTTCACTCAACAAAAGGTTCTCAAGATTCACCCATGTTATCACATGTGTTTGTAGCGTACTCATTCTTAAAGCTGCGTAGTATTCCATTGTAGGTATATACCATATTTTATATATTCATTCATCTGTTGATGGGCATTTGGGTTGATTCCAACTTTTGGCAATAGTGAACAATGCTGCTTTGAACATTGGTGTGCATATATCCGTTTGTGTCCTTGTTTTCAGTTATACTGGAATTGCTAGTTCAATGGCAAATCTATAGCTAGTTATTTGAAAAACCGCCAAAATCTCCTCCAGAGTGGCTGGATCCACCTGCATTCCCACCAGCAGTGGATGAGTGTTCCCATTCCTTCACATCCTCTCCAGCATTTATAGTCTTCTGTTTTTTTCATAGCTGCCAATCTTATGGGATAAAGATGGTATCTCATTGTAGTTTTCATTTGCATTTTCCTAATAGCTAGAGATTTGGAGCATTTTTTTCATGTGCTTTTTAGCCATTTGTATTTCTCCTCTTGAGAAGTGTCTGTTTAAATCTTTTCCATTTTTAAGTGTTTTTTTTTTTTGTCTTTTTATTTTCAAGATATAGGAGTTCTTTGTCTATTCAGGTTATAAGTCTCCTATCAGATATATGGTTACCAAATATGTTCTCCCATTGTGTAGGCTGTCTTTTCACTTTCTTGACAAACTCCTTTGAGGTGCATAAGGCTTTAAATTTTAGGAAGTCCCATTTATCTATTTGTTCTTTTGCTGCTCATACTTTTGGTATGAAGTTCATGAAGCCATTTCCTATTACAAGGTCTTATAGATGCTTCCCTACACTGTTTTCCAAAGTCTTTATGGTCTTGGCTCTCATACTTAGGTTTTTGATGCATCTTATGTTGATTTTTGTATAAGGTGTGAGTTGGTAATCCTCTTTCTTTCTTTTACATATAGACATCCATTTTCCAGGCACAATTTTTTGAAGAGGCCATTCTCTCCCAGTTGAGAGGGTTCGGTGACCTTATTGAATATTAGATGACTGTCCTTATGAGGATCTATATCAGAACTCTCAATTCAGTTCCATTGTTCTGTGTGTCTCTCCTTGTGTCAATACCATGCTGTTTTCACTCCTGTAGTTTTGCAGTATGTTTTGAAGTCAACTAGTGTGAGTTCTCCAATTTCATTTTTCTTTTTCAATATGTCTTTGGCTATTCGGGGTCTCTTTCATTTCCAATTAATTTTCACAGCTAGTTTTCTAGTTGTTTAAAGAATGCTGTGTAGATTTTTATTGGGATTGCATTGAATGTGTAGATCAGTTTTGGTAGGTTAGATATCTTAATAATATATAGTCTTCCTATCCATGAACAGGGGATATTCTTCCATTTATTTAGGTCTTCTTTTATTTCCTTGAACAGTATTGTGTAGTTCTCTGTGTGTAAGTTTTTTAAATCTTTAGTTAAATTTATCCTAGGTATTTGATTTTTTAATTTACCATTTTAAATGGTATCTGTTTCTTGATTTTCTCCTGAGGTTGCTCATTATTGGTGTACAGAATTGCTACTAATTTTTGCACATTGATCTTATAACCTGCAACTTTACTAAACTTTACTAAAACTTTATTAAACTTATGAGTTCTAGAGGCTTTGTTGTAGACTTCTTAGGGTTTTCTATGTTTAGGATCATGTCATCTGCAAACAATGAAATTTTGACTTCTTCCTTTCCAATTTGAATGACTTTTATATGTGGTTCTTGCCTCATTGCTTGAGCAAGTACTTCTAAGAAAGTGGTAAATAGAAGAGGTGATAGTGGGCATCCCTGTCTTGTTCCTGATCTTAGAGGGAAAGATTTTAGGATTTCACCCTTTTAAATGATGTTGGTTGTGGGTTTTTCATACCTACTCCTTATCATGTTCAGAAAATTTCCTTGTATTCCAATGTTTTGCAATGTATTTATGAAAAAAGCGTGCTGTATTTTGTCAAATGCATTTTCTGCATCCAAAGATATAATCATGTGTTTTTTCCCTTCAGTCTGTTTATATGATGTGTTACATTGATTGATTTTCTTATTTTGAACCATCCTTGCATACCCAGAATGAATCCCATTTGGTCTTGGTGTATAAAACGTTTAATGTGTTGTTGAATATGGTTAGCAAGTATTTTGTTGAAGATTTTTGCATCTAGGTTCATTAGAGAAATTGGTCTGTAATTTTCCTTTCTTTTGGTGTCTTTGTTTGGCGTTGGCACTAGGGTAATGTTGACATCATAGAATGAGTTAGGTAATGTTCCTTCTGTTTCAATTTTTTTGGAAGAGTTTCAGCAAGACTGGTATTAGTTTTTTCCAGAACGTTTTGTAGAATTCACCTGTGAAGCCTTCTGGTCCAGGGCACTTCTTAGCTGTGAGGTTTTTAATGACTTATTCTACCTATTTACTTGTGATTGGTTTGTTGAGATCATCAACTTCTTCTTTCATCAATATAGGCTGCTTATGTGTTTCTAGAAATTTGTCCATTTCCTCTGAATTATCACTTTTGTTGGAATATAGTTTTTCAAATTATCCTCTTATGATAGTTTTTATTTCTATGGGATCAGTGATGATATCTCCTTTCTCATTTCTTATTTTGTGTATTTCCATTTTCTCTCTTTTTTTCTTTGCTAGTCTACTTAAGGGTTTGTCAATTTTATTGATCTTCTCAAAGAAACAGCTCTTGGCTTTGTTTATCTTTGCAAGTGGTTTCTTATTTTCTATTTCATTTAGTTTTGCTCTTATGTTTGTTCTTTCTTTCTTTCTTTCTTCTCCCTGTGGGGTTACTTTGTTGTTTTTTTAAATAATTCTTCCAAATATGCAGTTAGTTCTTCAATTTTTGCTCTTTCATCTTTTTTGATGTATGAATTTATGGCTATAAATTTCCCTCTCAGTACTCCTTTAGCTGCATCCCATAAGTTTTGGTATGTTATGTTATCATTTTCATTGTAATCATGGTAGTTACTAATTTCTTTTGAGATTTCCTCTTTGATCCAAAGTTTTTCTAAGAGTGTGCTGTTTCATTTACATATCAGGTGAAATCTGGCCTCTGGCCCTTGCAGATTTCCAGCTTCACTCCACTGTGGTCAGAGATATTGTTTTGTATGATTTCTATCTTTCTGAATTCATTGAGCCTTTTTCTGTGGCCTAACATATGGTCAGTCTTGGAGAATGATCCATGTGCACTTGAGAAAAAAGTCTATCCTGCTTTATTTGGGTGTAAAGATCTGTATATGTCTATTAGGTCCAGTTCCTCTAATATGCTGTTCAAAGTTTTCATTTCTTTATTGATTCTCTTTTGAGATGTTATGTCCAAAGTTGACAGTGGTGAATTAAAGCCCCCAGTATAATTGTAGAGGCATCTACTCTTTCAGTTAGTTTTTCCAGTGTTTGCCTCATGTATTTGGAAGCACTCTTGTTAAGAACATAAATATTTATGATTTTTTCTTCTTCTTGAAAGATTATCCCTTTCACTAATTTGTAGTATCCATCTTTGTCTCTCACAAATGTTTTGCATTTAAAGTCTATTTTGTCTGATATTAATATAGCTACTCCTGCCTTTTTTGGATATTGTGTGCTTTTAAGATTGTTTTCCAGCCATTCCCTTTCAACTTCCTTGAATCCCTGAGTCTAAGATGTGTTTCCTTTTGACAGTATATAGATGGGTCATATTCCCTTATCCAGTCTTCCAGTCTGAATCTTTTGACAGGTGAGTTTAATCCATTGACATTCAGTGTTATTACTTTCAAGGAATTATTGATGTTAGCCATATTTTGTTTGGAATTGTTTTTGTCATATTTTGGTTGTTTTTTTTCCCTTCTCTTTATGTCTTTTTTGTTGCTCTTACACTCTCCGCCAAACTCTGCCTCACCTGTTTTTTTCTTTCTTCCTGCAGAACTCCCTTTAGTATTTCTTGAAGGGCAGGGTTCTTGTAGGCATACTCTTTTAATATCTGTTTATCTGTGAATATTTTGAACTCTCCATCATTTTTGAATGATAGCTTAGTGGGGTAGAGTATTCTTGTTTGGAAACTTTTTTCTTTTAGTACCTTGACTATATCATACCGCTGCCTTATTGCCTCCATCGTTTCAGATGAGAAACCAGCACTTAATCTTATGCAGCCTCCCTTTAATGTGCTGGTTCTCTTTTCTCTTGCTGCTTTTAGAATTTTCTCTTTGTCTTGAGCATAGGATAATTTGACAAGTGTATGTCTTAGGGTAGGCCTGTTGGTTTATGGTGTTTGGGGTGCATTGTGCTTCCTGGACACGTACATCCATCTCTCTGAGTAGATTTGGGAAGTTTTCAGTCATTATTTCCTCCAACACCCCTTCTTTCCCCTTTCCTTTCTCTTCTCCTTCTGGGATGCCTATAATACATATGTTTGCATGTTTTTGCATTGTCATTCAGGTCCCTAAGTCCTTCCTGGATTTTTTTCTATCTTTTTATCGATCAGTTCTACTGTCTGTTTGATTTCAGATGTACTGTCTTCCATGTCACTAATTGTCTCCTCTCCTCTGCCTCTTCTAATCTGCTGCTATTACCTGAGAGTGCATATCTGTTATATTTTTGCATATGTCTGCAATTTCTTCTGTATTCTCTCCAAGTGTTTTTTTCATATTGTTCATCTCTTCCTTTACTTCATTAAGTTGGTCTCTAATATATTTTTTTTTTCTTTTTTTTAAATTCTACTCAATTTATTCATTTTTTAAAAAAATATTACATTAAAAAAATATGAGGTCCCCATTCACCCCCACCACCCCCACCCTACCACTCTCCCCACAGCCACACTCTCCCCTATCATCATGACACATCTATTGGATTTGGTGAGTACATCTCTGGGCATCGCTGCACCTCATTTGACCTCTTATTTTTTTAATGTAACATTAAAAAATAGAGAGAAAAAATAAAGTAAAAATAAATAAATAAATAAATAAATAATAATAAAAATTAAGGTGAGGCAATGAGTGAGTCCTTATAGTGAAGAAATTCTCCCATTTAATAAAGAGTGATTCTTATTAGTGGGACAATAAAGACAATTCTCTCAGAGCATATAAATTCACTTATTGCTTTTATTCTATAATATCCAGTATTATAGTTACTATATACTGATCTTTATATTAAACACCAGGGATAAAATTATGAATAAGTAATAAGTAGACACTTGCCCTGCCCCTCAAAGAATACACATTCTAATAGATAAAAGAGATAGAAAACAGTCAATATACAATAAAGAATTATAAGTACTTTGATAGGGTGTATTCATCAGGATAGACCAAGTGCTGTATCAAATCTCAAGATCTCAGTGGGTTAAATTAATTAATGATTTTGCTCATTAAAGTCAAAGACCAATGTCATTCTATGGGGGATAACCAATATCCTGGTCCCATCAAGAATTTCAGGAGGGGAGCATCTCATGCTGCTCCTATCCCTTCCCCATCGTGGAGACCCATCAGAACCAAGTAAACAGACTGGGGCAGGAACAAAGCACAGACCTTAACACTTTTTACCTCCCACCAATAGTCCTTAGGCAAAGAAGGTCTGGGAATAGTAGTTCCAGTTGTGTTCCTTATGAAAGGAAATAGAGTTAATGAATAATTGCTGATAAATTAAACTAGTGATAACTATATAACTATTTAAATAGATGCAATTAGGAATGGCTAGAATAGCTGGAGGAACTCAATAGGCTAAAAGACATGTTTGCCTCAGATATAACTTATTTCTTCTTAGAATAGCAAGTGAGAATTACAGAAAACTGGAAACAGAGAAGTAAGTTGCAGAGGTTTGACAATTTTTATGAATTCCAAAAATATATACTGGATTGTGCTTATAAACTGATATGTTCCTCTAGGCATATTAGATTGCATTAACTTCAGAGCTTTTCTTTAACTTGATTAAATTATGATTGGGGCTTTGATTGGGCCATATCAGTAGGGCATTGAGTTTCTGACCCTTGGGTAGGCAGGGACTCACCAAGAAAAAGTCATGGCAGATGAGTTAGTTGGATTTTTAATGCTGGAGCCCTGAGAATCAAATACACAGAGAAACAGATACTTTAAGAAAGAGAGAAGGCTCCATAGACACAGCAGAGGCCCTGAGAAGAAAGAGTGACCGATAGTGTACAGGTGACCTGATTGAGAGAACAGATCAACTGAACCCAGAGAGGAATGAGCCCCCAGAAAGACATTAGATTTATTAAAGCCTACAGCTAGTATTAGAAGAAGCTGGGACCATGGAACCTTAAGAGGAAGACAGAGATTGAACCCTTCCAGATGTCAGCAGCCGTCTTGCTCCAACACGTGGCTACAGACATTTGTGAGGAAAGTAACTTATACTTTATGGCCTGGTAACTGTAAGCTTCTACCCTACATAAATACCATTTATAAAAGCCAACAGATTTCTGGTACTTTTCATCAACACCTCTTTGGCTGACTAATATAAAAATTAACTAGTAACTAATAACTAGATATCTAGAATAACTGGAGAAAGCCAAAAGGCTCAGAAAGATCATTTCCTCTCAACTTGAAAATTACCAATTTTAGCTTGAAAAACTATTGATAACTAGATGTAACTAGTATTAACTAGATAAGTGGTTAACTCCAGGTAACTAGAATAACTAGAAATAAGCAAAGAAACCAAGAAAACACAATCTATTTTAATTTCTTTCATTTGTTAGAAGACAGAGTAGGAACGCTATAGAATATTAAATACAAATTGAAAAATTGTATAATTAGTTAACTAATAACAAGCTAGATAATAGTTAGATATTTAGAGACAACCAAAACACAAGTGAGTTAAGAGGATCATAAACACATTCCACTCAAATCTAATTATACTATTTCATGTTTGAATGACCACTGATAACAAGATATAACTAGTAGTAACTAAGTAAATAGAGATAACTAGAATAACTAAAGGCCAAAAACCTGAAAAAAACAACCTCTTCTTAACTTTAATTTCTTATTCTCACTTTCTCAGTAATGCCCATTTCTAGGTTCCCTTATTATTGTAATATGTCCTCCATTAGCTTGCTTCATTGTTACATTAAACCCTGCCTAGTTCTACTGCACACTACTCAGATATCAAAGACCTATTTCTTGACTAGATGGCCACTTTCAAAATGTCTGCTCTATTGCTATTTGGAATCGAATACTGCTGGATTGGTGCTCACTGGCAGCAGGCCATAAAAGTCAGGTATGGGGAAACAGACTTGGCCCAGTGGTTAGGGCGTCCGTCTCCCACATGGGAGGTCTGTGGTCCAAACCCTGGGCCTCCTTGACCCATGTGGAGCTGGCCCATGTGCAGTGCTGATGCGCGCAAGGAGTGCGGGTCTGGACCATGGGCAGTGCTGATGCACGCAAGGAGTGCTGTGCCACGCAGGGGTGCCCCCGCGTAAGGGAGCCCCATGTGCAAGGAGTGCGCAGGGAAGGAGAGCCGCCCAGCATGAAAGAAAGTGCAGCCTGCCCAGGAATGGTGCTGCCCACACTTCCTGTGCTGCTGACGACAACAGAAGCGGACAAAGAAACAAGACGCAGCAAATAGACACAGAGAACAGACAACCGGGGGAGGGGGGGAATTAAGTAAATAAATAAATCTTTAAAAAAATAAAATAAAATAAAATTCAGGTATGGCGTGGGGTCCTTTTTGCACAAAAGGAGGGGGGACTGCTAGAATGCAGGATATATCTGAGCTTTTGCGGGAACCAGGAACCAAGAAGGCAACCCATTTGACAATGTCATTTATGACAAAGGTCAAATATTAGCCAGTACATGTTGTTTGCGAATGATAGAAACACAAATCACAGTCACTTGAAGAGAGAAATGAAATTATTAATTTGTATAACTTGAAAGTCCACGGTAGATCTGGAGGAGCTGGATCAGACACTCAAATGATGCTATCTGGAATATTGTTCTCCACCTTTTGCCTTTATTTTCATCTAACTGTTGGCCTCATTGTTTTCTACCAAGACAAATGTTACCATATGGCACTGATAATGACTGCCTGTGATACTCTCTCTTCTTCCAAGTTTATTGACCAAAAATCAAGACTCATTTTTCTCTAGCTCAAAATTAGAAACCTCATGGAAGGACTCTGATTGGCCAAGCAGGGTCACATGTTTGACACAGAGAAATTAGTGTGGTTAAAGGAATGGGTTTTTTTATATTTGAAAGTGCCTGGGTCAGAAACTCACCTTTGTGGCCAGTGAAGTAAAGTAGTATAGTTAGCAGCAGCTTCATCAGAATTTTAGGATTGGAATTGAGGAGGAGCAGTTCCCCAAAGGAGGGAGGAGCTGGTCAGAAAACAAACAACCACTACAGGATCCAATAACTTGTAATCAAATTCTTTAAGAAGAAGTGTCCTGACTCAGACCTCCATTCAAATGATCTTTCAGGTTTTGGTACACATTGGATCCAACTTCGTTCTAGGATGCTGCTTGTTGAATGAGAGCTATATTTAGAGTATTGGCCAAGAAGCCATAAATAATTATGACAGAAGCGGACACAGTTGGAATTGGAAAAATACAAATATGAAAACAAATTCGATGTGGAATGGAGTATTCTTGATCATGTGTTTCAATATAAAAGAAGTCCAATGAGTGCAGTAAGAAAACAAACACATCTTGTTATAGCAGGTATAGATGCACAGGCATTTCTCAAAGAACTGAGAATGATGTATGGAAGAGGAGTACAATGTAATGGGTTTGGTGTAAAAGTAGGACCCTCTAGATCCAGGAGATGAACTTGGACTATGCCTGGAGATTTAATAGTCAAAAACAATTAGGGAGTTGTATGTTTGTTTAAAGATAAATATTTGTACAACTTATTTGTTAATATATTTTATTAGAGAAGTTGTGAACTTGTAAAACAATCATGCAGAATTCTCATATATCACCACTCTACCAAAACCTTGCATTGTTTTGGAATGTTTGTTACAGGTTATGAAATAGCACCATCAAAATATTACATCTAAATATGGCCTATCTTAGATTTGGTATATATTTCCATATACTTTTATTATTAATGCCATATAATAGTATTGTACATTTGTTATAGTTCATGAGAGAATGCTCTCATATTTGTACTGTTAACCACAGTCCATCATCTACTACATGGTTCACTGTGTTATAAAGTCCTATGCTTTGTACAATACATCCAAAGTGTCATACAGTGACTCTCATTTTCATCACAAGTTGTGCAGTCATGGCCTCATTAAATTTTATTTTCTCATTAAATTTTTTAACATTTCCTTAGTCTGAAAGTAAAAATGCAATACACCCATAATACTGACACTTAGAACTGATACAGTACCTTCTTTGACATTGATGCAAGAATACTATAATATTGCTATTCACCATAGTCCAAAAGTAACAATAATTGTATTTTCCCATGCATCACCATATTCTTACCACATGTAATATTGATATATGTTTGTTCTAGTTCATAGAAGAACATTCTTGTACTAGTACTAGTAACCACAATCCTCATCCACCTCCAGGTAAACTATGTTGTATAATACCTGGATTATTCTCTAGCTTTCTTTCTTTTTTTACATACTATTTATTTATTTTTTATTTTTATTTTTAATTATCTTTTTAAAAGTTAATAGAACACACAAAATGTCACATTAAAAAACATAAGAGGTTCCCAAACACCTCACCACCCACACCCCACCCCATCAATTTTTTTATTGTATTTTTGAAGGTACATAGATCACGAAAAATGTTACATTAAAAAATGAGGTTCCCATATATCCCCACCCCCTCTCGCCTCACTCCTCACACATCAACAACCTCTTTCATCATTGTGGGACATTCATTGCATTTGGTGAATACATTTTGGAGCACTGCTGTGCCACATAGTAATAGTTTACCCTGTAGTTTACATTCTCCCCCAGGACATTCAATGTGTTATGGCAGGATATATAAAATCCAGTATCTGACCTTGCAATATCATTTAGGACAACTCAAAATCCCAAAAATGTCCCCACATCACATCTCTTCTTCCCTCTCCTTGCCCTCAGCAACTACCGTGGCCACTTTCTCCACATCATTGCTACAATTTCTTCATTACTAGTCACAATAACTCCATAGTAGAATATCAGTAAGTTCACTCTAATCCCTAACCTTTGGGGGGCAGGTACACCCCTCTCAGACCTGTGGAGTGCTGACCTTAACCACCATAATCCTTGGGGAATATGCTCCACCCTCTCTGTATGTTGGGGCAGCAAAACTCTCACAGAGTTTTTCTAGAGAACACATAGATCATTTTCCAGAATAGACTCCATGATAGTCTACAGAAAAAAACACAATAAATTCAGAATGACTGAAATTATACAAGGTAATTTCTCTGACCACAATGGAATGAAGCTGAAAATCAGTAAGGAGCAGAGAAACAGATTAGGTAAAAAGACATGGAAGTTAAACAACACAATCTTAGACAATCAGCAGGCCAAGAAAGAAATTGCAAAAAAAAAAAAAATCAGGAACTACATTAAAACAAAAATGGGAAGACATCATATCAAAATTTATGGAATGTAGCAAAAATAGTGCTAAGAGGGAAATTCATAGCCATAAATGCTTACTTTAAAAAAGAAGAAAGATCTAAAATCAATTACCTAATTGCACACCTGGAGGAATTAGAAAAAGAAGAAAAACTAGTCTGAAAGCAAAAGAAAATAAACGAGATTAGAATAGAGATAAATTAAATTGAAAATAAGAAATCATAGTAAAAATAAACAAAAACAAGCCCTGGTTCTTTGACAAGATTCATAAAATTCACACACCCTTAACCAAACTGAACAAAGGGAAAAAGAGAGAATATGAAAATACCTAAAATAAGAAATGATGAAAGGGATAGCACCACTGAACCCACAGAAATAAAGAGTATCTTAACAGGATACTTTGAAAAGTTATATGCCAACAAGATGGATAATTTAGAGGATATGGGAAAATTCCTAGAAACACACAAGCACCCTACATTCATGAAGGAAGAAATTGATGAAGTAAACAATCCAATCACAAATAATAACATAGAATTAGTCAATAAAATTCTCCCAAATATTTAGAGCCCATGACCACACATAATCATAATCACAGGTGAATTGTACCAAACATTTCAGAAAGATCTAACACCAAATGTATTTAAACTCTTCCAAAACCTAGAAGTGGTGGCAACATTGCTTAACTCATACTCCAATGGCAAAATGACCGTAATACCAAAGCCAAACAAGGATGACACGAGAAAAGAAAACTATAGATCAATATCTCTAATGAAACTAGATGCTAAAATCCTCAACAAAATACTGGCTAATTGTATTCAGCAACACATCAAACCAATTATACACCAAGATCAACTGGGTTTCATCCCTGTTATGCAAGGATAGTTCAACTTAGAAAATGAATCAATGTGTCACACCACATAAACAGAACAAAAAAAAAGTCACATGATCATCTCCACAGATGCAGAAAAACATTTGGCAGAATACAACACCAATTCCTGATAAAAAAAAAACACTTCAAAAGATAGGTATAGAAGGAAAGTTCCTCAACATGATAAAGTGCATATGTGAAAAGCCCAAAGCTAACATTATACTCAATGCTGAAATCCAAAAATACTTTCCCTCTATGATCTGGAAAAAGGCAAGCATACTGTCTTTCACTGCTCTTATTTGGCATTGTGTTAGAAGTACTTGCTCAAACACTTAGACAAGAAACATATATAAAAGGCATTTGAATAAGAAAAGTAGAAGCAAAAATTTCTCTCTTTATAGATGACATGATACTATACATAGAAAGCCCAGAGAAATGTACAATAAAGTTTCTAAACCTTATAAATGAGTTCAGTAAAGTTGCAAGTTGTGAGATCAATGTGCAAAAATCATGAGCATTTCTGTTCGCCAATAATGAGGAATATGAGGAAAAAATCAAGAAAAAAATCCAATTTACAATACCAGCTGAGAGAACCAAATAGAAAGGAATAAATTTGAGGATGAAAATGACTTGTATGCAGAAAACTATATAATACTGTTAAAGGAAATCAAAGAAGATCTAAATAAATGGAAAAATATTCCCTGTTCGTGGATAGGATGAATAAACATCATTAAGATGTTGATTCTACCCAAATTGATTTACAAATTTAATGCAATTCCAATAAAAACTACCACAGCATTTTTAACAAATGGGGAAAGGAAACAATAAAATCTATTTGTAAGGGCAAGAGGTCCTGAATAGCCAAAGACATACTGAAGAAGAAAAATGAAATAGGAGGAATCGCACTACCTGACTTCAAAACATACTACAAAACTATAGGGTTAAAAAATGCATGGTATTGGTACAAGGATAGACATTCTGACCAATGGAACCTAATTGAGATATCCAATATAGATCTCTGCATATGCAGTCAATTGATATTCAGCAAGGCCTCCAAGTCCATTCATCTTGGAGAAAATGGCCTCTTCAACAAATGGTGCTAGGAGATTTGGACATTCATATCTAAAATAATAAGAGAAGGAAACCACTTAATACCATGTAAAAGATTAACTTAAGTTGGATCAAAGATCCAATTATAAGAACCAAAGTCACTTGCCAGTGGGCCCTTCTTTGGAATTTGTGGTTCTGAGTATGACAGTGTTGGACTCAGTTTTGACTTCTCTACACAGGTCTCTTCTGTCCCTTCTATTTGAACCTATAGTTGATGCTGCAGTTGAAAGGTGTGCATCCAGAGACTTAAATTTTGGGGCAGACCATGTGCCAGCTGTCTCCTGAGCCTCAGCTGAGTTGCAACACCTTCTTTCTAATTCATTGGATTCACCTAGGACAACTATCAAGGAGATGAGGATGGATAACCACCATAACAAATAACCAAGGGAGTCTAAAACTGCAAGCAAGAGAGTACAATCCATCATCTATATGGGATCAAGGCCCCCTCTTAATTAGAGGTGGAGTGGGCAACACCATCCCAGGATCCTCAGGTTTGGGGAATAGAATATGGACTAGAGTAGACTTACTGGTATTCTACTATAGACTTATTGTGATTCTAGCAGTGAAAGAAATTATATCATTGATGTGGAGACATTGGTCACTGGAGATGGGCATATAAGAATCCCATAAACTTTTCGTGTAACATTTTGTGTAATCTAAGTATCTTTTTAAACAATAAATAAATATATTCATTTTTTAAAAAGAGCCAAGATCACAAAGATCTTGGAAGATAATGTACAGAAGCACCTACAGGGTCTTGTATTAGAAAATGGTTTCAAGAACTTTACTCCCAAAGCATGAGCAATGAAAAAAAATAGATAAATGGGACCCCCTTAAAGTTAAATTTTTTTGTACCTCAGAGGAGATTGTCAAGAAAGTGAAAAGGCAGCCTACTCTATGTGAGAAAATATTTGGTAAGCATATTTCTGATAGGGGCCTAATATCCATCATATATAAAGAAATTCTACACCTCTAAAATAAAAATGTAAACAACTCATTTTAAAAATGTACAAGAGATTTGAATAGACACTTCTCCAAAAAAGAAATATAAATGTCAAACAGGACATGAAAAGATGCTCAACATCAAAAGCTGTTAGGGAAAATTAAGGGGGAAATGGAAAGGACAAATGAGTTTACATGGCTATGAGTCTCAAAAAAAGAGTCTGGAGGTTGTCAGAAGGATTGCCCTTATGCACAACTGAGCAGAGTCTGAGAGACAGATAAAGCAGATACAACCCCCAGATATTGGTTCCTTTGAGGGCTAAAGAGACCCATGGGAGTTATGGTCATGGCCGATGGGGTTAACTACCAGGTCAAGATGGCCCCTCTTTGGAAATGGTGTTTATGTGTGATGAATCTGGACTCAGATGGGATCTCTCTTCATAAGACTTTCATGCTAAAGTGCTGGAGGTGCAGTTAGTGTTGGGGTTTAAGATATATTTAGGGGAATTGAATCTCTGGACTGACAATGTGATAGCCAGGTCCTGAGCCTCAACAGACTCCAGCACCTACAATCTGATTCATTGGACTCACCACACTCAGCTAAGGTGGACTTGAAGAAGGACAACCACCACACCATGGAGCCTAGAGTGATTACAACTGAAAGTGGGAGGATTGCATCCAGCATCCATGTGGAATCTGAGCCTCCTCTTGACATAGAGGTGCAATGGACACAACCAATCCAATGTCCACATAGAAAAGGTGGCATTGGATTGGGAAAAGTGGACATGGTGGCTGATGGGTATGGGGAAAGGCAGGAAGAGATGAGAGGTGGAGGCGTCTTTGGGACATGGAGCTGCCCTGGATGGTGCTTCAGGGGCAATCACCGGACATTGTAAATCCTCACAGGGCCCACTGGATGGAATGGGGGAGAATATGGGCCATGATGTGGACCATTGACCATGAGGTGCAGAGGTGCCCAAAGATGTACTAACCAAATGCAATGGATGTGTCATGATGATGGGAATGAGTGTTGTTGGGGGGGGGGGAGAGGTGGGGTGGGGGGGTGGGGTTGAATGGGACCTCATATATATATATTTTTTAATGTAATATTATTACAAAGTCAATAAAAAAATATCTGTAAAAAAAAGTTCTGGTGTAATTTTTATCAGGATTGCATTGAATCTGTATTTCAATTTCAGTTGAAATGATTTCTTAACAATATTTAGTCTTCCCATCCATAAACATGGAATGTTCTTCCATTTATCTAGGTCTTTTTAAATTTCTTTATCAATACATTGTAATTTTCTGAATAAAAGTTATTTACATCTTTGGTTAATTTTTTTCTCAGTATTTGATTCTTTAAATTGTTATTGTAAATGGAATTCTCCTGACTTATTCCTCAGATTGCTCATTACTATTGAATAGAAACACTACTGATTTTTGCATATTAATCTTGTATCCTGCGACTCTGCTGAACTCATTTATTAGATCTAGCAGTTTTCATGTACATTTTTCAGGACTTTCTATGTATAGGATCATATCATCTCTGAATCGAAAAGTTTTAGTTCTTTCTTTCCAATTTAGATGGCTTTTATTTCTTTTTATTGCCTGATTTCTCTAGCTAGTACCTCCAGCCCTATATTGAACAGCAATGATGTCTGTGGGCATCCTTGTCTTCTTTCTAATCTCAAAAGAAATGCTTTCAGTCTTTCACCATTGAGCACAAAATAAGCTGCGGGTTTTTCATACATGGCCTATATCAAACTGAGAAAGATTTCTTTGATTCCTATACTTTGTAGTATTTTTGTTAAGAAAGATTCCTATATTTTGTGAAACACCTTTTTATGTCAATCAATAGGATCTTCTGATTTTTCTTCTTTGATTTATTAATGTGGTGTATTATGTAAGTTGATTTTCTTGTGTTGAACCAAGCTTGCATGTCTGGTATAGAACCCACTTGTTCATGGTGAATAATTCTTTCAATGTGCTATTAGATTTGATAGCAAGTATTTTTTTGAGGTTTTTTGCATCCATATTCATTGGGGAAATGTGTCAGTAGATTTCTTTTTTTGTAATATATTTATCTGGCTTTAGTATTACAGTTCACAGAATGAGTTTGGTAGTATTCCTCCTTTTCCAAATTTTGGAAGAGTTTGTGTAAGATTTATATTAAATGCTTGGTAGAATTCACCTGTGAAACTATCTGGTCCTGGGCTTTTCATTTTAGGGAGTTTAATAACTTTTTCAATCTCTTTACTTGTGATGTGTTTGTTGAAGTCTTCTCTTTCTTACGGGGTCTGTATAAGTTGTTTGTACGTTCCTAGGAATTTTTTTCCATTTCATACACATTATCTAGTATGTTGGCATACCATTATTCATAGTATCCTCTTACGATCTCATATTTCTTTGGGTTCAGTAGGAATGTTCCATTTTCCATTATTTAAAAATTTTATTTATTTAAATATTCTCTCCTTTTTCTTTGTCAACCTGGATAAGTATTTGTCAATTTCATTAATCTTTTTGAAGAACCAACTTTTGATTTTGTTAATTCTCTCTACATTTTTTTGTTCTCATTTTCATTTATTTCTGCTCTGAACTTCATTTCATTCCTTCTGATTCCTTTAGGAATATTTTGCTATTCTTTTTCTATTTCCTCCAGCTGTGTAGTTAGGTCATTGATTTTAGCTCTTTCTTCTTTTATAATATAAGCATTGAGAACTACAAATTTCTCTCTCAGCATTACTTTCACTGTATCTTTTTTTTTTGAAAGTTATAACACAATTTATTTTACAACAGTATCAGAAAGAATAAAATACTTACAAAGAAATTTAACCAAGGAGGTGCAAGATTTGTTACCTGAAAACTACAAACCATTGATGAGACACATTCAATGAGGGGGACCTGGGAAGCCATTTTAGGAATTAACATGAATGAAAACTTATGAATGAAGCTTTTGACTCACTATGGACAGGGCAAGAGTTGTCCCATGGCCAGCGGAGCTTCCCAGGACAGTCCTGCAGAATGAAGCACTTGCCCACATGGAACAGGGCAACTAGGTCTCAGGGCCCACAGGGAGGTCTTCTCCACTGGGTCTGAGGTTCAGTCGGGTCAAAATGATGGCTCAGTTGTCCTAAATGATATTGCAGGGACAGACGCTGGACATTATATATCCAGCCATAACCCACTGAATGGACTGGGGGAGAGCATAAACTACAATGTAAACCATGATCCATGTGGTGCAGCAGTGCTCCAAACCGCACTCACCAATTGCAATGAGTCACAATGACGAAAGAGGTTCTCGAGGTGGGAGGAGTGGGGTGAGGGGGGACGGGGGAATAGGGGAACCTCACATTTCTCGAACATAACCCTTTTATGATCTAAGTATCACTGTATCTTATAGGTTCTCATATGTCGTGCTCTCATTTTCTTTCATCTTGATATGTTTATTGATTTTCTCAAAAAATTTCTCTTTGACCCACTGATTATTTAAGTGTGTGTGTTTAACCTCCATATATTTGTGAATTTTCAATTTTTCCATCTGTTATTGATTTCCCGTTTTATTCCATTATGTTTCTAGAAAGTGCTTGGTATAATTTTGATCTTGTTAAATTTATTGAGATCTGATTTGTAACCCAACATATGGTCTATCCTGGAGAATTATCCAAGAGCACTTAAGAAGAATGTTTATCTTGCTGTTTGGGGTGCAATATTCTGTATCTCTCTACTAGGCTTTGTCTGTTTATCAAATTATTCAAGCTCAGGTTTTCTTTATTGAACTTATACCCAGATGTTCTACCCAATGCTGAGACTGGTGTATTGAAGCCTCCAAATATTATTGTAGAGACTTTATTTCTCTCTTTAGTTTTGCCAGTGTTTGCCTCATGTAATTTGGGGGATCCTGGTTAGGTGTTATTAATATGAAATGTCCTTTTCCTTGTCTCTAATAACAGTTTTGCTTTTAAAGTCTATCTCTTCCAATAAAAGTTTTGCAATTAAAGTTTATTTTCTTCCAAGTATAGCTATTACAGGTTTTTTTGTGTGTTTTTGGTTTTGTTTTTGGTTTTGGTTACTGCATTTGTGAAATATCCATTTCATGCATTTCATTTTCAATCTATTAGTATAATTTTGTCTCAGGAGAGTATTTTGTAAGCAGCATATAGAGGGCTCATATTTTCTTATACATTCCACCAGCCTGTGTCTTTTGATTGGGGAGTATAATCTATTAACATTTAATGCAATTACAATAAAGGCAGTTCTTAGTTCACCCATTTGGGTGTTTTGGTTTTATCTGTCATATTTTATTTTCACCACTCTTTTTACACTTTAACTTATTTTTTATTTTCTTTTTCTTTTTTCTTTTAAACTGTTTTATTGGTGCATATTAGCAAAGTTTACAATCTATCCAAGTGTACAATCAATGGTATTTGGTATAATCACATAGTATTGCATTCATCAATTCAATCATTATTAGAATACTTTCATGATTCCATTATTAATAGTAATTATAAACAAAAAACAAATTAAAAATGTACCCCTTAATATTCATCTCTTAGTATCTCTAAACTTCCCGTGCCATACTGCTATTTCCTTTCCATCTCTCTAATTTATTTTATACATTCATATTTTCCTATTCTTAAGCAATTTTTTTCAATTTTACTGGTACATTTTAATAAAGCATGAATCCACCCAAAGGTTACAATCAATGGTATTTGGTGTAATCACATGTCTGTGCATTCATCACCCCAGTCACACCCAGAGTACTTTCATTATTCCAATAATAGTAAACAAAAAAATAAACAAACAAAGCTCATCACCTCTCAATCTCTCTATACCTCCCCTGGCATACATACTTGCTTGCTATTCTTTTTCCATCTAATATATTTTTATTTATATTTTGTAAAAACAGTCATATATGTAATATCACTTATATCCATGTTTTACATGAGGTTTTACTATCTTATACAGTCCCATGTTACAGTTTTTAGTTTTCTTTCTAATGATATACATCACATGTTGTTTTGATGGAGAAAAGTTGCATGGTGGTATATTCTTTTACTGATATAATTTTCATTTCTACACTCCATCCAAGTCCCTCTTGCCTGTATGTTCCATTAGGCTGTACCATTCTTTTCAGTATTTTCTGCAATGCTGATCCTTCAGTAGGACTGGGTAATTTTCAGCTATTATTTCTTCAAATATTCCTTTTGCTCCTTTTCCCTTCTCTTCTCTTTCTGGGACACCCACAACATATATGTTTGCATGTTTATTGCCATCATTTATTTCCTTCAGACCCTGTTCAATTTTTCCATTCTTTTCTTTATCTGTACGTTCAATTTTAGAAGACATGTCTTAAAACCTACTTGTCTTTTCTTCTGTTTCCTCAAATCTTCTTTTATATGCCTCCAGTATATTTTTAATTTCATTTATTTTGCCTTTTATTCCCATAAGATCTGCTATTTTTCTATATGTGCTCTTAAGTTCTTTGTGCTCACCCATTGTCTTCTTAATATCTTTAATCTCTTTAGCCATCTCATTGACTTTATTAAGGAGATTTGTTTGGACATCTATTATTAGTTGTTTCAACCTTTTTATGTCATCTGGAGACTTATCTCTTTACTTTGACTGCCCATATCTTCCTGTTTCTTTTTATGGATTATAATTTTTTGTTTGTGTCTTGACATTTGGCCTACCAGATATATTTATTGTGAGTGCTATTTCTCTCTTTAGTTTTGGGTGTGCTTTCTCCCTTGCTGATTTTGTACTAGGATGTATTTTATACCGTAAGCTCTGGAGGCTGATTCTGCCCATGTTGTCCCAGAAACCAATGACTCTTCTCCTACCTTTCTTCTCTGCCAAGGGTAGGAAAGGAGCAGCAACTGTGTTTGGTAACTTAAACCATGCATTCTAAAGAGATTGTAGCTGCCTGTAGAGACTGAAGAATTTTCATGGCCCTTCATCCTCTGCCTAGGGAGAGGATGGAACTGCAGCTGTGGGCAGCAAACTGACCATAGTCACCCAGATAGCCTGGAATAGCACTGGCCCTCCTTTTCCCATGCCAGGAACAGGGATGGACCTTCCTGTATGTTCAGCAATAGAATTCATGTGGGGCGAAAGCACCTGAAGTTTTCATGAGGGGCTGAAAGAATACTGTCCCTTCTACACTTTAAAGTATGAGGATGGAAATACAGGCACATGACAGATCAGTTCATGCAGGCCAAAAGTGCCTACAGTTTCCCAGAGTGGCTGAGGAAACAGTTGCTCTCCTCTACTATTGAAGGTGGAGGTGGAGCCACAGGCACCAGTCTAGTCCATACAGGTTGAAAGTGTCTGCCATTGTCTGGAGAGGCTGATGATACATGAGACCCTTCCTATCCCTCTGGTGGGGTTGGGGGTAGATCCACAGGCACCCGACAGTCTAGTTCATGGAGGATGAAAGTTCCTGCTATTGGCTAGAGAGGCTGAAAAAATCAGTTTCCCTCCTCTCTTATTGGGGTTTGGGACAGAGCCACAAGTGTTTGGCTATTCAGTGAGTATAGGCTAGAAGCACCTGCAGATGTACAGAGAAGCTGGGAAAACACCACTTTCCTCTTGTCTTATCAGAGGAAATGGAGCCACACGCATCCAACAGACCAGTTCATGCAAGCCCAAAGTGCCTGCAGTTGTCCAGATAGGCTGAAGAAACACCAGCCCCCTCTGTGCTATGGGGGGCCAGGGTGGATACTAGTTGCTTAGTAAACCAGTCCATGGAGGGGCATGACAGACCAGTTCATGCAGGCCAAAAACACCTGCAGTTGCAAAGGGAGGCTGAGGGAACACAGCTTCTCTCTTACCCTGTTTTTAGTCAGGGGTGGAGCTACAGGTGTCTGAGTACCCAGTCTGTGCAGACCAAAAGCACCTGCAGTTACACAGAGAGGCTGGTGCAGCTCACCCCAGCTTCCTCTCTGCCAATGATGGGGCTGGAACTCAGGCCAGAGCTGCTATCTGAATATGATGAAAAGAAGCTTGTCCTCAACATGACTGTGATTTTCAATCAGCCCTGCTTCTCCTCATGCTAGGGGTGAAATTAAAATGACAGCTACTGGGCTCTTTACAGCATGGACAGTTTCAAACTTCAGCTGTTCTGAGGACTATACTTTAGTCAGCTAAATTTATTAAATAGCTGAAGTTGGTGCTCAGATTTCTCTCCCTCCCCCATTTTTGGGAAATGGAGCTTCCAACTCCAGCTACAGAATAGCTCCCTAGGTGGCTTGCATTGTCAGTGGAGGATACAGACTGGCTTCCATGCAGTGGAGAGTTCTAGTCACAGATTCTCAGTGCAGATTGGCAGTTTCATACTTCCATTCTTTCAAGGATGTTGCAGTATGCTCTTCTGGTCTCCTGGAGCCCTAAAACAGGTCCCTTAGATAGTCTGGGTGATTACTGTCTGGTCAGATGAGTTAAATCTTATAGTTCCTTACTCTTCTGCCTACGTTGTTTTTAAAATTTCATTTATGTGTTAAACTTCCTTAATGTGATAACTGTAGTCTGATTAGGTAAGATAATGCCCTTGTTCTTACAAAATACTAAAATATTTAGGTGCAAAGGGACACAATGTCTCCAACCTACCCTCAAATGTTTTGGGAAATTGGGGTATATACATATATGTATGAAGAGGGAGAGAATGAAAAAGCAAGGGGGACAAAATATAAAGAGCTGGTAAATCTTTTAATGTCTATATGAGGATCCTTGTGCAAACTCTTAAAATTATATAAAAATAAAAGTTATAAAAAATTTTAAAAAATCATTTATGGAGGTTAGGCAAGGTAGCATCAGAGTAAGGGCACCTACATCCTCTCTCCTACAAAAAAAATGTCTGAGGGGGAAGAAAATCCTGTCTAACCGAGATGTTTTGGGAACCCTCAAAGCAGGAGACTTCTGGACATTGATATGGAGAGAGTGTGGCAAAAAGAGTGTTTGCCTAAGGTATTGCTGGTTTGTTTCTTGTTTGCTGTGCTTCCCCATCCTCAATTTTCTTTTTTCTGTGTGTACTGATTTTGGCTACCAATGCTCTTTTCTTCCTACATCTTTCTGTCTTCCACCTTCTGTTGGTGCTGTTACATTGTACCTCTCTTTATTCAGCCCTGAATATTTCTGGCTTTTTATTTCTAACACTTCTGTTCTGTATTCTATCTTTTATTAACTCATTACGTTATTTTCCTTTCTTTTCTCTTTCCTCTCTCCTGATCTTATTGGCATTTTAGTTTATACTATATTTTTCTCAATATACAGTATCCCATTTCATTGTAGGTACTCCAGTTTTTTATTCCTATAACTACACACTACTTACAAGAGTTTAATATTCAATCTCCCTGGTCTTATATGGTTCTTCTTCTAACATTTACTATCAATACAATTATTATAATTTTTCTTTACTTATTTATTTTGCTTTCACTGGTCCTAATGTTTTTCCTGCAAGGGAACTCAGACAAAAACAAAGAAATAGGGTAAGAAGAACAAAGTGTCAAAGAGATAACTTACACACAAAAACAACACCTAAATAAAACCTGAGGCTGGAGGGAGAAGCAAATCAACTAAACAAACCCATTAAGATAAATTGATGACCAGACAGCAATGAAGAATTACAAGCCATACTAATAATCAGGAAGACCTGGCCCAAACCAGTGAACAAGCTAAAAACCAAGAAGAGGAGTAGAACATCAAACAACTAATCAAAGCTGTCCAAACAAATATGATGGACCAACATAATGAAGAGAAGAAGGAGATAAAAGATATTAAAATAAAAACAAAAAACACTTGGAAGGTATACTGAAGAAATTGTAAACATATGCAAAAAGATAATGGAAATGATGATCATGAATGACACACTCCAAGATATTAAAAATACACTGTCAGCAAATAGCAGCAGATTTGAAGAGGCAGAGGAAAGAATTAATGATGTGGAAGACAGTTCATCTGAAATCAAAGATTGTAGAATTGATAGATAAAAAGATAGAAAAAATCCAGCAAGTACTTAGGGATCTCATAGACAATGCAAAACACAGAAATATATGCATTATAGCCATTCCAGAAGGAGAAGAGAAGGGAAAGGGGACAGAAAGAATGTTGGAGGAAATAATCACTGAAAACTTCCCAAATCTATTGTGGGAGATGGATGTACATGTCCAGGAAGCACAACACACCTCAAACAGTGTAAATTCCAAAAAGCATAAACCAAGACATATACTTGTCAAAATACCAAATGTTTAAGACAGAGAGAAAATACAGAAGGTAGCAAGAGAAAAGAGAACCATCACATGAAAAGAAAGCTCAATAAGATTAAATGCTAATATCTCATCTGAAACAATGGAGGCAAGAAGGCTGTGGTATGATGTAGTCAAGGTACTAAAAGAAAAAAATTCCAGCCATGAATACTCTATCAAGCAAAGCTGGCATTCAAATATGATGGAGACTTCAAAATATTCACAGATTAACAGAAATTAAGAGAGTATGCCTAAAAGAAACCTGCATTTCAAGAAATACTAAAGGGGGTTCTTCAGGAGAAAAACAAGAAAGACAGAGTTGGAGGAGAGTGTAAAAACAACTAAAAAGACAAAAAGAAATTAAAACAACATATGACATACACAAATCAAAAGAAAATATGGCTAATGTAATTAATTCCTTGAGACTAATAACACTGAAGTCAATGGATTAAACTGACCTGTGAAGACACAGATTGGCAGAATGCATGAGGAAATATGACTCATCTATATGCTGTCTATAGAAAACCCACCTTAGACTCATGGATTCTAGGAGATTGAAAGAGAATGGCTGGAAAATAAATATACAACAAACAATAACCAAAAAATTAAGGCAAGAGTAGCTATACTAATAAAAGATAAAATAGACTTTAAATGCAAAACTATTGTGAGAGACAAAGATGGAAACTGCATATTAGTAAAAGGGATGATCTTTCAAGAAGAAAAAACAATCATAAACATTTATGCACCTAACCAGGGTGCCTCAAAATATGTGAAGCAAACACTGGAAAAACTAAGTGGATAAATAGATGCGTGTACAAGTACAGTGGGGGATTTCAATACACTACTAAAATCATTAGAAAGAACATCTCAAAAGAGAATCAATAAAGAAGTAAAGATTTGAATAATATATTAGGGGATCTGCACCTAATAGACATATACAGAACAATACACCCAAATACAGCAGGATATGAATTCTACTCAAGTTCACATGGATCATTCTCCAAGACAGACCACATGCTATGCTACAGAAAAATTCTCAATGAAATCAGAAAGATTGAAATCTTACAAAATAATTTCACTGACCACAGTGGAAGGAAGCTGGAAATCTGCAAGGGCCAGAGAACGAGATTAGACACAAAGATATGGAAGTTAAGCACCATACACTTAGACAGCCAGTCAGTCAAGGAGGAAATCTCAAAAGAAATTGGTAACTAACTTGAAAATAATGAAAATGACAACACAACATATCAAACTAATGGGATGCAACAAAAGGTGTAATGAGAGGGAAATTCATAGCTGTGAATTCATACATCAAAAAAGAATAAAGAGCTAAAATTGAAAACCTCTTTGCACACTTGGAGAAATTAGTAAAAAAAACAACAAACTAACCCCAAAGGAAGAAGAAAGAAAGAAATAACAAAGATCAGAGCAGATCTAAATGAAATAGAAAATAAGAAGGACTAGAAAAAATAAATAAAACAAAGAGTTGGTTCTTTGAGAAGATCAATAAAATTGACAAACCTTTCGCTAGACTTATCAAAGGAAAAAATGGAAAATAAGAAATGAGAAACAAGATATCACCACTGACCCACAGAAATAAAGACTTTCAAAAAAGAGTACTTTGAAAAACTATACTCCAATAAAAATGACAATTTAAAGGAAATGGACAAATTCCTAGAAACACATAAGCAGCCTATATTGATGAAAGAAGAAACTGATGCTCTCAAAAACCAATCACCACTGATTATGAGTAAAGAGATAGAATTGGTCATTAAAATCCTCACAACTAAATAGAGCCATGGTCCAGATGGCTTCACAGGTGAATTCTACCAAACATTTCAGGAAGGATTAATACCAATATTGCTTAAACTCTTCCAAAAAATCAAAGTAGAAGGAAAATTGCCTAACTCTTTCTTTGATGCCAACATTACCCTAATACCAGAGCAAAACAAAGACACCACAAAAGGAAGACTATAGGCCAATCTCTCTAATGAACCTAGATGCCAAAATCCTCAAAAAATACTTGCTACTGGAAAACGGACTTTGGCCCAGTGGTTAGGGCGTCCGTCTACCATATGGGAGGTCCGCGGTTCAAACCCTGGGCCTCCTTGACCCGTGTGGAGCTGGCCATGCGCAGTGCTGATGCACGCAAGGAGTGCCGTGCCACGCAGGGGTGTCCCCCGCGTGGGGGAGCCCCACGCGCAAGGAGTGCGCCCGTGAGGAAAAGCCGCCCAGCGTGAAAAGAAAGAGCAGCCTGACCAGGAATGGCGCCGCCCACACTTCCCGTGCCGTCGAAGCGGACAAAGAAACAAGACGCAGCAAATAGATACCAAGAACAGACAACCAGGGGAGGGGGGGAAGTTAAAAGAATAAATAAATCTTTAAAAAAAAAAATACTTGCTACTAGTTTCAGTAACACATCAAATGAATTATACAGCATGAACAAGTGGGATCCATCCCTGGTATGCAAGACTGTTGCAACATAAGGAAATCAATCAACGTAGTACACCACATAAACAAATCGAAGGGAAAAAATCACATGATCATATCTACAGATTCAGAAAAAGCATTTGACAAAATACAGCACCCTTTCTCAATAAAACACTGGAAAACATAAGAATAGTAGGAAACTTTCAGAACATGATGAAGCGTATATAGGAAAACCCCATAGCTAACATCATTTACAAGAGTGAAATACTAAAATTTTTCCCTCTAACATCTGGAATAAGTAAAGGATGACCACCGTTACCCCTCCTAATTAGCATTGTGTTAGAAGTACTTGCTTGATCACTGAGGCAAGGAAAAGATGTAAAAGGCACACAAATTGGAAAGGAAGAAGACAAAATTTCACTATTTATAGACAACATGATCCTACACGTAGAAAGCCCAGAGAAAACTAAAATAAAGCTTCTAGAACTTATGAATGATTTCAGTAAAGTCACAGGTTAAAATATCAATGAGGAAAATCAGTAGCATTTGTGTACACTAATTATGAGCAATCTGAGGATTAAATCAAGAAAAAAATATCATTTACAATAGTAAATTTAAAAAATCAGATGCCTCTGAATAAATTTTACTAAAGATGTAAAAGACATATACACAGAAAACTATGCAACACTGTTCAAGGAAATCAAAGGAGACTTAAATAAATGGAACAATATTCCCTGGTCATGGATAGGAAAAATGAATATCATTAAGATGTCTATCCTATGCAAACTGATATACAGATTTAATGCAATCCCAATAAAAATCAACACAAGCATTTTTAATGAACTAGGAAAACTATCTGTGAATTTATTTGGAAGAGAAAGAGGCCCTGAATAGCCAAAGACATATTGAAAAAGAAAAATGAAATTGAAGTAATCACATTCCCTGACATTTAAACCTACTACAAATTGTATTAGTGATGTGGAGAGAGTGGCCATGGTGGCTGCTGATGGTCGGGAGAGGGAAGAAGAGATATGGTGTGGGGGCATTTTCAGGATTTGGAGTTGTCCTAGGTGGTGCTGCAGGGACAGAGGCTGGACATTGTGTGTCCTGTTATGGCCCACTGGCTGGACTGGGGGAGAGTGTGGACTACAATGTGGACCACTGTCCATGTGCTGCAGTGGTTCTCCAGAATGTATTTGCTGGGTGCAGTGGATGTGTCACAATGATGGAAGAGCTTGTTGATGTGGGAGGGGTGGCATGGGTGGGGTGGGAATTGTATGGGGATCTCATATTTTTTGAATGTTACATTTAAAAGAAAATAAAGAAAAAATGAAAAAAAAAACAGCATGGTATTTGCACAAGGATAGAAATACTGAGCAATGGAATCATAGTGAGAGTTCTGATATAGATCCTCTCACACACAGTAATCTGATATTTGACAAGGCTACCAAGATCACTCTACTGGGTAAGAATGGCCTCTTCAACAAACGGTGCTTGGAGAACATGAATATCCATATGAAAAGAGTGAGGGAGGATTACCATCTCACATCTTATACAAAAATCAACTCAGATAGATGAAAGATCTAAATATAAGAGCCAAGATCATAAAGACCTTGGATAACCATTTAGGGAGTCACCTACAGGACCTTGTATTAGGAAATGACTTCATGAACTTCACACACAAAGCATGAGCAGTGAAAGAATATATAGATAAATGGGATCTCCTCAAAACTAAAGCCCTTTGCACCTCAAAGGAGTTTATCAAGAAAGTGAAAAGACTAAACAATGGCAGAAAATATTTGGTAATCATGTATCTGAAATGAGGCTAATATCCAGCATGTACAAAGATTCCTGTATCTCAAAAATAAAAAGACGAAGAACCCATTTAAAAATTGGGCAAGTGATTTGTATAGACTTCTCCAAAGAATAAATAGAAGTGGCTTTAAAAAACACATGAAAAGATGCTCAATATTACTAGCTATTTGGGAAATGCAAATCAAAATTAAAAATGAGATACCTATCTTACACCAATGAGATTGGCAGCTATTAAAAAACAAAGGACTGCTAGTGTTAGAGAGGATGTGGTGGAATGGGAACCCTCATCTACTTGTCATGGGAATGTAGAAGGATCCAGCCATTGTGGTTTGGCAATTCCTCAAAAAACTAACTATAGGTTTTCCAAATGACCCAACAATTCCACTGTTCGGTATAAACCCAGAAGAACTAAAAACAAGGACACAAAATGATATATGCACACCAATGTTCATAGCAGCATTACTCACTGTTGCCAGAAGTTGGAATCAACCCAAATGCCCATCAACAGATGAATGGATAAACAAAATTTGGTAGATACATACATTGGAATAGTACTCAGCTGGAAGACGGAATACAGTACTAACACATGGGATAGCGTGGATGAATCTTGAGGACTTAATGTTGAGTGAAGCAAGCCAGGCATTGAAGGATAAATACTACATGACCTCTCTGATATGTATTAAGCAAGTCAAGCTGTCTCAGAGAGCTAGAGATTGGAAGATATGCTTACATGAAATGTTGGGGGAGGGAAGAGGATGGTTGTGAGCCAAAACCCACATGGGCAAAATCTATGATAAAGTGGAGGTAAGTAGTTGTGCAGTGAAGAGATAAGACAGGGACACAGGAATACAATAGGTTTGGGCTTTGCAGTCTTGAGGGGGGCTATTGTTGGGAGGATGTGTCAGATGGTCCAAGGAATTGGGAGAGAACTGGGGGGAGCAAGTGAACACAGGAGGTTGTCGGTTGACTGGCTGAAACTATAATGTTGAGAAAACACTTTAGAAAAAATGCTATAAGGTGTCTGACCGGGGTCATCTGCACAGGGTGTACCTGGGACAAGTTTTTAGGGAGTGTGTGGGTGCCCATCATGTCATATTATGTTATATCAGTGGGTGGAGACCCATGCAATGAGAGGGGAGGTGTTACTCCCCCCTCCTTTGGAGGGGGGGATTATGGGTCTGATGGGGAGGCCTGATGTTCTAAAACAGAGTGGAGGGTATCTCTCAAGAGCACGGGTGACTCCCAAATGGGGAGGACAGACTAGTATGTCAAGCTCTCAGCATTGTTGCAATATCTATGAATCATGTCCTTCAAGCAGTGAAGTTTGGTTGTCAATGTTGGCCCCGAAAGGGAGGGAGAGGAGCAGAGTAGTTGGAAGAGGGAATAACTAGGGGGCGATAGAACTGTTCTGCATGATACTGCAATGATGGGTATAGAACATGTTAAATACCATCAAACATTTGTAACAGTGTATAATCTAAAATGTAAACCAAAATTTATAGAAGTGTACATTCTAAAATGTAAACCATAATGGAACCATGGTTAGTAGATATGTTTCAATATCTGTAAATAAGTTGCTGCAAATATAACATCCATATGTAAAATGATCATTGTAGGGAAGGGGAAAAGCATTTGATGTTGGGTATATGGGAATTGCCTACATTCTATATGTGATTGTATTGTGACCTAAAACTTTTTCAAAGACATATAAAATACAATTTAAAAAGGATGTAGATTCTGGTGAAGAAATGGAAGAGATAGCCTTTCCACTGTAAATCAAGGGCAATATCTATATCACCTATTACAGTGATGAAAGGCAAAACATCAAAAATTTTTCATACTATTTTTCATTTTTTAATATCCTAGTTGATTTTTTACTTTAGTTTAGTTTTTCTAAATTATTATGTACTCCATTTCTACTCTTTAAACCTATCTTTACTATTTCATTTTCCTAGTAATTCAATTTGGCAATATAGTAGACTTCATTTTTGAGGAAGTTTTGGATCACAGAGGGGTTCAACTACGGCAGGGGAAGAGCATTGATCTGGAGTGTAAGTGATGGGGTATCATGGGTGGGAGGGAGTTCTCCAGGGCATGCGTATAGAGTATATAGATATGTTTGTATGTTCACTGGGTATTGACATAGGGGGTAGAGTTTCATATGACAACTGAGGGAGTTCTGAGTTCTCACTCTGGGAAACTCTGTTGCATTCCACAATTGAGCAGCAACAATTCCACAAGTACAAGGGTTAAGACCTGTGAAGAAGGATGGTCCAATGATGGGCCCTTGATACTAATGACTATGCTTACGAGACTGTGTGCATGAAATTTCAACTATGCCTAAAGCTGCATGTTGCTTTAGATTTACTCCTGAGCACCTAAATATTGCTCATATGTGGCCACTCTCTAAGCCAAATGCAGCATGTGATGGCATTACCTTCCCTGCAGCATGGGACATGACTCCTGGGATGAGTCTCCCTGGTGCCGAGGGATTACTACCAAGCACCAGCTGCTGATGCTACTAGAAAAAGGCCTTGGATAAAAGGGGGAAATGGTAAAGATAAGTGAGTTTATATGGCTAAGAATCTTCAAAATGAGATGGGAGGTCATCAGAGGGATCACGCTTATGCACACCTCAGCAGACTCTCAGAGGTAGTCAAAGTAGATACAACCCCAGGTAGGGGTGCTCCTGAGGACTATGGAGACACCCAAATCCTATGGTCATGAAAGTTGGCTATGGAGTTCAGGGCCTTGTCAGGTGGGCCCTACTTTGGAATTTGTGCTCCTGAGTGTGATGGAGTTGGACTCAGGGGTGACCTCTCTATGTATGTTTCTTCTGTCATTTTTACTGAACCTGTGGTTTGCGCTGGAGTTGGTGTATATTCAGCAGACTTGAATCTCTGGACTGTCTATGTGCCAGCTGTGCCCTAAGCCTCAGCAGAGTTGCAACACCTACTCTCCAGTTCATTGGACTTACCCAGGTCAGATAACATGGAGGTGAAAATGGTCAATAACCACACTGGAGTACCAAGAGTGTCTAACAGCAGCAAGCAGGAGAATTCCATCCAGCAGCCATGTGGGATCTAAGCCTCCTCTCAGTTTAGAGTGGAGTGGACATTGCCATCCCAGGGTCCTCAGGATAGAGGAATAAAGTGTGGATTAGAGTGGACTTATTGGTATTCTACTATAGAATTATTGTGACCCTAGCAATCGAAGAAATCATATCACTGATGTGGAGACAGTGGCCATGGGATTTGCAGAAGGCAGGGAGAGGGAAAAACAGGTGTGATATTGGGGCATTTTTGGGACTTGGAGTTGTCCTCAATGATATTGCAGGGACTGATGCAGGACATTATATATCCTGCCATAACCCACTGAATGGACTGGGAGAGAGTGTAAACTACAAAATAAAGTTTAATCCACACTATGTAGCAATGCTCCAAAATGTACTCATCAAAGGCAATGAGTGCACCACAATAACAAAAGAAGTCGTCACTCTGGGAAGAGTGGGGGGTGTGGGGAGTGGGGTATATGGGATCCTCTTATATTTTTTAATATAACACTTTGTGTGATGTATGTGCCTTTGAATAAAAAGATAATAAGAAAGAAAAAAAGACAAAAAAATTTTCATTTACTGTGGCTTTGTTTCCCATAAGATGTGCTACATTTTTAATATATGCTTTCAAATTCTTCTTTGTACTCACCCAGTGGCTCCTTAATATTCTTAATCTCTTTAGCCATGTCATTTAATTTATTTAGGAGATTTGTTTGAACATCTGTGATTAGTTGTCTCAACTCGTTTATTCATCTGGAGGTTTAGTTTGTTCCTTTGACTAGGCCATATCTCCCTGTTTGTTGAAATGGCTTGATCATTTTTTGTTATCACAGCATCTGATTTACTTGATGATTTTTATTCTTGGTTCAGTTTCTTTCTTTAATCTAGGGCTTTCCATTTTTTTGGAGGTACCAGGAATTATACCTTGTGTATGGGAAGTAGGCACTCAACCACTGAGCTACACCTGCTCCAGGGCTTTCTATTTGATTGGCTTTATGTTACAGCCCCTCTTTGATACTAAGTTCTACTTAATTTGGAAATTTATAATGACTTGCATTTAGCCAATACGAATTTTTTCAGCTCCTTTCCTTTTATTTGGTGCCCTTCTCCCTGGCTGGGGACAGAGAAGGAGCCACACATTCAGTTGATAGTTATTTTGGAATTTGAAGCTGCCTGCATTGCTCCAGGAAACAACGAATCTTCTCCCACCTTTCCCCCTGCCAGAAGTGGGGACAGAGCCACAACCATGTACAGTAATCCTAGATGTGCAGGCAAGGCCAACTTTACTTGCCCACAGAGAATGAAGAACTGCCACACAACTTTCTTGCCTGCCTGGAGTGGAGGCATAGATATGGGTGTGTGCATTAAACTAAGTTGTGTGGGCCCAAACTGAATGCAGTTTCCCAGATGCTGAGGAAGCACCAGCCCCTCTCCTCTCCTACCACAGGCATGGATGGAGTCACAGGTATGCCAAATGATCTTGTCTGTGTGGGACAAAAGTGCCTGTAGTTGCCCAGATAGGCAGGGGGAGTGCTATCCCTCCTCCTGCCCAGTCAGGGGTGATGATAATGTCACAAGTGTGTCCAACAATCTAGTCTGTTTTGGCAGAAAGCAACTGTAGTTTCCCAGAGGGTCTAAGGAAAAAATGTCCCTCCTCTTCCTTGGTGGGGGGAGGGATAAAGCCATAGGTGTGCCCAATAATCATTTCTGTGAGGGCCA
Source organism: Dasypus novemcinctus (assembly GCF_030445035.2). Taxonomy (NCBI): domain Eukaryota; kingdom Metazoa; phylum Chordata; class Mammalia; order Cingulata; family Dasypodidae; genus Dasypus; species Dasypus novemcinctus. The sequence continues at coordinate 122,666,727 of NC_080704.1, read as the reverse complement.
AGAGCAACTGCAGTTGCCCAAAAATGTTGGGTAAGCACTGCATCCCACCTTTCCTATCAGAGGTGGCAATGCAGGCACAGGTTTGTCCAACAATTTAGTCCATGCAAGGCAAAAGTGCCTGCAGTTGCACAGAGTTTGTGGAAGCATTGTTCATCTTCCTGACCTGTCAGTGGAGGGTATGGAGCCACAGGTGTGTCCAACATTCTACTCTGTGTGGGCCCAAAGCACATGCAGTTGCCCAGAGATGCTGAGGAATCACTACACCCCCTCCTGTGCTTTCAGGGATGGGAATGGAGCCACAGGTTTTCCCAAAAACCCTGTCTGTGCAGGCTGCAAGTAATTGCAATTGTCCAGAGAGGCTGGTGCAGATCCCCCTAGCTTCCTCCTTATTGGAATTGGGGCTACAGACCAGGCTAGAGCAGCAATCTTACTTGGGTGTAAAGAAGCTGGTTCCTACCCTCACTGTGATTTTTCAGTCAGCTCCACTTCCACTCATGCTAGGGGCAGAGTTATAATGTAGGCTACAGGCCTCTTTCTAACTTGAAGAGGTTCAAACTTCAACTGTACTAAGGTTTTGACTTTAGCCAGTCAAATTTACTGATCAGTAGCTGTAGTTGATGTCCATACATCTCTTCCTCCCCAGTTTTTGGGAAATGGAGTTTCAACCTCCAACCAGGGAATATTTTTCAAGGCATCTTACCCTGCTATCATGGGATGGACTCTGCCCACTTAGGAATGCTCTACTTATGAATCTTCACTGCAGATGGGCAATTTCCTCCTGTTTTTCCAAGGATGTTGAAAGAGGCTCTTCTGGTCTCCCATACCCCCCAATCAGGTGATTTAGACAGTGCTAGCTGAATATTAACTGCACTGTAGGATGCACTGACTCTTGGTCCTCTCTACTCTCCTGCCATCTTTTTTTTTTTTTTTAAGATTTATTTTTATTTATTTAATTCCCCTCCCCTCCCCCCGTTGTCTGTTTTCTGTGTCTTTTTGCTGCGTCTTGTTTCTTTGTCCGCTTCTGTTGTCGTCAGTGGCACGGGAAGTGTGGGCGGTGCCATTCCTCGGCAGGCTGCTCCCTCCTTCGCGCTGGGCGGCTCTCTTTATGGGTGCACTCCTTGCGCGTGGGGCTCCCCTACGCGGGGGACACCCCTGTGTGGCACTGCACTCCTTGCGCGCATCAGCACTGCGCATGGGCCAGCTCCACACGGGTCAAGGAGGCCCGGGGCTTGAACTGCGGACCTCCCATGTGGTAGACGGACGCCCTAACCACTGGGCCAAAGTCCGTTTCCCTCTCCTGCCATCTTGACCCTCCTCTTTGGCAACTTTTTTTTGAGAGAATCTGTTTCAAGTTAATGAATGTCAGAATAGCCCTAAAGTTGTGACACATCCCTGATAAAATTCAGAAATATGAAAACCCAAGCACACAAAAGTGTTGGATACATTAAATTATATAGTTCATATAAAGTGTTTAGCACAGTGAGTATTTATTAGGTGTTCAGTCCATATTTTAGCTATTATTTTATGCATGGCACTATATCAGATTTTTTCATGTATGTTTTCTGAAAATAACCTTATTGAGGTAGCTATTGTTACCTCCGTTTTAAATAATTTGTTTATATAAAAGAATAGTTAACTTGCAGAGTTGGAATATAAACCTAGGTCTATCTGACTCCTAGATTTGAGCTCTTACCATTATGCCACAAATCTTCCATAGAATGTAGGTAATATTCCATGAAACCTAGAAAGTCTAGGCAATTTCTGGTATAATTTTAGTGCTTAGAGCATGGTGTGAATGCTTTTAGTTAACATCTCGGTTCCTTACAGGACCATGTAAGGACAGAGGAAAAAAGGGAGCCAGAACATTTGATTCTGCAATGTGAGAGAGAGAATTGCTTAAGCATGAAGCTCCCAAGAGGATGGACACATGAAGCAGCTCAAGAGGAGGCCAGCCCTGCTATATGCCTGATAGCTTACAGCTGAACTTGGGAAGAGAGTGAAACAACCAAGATGGATATAGGCGGCCTGGAAAGAGACAAGCCCTGTCCTGGTTACTCAAACCTGAGGTCCAAGAGATGGTAGATTATGGAGGGGAAGGTAGAGCCCTCCACAGAGATTGGCCGCCATCTTGCTTCACTACACGGCAACAATTCCAGGATCAACAGTAGCTGACTTTGGTGAAAAAGCACCTCTTATGGAGCCTTGAATTGGACTTTTCAAGGCCTTGGAACTGTAAGCTTTCCCCCCATATAAATACCCTTTATAAAAGCCAATAAATTCTTGGTATTTTGCATTGGCAGTCCTTAGGCAAACTAAAACAGACAAGAATCAGTTGGTATCAGTATTGGAGTACCAAGGCACTATCAGAAATTTCTGTCAGCCAATCCCCAATTTTTTGTCAGCCCAGAGAAAATTTGATACGATTGCCATTCTTAACAGGGAGCCTGTCTAACAAGAGTCTGAGTCTTTCAACCTCAGGAACCATTTTTTCTGAAGTAGTTCTTATGAACTCTGTTCCCATCCAGGCTATAGAGCCTCCCACTTCCCAACCCTGCTCTGTTCAGTGTTTAAAGCTGGGCTTCCTTGATTCTATGAGTATATCCCAGTTCTCTCACTTGCACAGAATCTCTGCTCTACATTATAGCCTCCATGGCATTAACCCTGGCCTCTTGACTAGTTCTTGTCAGACTCTTCTTCCTGGGGATGTTAGGCACTAAATGATAAAATATGATGAGTAAATGAAATAGCATATGTTTTCAGGGGTGAATTAAGTTGCATATGTAAAGCCTTCAACACTGTCATATGGCATACAGTCAGTAAATGTTTGTTCCCAAATAGAGACTGAAAAGCTCTTCAACAAAATTTACCATCCATTCCATGCATTCGCTTTTCATTTTATACCTTTTGGTACTTTTGGTATTTTTGGACTTTCTTAAACCAGAAACATGAATTACCCTTATCTTAAAAACGAAGATAACTAAATAGAAACATTTCTCTTCCATCTTTTTGCCACTCTTATAATGTCTCTGCTTCCCTTTTATCTCCCCTTCAATCTATTTTCCATTTTGCCACTAGAGTGGTGACAGTCCACACTACAAACCATTAACCAGTATAGGATAAAATGCTAACTCCTTAAACTGATAGGCAATGTCTTTCGCATAAAATCCCTAACTAGTCATATCACCTAACACTTCCCCATTTTGCACTTCTGGCCAAGCCATTCCAAATGACTCATGTTTCCAAGCATGTAGTATTTCATGACTTCTTGTCTCTGTGGTGTCTCTTGTCTGCCATCAAGATTAGGTTTAATGTCTGCTCTGTAGAACATTCTGTGACCCTCTCAGCCCAAGTGAGTACTGCTTCTTTTGTACCACCACTCTACCTGACCCAGAACTCCATCACTGCAGATATCGTACTGAATTCCAATGGTTTATTTGGTAGACTGGGTAGACTGGGAGGATCATGAAGGCTCATTAATGTTTGTATCCCCACTGATTAGAATGCAGTGCCTGCTACATAAGAATTGATTAATGCATGTGTGTTGAGTAAACAAATGTGTATAATTTTAGGCACAGACAGGAGATATTTTTACCCTTCTTTCTGTTACTACTATTTTTTAAAAATTCTAAATCCTTTTAAAAATCATTAAATGAGGTTCTGCGTTGTCAGGGCAGCAGGCAGATCAACACCTGAAGATAAAAGAGAAAAGAGGCAGCCAGCTTCCGATGCCTAAATGTTTCTGTTGTCTTTCTGTTTTCCTACCCTGAACAGACTGCATGTTTCTTGGAGCCCAGGATATTCCCCTTCATAGTGACTGGTAAAGGATTCAGAGTTGAGGTGGGCATGAGGGGGAAATAGCACTGGAGGAGATTAATTGCAGAAAAGTGGGACTTATTCTGTTCTTCCCATATTGGCACTGAATTTTATTTTTCATAGAGATGTCATTATATTTGATGCACCATACTTTACTTCAGCACAGCATGAGTTAAATAGTTTTGGGTGGACTGGTTTGGGAATATGTCCATAATTTATAACATTGTCTACATGGGAAAAATTTTGAGTTCATGAAAACAAACCATTGGAACTTAAATTGGAGACTTCCTGAATTTTTGTTGGAAGGTTATTAAGTGTATCAATGGGAATCTAAATATATATGAATAATGAAGAGTTTTAAAAAGAAGAAAAGTGGTCACAGTTATATTTAAGTGTAACATTATTCACCTTATGACTAGATTATACCAACCCTATTCTACATTTCTCAAATTACTCAGTAGTGTAACTAGTGTTATATTCTATAACAGGGTAATTGAAGTAAAGTTAAAAATTGCAAGTTTCCATTTTAAGGCAGACTCATAAAGGTCAACCATCCAATATAACCTGTATTGTGTCATGCACAATGCCTCCAACTTGCTTCAGGATACAGTCGCCTGTAAAAGTGACACACATTCTCTCAAGAAATTTTATAGCACAATGATAGACCATGAAAATGACTCATTGACTTACAGTTTGTCAACAGGGTAAAATAAGCCCCGAAATAAAAAAGTCTTCTGTAAGGGAGCCTCTGTATGTAAATAGATGCATTTGAAAGTCCATATGACATCAATAGTTTATTTATTTATTTTTTATTCAGTTTTTTAAAAATATTACATTAAAAAAATATGAAGTCCCATTCAACCCCACCGTCCCCACCCCCCACTCCCCCCACTGCAACACTCTCTCCCATCATCATGACACATCCATTGCATTTGGTAAGTACATCTCTGGGCATCGCTGCACCTCATGGTCAATGGTCCACATCATAGCCCATACTCTCCCACGTTCCATCCAGTGGGCCCTGGGGGGATCTACAATGTCCCATAATTGTCCGTGAAGCACCACCCAGGACAACTCCAAGTCCCAAAAACGCCTCCACATCTCATCTCTTCCTCCCATTCCCCGCACCCAGCAGCCACCATGGCCACTTTTCCCGCACCAATGCCACATTTTCTCTGTGGACATTGGATTGGTTGTGTCCATTGCACTTCTATGTCAAGAGGGGGCTTAGATTCCACATGGATACTGGATGCAATCCTCCTGCCTTCAGTTGTAGGCTTATTTCTAGCTATTCCACTTCCCACATCCAAAGATTTGTGATATATTTTTATGCGGTTGAAGGGCCGTAAGGCAATATGCATGATTTGAGAGGAAACATTTACTGACACTACATGGAAAAGTTGAAAAGGTTTTCTTTAATCAGGAGTCTAAAAGTGCTTCTAAGACTCACCAATTTTCCTGTTAGAAAAAGTTATCATGGATATCTGTCAAATATTAATGACAGTCTGTCAATCACAACATAATCCCACCCCTCTCTGTATTCAAGAGCTTGTCTTCTTATTCTAAAACTAGCTTTCACTATTTCCAAAGCAACAGACTTATATTGCCACTCTGTGTGACTATAATGTGTGACAGGCTGTTTGGATTATAATTCCACGGTCCCAGTTATGACCCTACCCGCCAACACACACTCCTCATTCAATAGAGCCTTGTGTCTAAATAATGTCAAACAAGGAAGTGGACTTGGCCCAATGGATAGGGTGTCCGTCTACCATGTGGGAGGTCCACTGTTCAAACCCCGGGCCTCCTTGACCCGTGTGGAGCTGGCCCACGCACAGTGCTGATGCACTCAAAGAATGCCCTGCCATGCAGGGGTGTCCCCCGCGTAGGAGAGCCCCACGCACAAGTAGTGCACCCCGTAAGGAGAGCCGCCCAGCACGAAAGAAAGTACAGCCTGCCCAAGAATGGCACCACACACACGGAGAGCTGATGCAGCAAGATTACCCAACAAAAAGAAACACAGATTCCCGTGCCACTGGCAACAACAGAAGCAGACAAAGAAGAACACGCAGCAAATGGACACAGAGAACAGACAACTGGGGTGGGGGAGAGAAATAAATAAAAATAAATCTTAAATAAATAAATAAATAAAGTCAAACAAATGGTAGGGCACTAAACAAATAATGAGTTTATTCAGTAAGCTTTTGAGTGTCTCAGGTTGTGCCTACACTATAGGCTGATAAATTGAAACTATTCTGAGAGGTACACTCAGGCCTGCCACATGGCAATGTTGTACTACTGAGGAATTGTCTGGACCGTCCTCCCACTTCTTGAGTCTGAACACATTCATTTGCTAAATATTTAAATTAATGACTGAACCCTAAGGAAAGATTCTAACAATTTTCTGAAATGGACTAAACTCACCTGCTCTTTTCTTATTTTAACCATCTGAGTCATACTCATTTAAAGAAATCAACTACTATACTCAGATATTGACAATATTTCCTTAAATGTTCCCCAAGGGACATATCAGGCCATGGGAATTGAAGAGAATTTCTCTGGCTTTATGAACTCTCAGGGCCTGGATACATTCTAAGGAAGCAGTTAAATGAGGGTAGGACCTGTGGAGAGTGGAAGTTGTGGGCAATGGGCTGCAGTGCTCAAGGAGGATATCATAGAAGATATGGTCCTTGAGCTCTGTTTTAAAGCGTGGTAAGACTTGCCTTCTCTAACACTGCTTGTCCCTATCTCTGGGTCCATTCTTTCATCCTTCCCTCCTATCTCCAAAGCAATGTGTATGCACAGTCCTTGGCCAAGCTCAAACTAGGAGCTGCCCTTCCTATGCATACTTCTAACACTCATTATAATTTTTAGCCTAGAGAACTCAGCTAATATTGCTGGCACCATGAGTATTTATGCACAAATGTATTATAAACTATCTAAAAATAGGAACCATGTCTTCTACTTTTTAGTGTAGTTTTACAAAGCTGGGTAACTCTTCTCTTTCCACTTCTGCTACATGTTTTAAGTCTTTCTTCTTTGCTCAGTAACATGCACTGGTCCTCCTGACTGGTAAAAAAAAAAAAAAAAGACTTCATTTTTATCATCAACACTATTCTCTTCTCACTATATTCTTTTCCCTAGGTGATGTTTTCCATTCACCTATTACTGACTGCGAAGATGATTTCTAAATGGCAATCTCCAGTCCAAGGTTTTCCACGGAATCCCAGCTTGACATCTGAAAACTGACCGATCACCTGGATAATGTGCTGTCATCCTGTCATATCATACTCGGCTTTGGGAGAAAATTCTCTTCTTCTTCCCCCCTCCCCCCAACATCCATATTTCTCTTAATAACACATGATTCTACAAATTATCCTATCAAGTTCAATTTATCTCAGTAAATATCAATTGAGCATTTGTCATGAGCAAGACATGCTGAGTACAGAAATTTGCTGCATCTGTAAATCTTTTCTCTCATTATCTGTGTTCAGTTTATCCTGAAACTCAGTAAGTTCTTCCTTTGAAATATCACCCATATCTAAACCTTCCTCTCGGTTCTCCTTGCCACTCACCACAGCAGTTCCAGGACTCATGACCTTATGATTGTTTTATTATAACCTAGCTGGTATTCATCCTATTATCTCTCCTTCCTCCTTTGCAATTGTTCTCAAACTTTGCTGCATATTTGGAACAGCTGAAAATCTTTTTAAAATCCTAAGGCTGAAGCTCTTTGCCATATCATGAATCAGAATCTCTGAGGTTTGGACCCAGGCATCAGTATTTTATAAAGCTCCCCAGTTGATTTTAATGTACATCCAAGGTTAGAAATCAGTGCTAATTCCATTTTACTCACTGCTGCTAGAACATCTACAAATGCTGCTTTCATTCTGTAACATATCTGCTCAAAAACCTTTAATAAATTTCCATTGAGTAACATTCAAGACTCTTTACAATTAGATTCAATTCAACCTCATCAAACTATCAAACCTATGTCCTTCCATATCCATGTCCACCTGCTGGAATACATTTCCTCTGCCTATCCAAATCTCACTTATCCTTCAAACTTCAGCTCATTCAAGAAGCATTTCTTAAGGAATTCAGACCATCGTCATTATTCACCCTCTGGAAACTCATAGCAATTTTTGCCTATATAGACATTTCTTAAGCATACCTTATGTTGTATTAAAATTTTCTGATTTTATGTCTCATTTTCCAAATTAGTTTGTAAGTCTTTTGGGACATAGTCTATATTTACCATATCCCTTCATTGTATCTAGTAGAGTGCCATGAACATTATAGAATTTCAAAAATATTTTGATCGGTTTCCGTCCATCCTATCTTAAAGGATGTTACAAAAATATGTAACTAGCTTTATATGCTTGTGCCATGTTATAATATTAGAAAATTAAACCATATGTTTAAGCTTTCCTGGATTTGTCAGTAGACAGATTGACAGAAAACAGGACAGCCTCACATTCAGATGTGGCTGCTTGTCTTGAATAACTCCTGGGTATAGACAGGGCTTGTAGATATATATCGTATATTAAAAAAAACAAAAACAAGAAAGGCTATTAACAATTCGAAATTTCCTGTTCATGTGGGAATGTAAATTCCATTTATCAAATAAGGACAGAAACATTGTTCCATTAGTCTGATCCTCCCTTTTTGGCTCCTCAGGGTCCATGGCTATAATCACTACTGGAGCCAGAGAAGGGATAAAATACTCCCACTGACCTTCTGAACACTGGATCAGAAAGTCACAGTGGAAAAAAAAGAAAAAGAAAGTCATGGCGGCAGTAGTTAAAGATTTATGTGTTTAGAAATGTTGTAATGGGCCATTTGTAATTTGAGGCAAGATCAGGAGACCTGGAGTCAGAGGACCTGTATTTAAATCTCACTTCTGTCTGTCCTGTGAATTTAAGCAAGTCATGAGCCTCTCTGGACCTAAGTATCATCACCAGTAAAATGGGCTCAATAATAAATCATATAGTCTTTGGGAGATTATTAAGTAAGATAATGTATATGACTTGCCTAGCACATAGTAGGCACTGAATATCTGTTAGAAGATTTTGAATAATAGTAATAAAATGTTATTTATATATTCAGCACAAATGTAAATATTTTTAAAGGAGTGGCATCCCATTCCCTAATTGATGTCCCATACATTAAAAATATTAGATTTTTATTTGAAAATAATTTGCAACTTCAGAAAAGTTGCAAGATTAAAATTGACATAAAGAACATGCATATACCTTTCACCCAGATTCATCTATTATAAACATTTTACCCCATTTGCTTGAATATTTTAACTTTCTACATATCTGTCTATCTATCTATCTATCTATCTATCTATCTATCTATCTATCTATCTATCATCTTTATGAATCATTTCATAGTAAATTGCATACATCATGGCCCTTTGCCCCCAAAAACGTTGGTGAATATTTTTTAGATATAAGGATATTATCTTTTTTTTTGAATTTTTTAAAAATTGATTTTGTAAAAATATTACATTAAAAAAATATATATGAGGACCCCTTCAACCCCACCACCCCCACCCCACCACTCCCCCGCCCAGCAACACTCATTCCCATCATCATGACACATCCATTGCGTTTGGTAAGTACGTCACTGGGCACCTCTGCACCTCATGGTCAATGGTCCACATCATGGCCCATACTCTCCCCCATTCCATCCAGTGGGCCCTGTGAGGATTTATAATGTCCGGTGATTGCCCCTGAAGCACCATCCAGGGCAGCTCCAAGTCCCTAAGACACCTCCACATCTCGTCTCTTCCTGCCATTCCCCATACCCATTAGCCACCATGTCCACTTTTCCCACTCCAATGCCACCTTTCCTCTGTGGACATTGGATTGGTTGTGTCCATTGCACCTCTATGTCAAGAGGAGGCTCAGATTCCTCATGGATACTGGATGCAATCTCTCACTTTCAGTTGTAGGCACTCTAGGCTCCGTGGTGTGGTGGTTGTCCTTCTTCAACTCCATCTTAGCTGAGTGAGGTGAGTCCAATAAATCAGATTGTAGGTGCTGGAGTCTGTTGAGGCTCAGGGCCTGGCTATCACATTGTCAGTCCAGAGATTCAGATCCCCTAAATATATCTTAAACCCCGACACCAACTACAACTCCAGCACAGTAGCATGAAAGTCTTAAGAAGAGAGATCCCATCTGAGTCCAGATTCATCACGCATAAACACCAGCTCCAAAGAAGGGCCATATGACATGGCAGTTAACCCCATCTGCCCTGACCATAGCACCCATGGTCCTCTTTAGCCCTCAAAGTAACCAATATCTGGGGGTTGTATCTACTTTGTCTCTTAGACTGCTCAGTTGTGCATAAGGGCAATCCTTCTGACAGCCTCCAGACCCTTTTTTAGAGACTCGTAGCCATATAAACTCATTTCTCCTTTCCATTTCCCCCTTAGATTAGGTCAAACAGCATTTTAAAGTCATGTTATTTTATGTAGACAGGAATATTCTGCTGATCTGCATTGAACCTTCCATTCAAGGTCATTCTCCAGTTGCATTATCAGTTGATAGTTGATAGTGATCCCTCGGTGCCAGGGAGGCTCATCCCCGGGTGTCATGTCCCACGCTGGGGGGAAGGCATTGCATTTACATGCTGAGTTTGGCTTCGAGACTGGCCACATTTGAGCAACATGAAGGCTGTCAGGAGGAAACTCCCAGGCACAATGCTGCTCTAGGCCTTGTTCTTATTTCAGGCATATCAGCTCACAAGCATAGTCATTAGCGTCAGGGGCTCACTGTTGGACCCTCTTTACTTCCCGGTCCTTGCTGCTGCACCTGGGAGACTGTCGCTGCTCCCCTAGGGACCACGACAGAGCACCACTGGCCAGGAACCCAGTACCCCCCCAGCTGTAGTTTTTAATTGTTGCCACTATGAGTATATCCAAACATTACCATGCACCCTGGACATATGTCCTGTATAGCTCCCTGTCAGCCATATATCACCTGTCAATAGTATCCTATACCAGTATTCCTCCGTTGCCATTGTTGAACTACTCTGTGATCCAGAACTTCCTGAAAATTGAAGCCCAATATAATGTCAGGATCCCTTACTAGCAAAATGGCATATAGCAATGGGTTTAAAGGTTAGATATAGAATACGTGTTGACTTGGAAAAAAATCTACATCCTATCTTTTTCTTCCCCCCCCCCCCAATTATTGAACTTCTCTTAACAAGAGCCCTAGACCACAGCAATTCATATATATAATATACAGCACTCCCACACATCCACCACAAAACCTTTTCCCTTCCACAGTGATACTCTTACATCCTATTCACATCATATTTACTTAAAGTGATGTACAGAGTCTGAGACAATAGCTTTCGAACAAGGTGACATCTGTGCTTACATTGTGGTGCTTACTTTAGGATACACAGTTTTCTAATTTTTTAGTTATCCTATGTTTTACATTATGGTTTACATTATCAGTCTGTCGTCTCCTATATGTTATGGTGTAATATTACATGTTTTATATCCATCCTTGTGTACTCTCGCGAAACTCCTCTCTTACCCCCCATTTACCTTGGTTCCACACATTTAACATCCATTTTCCCATCCACCTTGGTGCCCACAGTGACAGCCAACCTCTGTTTCCCGAGGAGCCATTATCTTTTATACCCACAGTACAGTTAACAGTTTGGGTAATTTTATCATTGATGCAATACTTTTATATAAACTAGCACCCATTTCCTAGTTTTGTCAAATGGCCCAATAATGTCTTTTATAGCATCCTGTCCTCCTCCCATACAGAATCTAGACTGGGATAAGTTATTGCTTTCATTTGTCATGTCTCTTGAAACTTCTTTAATCTGGAACATTTCCATAGCCTGGATTGGTCCTTGATAACATTGGATGTTCTACAAATTTTAAAATTGAAACAGGATTTAAAAAAAATGGTAGTTTAAAACATAGGCTTCAAATCTAATTCAGATTGGCTGAATTAGAACCTTCATTCTGCCACGAATTTGCTGTGTGACCTTAAGCAAGTTATTGTGTCTTTGTGCCTCAGCTTCTTCATTTGAAAAACAGGTTAATCATGGTACTTTCTTCATAAGGTTCTTGTGTTGATAAAATGAATTGATATGCAAAAAATGCTTAGAACAGTGTCTAGCACATAGTAAGTGCTCAGTAATGTTAGATATTAATATTATTATTAGAACTCCAATGCTAAATCAAAGGTATAAACACTCACCAAGTATCTCTTATGTGCAAAGTCTTTTACTAAGAGGGTCACACTTACTTCACCATTTGCGCAATCATAGACTGTTGGACTTAAGGAGACTTTAAAGATTATTGGTTCTTAATTTTCTTTTGTATCCCAGACCATTGAGCCTACAATAAAATCTATGGAATCTCTCCCCAGAACAAAACAATACTGACATGGGTTGAATTGTAGCCCCGCAAGTATTAATAGTTATGTCCATATCCTAATCTCCAGAATTTGTGAATGTTATCTTATTTGGTAAAATAAATTTTACAGAGATGTAATTAAATTAAGGACCTGGAGTTGAGATCATCTTATATTATCCAGGTGGGCTCTAAATCCAATGATAACTGTCTTTCTTTTTAAGAGAAAAACAGAGGAGCCAGACAGAAAAGGAAGAGGCAAGGTGACCACAGAGGTAGAATTGGAGTGATGCAGCCACAAGTTAAAAAATTCCTGCAGCCACCAAAAGCTGGAAGAGGCAAGAAACAGATTAACCCCTAGAGCCTCCAGAAGAACTATGGCACTGCTCACACCTTGATTTCAAACTTCTGCCCTACAGAACTGTGAGAGAATACATTTCTGCTATTTTAAAACATCAAGTTTGTGGTAATTTGTTGCAGCAGCCAAATACAAATACAAACTCTTACTCCACATTCTCACAATTGTTTGGATTTCAGTTAGTCTGTCAACCCCAGATTGAGAAAACTTGTTCTAATTCCACTTTCTTATTTTAGTGATCAGGATTGAGAGGCTCAGGTAAGTATCAAATGAGAAGGGAGTGCTGGCCGTGGCAATCCAAAGGCCCTGGGAAAGGGATGTGGCTAAATCTCAGGGAATAAAGTCAAGGTAGTTGGGCCTAGCAAATGATGGGGTAGGTTTCTCCCTGCAGTTCACTGGCATTTAGTTCTTCTTTCTTCCTTAAGAGCCCTCCTTTTCCTCACCCTCAACATTCGCAAACTAGAGAAAATAAACATATAGCCATTACTGAAAGAATGTGAACAAAGAGCCCTTTAAAAAAGTAAGTAACCAAACCTAACACAACACAGTAGGCACCCCATTTTCCAAGTATATAAAGATTTTGAAAACATGGCCATTCAATGCAAGGCTACATTCATTTTCCTCTAAAAATAAAGTTAGGGAGAGCTTGACCACAGTGGAGACCAAGCATGAGTTTAAGCCTGGAAAAATATTATATTCCCCATTCTTAATAACCAGAAACCATTGTTAGAGATCTGGACTCACTTGGACCCTTATTTAGGTATCCAAGAGCAGTTTACTGAATTACTACTATCAACCAGACATTAAGCACTAGGGAATTACAGAGATAGGACAGGCCCTTTTCTTGCTCTAAAGCAGACTTCTGTTTTCTATGATGGATTAACCACTTCCAGAACACCACAGGTGTTTTTCTCAGTGACTTGGCAAAAACGTATGTTTTCTTTATTTACATAAGTTGTGTATGTATATTGTAGGTGCTATAAACACCAAATTTCTGCTGGATTTCTGACTATTCAATTCATCCAGGAACACAGCATTTCATATGACTCCCTCTAGGGCAGCCAAAAGAGAAGAGTGGGGAGGGGGAAAGGGGGAAATTTCCAGGACAGCTTTCTTTCTGTTTCCTGCTCGTATCTTTTCAGGTGGATCCTTATTCCCAATTACTTCTCTCCTGCTCTAAAATCAGAAGGTTCTCTTACAATTTATGAAACACTGAAGGAACCACAATGTGGCACTGTTTCATTCCAAAATTTAATGAATATGCAGTTAATTTGATGTCAAAATATGAGGCCTTCATCTCATAGTTAATGGTGTTGTGGGGGTCTACATCTAAGGCCAATCAAATGTTAACTTCGGTAACAGAGCCCGGACTTTATCACTTTAACCCTTGTTACCACCAAGGTAAGTTGATGAAGTGGGCAGCATTTTTCTTTAATTCAGCCCTATCCTCATGATTGGGGACCTCATTTTCTATCAGTCTTGCTGGCTGTGGTAAATATGCTTATTGAGGTACTAACTTAGATAACACAGTGTCAGCTTGAGGAGTGATCACTCAGAGTAGGCTTTTGTTTTGAAAGGGGGATATCTTAAAGATCAAACAGCCTTCAACACCAAAAAGAACAAAGCTATTATGGTAGACTGGCATGCAGTGAGGAAATCTTTTGAGTCAGGGGTCCTGTACTTGTCATTTATGCAGTGCCAACTAATATGTGTTAAACAACTAGATTTGTTTTCTGGCTGTGCCACACATTTTCCCTCATTCTTCTCATTTTAATCTTCAAAACAGCTTTGTGAAATAGAAATTGACATCTTTAAGGAAAAGAAAACTGAGAGTCAGAGAACTGAAGTCATTTGCCCATGGTCAGACAGCAAGTACATTTAAAAGTTAGAACTTGTTCCAATGTCTCTCAAATTCCCAATTCAGTGTTCTTTCTTCTACACCACACTGCCATAGCAAACACATTTTAAATCGAGGGAATGCCTTCTATCTTAGTTTGCCACAGGGCTGCTGATGCAAAGTGCCGTAAATTGGATGGCTCTTATCATGGGATTTATTAGTAAAGAGCTTACAGTTCTAAGGTTACAAAATGTTCAAATCATCAGAGATGCTTTCTCATCAAAGTCGGCTATCGTTGATCCTGGAGTCCTGCCTTCTGGTCAAGATGGCAGCTCATCTCTGCTTAGGTTCCTGCCTCGCCCCCAAAACCTGTGATTTCCTGGAGCTCAGCTGTGGGCAATCAGCCATAGAACTTGTTTCTTTCTGGGCTTCCTCTCTCATTCTTTGCTGCTCTGCTTTCTTCCTGAGTTCAGCTGTAGGCTATGAAGCATATGGCTTGTCTCTTCAACCTTGAGCTGCTCCATGGGCCTAGCCTCTTAAACTTTGGCTGCTAGCTATCCTCAAGACCTCTTGCACATGAAAGATAAAAAATGGCAGTTTCCTTTCTCTGTGAGTCTCTCTCTGTCTCTGTTTATATAAAGCTCCAATAAAAGGGTGGAGATCCAACTTGAGTCACACCTTTCTGATGTAGTCTAATCAAAAGGGCCCCATACCCACAGGAATGGATTAATTCAAGATTATAATCTTTTTCTTTTTTGGATTCATAAAATTGCTCCAAACTGTCACATCTACTATTTGCAAAAATTCTGCTGTGGGCTGTAAAGGATGATTTTCAGATATAAGTACAGCATGACCATGTCCTCAAGGAACTTAAAATCTATTTCCTATTAAATCATATCATGCAGTTAGGTGCTTCAAGTCCAGCCCTATGTCCCCATAATGTCTCATAGTTTGTTTAACAGTAGGTCTAATAAACTCTCATTTAGAGGGCCAGTCAGGGTCTGGGGAAAGTAGGGATTGGTGCTACTTTCAGTCAGAGGCTTTCTTGTGACATAAAGTCCCTTTCCTTCTGTAAGCAATGTCTATTTTCTCCTGGGTAAGAGGTAGTCTCCTGTTCACTTCCAGCATCTTGTTAACCTCTGGACTCCCAGGAAGTCAGCTGTTTCTCCTAATTAATCTAGACTCTTTCTCTGTTGGAACAGAGATCCCTTTATTTCCAGGGCTTGCCCTTGCCAATATTGTGCAATTTCTGTGGGACCTTCAGTCTGTTTCCTCTGCTTGTGGAATCCCATAATGCTCCACTCACCATCATTCCCCCATATTTTAGATCCTTTGTCCCCTTCATGCATTCCCATTTCTGAATCTATCAATATCTACACTCCCAAAAGAATCTGGTATAAGTCCTTTGTATATCAATTGAGAATATGTTGAAATTCATTCTTTCATACATTCCAATAAATAATTTCAAGAACTTGTATGTAGACATTGTTGATAGATAAAAGACATGGGCCACTTCCCACAAGCAACTCATGATCTAATGGGAGAGACAGACAAATAAACAGACCATTGCCATATAGAAAAATATAATTAATTTTATATTCAGGTATGGCTAGGGTACCATGGGGGCCACTGAGAAAAAATCTAACCCACACTAAAAGAGTTGAAAAAGGGTTTCTCAAGGAGATAATGACTAAGCTGAATCTATGTAGCAAATAAGCAAAGAAGAGGTTCAGATCTTTCAAACTAAAAATGGTCTGTGCAAAGGCACTGTGGAATGATTAGTCATGGTAAGTTAAGGAAAGAATAACTTTCCTGTGTGGATGGGACATAAGGCATAACTTGGGAAAAAATTGAGATGAAGCAGGAAGGCTTGTGAGGCAAGCTAAGGAGTTTAGGTTTTATCTTGAAATGGATATAAGAGATTATTGATGACTTTTAAATGAAGGAATGGCAAGATCAGATTTATGTTTTTATAAAATGCTTCTGCAGTATGCATGATGGACTTAAGGGTGGGATGGGAGAAAGATGCAGGACAACAGAAGCTAGAAGTGAAAAGGGTCTAAATACAGGACAATAGTGGTGGGAATGGAACAGAGATCTGAGATATTTTAGTGATTGCCTGGAAATAGGTGCTATGAGAGTGAGAGAAAAACTTTTGTAGGTATCCTGTGATTCTGGCTTGGGAAGTTAGGCAATTATATAGATAATGGTGCCATTGATGGACATGGGGAATATAAGCAGAAAGATAAGTGATAGGAAGGAATGGAGGGAGATGATATGTTTCATTTTATACTTGTTGAGGTATACGGACTTTGGTTGTGAAGTGTGATGCTGTGGTTAAGGGGATAATAAAAGACCCAAAAAAGTCAAATTGGAACTTGTTGGTCTTGCTCTCTAGCTACATAGGATTTATGTACCAAGGAGAAATGGACAGAATAGCTAGAAGGTTGTACACTCCAGGTATTACTCTTCTTTGTTCTTATTGCATTGTAAATTCTTCCTGGTCTCCAGTTTTTGCACCCTCTAAGTCATTTTCTACTACCACCAGATTATTCCTCATAAAATACTATTTTCATTATTCTTTCCTCCAAAACCTCCAAAAGAACAATTTCCAATAGTTCTAGCTGGCATTCAAGCTCCTCCAAAATATGGCCTTACATTACATAGTGGAACTTATCTTTCCCTATGCCTTTACACAAAGTTTCTGTTCCAACCAGGGCAGTTTGTTCATACTACAAACAAATCAGACTTTTTTTTTAAGATTTTAAACCTGTTAATGGTATTCTGTGAGCTTGGAATGCCCTCCCCTACCTAGACTTTCTACCTATAGTCATTCAAGGAATTTTGACTGAATTTCTACTCTGTACCTTCTTTGACAATCAACGCTCTTCCTTTTCTTCCCCATTACAGCAAGCATAATTATGGCAACCATATATTCATAATGAAATGACAGTTTGACAAATACATACATGCTAGGGGGAAACCAAGAGAGATTATTTGAATTCAGGACTATCACTCATCTGTACTCTACCATAGAACACATTGCACAATTATTTAGCATTTTTCTTCAGTTGCACTGGAACATAGGGAGGCTGGGTCCAGATTTAGACTTCATTGTACCTCACAAGGCATTAATCACATGCTAGGTACCTAAAAGTTGTTCCATAAGTTTTTGCATTTGGACTAAATGTTAATGTTCTTTGTTTGAGTTTGGCAGCATTCATTAGGTGTGGCCTCCCTTAGGAACTATGAAGTTAGTGCACAAGTAAAACCAATGAGATTAAGATTAAATTCAGCAGAAAATACATTTAACTGGGGAGATTAGCTCTTCTGCTGAGTAAGCTGAGCCCAGTAAACTGATCTTGACTTCTTCCAAGGATGTATGGAAATAAATCATCTTGAGGGTGAAATAAAGTTAGTCTCCATTTGCAGGGGGATTTTAATTGCCTCCACAATTTTGTCTTACACAAATATCTCCCACTATCTAACATCTTCTCAGTCTTCAAATTACCCTGAGCATTTTTCTAAGACTCTGTGAACATGATCAAGGAAACAAGATCTTTCCAAAGCGTCTACCAAAGCCAAAGAGATATGAATTAGAGGCGAGAGGGAGAGGGAATAAGGAACTGGTCTTGCCAAAGGAAGTAGCTTATTCCTTGAGGAATGAAAGGAAATGTGATTTCAGGTGTTAGAATAAAAACTCTTCATGGCTAGACTAGCAATTGAATGGAAGGATAGATGAAATCGTTTAGATATGGAGACAAGTCAGAAATTTCCTGTAACCTTAGGAGCAAAGATGATAGGGTCAAACCACTTTAAACTCTGTTTTTAGATATTAAAGAAAACTATAGTTGTTGGCAAACTTCTATGAAGTAGAAGATAGTAAATATTTCATGCTTTACGAGCTACATACCTACCATCTCTGTCACATATTCTTCTTTATTCCTTTAACAACTTTTTTTTAGATGCAAAAAATATACTTAGCTGGGCTATACAAAATCAAGCCACTGGGTGGATAGTTGTTTCCCACCCTTGTTCTATAAGATGGATTGAGCACCTATTAAAGGAAAGTTAACTATGCAGGATCAATTGTAGAAAAACTCCAGAGTAAATGTAGGGTATTCTGAATGAGGAAAAGACTAAACCAAAGACTAACTAGCCAGGGATCCTGAGCGTGCAATAAGGTAAATATTCCCTTTCATTAAGAAGAACTAGTTGGAAGAGGGGCGGGTTTAAGTAAATTCAAGATTCTGTGAAAAAGCAACTCAAAGAGGAAAAATGGTGAGTGTGATTTGAACAGGACACCGAGCATCTGGCCACATTAAAGTTGTGTAATTCCCTCAGGAGCTTTCAGAACAGACCCAAATGCAGTCTGGAAGCTGGGGTCAAGGAGAGGCAAACAGTGAGGGTGGTTGTTTGTTTGTTTGTTTTTACCACAAAGGTAGGGGAAGTCCTGGGCTTTCTAATTACCAATCAGCTGAGACTGTACTTTAGAAATAAATGAAATATCTGCAAAATATAACTTAACTGCCCAGGAGAAGCCTAAAATACACCCAGATGTATGGAAAAAAATTATGCCTGAAAAATTGGAGTCAAGGGAACCTGGGATTTCTGGTGTAGGAGTGGAAGGTTGGAAATGTTCCCTTTTCCTCTTCCTCCCACAGGAACCACTTTTCACTAGGGAGTATGAAGTAATTCTGAAAGTAGAATTTCAAAGGTATCTGAAGAGCACCTGAAAATATGCTTTTGGGAAACCAAGGGAGGTTTTCCCTCAAGATGCTGACTGAAAAGCCCTGAAGGTAGCAAGTCCTAAGCCAAGATCAACATGTCAAGAATATAGAAAGAACAATGGTTCTCAACCAATCTACAGCTTAAGGAGGGAGGTAGACGGGTGGGGGAGGGGCTTAGTGTGGGTGGTAACTACACTAACCATATGCATCCTGAAAATAACCGTAAATGCGAGATTCTGAAGCATTTTAACAAGTGCTGTTTTATCTGAAGCTCACAAGCCAGTGTGGTACCAAGGCACAAGAGAGATTAGAAATCAAGACTCAGAAGTGTTAACCTATTTGCTAGAGTTCACACAGTTTGTAAGTAGCAGGGACACAGTCAATTCTCTTGGGTCCAAACTCAACGGTATTTTTACAGTTTTATTGTATACAGTCTTCTTCTTGAGAAAACAGCAAGGTGAAAAATAATTGGAAAAGAAGTACATTCTTGGGAAAGGTAACCCACTTAGGAATTGGAGGGGGTGGGAGGCAAATAAGTAATTGTGAACCTAGCTAGTAAGATAGGAAATTAATAGATGGATCTGGAACCTGGCAGATGGTCCACATGGACATCAATAACCCCCAAGATGGCTACTGGAAGACCTTCCCCAAGATTCTGCCATTTAGAACAAAGACTTCCTCTAGAAGCCAGGAGAAGCCTCGGATATTCCCCAAGGACTTCATCATTGGGTCATCACAGGAAATTGATGGGTGGGGGTAATCAATCAAAACAGTAAACAGCTGGAATTCCTCCCCTACCATTAGCAAAGGAGTGGAATAATTAACATTTCAAAAACCAGGAATGAGGCCTGAATGGGTGCTCTTGCTCTCTTTCACCTGTGGACCCCTGTCCTGTCTTCTGTGCACTGCTCTCACTGTTTTTCCTCTGCCATGTGGCCACGCAAGTAAAACTTGGGCTTTTATAAACTATAATGGGAATTGTAGTCTGTAAATCAGCCCTCTTTATCACTTTTCAATCCCTTCCTCTTCACCTGGATCACATGGTCTGTTATTTTTTCCTATTTCTCATCCCTTCCTACCGGAATAAATTACTGGCCTAACTTACTCGACCTGCTCTTGAATTTCATTTATGCAGCATACCCAAGAACCTAATCAGAATCCGATAACAATTGGACAATGGAGATGGTAGAGTTATTTAAAAACTTAAGGCTTTTAGAGGACAGTGAGTTGAAAAGCCCTTTAAATTGAAAGAGTTCTGACTCCTGCGCCTGTGCTCCAAGGAAACTGGTACTTGAATTTAGAAAAATGTTGAGAGTAACCTGGGAAAACCACCAAGATGGGGTTGGAATGGCCATGTGAGCTTTTCATCCAGGACAATGCAATGACTTTGCCTGTTCAGTTGACCACAGATACCAAGAAAAATAGCTTTGATCTTACAGTTCAATGCAAAATAGGCTGGGAATTTGAAAAGGATGATAAACAACTCATTTACACAAAAACCTGTGTCAAGTTGAAGTGCAGGTTTTCCTTCATCAAACAAACATTTACTGAGCTCTCACCATGTGCCAGATACAGCTGGTGCTAGAGGTTGGGGATACAACAGCCCAGGAGACATAGCCTATGACTTTGGGGACTTTACAATCGAGTTGAGATTATGGAAAATGAATAGCTACAAAATAACATGATAAGTAATCTAATAGGCATTAGGGTGAGACCTGACGTCTAAGGAAAAGACAAGGAAGCTTGGGAGGACCCCTGCTGCAGACCACAGCATAATATGTTTCCCACAACAAGCTGACTTAATGCCTGCACTGCCTCCACTGTGGGGGGGTCGCTATTGAAATTTTGGAAACAGGATAACCCATGAAATATGATGCTTCATGAAATTGACTACATAAATTGTGAAACATAAGTCAAGGTTTGTTGTTGTGTACTAGGGTAAAAATTGCAAATTTTTCTCAAGCAAGAAACTATGAGTCAGGAAAAGCTGTGAGCAGTGTCCCCAACCTTCCTGACATGCTTTGCTTCTAAAAAGAGGGCTCTAAGGGTGTGACATTTAATTTATGTTAAACAGTTTGTTGGTTAATATCACCTGGGTCGGAGCATGACAAGGGGGATTGTAGGGAAATGACATGGTCTCAGATTCATGCTTTTTGATCCCTTGGAGATAATGCAGGAAGGCTTTCTCAGAAGGATGCTAAGGCTACTGCTTAGGGCCATCCTGGGATAAATTTCACCACAGAAGGTACTGCTACTGAGGAAACCATAGCAGAAAAAAATATTTTGGCAATTTGGATGGAAAAACCCATATAAGCCATCTGCCATTTAATATATGGCAAGAATCTCAAGTATTTTGTTAAAACCTCTTTTTACCCCTTGTATAAAAATTACCTGGCTTCACCTAAGTTTTAACAGATAGTAATTGCTTTATTAAAATATAGGAATCACAGGTACTATTTCTTGAGTACCTATCATATTCCAGGACTATGTGAACAACATCATGAATCCTCACAAACATTTAAATATTTACCCACAATTTCCCCATTCCCACAAAATGAAAACCTCAAAGGGCCTTGGATTGTTCTTGTGCTGTGCACCAATGCATCCCAAATGTTTGAACAGTGTTTAATACTTAGTGGATGAAGGGAAGCAGATGTGGCTCAAGCAAATGGGCTCCCATCTACCATGTAGGAGGTCCAGGGTTCGATACCCAGGGCCTCCTGTTGAAGGCAAGCTGGCCCATGTGGTGCCCTGGCCCACACAGAGTGCTGCCCCACGCAAGAATGCTGTGCACTCAGGAGTGCGGGCCCATGTGGAAAGGTGTCCCAGCAAGATGACGCAACAAAAAGAGATGCAGAAGAGAGACAATAAGAGACACAGCAGACCAGGGAGTTGAGGTAGTACAAGAGAATGATCGCCTCTCTTCCACTCCAGAAGGTCTCAGCATTGGTTCCCAGAGCTGCCTAATGAGAATACAAGAGACACAGAAGAACATGTAGTGAATGGACACAGAGAGCAAACAAGGAAGTGAGGGGAGAAATAAATAAATAAATCTTTTTAAAAAAATACCTAGTGGATGTTCAATACATATTTGTTAAATGTATAATTTAGAAAATTGAGACTTGAAAGGTTAAGTGATTTACCCAAATTCACATAACCAGTTGATTGCCAATTCTATATGCTTCAAAATTTCTTTTTTTCATTTTCACTACACTAAACTGCCTTTTACTAAATCTATGCCAGATTTACAGTTTTGATAGGGGAACAGGAAGAGAGACCATTCATAAAATTAATTGAAATCATTTTCTTGCCATCAAAGGCCATACTCTAATCTATTCCCATACCCATGACTGAATTCATCTTTCCCTCTGACCTCACAGCACTTTTTTGTTAAGTACCAAATAAACATACCATCTTCTACTTAAACACATCAAACCCACACTTCCTAACCACACTTCAAAACTCCTTGTTTTACGCCAAGATCAAGGAACTGGGGGTGAGGGACAGTTAGATGTAGAGGACAGTTGGGTGGGAGGACACTTCTGATATAGTTCCCTATTCTAGCTTTCAGAAAAATGCCAGCATTCTGATAATTATCATTTAAAAGTCACAAGGAATCCTAAAGATCATCTAGTTCAATTTTGTTATCCTGTAGAGGAATAATACTAAAAAAATTATTAACTCTGGCCAGCCCATGAGGTATCCATAAGGGAGACAGGTAAGAGTACGCCAGGGTGTGCACAAAGCTACAGGATAAGCATGAAACTTCTTCCTGGAAGAATAATTTTACTAAATTTGGAAAACAGTTATTCAATGGGAATAATTTTCCCATTGAATAATTTCAATATTATTTTTATATTGAAAACACTTCTGCTATAGCTTATCATATAGAATACAAAATTCACATGAATGTTTAAAGACAAAAGGAGACTGTGGTGAAGGCTCTGCTCAGAGAATATTTCCCTGAAGAAGTGACATTTAAGTTGAGGACTAAGAAATGAGTTAAGTTAGCCGGGTGAAGATTTGGAAGTGAGTGTGATGAAGGTGGTCCTGGGAACAAGAAATGGTGTGGACAGGGTTCTAAGGCAGAAGAAAAATGAAGAATTCAAAGAAATGGAGGCTTGAGTGGACTAGGCCCAGGTTCTAGGGCTAGTATATATATTATCTCAGGATCGCCTGAAGTACACCCTCCTTTCACAACCCTTCTGCCAAAACATTGAGAATCTGGAGCTGAAGCAGTACACTGGGGGCGGGAGGAGCTTTCAAAAGTCTGGAAATGAAACATCTACAGCTGGTCCAGCAACACCCTAAAATCCTTAGCCAAGACCAGCAAACCAGGAACTCACAGCTGTCTTTCGTTTAAGGATTTCCAACATTTCTACTATCTTGTTAAAATACTTTACTTGTTTAAATTAGAAAATGCTTGGTAGAAAAGTACACTCTGGCCAGCCACTGCACAAAATATTACAAATAATAACATCAGCTAATGTTTTTATATGACTGGCCTTGAATCCTCACCACCACCTTATGAAAGTGGTGCTGTTAATTATTTTTATTTTATAAATAAGGCTGAAGTTCAAAACTTGTCTAAAGTCACTTAGCTAGTGAGCAAAAGAACTGGGACAGAACTAGCTGGGTTAATAAAGAAGAGTGATTGGGAGGTCCTTATAGCTAAGAGCTCTTAATCTCTGTAAGCCTCTAGGCAGACTCATTCTCCTACCTCCTGGAGTTACCTAGAAAGACTGACTAGAGGAGGGTAAAGAAATAAATTTTCTAAAGTGATTAATATATGCCAGGAATCATGATAATAAATCTAAATATTTTATATCACTTAAGTTTCACAGAAACTCCTCTTGGTAGAGAAATTCTTATCCCCACTTTTCAGATGAGGAAACCGGGCTCAGGATGGTTAAATAATTTACCTCATTGGTAAATGGGGGAGCTGAAACTGGAATCCAGGCTTAAGTGACTCCAAAAGCCTGTACCCTTCCCACCATAAAACATGAATGATAGCTTAATATTTAACCCTTCCCAGGTTATATTTTTGCACTTTAACAAGGGTTTTTCCTATGCGACTTCCACAGGAGTATGGCAAACCTGAAAAGAAAGGTACTTGGGGATTACACGGTGGATCTGCCTTGGAGAACATCTAAATGGCATTTATTTACCTTTCCCCTACAGTTCTGAAAGTGGGGCGATGTGCCAGAAAAGATAAATTTCTAGCCGAGTTACAGCATCCACCTTCTTCTCCAACTGGGATAACAACTCTCAGACATTCTGGCAACTACAGAAACAGAGAGGGAGTCTATCAGTCAAGAGTTTGTTTGCAAAGGGTAATGTCAGAGAACAAACTTCCTTTAAATCCTGCTTACTTCATACATTTCAAGTGCTTTCTGAATCAGGAATTTGATTTCCTTCTGACTTTCATAGATTTCTGTTTTATCATTCACTGAATTATATTGTCCCTCTCATTCCACCACCTTTTAGAGTATAAACTTTGATGTGAGTTTCTCAGCTTCCCTACCTCCCTCTTGCTCCAACTAGCCTAGGACTTTTCAAACAAACACTACTGAGAAGTATGGGCAGTCTGGGCCTTTCCAGAAACGCATGTTGCTGAAGGAGATACGGTATTTAGTTAAGCAAAAGTGAAGTCTTCCATAAATCATAAAGAGGTGAACTAAAGTTACTCAAACAGGACCCTGAGAGGTGCTTAGGGAAAAGGTTTACAGGCAGCATAATTTGTCTACAGCCAATTTACCTCTAAAATGCTTGGACTTAGAAGTACTCCAGAAGTAACTTGGCTCGCAAATGCAGGATGAAGTCTTGGCCTTGGAGCACAGTTCTAATGTTTCCTGAATTCCCACATTGCTGTTTTCCATACGTGGATCATGCTTCAAACTTCCTGTGTCTGGACCAAGTGTGTGTGTGTGTGTTGTATATGTGTATGTGTTTATGTGTTGGGAAGAGTGGAAGAAGGGAGGAGGGGGATAAAAATGAAAGAACTTTTAAGGGAATTATTGTATTGGCATGTGCCTCCCTTTGTTACTTTCCTGTTCAGATAAAGCGGCTGTTTTCTGATCAGCTTGATTTTGCATGTGCAGGGCAAGTGTCCTTATAAATACACAGGATTTTTTTTGGTATGTGTCTAACACATTCATAGGTTTTTTTTTTTGGGGGGGGGGAGGTGTTGTTATGTACAGACATACATCTTGAGGATTTTCCTGATGTATGCACTTGCCTCTATTTTTTTTTTCAAATGCATCTAAACGATTTAGTTGTTCACCAGGCAATTAGTGGAAAAATTGCTCATTCCACACTCCCAGTCAGCTTGGTGGGTGGGGGAGAGTGTCATTCAATGCTAAGCGCTATGATTTTGTGGTCTTTCCATCAAGAAGAACCTAGCCAGAGATTGGGGACTACAAGCTGTGTTCTTTTTCCTGTACTTTGGGTAAAAACATTGCCAACAAAGTATGGACGATGATTTTTATTGCATTTTAAAAAAGGAGTTGCATTTTAAGGGGGAAAAAGGCCAAATAGGACAGGTAGTTTGAGATAGAGACCATTCAATTATAAACTTAAAAAGATCCTCTTTTTTTCCATATGGATATAGGGAAGTTTTAGTATGCAATACTTAGGCAACTTAGTATCTTTACACAGGTGTTTCACAGCTAGAGGTTAATGCTCCTGGTAGCCCCCAGAAGGCTGTCCATATTTTATAGCCAAGATATGAAGGCATGCTGTAGGGATTAGGTAAATGTGTTTGTGGTGGCATAGTTTGCTTTATAAACTCACTCCCTGCAACTAGTTTTCTTTCCATGTTCTCAACTTCCACAGTTTTTTTTCTGTCAATGCCACTCATTTAGCACTTAACATACATTTGTTAGTTATCTTTTCATGTATATATCCTTGAATACAAGAGTCAAGTCTCATATCTCTTTGTTTTTCCAGTCCATAATAGCAGCTCAATCAATGTTTGTTGATGTTGGACTCTCACCCTCCCAACCCTGACTTTTAAGTAGTGCAGGCAATGCTTAGGTTTAAACAAACTAAAGAGTTTTCAGGGTAAAAACAAAGAGGAAGTCTTACATGTCAGAAAAGAAATAATACTGAAGGTGCTTGAAAGACCTGGGTATAGCAGAGATTCCCCAAAACCTGTTCTTTGCCACAGGCTATGAAGTGATTCATACACTAATTCCCCATTAGTTCCAGAGCTCTACTAATTTTACTCCGTCAGAATTCAAAGTTATAGGAGAACATTAACGCCCATGGAAGGATTTGAGGAGGGGGTGTGAAATTATGTAGGTATTTTAGGGGGTTTCTGTCCTGTGAAGGTCCTGGTAGCTGTGGAGTGGACACACTGGAAAATCTTTTGAGGGCAACATCAAGGCTGATGGCAGGCATATTACAAACACAGCTGCCAAATCTTTGCTACCAAGTGTTTTTTATTCCACTATCCTCTGCAATGGCAAAAGATGGGAAAGGTCTAAATCATGACTCAATAAGGGGCTGATTAAAATAACTTTGGTACATCTATTCAATGGAATACAGAGCTATCATGAAAAATAATGAAATAAATGTAGTTATCCTGATATGGAAGGTTATTTAAGATAATGTTGAGTAAAGAAGTGTAGGGTGTGTAGTGATTGATGATTTCACTTTTAAGGGGTAAAAGGAGGGATATATATATATATATATCTTACACATACACACCCATGCATGCTTGGATATGCAAAAAATATATTTTGAAGATTACACACGAACAGAGTTAAAGGGACTGTGTGACTGGAGCGGTAAAGAGGTACATTTTGCTGTACTTCTTTCAGTATTGTTTGGTTTTAATTTTCCCAGATACATATTTTATTTTTTCCATTTTAACAGCAATGTTAATTTTAACAAGTATCATATTACCATTCTGATCGATAGTAGTTCTCCAGCATATACCCACCTTTTATAACTTTCTTGCCCATGCCTCCAAACGCTGAAATAACCTTCTCTGATTTACAAAAACAGATTTATCCGTCTTTAACACACAAAAACTCACTTTCCCCATGAAAAGTCACCCAAATAGCCACGCCTCACACATAAATTGAAATCAGCCATGTCCAACCTCCTGTTTCTGAATCTTTCAGCAGCCCCTAGTAGAGCACTCTTTATATGGAGACTACTCAATGCTTTTGATGACATACTACCTGCCCACTACTTTTCCTGCACCTAATGTTATATTCTCTGTTCATAATGAGATAATGTTTCTTTTGCGCAGGCTTCCTCCTGCTTGCCTTGATCCATGGCTCCTCAGAAAGCTACTATTAGGCAGGTTTGAATTGGATGTCCCTCTTTCATTGGCGTGAGTTCATTATTCTAGCTCTCTGTTGTCAACACCTTTATGTTTATACTTGCTTCCAGTTTGTAGCATTTGATAGCAAATATGGGTCTGTACAGAATGGTGGTTTCCATGGTAAGTGTTCTCTCATATTTGTTTTCTCAAGATCACTTCAGAAATACACAGCATGATTTCCTTTTTCAGTATCAGCACCACAATATATTTAGGTTGTGGCGCCACCGCAGAACCGTTAAAAAAGAACTATCACCCACTCTGGTTAGAAAAGGGGCAACTTATTATTCCAATTGCGTGGAGACAACTACATATCCACCACCAAAACTGTAGGGAAAGAGCTGACTTTTAAAATAAAGCCACAAAACCTATATATCTTGGATGTAAATGCTTAAGTAAAGGGCAGAATATTTGATTCCCAACCGCATGAGACTCTCTATCACATGTATTTGTGGAGTGCTTTGTAGTTCACAGATTTTTCACATGCATTTCATTTTATTTTCATACCAATACCATTAAGTTAATAGGGCATATCTTATAGCGTTTATTTACAGACAGGAAAATTAAGGCTCAAAGAAGTTAAGCACCCTAACAAATGTCGCACAACCAGCTAATAATTGACAGAGACCGAAATGATATATTACTTTTTTTCCAAAATTCATAAAATTCTGTTACCCTTATGCTGTTTCTTTGTGCTTTGTGTTTCCCAGCCTTAAAATGGGAGATTTTCGGTGTCCCAGGTTGCTGTTCTCAAATCTCCGTGTTCTTAAGCAGTATAAATTTTTCGCAACCAGGAAATGTGAACATATTGATACTTCACGTACTTTTTCCTCTTCGCTTAATTACGGTGGAAAAGTTACGTATTCCCAAAGGATTGGACAGTGTCATAGAAGTGTACTCAAATCAGCCGACACTCTTTTACAAGACTGAGAAATCAGGTATCTCATCTTTCTCTTTCCAGCAGTAGATGCAGGAGAACAGAAAGCTAGACAATAGCCTCTTGTTTAGTTTTCTTAATTCTGAGGACGGATTGGGTTGGAAAAGGATTGGATTGACGGCTCCAATGACCAACAGCAGGCGAATTCAAAGCCAGACTCCCTCAACGGGAAGCTGCAAAGGATTTGTGGGAGGGACTTACTTTTCCTGTACACTCCGCCCTGGCCAGCCTTCCCAGCCCTCCCAAGAGGCTAAGACTCCGCAGATCCCCTCCCACCCCACTCTATGTCGCCTGCGCAGCCTGCAAAAGGGAGGGGGGGGGGGCAGGGACACGAATGGGGAGGAGGAAGAAGGGGGGACGCTAAGGGGAGCGAAGGAAGAAAGGAGGGTCTTTCGCAGAGCTGTAACCTGGGTGGGGAACTGCTGGTAATAGGAAACGAGGGGAAGGAAAACGGGAGGAGCGCTGCTCCTTCCTAAATGATTCTAAGCAGGCTTTGATAGTAGCTTCTTTTCAGCATTTCTATTATTTGTTTTTTTACCTCCCGCTGTGGGGCGGAGACTGGCTCTCCCAAGCGACTTTGTTCCGCCGTTTTGGAAGATTATTATTGTAGTCTTTGCAGAATCCTTTCCTTTCTCTCAGACAATCCTTGCGTGGACTCTTTAGGCTACCAGAACCGCAACGTATTAGGTTAATAGGAGGGCGAGAACTAGGGCACTGGCTTGTGCCAGTGCTTGCAGATTCAGCCAGTTCAATTGTTGGAAACTTCCCCGCCCCCTGGCCCCGCCCCCTGGCCCCGCCTCTCTTCTGCGCCCCCTCCCCCTGCCGCAAAGTCCAGGCAGACTCCCGCCCTTCTTTCCCCGCCCTCTACTCCGCCTCCTCAAAGTCCACCCCCCGCCGCTCCTGGGCGGTCCTAGCCACTTACAGCAAGAAGAAAAGCCAGCCATTCGTCCACCTCCTCTAGCTCCCATTCTTTGACCTGGAGCTGAGTTCATAGCAGTCACGCCCCTTCCTTCCGAGTCGCTTTCTGGTTGCCCAAGCTGGTAGAACCCCTGAATTACGGCCTTATCCCTGCTGTCTTTCGCCTCCTCTTCTCCCAGTTCTCCCCCCATCCCCCTCCCGAGTCTGTGTCGCCTCCGACCATCTGCTGCTCCACCCTTCGGCCGGGTATCCTGCCTGTCCACTGCCACCAAGGAACGCACGGACGAAGCAGCGAGAAAGGGAGCAGCCGCGAGTTGGGGCTCCCCGCCCCCGCCCATCCTTGGCCGCCAGCCAGGGACCAAAGCCACCTGAATGAGCGGAGAGTCGTCACCTTGTCTTCGTTGCCTTCAGGGGTAGGAGACGCGTGGTTACTTTTCACAGGGAACTGGGACAGGAATCCATGGTAGCATGAACTTGGTCGTGCCCTTGGCCTGAGGGAGTCCGTCTGGATATATGTGGAGATACCTGTGCCTTCTGCTTTTCTTTGCAGCTGGCCTTGAGTTTTTTGGGATGTGCAGCAAGTTAAATCCGTTAAAGATAGTGTCTTCCTTTACTGTCCTACTTTGGCAAGGAGATGCTAGTGAGTACCACTACTTGATGATACTCTTACTTCCTTGCCTCCTGGGGTCTTTGTAGGTTTTTTGGTCATTAATCACGCAAGGAAGTCAAGACCTGATATCGGCATTTAGTCCAGAACTAATGTCCTCGCTTAACTCAGATTACTAGACGCGATTTTCCCAAATGATTAGTGTAGGTTTGGGGGCTTACACTCCCCTCTCCCGGGAGGCCATAAATTTTGAAGTCTTAAAGTCTGGGGGTAGTCTGCCACCTTACTCTCCGTTTGGTGTACGTGTGCGTGTGTTGTGCGTGTGTGTGTGTGGGGGGGGGGTAGTGAAGGTTGCCCCAATTTACTTTATAAGGTCCAAAGATTTTTATTAACTAGTTCTGAGGTATTATGCAGGTGTCTTGAAGGTCCTAAGCCCAGGTCACTCTACGTTTGTGCATCAACAACGAGATGAACTTCATCAATATATGAAAATGAAGGGAAAGAAAAGTGGGAGGGAAAGTGATAGTCTTTGCAGACTGAGCAGTTCCTGGTAAATTATCACTAATATTTGCAGCAAGAGTCTAGATACAATTAAATGAGTGAAGAAAGGGAAAGTTAGTGAGAAACAGCACTTCCAACCTCTATCATATATTTTAAAAAGAATTTTCAGACGGCTTGGGGTATTTAGTTTAGTTCCACACACACCCCACTCTCCCCATGAAGGGTGAAATTTGGCAAGCAGTTTCAAACCTTTTGTGAAGTTAGCCCTCTTCTTACACTCAGAGAGGAAGATAGTTACCATAATCTTCACTGATGGAGGGTTAAGGGTATTAAGTCCTTGAGCTAGGCTTTGTGAAAAAAATTTTCTCATGCCAGCCTTTGTGAAGCCTTCTCAGTTATATATCTCAGTACCTTCATTTAGTAGCTAAGAATAGTTTGAAATGCTGTTTTGGATATGGGATGCAACTTCACCAATCTGTCATCTATCACCAATTGGGCAAGTGTAACAAGCTTATAAGAATGGTAGTGTTCAAAGACCTATTATGAGATGTCCTTGATCCATTGCTTATTTGGAACAAATTACTTATACTTTTAAATAATTTATTTGATAGATTTTAATGGGGTAAAGGAAAGCAAAGAAGGAGAGAAAGAACATTACAAGGACACAATTTTAAAGGATATCATGTTTCGGATCTGCTGGGAGGGATAAGCTGGCCTGACCAAACTACATTTTATAACTGGCCTGGGACATTTTAATAGCCAGGTGGTTGTAGAGTAGTTGCATCTATTTAGAGATGATAACTCAGGTTCTAGCTATTCTGTATGGGTTTATCCGGTGTCATTTACAGACACTTTCTGGCACTACATCATGCTTCATTTTAAGATACCCCTCTCTTCGGAAAAGTTTGTGGCTCTATAAAATTGAAAGTACTTTTTCTAACTTCATAGTTTAGATATGAAGTAAACTTCTGACCACACATGCATATATAATAACTTTTATGTGAAATTTGAGGGTCTGTTTACTCACTTAAAAGACTTGAGAAAGGTGATTTTTTAATTCATGTGTAATAAGGTTTTGGAATTTGGAAATTATAATCTCATTTCTTGTTTATTAAATAGGATATATTAGACTAATGCCTAATCAAGGAGTTTTGTAGAGTTGCTTTTTCTGGAGTTTAGTTAAAAATAAGTCAAACTCTTCCTAGAATGCTTTGAGCACAGTCTAATGAGAAGGCAAAAGGATGGATGCTCTGACCTTGTGGTTCCACTGAGTACCATAATTCTAAGTGGGTACATGTGCTTCTGTGCCTCTTATAAGAGCCCTCTCCCAGGCCTGAGCCTTCTTTAAAAGGGTGTCTTTGTAATTAAGTGGCCCTTCTTCCCCTTCCCCCTTTCTTCCTTTGATCCAGATTTATAAAGCCCTTTTTTCCACCATTTGGAGACGAGAAGTTTCTCACACTCTCCTATGCCCTTCTCTTGAGGTTTTTTTTTTTTATTTCCTCCCAAAATGTCCCATGAAGTTCTCAGGATGATTAGAACTTATATTGTTTTGTTTGGGAAATAGGTGACAATGAGGAGGAGTAGAGTATATTTTCCCTCTTGGGAAATACTTGTGGCCAGGTAGCCTCCTCCCTGGAGACTGAGCATTTGGAATGCATGAGCACAGTCTATTCTTAGGAACTGTCTGGGAGAAATTGTCCTTTGCACACATTAAGTCTAGCTTAAATCCACTGAAAGGGGTGGAGAGAGGTTTATGTGTGGTTTTGGTGAGCCTTTTAGGATGGTAAATGGCTAAATGTTCCCAAATCTCTTATTATGTAACCTCTTTCCCCCATGGATTCAGTGGGTTTAGAGATCTGCTTGATAAGTTAATTAGCTTGGGACTAAACCAATTTGTTTAGAATTGTGCACCATTGATGTTCTGTCTCTAGGAATTGGTGGTGGTGTTTTACTGTGATGTGTTGCCCTCAGTCTTACTTCTTCGTTCCTTTCTGTCTTTTGTGGAATTTGGTCCAAAATCTAAATACCCACCCACAGGTCAAAGGTTAAAATTTGATCCCAGGAGCTATGAGGGCCTTAAACTGGCTGGCCATACTGCATTACTTTCCTCCATGGTGGGCTTTTGACCTCTTTTATCCTAGGGAAATCACCCTATCCACATGCAACACTCACAAACTGAGCTAAAATGAGGGGAAAATAAAGGAAAGAAATAGGTCATTTTTTTAAATCAAAAGAATCCACAGACAGTTTTCCTGAAAGAACAGGCTTTAGTTAATGCCTTTAACCTATGACTTGATATATAAAAATTAAGACTTCTCAGCAACACACTTATTGCATGAAGGAAGGCATTAGAATTTTGTTGAAATGATTATTGCTTGAAATTAGTGAGGCCATAATTTTGACTTTGAACTCTTTTTGTTATATCAAATAGAGTTAGTTGTCTAAATCATTCTGACTTGTAATAATGATGCATATACTGGTCCTGGCCTAGACATACTCATAGAAGGTGGCCCCTATTACTTACTGGAAATAAATCAGTCTTCACATATTGTGAAGAAGTCTAAGGATGGGGCTACACCTAAATAGATTTTACTTCCAACAGTTAGTATATTTGACTAAACAAATGATCCAGACAATTGTGTCTAATAAATAATGGCAACTGATGCCATTTTTAAACTATGAATCTATAATAAGCTTTCGTAGTGAGCCTACTGGTGAGAGGGATCTGAGTTCTAGGTTCAACTCTAACTCAGTTGCCACCATTGGCAAGTTTCTTCCTCTGTAAATTGTAGGGGTTGGACAAGGTGATTTTGAGGGCCAGTTCTCTCACAAGTTTATGGTTCTCTTCCTAGGCCTCAGTGTTTGGTGTGAATGTGAATGATTCCTACTAAAATAAGGTGCAAGGTTTGA
Organism: Dasypus novemcinctus; assembly: GCF_030445035.2. Lineage (NCBI taxonomy): Eukaryota > Metazoa > Chordata > Mammalia > Cingulata > Dasypodidae > Dasypus > Dasypus novemcinctus. The sequence goes on along the minus strand of NC_080704.1, from coordinate 122,633,389 downwards.
TAGAAATACAATTGGGTAGTCAATGGGTATAAAAAACAAAAACAAAACAAAACAAACAGTCTGTAAGGATATAACAATATAAATGCGTTGTATTTTGTAATTTAACAACATAGCAAACTAAAACTAAAAAGCTAAGATGCTGTCCAAAACATTAAGAATTTCATTATTGTAATAAATCACCTACTTTCATTTTCCTAGTTCCTTTCAAGTCTTTGTTCCTGCACTTACATAAATTTAACATAGTTACACTCATAGGAAGATGCAATGTTCTTTTAAATAGGAGCCCATCTAATACTGACAATTTTTTTTTTTTAATACCAGGGCAAGTGATTGAACCCTGGACCCTTTATGTGGGAAGCTGGTGCTCAACCAGTGAGCCATATTGGCTCCCCTGAGTTCTTTTGTTTGCTTTTTGATTGTTTATTTGTTTGTTTTTCATTTGTTTATTTCATTTGTTTGCTTTTTGATTGTCTGTTTGTTTGTTTTAGGAGGCACCGGGGACCAAACCCAGGACCTCCCAAGTGGGAAGCAGGGGCTCAACTACTTGAGCCACATCTGCTCCCAAGACTTACTTTTGCAGACCTGTGTGGAGAAATGAAATCAGATCCTGGCTGAGTAAGCCTGAAGAATCACATACTTTTGTTCCTTGAATACTAAAAGAGACTATCAGATTTAATAACTAATCTCTAAACACTTACTGTGATTTAGGGGTTATTCATTTTTCTAGCAAGGCTGTTATTTATACACTCTTGAACTCCTGTTACCCTTCCACTATACTTAAGCAAAAACAGGAGGATTCACTGTGTACTGTATCTAAATCACTGGCAATGGTTCTTAAATCACTGTGTCACGATACTGCATCAAGATAGTACAAACTTAGGTAGAGTATGAAATCGCCAGAATGAAAAGGGGGAAGCATGAAAGCACAAACCTAGCTTTGAAAATAATGTATATGTTTATCACCCAGGACAACTAACAAAAGAATGGCGATGGACAATGCCCATTCCCCAAGATAGAGAATATCTACAACTGCAAGCAAGACAGTTCCACCCATCTGTCCCATGGGATCTAAGCCCCCTTTCAATCAGAAACAGAGTGAGCATAACCATCCCCAAATCCTCAAGACTGAGAAATGAGCAAACATAAGGGGGGAATGCAACTATGGACTAAAGTAAACTTTTTTTAAATTCTAGAAATGGAAGAACTGGTATCATTGGCATAAAGGCAGTGGCTGCCAGAGGTTCTGAGGGGGGGAGAGGGAAGAATAAGTATAACATGAAGGCATTTTGGGGACGTTGGAATTTACCCATATGACATTGCAATGATGGATACAGACCACTACACATTTTGTCAAAACTTATAAAATTAGGCAGGGCAAAGTGTTAGCTATAATGTAAACTATAGTCCATGGTTATTAGCAAAACTTCAATATGTGCTCATCAATTGCAACAAATATACCACACTAATGAAAGATGTTGTTAATGGGAGAAAGTGTGGGAGGGGGTGGGGTCCATGGAAATCTATATTTTTAACATAACATTTATGTAATCTAAAACTCCTTTAAATATAAAAAAATAAAATGAAAAAGGGATTTTAAAAATTGGACTTAAAAATAGCAAGGAAACTAAGGATTTTAAACAATTAAATAAATGAAATATAGGTTGAGCAGAATAAGCCAAACTTAATGGGTTCTTAAATTGAGGTCTTCACCATGTAATGAAAGTCAGGTACATGTTCCTTTAATTTTTTTTTTTTTGATAACTAAGGAATAGTATACATGTGAGCTCCAACTTTCTTTGTACTCATTCCTGAAAACCACTGGCTCATTGTAAATCAGATTAAATTGTTCTAAGTAAAATAGAAAAGTGAAAAATGAGTTTTTAGTACTTAGAAAAAGTACCAAGTTAAATACAGGAAAAAAAATTTGTAATATGTGTTCATGTATAAAATTTAGATGGATATATTTGCTAATATTTCCTAAGGCAATTCTTGAAAATTCGTTTTTTAAAAACTCTATAGGCCTGCCTTGACATTTGTAAAGTCATGTTCACCATTGCCCCAACTCCATGAAATATCATTAGCTTGTGGAATTTGAATCCAGAATCTAGGTTTCTATGTCTGACTCCTTTCTGACTTGCCATATGACCAAGGGTAAATTAATTAGTTGCTCTGAGCTTCAGTTACGCTTCTGGGAAGCAATGATATTAATACTTCACAGAGGTTGTTTAGGTATGCTTCATATTCAGCACATGCTTTGAGGTCACTGGATGAAAGGTGTTTGCAAGATGGCAAAGCAGGCTTATTATAGGGTACAGAGCAGGTGTTCACTTTTAATAAGCTTTACTTTCTTATAACATACAGTGTCCTTTGTTGCCCCATCACCTTACTGACAATAATAAGATTGTCCCAATATTCATATTATTGATCCTTTCAGCCTTATTTTAAGTAAACATTTTTTATACTATGTAGCAAATTGGGTTCAAATAGGAGGATTCTAGCATCTGCCAGTGTAATGAAAAATTGCTTCAAAATGAGACATTATTTGGAATATTCAATAGAGATCAGTGATTCCTCCAAAGCGCCTTTAAAGATTAAAAAGAGTAAAGCAAATCTGTGTGCTTGTGTGTGTGGGTGTTTTAAGGGGAGAAAGTTTTGAGTAATATTTGCTTATGACACATACTGATGATAGCCAGTAACTGAAACCTAGCCATTATAGTGTTTATACACAGCTGGTTTTTATTAATGATAGAATATTTATGCTTGCTCTACAATCCATGGCTCATTTCCATGTGTATGTCAGAATGCAAATATATGCCCCCCCCCAAAGAAACATTACAACAACATTGAGTAAAAATGTGGCCAAGCTAGAATGGGTGGATTTGGGGGATCTCTTTTATTCTTATTTGTGTTATTTAAGATCACAATAACCCACACCCCCAACCTTAAGGCATTTATGCTGATCTTTTTTCCCCTTATATATTCTATAACAAACTGCACATTTTGATCTTTTAGATATGGACAAATGATCTGCCATAAACATTTTCCCCCCTTCCTAATGTAGATGAAATTGATGTATGTGTTTTTTAAGGGCATAGTTTTCCTGCACATGTTTCTCATTATCTCAGAGGCCTGGAGTCAATCAGTAAAGGAGCAGAGAAACCGCATAATTGAAAGGAGAATGACGGTGGTGCATACTTGGAATATTTGTGGGAAGGGGATTGCTAACATCAGAAAATGTAGTGGCCTGAGTGTTAACAGCATTGCAAAGAAAGGAACTTTTTGTGTTTCTATATATTGAGAATTATTTTTCCTTAAGTAATAAAAATATGGGCCAGGTTTGACACCCATTTATAAAGTTGCCCTGGAAACTGATGAAAGTTGTTACAGGATAGTTCAATTAAAACCTTCCTCATTGGGAAGCTAATTAGTACATCACTTACTCATTTTGGTTGTTTTCAAGGGATGTGGATTTGCACTGAATTAATGGCATTTTTCCATGTAATAATAAACTAAGATAAAAATCACAGAAGAGGAAAATTATTTAGATAGTCCATTTTGAAGAAATCTAATTTCTTCTTAATTACATTTAAGTTTTCAGTTCAGATTTTTGTTTCACTCTGTTTATATAGAGTGATCACATTTCAGTTTAGTAGCCAGTTTTACTTTCTGGATCATGGGATATACACCAAAGATGATTAATTTGAGTTTCCTGTATGAATTGGAGAAATATGACAAATCACAAGAAACATTTTTGTTAAGATAACTTTTTCTCTTTTACAGTTAGTTTCTTTTTGCTGTGTGTGTGTGTGTTTGGAGGAGGGGATTTTTCTTAAGCAAACAATTTTTGGAGTTAAGAAAATTTTGATGACCCTCTTTATCCCCCAAGAAAAATCTACCTGCCTTGGGCTGTCAGCCTTCTATTAAGGAAACATGATGAATTTTTGACCTGGTGCTTTTTGGGACTTGGCTAAGTAGTTATGGTGTGACTGGGAGTAATGGATTCCTAGCATGTTATTTCTACTGTACTCAGTTGTTTTTTAGGAGGATGAGTACTTGCTGCTGAAGTTTTATGCAACTTGCAATAGAGTAAGTGCTTTGTAGCTAAAGATCCAATATGGATGTGCTGTGGTCCTCCCTTTCCCCATAATTTGTAGGTGACATTCATTCTGTACATATACTCCTAATCCTATGCCTGTGGCATATGCCGACATTAATTTCTGAAGCTGAGAAAGTTGGCAGGGTTATATAATTTGTGGTTTAACTGATTTCACCCTAGCCCTTACTGGAAGGGCAGGGTCTAGGTTTAGTTTTGCAATAGCAACTCAGTCAAGACAGGTTCCTGGTGCTTGCAAATCATTCGGAGGAGGAGGGGCTGCTTTCTGCACTTCAGGAGTGACTCATGCCCTTTGGTATGAATAGGTGAAACTCTGGCTTCTGTCCATGCACCTGCTCGATGCCACACCTGCAGTCAACACCTGAGCCCCACTCAGACACAAAACCCAGACTGAGGGCAAATGAGTCCCTCTTCAAAAGGGGTACAGCCAAACAAAGGAGCTCAAAATTATGTTAGTGGAGCACCCCTGGGAATTCCATTTAACCATTCCACTGTTAGCATAGGAAAACATCTTAGATAATGTTTTCTAGATGTAGCACACTCACTTGCTCAAGATACATTTGGAGGACCAAGAAAGTTTGGGGTCCTAATGAATTTCTCTTATGAACTTCTTAAAATTGGCTGGTCAAGTCTATAGAAGGTATTGTCTGCTAACTAAGTACAGGGCAAGAATTCACAAGACCTTTGTTCTGATCCTTATACTACCACTGAGCAACAGTGAAACCTTGGACAAAGTAGTTATTATTAACTATCTGCTCTGGACTTGAGCTTCTCCATTTTAAAAATGGGATTAATTGCAATTGCCTTTATTTCCTTTCAGAGTTGCTGAGAAGGGCAAATAAGATAACAGAAATGAATGTGCTGTTGTCTCCTTAGAAGAAAGGCTAAGAAACTAAAGGTAATATTATTTTATTCTTAGTCCATATCTTTTTTTCATTCTCTTCTCCTGTTGCTGTTGCTACCCAAGGACTTTGGGAAGTAGTTACTAACTTAATATGCATTTATTAAATGCTCTTTGTGTACTAGTTAGTGCTTTAGGTATTGGAGAGGATACAACTAAAATTTGTGTACTCAGCCCATGCCCTCTATGAGCTCACAGTCTAGCAATGTCCATTACTGATTCAACCCATTACAGTGATTTCTGCCTGGCCACTCAGGACCTCAAATGGCAAAAATTAACTTCTTTCTCTTTCTCTGCATTTCAGAAAGGGATATCTGTCCCTTGAACAGTATTCCAAGGTCTAGATTGAAGGTACATGGAGAGAAATGCTATGGGGTAAATAAAAGGAATTTATCTCTTACTCCCACATTGCCAGAGCTTACCCCTGGAATGACCACTTTTTTCAGGTATCCATCCTTGGTTTCTTCCTTGTTTCTGTACAGTGCTTACTCTGTGTGAACTTGCCCATTATGTAGCTGTCATTTAGATGCTAATGACTCCCAAATGTACATCTCAACCTATCTTTGACACTTCCTTTCCCTTTCTCTTTTCCCCAACATCAAGTTGGTCACCAAATTCTGTACTTTCTACTCAGGTCATAGATTTTTCTCTGAAAAGCTTTTCTTAGCTGGCCCAGGGTTTTGTGAAGAGTCCTCTCTGTTGCCAGAGCTACACTTATACCTCTGTTTTACCATTGGATTTTAGGTACATGTCTATCCCCCTTCTCTACTGGGAGCTTGTTGAGGACTGCACTCTATTTTATTTGTTCATTTTTTCACACTCCCCACCCCAGTGCCTAGTGCAGTGTCTGGCTATAGTAAGTGCTCAGTAAGTTCCACTCAGTAAGTGGAAAATACAGTGTATGGGGAGTAAGTGTAGCTCACTGGTTGAGGGCCTGCTTCCCATGTACAAGGTCTCAGGTTCAATCCTTGGTATATCCTAAAAAAAATGTAGCATATAAGTGCTCTTATACAGATGTGTAAATGTGTAATAGAGATGTCCAGTAGGAACACAGAGACAGGGAAATTAATTTTCCATATCAGACAGAGAGGAGGGCAGGGGAAATGGAGGATTAGGGAAGAACCTTCAAGGAGAAGGTGGAAAAAAATTCTGTCTTCTTCTGAGATTCCTGGCTAAGAAGCCAAGAAACAAAATGCCTGTTGTGTCTGTTCTTGCTAAGCTGGGGACATCTCTGGCCTATTGCCTCCCCTGAGAGTTAGGACAAGATGACTTTTATGGTCATGTCTGCAAATAAACCTATGTCTATATAACACATTGACTACTTAAGACCAGTGCTATTTAGTCATATACTATTAAACACGGCTGAACTTAAATGTGTCACCTTAATTGTGGCTGAAAATAGAGGTACGTACACAAGCTCTTTGGTTACATATGCTTAATTTTATTCAGCATAGTGCCCTTAAAAATTGAAGATGGGTATTTAAAAATTTACAAATCACTATGTAGAACTAAATATTTTCAAGCTGACTGTCAGATCTTCCCAAGGGCAAAAATGAAACATGATATAAGCCATTAGAGTCATGAACCTGTTCTCACCCACCTGATGCTTTTACTAATTAGCTTCTTGGCTGGGTGGCAATTTGGAGCAAGTGCTTGCAAGTTGAATTCACAGGGTAGCCCACATTCCACTCTGCCATTTTGTAAGTCACTAGGATACTACTTTACTTCTTTTGGCTTATTTTCTTCCGAGGAGCCTTGTTCTGTCCTGGTGGAGAAATGAGAGCAGGAGAATGTTTCATTAAATGAGGGAGAGATTTCATGGGGTTTTGTTGTTTTTCTAGTTTTATTTTTTTTAGCGGATTGTCTATAAACATTCATACTCCTTTACCTATTAATTTCACTTCTGGGATTCTATCGTTAGGAAACAATCCAGGATATTTAAAAAGGTTAAATCACAAAGATGTTTTTTATAACATTGCTTAGACTTGCACAAAATTGGAAACAACTTAAATGTCTTAATAAATGGAGAATGGATAAGTGAATCTTGATATACTCATTTCATAGATTATTACACCACCATTACAATGTTTGTTATGAAGTCTGTATAACAACATGGAAAAAGTACTTATAATAAAGTGAAATGTGGGATCTAAAATTTATGTATGTTAATATTTCATTACTTTGTAAAAACTCAAATACACATAGGAAAAAATAATGGGGTATCCTAAAATGCTAATCATGTTTGAGGTGAAGTGGTATTGTGAGTGGATTACCCCCTTTATTTTAATTAGCTAACGTTCTTTGCTTATGTTACTTGTAAAACAAAGTATAAATAAAAATAAAAGTGAGTGGTATATTATCAGAGGCAGGAGATTGGTAAGGCAGGGACCTTCTAGGTATATTCTTAAACTTTTCTCATATTATTCTTTAAATGATTTTATGTATCCCTTATATTATTGCTGAGGAAATGAGGCATGGGATGTGATGGCATGGTCTAGTATTCCCCTGGAATGAATGTATGTGTATGCATGCATGCGTGTGCACATGCATGCAGTGGAGTTGAGGGGTGGTGGGAACAGGATTCTCCTTGCTATCCAGTATTTCACTGATTATGTATAATTTAGGATTGATCACCTTTGTTGCCCATTAACATTTTCACGTTAATTGCTTTAGAGCACACAAATGTAAAGCTGGGGCCAAAAATGACCAAGCCTTTAAGAGTTACCATCTCAGAAACTGATATCTGACACTGGTTGTTGGTAAGACTTGGAAATGCCAAGGCCGTGCTTCAGTTCTTAAAATAATTTTCCAGACTGATCTAGATAGAGGTAGAGATAGGAGCAAATAGTTGGGACCAATTGAAAGCCTTTACTTAAGCTAGTGGTAGAGTTAAGTAAGATCATATGCCAAGCTGGTATGATGTTGACAAGACTTGGAATAAGGGCATGGAAACATTGGTCAGTGGAGGTGTGTGTTACTCTCTGACCCATCCGCATATCTTGGATTAAATTAGAGAGATTTTCCAAAGTCCTTCTGCCATGCTTCTCAACAAACACTTTCTGTTTACCTCTTCAATTTCCCTTCCTGTGGTTAACATTTTACTTCCAATGGGACTGGAAAATTTGTGGACTATTAACACAGGTCTACAATTCCCTAAAGCCAAGGTCAATTCAATTTAATAAATGTTTAGTAAGCATCATCTATATATAAGCTAATAGTACTAGATATGTCATAGTGGAAGGGTTATTTCCCTGGGAGTTATAAAACCTGCATTCTGGTCCTGGCTCTGACCCTTTTTATGCCCTGGTATCTTCACCTATAGAAGGAAGGGCTTAGATTACTAGATGGTCTCCCAGAAATCTTTCTACTACTGGCTTTCAGTAATCTAAGGGCTCCTAGCACAGAAGACTGAGTTGCAACTAAAGGTTAAAAAATATCTATGCCATAAAATTGCAACAGCTTTCCAGAGAGAGGCTACTTTGAAAGAATAATAATGATGACGATAATAATAATAATAACTAACATTTACTGAACCCTTACTATGTGCTGGGCTCTATGCCTAGCATTTTATATGGATTCTCTCCCTTAATATTTATACCAGTCCTGTGAGGTATGAGCACCATTGTCACTATTTTGTAGATAATGAAAGTGAGATCTGGGGAGGTCAGGAGACATGGTTAATTAGTAAGGCCAATTAGTAAGCTATAGATTCAGGATTTGAATTAGGCAGTCTGATTCTAGGCAAAGCTCTTAGGTGCTGATACTGTTTATCCAAAACCTATTGAATGTTTAGTGATGATCTGACAAAGGACCATTGTTTATTACCTCCCAAAGGAAGTGAACTAGTCTTGGGTTGAGAGACTGTTGAATTAGGAAAGTTTTCTCTAGGACAGTCCTGGCCACAGTATGGACCAACCTCAGGGAACATAAGAGAATTCATTGTGGCCACTGTACTTTTTGCCCTATGTGGGAGGTTGTGTGTATGTATGTTTTATGCACAAATACATGCACTAGTCATAAGGAAGACTGAACCTGCTCCTTTCCATTTAGCTGGGAGTAAAATTGTATGAAACAAATTGACCAAGATTTAGCAGGTTAACAGGCTTCTTAGATTTTAGATTCTTTATCCTGGTTGATGGAGTGAGGAGTAGGGGCAAAAATACTTACAATCATTTTTTAAAATTTATTTGAAGGATGAGAATTTGGTCTGCCCTAACCATCTTATAATGTTGTTTTTCTAGATCTTGGCCTGGGAATCATCTAGGCTTGCACTAATGTATATTGGCTCAACATCCCACATATCCTGGGGAAGGTCAATGACTGCAAATAGAGTAAGAGTTTAGCTTGACCTGGCTGCCCTGTTTTTGTTACGGAAACGTTGAATATATAAGTTCCAATTGCTTTTCTTAAAAGAGAAGCACAGATAACCTTTCATCCCCTATTAAATATCCTCAGGGAAAGTTTGTGTGTCCAGGAGAAACAAGGTTATTTTATTGATTGAAGATTATGCCAGACCCCTGGCCGTGGCATGATTAAAGCTATGGGCAGATTAAACGTTGCAGAGTTCATACCTTTTTAATTCTTTGCATGAGACAGGGAATATATCTTTTCCTTTCTCAAATAAATAGGGTAGTGTTTTCCTCTGTAAGTGACTCTTGACTCATAGATGAACATAAGTTCTTTAAGAAACATCAGTAAACTGGTGAGAAATCTGCAAAGCTTTTCCTTAAACTGACTTCTTTTCCTTTTTTTAAACAAGAGCATAAGGGGTGAGGGAGGGGGACTGATGATTCTGTGTCCAGTTGACATAAAGTGATTTGGGTTTTGAAATGGATATGGAGTCTAAGTATCTTTTAAAACTTTTTAAAGTATACATATATATGGATATGGATGAGAGAGGACAAAATTAAAGGAAGAGAATAAGACATTGAATGAGTGACGTTTCCTCAGTATGGAACTGTGTGTCAGGAGAAAGCAAGTCAAAATCTGCATGAAGAATCTAAGTAATACTGGGTAAGAATTGTGTGGTGGGTTCTCTCCTGGGACTCAAGTTTAAAAGCCTTCAGCTGTTTTTTGGTTGATTCAGTTGGAAAAAAAAAAGACAAATGTTTTGTTCAGAATTGGACAATACAAACATCGTGGTTATTTACCACAGCTCTATTAACAGTGCAGCTTTGATTCCAATTAAAAGTTGATATTCTGCATTGAAATTAGAGGAGACACTCTAATATAATTACCTTGCAGATTGGAGATGATTTTGGTTTTATTTGTGACTATGCTTTGAGCAAAAACAAGATGGAAAGAAAAAATTTTGTGTTGGTTGACTCTATATCTGTTCTGGGATTTTTTGGCAACATTGCAAGGAAATAATGTTAAATTAATCACTGTGTGGTTCTTGTGCATTTTTTTTTAAACGTGGATGTTTTGGACATGCTTCAAAAATACAGAGTTGCTTGTGCGCTTCCTTTGCATTCCTTTTCTCCTCAGATGGGGATTCTGGTGTGAAGCAAAGCCTTTCCTTTAAGTAATATGCATGAGTCATGGCCGAGGGCAGGATACATGTACATCTCACCTAAATACAAACTCCTCAGTTTTATGACGATTTTGGTTGAACCTGAAGTGGTTTACAGGGACCAATAAAACGAGGAATCCCAATTGATGTCTTTTGGGCATTGGCATGTAATTTCTATAAGGTGAGTCTCGTAGTTTCCTTTTGCTGAGATACTTGGGCAGTGGAAGTGCTGAGAAAGCAAATCAATGCATCTTCCACTTGGAGAAGGGTTGTAGTCATGAACTAAGAAGGGCAATCAACTTTCCTACTCCAATAAGAATGAATGGGCTGTCAATCAGATCATAAGCTCTTTGAGGGCAGGAAATATGTTTTGCATCTTTTGTATCTTTCATTGCATCTAGCATGCGGCTGGGCAAATGTCTGGAATAGCCAGTATGCAATAAGTATTTAATTACTTGATTGAGAAGTGTTTTTTTTTCCCTTCTCCCCATTTGAGAGTGAGGCAATTTCATCAGGAGCTTCACTGAGTATTCCTTTTTGGACCACAAGCCTACCTAAGGAGGACTTCCTTCCATTTTGGGGTGTGGGGCAGTAAGCCTCACTGACCTTCCCTACTAATGATAGATATTTAAAGGTTACACCCTAAAGATGATAAGGGTTGTGGCTTTTGTTATCACCCATTGTGCCAACACAGATTGGAAGCAGTGGCTTTCTAAGGCTGTGAAGCTAAAAACAGAGCAATATTTTAGTCTCAGACATGAACATTTCTATCACCTGGAGTGTGGCATGACCTCCTGAATAAAGTTGCTAGAGAGTAAGGTTTCTTTCTTGCTTTAGTGGAGGTGGAATCTGCCACTCATTAAAAAGCAAGCATATGGGAGGACAGTTCATCCCTTGGAAGAATGGTTTGGTTAACTGCTTGCCATTGGTGGCAAAATAGAAACTACGTTTTTATTTCTCCTTCCTTATCCCTCCTGAACATTTCAGAGTGACAAGTGTTTGGACTCTGGACGGCGCTTACCCTGAACCTGAGTGTTAGGGGAGAGGGAATCTGCCGTTGCGGTTTCTGGAGCTGTTCATAAGCAAGAATTCCCTATCCTGATCAAGGCTTTAAGCCTAAAAGAAAGCAGAAATAGGTATGGATCATTGGTGTGTGTGTGTGCGCACATGCATGTGTGTGTGTGCAGGTTGGGGTGGGTGTGGAATGGGAGGGGGTGGTTTATTCTTTAGGAGCTGGGACTGCTCAATGCGTGGATTTCCCTGTCTTGGAAGAAGGGTTTGTAAGTGGTTTAGTTTTAACCATACATCTTCTTGTTTCTGATTTTTGAGAGAGGAAAACTAGTTTGGTAGTCATCTCTCCAATTTCAGGAACTAAAAGAGATGTGTATATTATATTTGTCAGCCTGTCCCAAAAGCCCAATTTAACAGTTCAAATACAGGAGTCCCAGAGGGTCAAAAGGGAAGGAGTTAAAGGGACTGAAGGGCATGTTGCTTAACTCCTTGATGTGCACTTCCTAAAAGTATATCATGAATGGGATTTTATAAAGGGCCCTTGGAAGGTTACCTATGGGGTCAAACTGTTCAGTATAGCAATGGGAAACCAGGTAACAGTAATCATGCAATAAGTGAGAAAGGAGGGAAGATGACCTATTGTCATCTACCATACACATATTCTGGGTCACTCCTTGCAATACTAAAGGAAAGCGATCATATTTCCAGAGAGATTGGAGGCTGGTCAACATATTAGAAACAATGTAAAAGAAGGCAGGATTCCTGATTTCTCATCTAGGAAACTGAGGCTGGTTAGGTTGATGGTTAATGTGACTTTTGTGTGACATCATGACCATTCTCCAAGAATAGTTAAGGTCCTTAAAGTGAAAGTTCTGTTGTTGAACATTGGCATTTAATTGCAATGCTTAGCATTTAACCTGACAGATTCTGTCCAGTGATTTTATTAGTCTCTAATGAGTTTGTGTGCACTCTACAGTGCTGACAGAGAATGTGAGAGAGATGAGATCTACTACTCATTTTTCACATGGTAAAATAGAAGCTAAGGAAAGGGGAATAAATTGTTTAGGTTAAACTGTAAAACAAAATATGGTTAGAATTTGAATCTTGAGTTATCTTACTAAATATACCTGTTTCACTCAAACCGTATTACTTCCTTAAGGGGAAATGTTGTATGGGAGGATGGTATGATAATCATTCCCTTCCAGAAGGATGGCCATTTTATTTTTCAATTTCTAAATATTGTTAGAGGAACATTACAAACAAAAGAGGACTTCCACTTTATATTCCTCCTACCCAACAAAAAATTGCAGTGGCTATTTCTGGATGGCCGAAAGAGAAACTTTGTGGATAATAATTATCCTAAGTCCTTCTCTTAGCCCTTGGTAAGGAGAATCCACAAACGGCAATACATAAAGGATTTTTAAAATAAAAAGATATATTTCAGAGTTTCTTGATCATAGAGGAAGGTTTAAATCAAGGAAGGGATCATTTCTACCTAGTGTAAGTCAAGACTTCTTAACCTTTTATTTATTGTAGTTCTTATTTAGCATTGATACCTCCCTTTACATTCTGAACTGCTTTACAAACGCATTCTATAGGGTAGCTTCTTCCCACTGTCTGCCTTCATCTACACAGCCATGTGAGTTGGATTTTAATTAAAGAAATAGAATACAGAAAGATAAACCCTGTAAGAACATAGGAAAATTGCCCTCTCTGATTACCCTACTTGACTGTAAAAGGTTTCCCTGATCCTCTTAGAAGTTAACCAAGATTGAATATTTAACACAAGTTAAAAGTGAAAGAGCAAAGACAGAGCTCTTATACATTCAAGATCGTCATTATATCAATGATAGAGCCAGGAGTCACCAGCATTTAACCTATTCTAGATTCAATTTTCTACTTTGTTTCTGCAATGGAATCCTCATCCCCCCCGCCCCCCCAAATATCCATTTTCTTCCCCTTTAGAGGACTGATTTATCAATCAACTGGGTGTTAAGCTTCCTGTTTCCCCTTCCCAGGTCAAGGGCAGCCCAGGTGCCCAATTTCTCTCTCTCTTCACAAGGCACCACCAGCAATAGAGATGAGAAATTCTGAAGACCAGCAGAGTGGAGGAACCACAGTATTGCAACGTCTGCTACAAGAGCAGCTTCGCTATGGCAATCCTAATGAGAATCGCAACCTGCTTGCCATACACCAGCAAGCCACAGGGAATGGCCCACCTTTCCCCAGTGGCAGTGGGAACCCAGTCCCTCAGAATGATGTGTTGAGCTCCCAAGATCACCACCAACAGCTTGTGGTTCATGCTGCTCGACAAGAACCCCAGGGGCAGGAAATACAGTCAGAAAACATCATCATGGAGAAGCAGCTTTGCCCTCGAATGCAGAATAATGAAGAACTCCCAACCTATGAAGAAGCCAAGGTCCAGTCCCAGTACTTTCGTGGCCAACAGCATGCTAGTGTTGGAGCTGCCTTTTATGTCACGGGAGTCACTACCCAGAAGATGAGGACTGAGGGACGACCATCAGTTCAGCGGCTCAATCCTGGAAAAATGCACCAGGATGAAGGACTCAGAGACCTTAAGCAAGGGCATGTCCGCTCCTTGAGTGAACGATTAATGCAGATGTCACTGGCCACCAGTGGAGTTAAGGCCCATCCACCTGTTACAAGTGCACCCCTCTCTCCACCACAACACAATGACCTCTACAAGAGTCCCACAAGTTCCAGTGAATTCTACAAGGCCCAAGGGCCACCTCCCAACCAGCATAACCTGAAGGGCATGGAACACCGAGGCCCCCCACCAGATTATCCCTTCAAAGCCATGCCACCCCAGTCTGTAGTGTGCAAGTCCCAAGAGCCAGGGCACTTCTATAGTGAGCATCGTCTGAACCAGCCAGGGAGAACAGAGGGGCAACTGATGAGATATCAGCATCCCCCTGAGTATGGAGCAGCCAGGTAAGACAGTTGCCTTTCTGTCATTTCTGGACCTCATCCCCAACCAGCTGCTTCTGATGTGTTTTGGGAATTCTAAGGGAAGTAATGTACAAGTGTTTGGTATAACAAACTCTCCAATGTATAATTGGCTCCTGGTTTCCTAAATTAGCTGTTAACCTGAATTTCTAGCCACTTCATCCATAATTAAGGCTTTCTTAAAATTCCCTTGACTTTGTAGGTTGAGCATGGCCTCAACTGCCTAGTGAATGAACAGGAACAAGTCTTGATTTCAGCACTGTCCTGTGTCCTAGGATTTTGAAAGAGTGTCAGTGTTCCATTTCTTTTGAGTTATTAAATCCTTCTTTAAGGAGCAGAAGCAAATTATCTTGGACTTCAATTAATCTGGAGCATCCTAGCATTTTCATTAATTCCTGTACATAAAAATCTCACCCCTTCCTTTTTGCAAACAAATCTGTTTTTGATTAGTTGTAATTTTTCAAAAGAATTACTGTGATTTTTTTTTCATCATTAAGCAAACACCCAGATACATCTATGGGGGGAACTATATATGTGTGCAGGTTCTGAATGTTACTTGGCTTGTACATCTTTGTAGTTCATGAACTCTGAATTACTTCATTCTTCTGTAGAGAGTCTGGTATTTGCAATCATAATTTTAAACATCTTAGTTAAATTCACATCATATCATATAGAAGTTTTGATCAGATGCTAAAATGCAGAAGGCAAAATATTCACATAACTCCTGTACCATTTGCCATTAATTCAGGAGTGTTGTTTTGTATATTCTGTTCTTCCTAAATATACCTCTTAATTATTAAGGGCCCATTGTCCCATTGCTGTATTAATTAGACCTTATGATTTTGCTCATTGTTGCTATTGCTAATATTGGGGCAACATCTCTGACTGGTAGTATTGTGAAGTGGGGGAGGCAGTTGAAACTATAGGCAGCAATGATGGCAATTATGTGTAGTATTTCTGCCCTGTTAACCAAGGGTAATTAAGAGTGGCCAAAAGTACAGATGGGGTTCACTGCCATGGCAGATGGCCCTTCTTTGGAGCTGGTGTTTCTGCATGATGGAATTAGACTCAGAGGGGATCTCTTCTCACAAGACTTGCATGCTACTTTATTGGAATTGTAGTTGGTGCTGGGGTTTAAGATATATTTAGAGGATTTGAATCTCTGGACTGATAATAAGACACCCAGGCCCAGAGCCTCAACAGACTTCAGCTCCAACACTTTGATTTATTGGACTTACCCCACTCAGCTAACATGGAGTTGAAGAAAGTCAACCACCACACCATGGAGCCTAGAGTGTCTACAACTGAAAGCAGGAGAAGTGCATC
Source organism: Dasypus novemcinctus (assembly GCF_030445035.2). Classification (NCBI taxonomy): domain Eukaryota; kingdom Metazoa; phylum Chordata; class Mammalia; order Cingulata; family Dasypodidae; genus Dasypus; species Dasypus novemcinctus. The sequence goes on along the minus strand of NC_080704.1, from coordinate 122,617,558 downwards.
CAGTATCCATGTGGAATCTAAGCCCCCACTTGACATAGATATGCAATGGACACAACCAATCCAATGTCCACAGAGAAAATGTGGAATGTGTGTGGGAAGGGTAGCCATGGTGGCTGCTGGGTTTGGGGAATGGGAGGAAGAGATGAGATGTGGAGGCATTTTCGGGACGTGGAGTTGTCCTGGGTGGTGCTTCACGGACAATTACGGGACATTGTAGATCCCTCCAGGGCCCACTGGATGGAACGTGGGAGAGTGTGGGCATGATGTGGACCATTGACTACGGGGTGCAGTGATGTTCAGAGATGTACTTACTGGGTGCAATGGATTTGTCACGATGATGGGAGAGAGTGTTGCTGTGGGGGGAGTGGGGGGTGGGGGCTGTGGGGTTGATTGGGACCTCATATTTTTTTAATGTAATTTTTAAAAATAAATAATTAAAAAAAAAAAAAAGAGTGGCCAAAAGTTGACGTTCCTGGACCTAGGCTATTCTTTTACCATGGGCAGGCCACAGACTAGCCCTATATCTTTGATGCATGTTTGCATCCTTTTCCTTCCTAACTCATTTGGGAAAGAACTTCTTAGCTCGAAGTTCATCGGGTGAATCAAAACAGAAAAGCAGGGTTAAGCCCAGGCCCAAGGTGCAAAACCATTCTCCTTTGGGGATTTGTAGTAAACTTAAGATGATGACTGCCAAAAGTAGTTCGCTGTCATTAAAACAACCAGTAAAAATATATCCTATTTCCTTGCAAAAAAAGAGAAAGGCAGTCAGGGATGGAGGTGCGTGAAGCTAAGAAAATACACCTGGCATTTTCTCTTATTGAATTTCCCCCCTCCAGATACTATGTTTTTAGCTAGAGGCAAATTGCTTTGGGCTTTGCCCCTAACATTGCTAATTTAGGATCTTTTTTTTCTTTAACACAGCTTGATTTCCTAACCCTTTTCAACTTCCTCCATGCATGCACCTTGGAGCTTTCAAAGGGCAGCAGCCTAAGTTCTGATAGGCTTGGACTAGCTTGGACTAGGAAACAGGTAACAGGGCCATTCATGTTTAAATGAGTACAACGGTTCCCCCCAGCCCTTCCCCAATTCCTTGGGCCATCTAACCCATCCTCCCAACCCTAGCCCCCATCTTATCCCTTGGGGTGGGGAGTGGGTTTTATGGGAACTTCGTATGTTTTTTTTTTTATTGTAACGTTCTGTGTGATCTATTAACTTTAATTTTAAAAATGTGTTAAAAAAATGAGTACAAGAACACAATTCCCATCTGCCCAATGAAAAGGAGTACCCAGGAAGACAATCAGCTGCTTAGCTTGGTAGAAACCCGTTCAAGCCAGCAAAATGATAATAAAGCTGGGGTTTTCGTTTGGCTTTTCCTATCAGTACGGAAGAGTCTGTGGAACACCCTCCTTTATGTCGATGGGCTCTTTCCTTGTGGATGGGACTGTGATGGGTGGGGTGTGGAGCAGAATCCAAAGCCCTGTTCAGCATATGTCCCGCCTTCCTAGGAAAATTATTTTCAAAATTTATTCACCAGTATTGTCTGTAACTCTGAAATGACTCCCACAGTGTTTGAAGTTAGATGGAAAAGTGCTTTGATCTGCCTAAATAAATAATAAGGAACCTAAAAAGGGATTTTTTACCTTCCACTGATTAAACCACCAAAGAAATTTAGCTGCATATGTTTTAGAAGAAGACATTTGAAATTTCTCCTTCCTCCTAAGTTAACTGTGTATCTCTCTATTCCTCAAAAGTAGCAGAGTCCATTCTGACCACCCTCTTTTGAGCAGTATTTTAATACACAGGTTTGCTTTAACAGTTTGTTTTTCTCTGAGAGAGGGGTAGGGTGCTTGGTATGCTTGATGAATAAGCAAATCTCAAAAGATCCCAGTCAGAGGATACTCTGTGTGAAGTTTATGTCTGTAAAATTTTTGCACTACCCTGGTTAAGGATGTGGCTGGCACCTATTGACAAACTCTTGGCAAGGGAAGGTAGTGGAATCGCTTTCTCAAGGTGTATTGCTTTTAGGTGGTGACACATTTTTTTCCTTTGTTTCCTTTAACCAATTAGCTGTACAGTTTGTGTGTCCCTGTCCAAATAACTGCTGTGAGCATCGAATAATTGGAAGACTAAATCCTTAGTTGTTAATCCGTAAGTTACAGATCAGTGTGCAAAGAAAGCCCTTTGGACAAATTACTGTTAAAAATCCTTTGTGAAATGAAATTTGGAGATTTGCTGATAAAATGAATAAAGTGTTATAAACAATCCTTTTGTTACTTCATCTTCCCTATGCCCTCTTCCCCACTTAAAAATAAAGATTCTGAATGCCCAAAACTCCAGGTGGGAAACAATACCAAACCATCTGAAGAGTTTTAAATTTTCTGAATCTCTGTCCTTCTGAGTGCTGAGCCTTTTCTGCACCTGAGGTTTATACATTTATCAGCTTCTTTTAAAAATTAAATCATTTCTGTTTATAAAGCAGCCACCTCCTTTCAGTTTTTGAAATCATGCCCAGATCTGAGGTTTCTTGAAATCCTTGTTCAATGGTATTTGAGGGTGACCTAACTAGTTCAGAGCAGAGGTGATTGTGCAAGATTCAACAATTTGCAGCCCTCCCCAGGAATCATAGGATTCACCATCTCATTACCTAGGAAAGGAACCATTTCTGCAGTGAGAATAAATCAATTTCCAAACTGTTGTGGCACCTGCTGTGGTGTGAGTGACACATGCAAGCTTGAACATGTGTGGGCCAGGAGAGTGAATATGTGTGTGTACATGTGCACGCAGGTACCTGTGTTTGGGGAAGGGGAGGGTTCCTTGGCAGCTCAGTGGCATTGTGGAAGATGCTGTGTCATCTGTACAGACCAGCTTTCCCTTTTCCTTTGTGTCCTCATAGGCTGCCTCCAGGAAGCAGTATCCCAGGCCATTGGGGAAGGAGAATGCTGATTTTAGCCATAGGCCTCAGTCCTACATGTGTGTGTGCTGTTTCCCCTTTCCCACAGGGGACCAGGTAGTCTTAGGAAGGAGCAGCTTTGAAGGGAGGGACGGGGCAGGGAGGCAGGTCAGTGGCCTGTCAGTGGCCTTCCATAACATCATGGGATTCTATTGTCTGCAGGTTGCTGGCTGCTCATGATTAGCATTTCAGTGGGGTGTGATTCAAGTTGCTCTGTGGTTTGGTGAAAGGACCTCGGTAGTTTGCAGCTGGCAAAGCTGGGCTGCCATCTTTATCATTGCTGTCACTGTTGTGACTATTATTACTTAAACTTGAATGTGTTTTGGTTCCCTGGTATTCCCCATAACTCTCCCCCACTCCCTCATTCCTCTCTCCACGCTTTTCCGGGGACCTTCACGTGAGTGTTAACACTGTCCTGCTTTTTTGTGGTGGGCAAATGATGGAGTCCAGATGGAGTTCATTTGCTGAAGGGTTTCCTCTCCTTTTGTAACCACCTGAGTCTTGCTTGATGTTTGCAAACCTCTGAACAGCGACAGACTGCCTTGATTTTCCCAACACCAGGGTGCAGTGAGATCTTGCCTCCTTTTCCAGCCTGGGGAACTTGTGGGACAGCTGCCTTTGTCTCTGCTTATCTGTAGCAGACCCCAAAGTCCTGGCCTAGGCCTTAATCCTAAGTTTATCCCACCTGGAGGCTTTGTGATCTCCTTCCCGAGGTTCCTGGGAGGGCTGTCCAGGGCCTGCAGGGGTCTTTCAGCCCACAAGCAAGAGATAGGGCAATGGCCAAGGCTGCTTGAGAGAAGCTTGGGTTCCTTGTCACCCAGGGAAACTGGGAAGATGAAGTCCAGTTCATAAATGGATGCTCAGTTGTTGTTTTTTTCTCTCTTTTTTTTGTCTTTTTTTTTAATGTTACATTAAAAAAAATATGCGGTCCCCATATACCCCCCACCCCCATAACAACAACCTCCTCAATCATCATGAGACATTCATTGCTTTTGGTGATTACATCTCTGAGCACCGCTGCACCTCATAGTCAATGGTCCACACCATAGCCCACATTCTCCCACAGTCCACCCAGTGGGCCATGGGAGGATATACAATGTCCGGTAACTGTCCCTGCAGCACCACCCAGGACAACTCCAAGTCCCGAAAATGCCCCCACATCTCATCTCTTCCTCCCATTCCCTACCCCCCGCAGCCACCATGGCCACTTTCTCCACACCAATGCCACATTTTCTTCGATTACTAATCACAACAGTTCATGAATAGAATGCTCAGTTTTAAAAGAGAACACCTTCTAGGCATTGGTCTTCCAAATGCTGTGAATGAAGATGAAGGTTAATATGGTAATTCTTCCCTTAAATTTTGAGAGCTGGAAGGGACGTTGGAAAACATGAAACTTAAGTATCTCTTTTCTGTATTAGAGATCCAAAAGCCCCAACAAATCCGGGGACATTATAATTTAACCCTAGGGATACGTACAAATTATAATAGCACTTATTGAACAATGAGAGAGAGCCGATAGTTGATTTTACCAATGAGGAACCTCATAGTCAAAGATGCACAGTATGACAGACAAAGACTCTTCCCCAAATAAGTCTATACACCACCCCCAGGCTTCCCCCACCCCTACCCCAAGATGGCTCCCTTGTCTGTTTGTTCATAGATTTTGCTCATTGTCATTGTCTTTTCGTTGGATTTGTTCATTGTCTGTTTGTTTCTTCTTTAGGAGGCATGAGGAACTGAATCTAGGACCTCCCATGTGGGGCATGGGTGCCCAACTGCTTGAGCTACATTTGCTCCCTGCCTATTTTTTGGTTTTGCTCACTGTCTGCTTTTTGTCTTGCTCATTGTCTGCTCACTGTTTTTGCTTATTTTCTGCTCATTTTTTTCTTCTTATCTGCTCATTGCCTGCTTGTTGTTTGTTTGTCTTCTTTAAGAGGCACTGGAACCTGAACACAGGACCAACTACTTGAGGCACATTTGCTCCCTTCCCCCAGGCTTTTGATTGAATGAGTGCTTTGAGGTCTTAGAAAGGTTATGTAGCAACTTTGATTGTAATAATGAGTAACTTGCATACCCTCATCAATATTCAGCAAGCATTTATATTAGCATATGCCTGAAATGGAAAGAATGGCGGTACACCAGAGACATGGATTGGACTAAGGTAGAGCACCTAGGGCTTGAGTTGGTTTGAGGACTCTTGTGAGTATCTGGGTAGCTGAGTATCCATGAGCAAGCATTTGTAATGTTTTTTAGCTATAAAAAAACACTTATACTGAGGATTTCATCAAGGGATAGAATAATCAACAATGATGGTAACTGGAGTATGTGCAGGAGGGATACTCTTTAGCATATGGCTTGCCAGTTAAAAGTCAATTGCTCCTGGTGATTTGTCCCAATGCAAAAAGTAAATGGATATCCCATAACGAAAATCACAAAAAAGGTGAGTCTACCTCACTGGGAGGTAGATAAGAGACTCTGTTATTTCCTCTGTGTTCAAGAATGAGAAGAGTACAATATTTTTGCAATGTTTTGTGGCCTCAGGAATGAAGCAGAGGCTCATGCAGATTAAGGAACATGAATAAGGTTATATAGCTAGTAAGCAGTAGAATTGGGTCTCTAAACTCTATGTTGGGTTCCAAATCCCATGATCTTAGTCATCTCTCTTTCTTTGATTGAGAAATCTCAGAGCTAGACAGGTATCAACAGGATTTGGAAGTATATAAGGTGAGTTGGTCATGGGCTGAGAGGAGACCAAGATTTTTGTCTTCAATGCATACTAACAGATATTATTCCTGGTAGTGGTGAGGGTGGAAGTGATCCATCCACATATTCTACCTGTTTAACTTAATGACTAGTAGTCTGGTCTTGGGTACAAAAATGGGAGAGTCATATTAAGCAACTTACCAAAGTTCTCTTTTTGGAATTTTCTGTTCACAAAGATCTGGGTATCTGAAAAATAACGCACTGAAATCAATGCATTTTGGTAATGAAAAAAGCATGAAAATGGGATTCAGGAAACAAGGGTCTTACCCTGGCACTACCACTAACCCACTAACTCACTCTGTAGTATTTGGTAAATCACTTGCCCTCTCTGACCATTTCTTCCTCTGTTCAGTGAAGAATTGGACTACATTAATTCTTTAAGGCCTTTCCAGCCCTTAACATTTTGTGATTCAGTACATCAAAATAGTATGATAATGTTGCCTGTAACCCTCTCCAAATCTTGGTATTGTAAGTCTTTTATAACTGTAATCACCAATAATTATTTGGTGCCTCTAATATATTAAGTATCTACTTTACGTATCCTCAAGTAAATTTTGCAAGTAATTGGCCAAGGGGATCTTTCAGAAGGGAGTTGCAGATAGCAAGCTGAAGAATGGTTTTGATGGTTGTTTGGTTTTTTTTATTGGGCAAATGGAACTTATTTTCTAAAGTTAAGTTTTAAGTGTGGTAAACTACATATGGAATGTCAGAAAAGGACTAGTTTAAAATATTGAGATGAAAATTACCTTGTGGAAGAGTTGCTTTAAAATGCTTAGACTTTAGCAATAAGCATACAGGTATATGTTACTTAGATTTGCAGAGACTTCTAAAGTCATGTAGTTCAATCCCCCAGGGTATCACACCTCTCTTTGTGAGGATGAGTTAGTTACAGAAGGTGAGACCTGGATTGACCCATAGAGGTCTTTGCAGAGATCACATAGTTTGTCCTTACCTGCTGCTCATTTTGCAGGTGTCCTGGGTGCACTGGAGAACTTGTCATCTCACTTTCTTGTGCTCTTCTCTGTCAGTACCTTTAAAGGAGTACTGAGTGCTTAACCTGAGCATGCTCTTTATGTTTTACAGGCCAACACAGGACATCTCACTGCCATTGTCAGCCAGGAACTCTCAGCCTCACAGCCCTACTTCTTCCCTCACATCTGGGAGTTCCTTGCCCTTGTTGCAGTCTCCACCATCCACTAGATTACCTCCTGCCCAACACTCCTTGGTCCCAAACCAAGGAGACCACCCAGCTCACCTGCCTAGGCAACAGCAGCATTTCCTACCTAATCACCAGGGAGATCATTACCGTCTCTCCCAACCTGGTCTGAGTCTGCAGCAGCAGCAACAGCAGCAACAACACCATCATCACCACCACCAACAGCAGCAGCAGCAACAGCCAGGAGAGGCCTATTCAGCTATGCCTAGGGCTCAGCAGTCATCAGCTTCTTATCAGCCAATGCCTGGGGACCCTTTTGCGATTGTTTCCAGAGCCCAACAAATGGTTGAGATCCTCTCAGATGAGAATCGTAATTTGCGTCAGGAGTTGGAAGGATGCTATGAAAAAGTGGCAAGATTGCAGAAGGTGAGACCCCCATTTAGGGGATCTTAAAGTCTCCTTTAAATCTCATTTTTAGGACTTGGTAACGTAGACATAAAAGTTTCAACCTGTGGGCAGATCTCATTCTTATTTCAGAAGGTTAGACATGGATTAACTTTTGGAAAGGGCCTTCTGCATCTCTATCTAGGAGAAGTAACATTTTACTTATGTGTGAAATGAATAAAACCATATTTATACAGTTTCTTCAAACACCATAACCCTAAAGGAAACTTAATTTATTGTTTTAAGATTCCTCAAGACAGGGAGACTTCATCATAAGTGAAAGAACACTGGGGATGCCTATATAGAAGGTCTACTGACGTTTTAAGGCTTTTCTTTTGATTATATTTACCCAAGTACGGAATTTGCATTTTAAATATAAAATCACAAAGCTCCTAGAAAAATCTCACGAAGGGAAGTTAAATCCTGCCCTGCCTTATTTTGGAAATGACATAGAGTACCTTTCTTAGTGGGAGTTCTCAGAGAAACTCTTTTTCTTTTTTTTTTTTTTTTTAAATTTTTTTTATTTTTTATTGACTTTGTAATAATATTACATTAAAAATATATATGTGAGGTCCCATTCAACCCCACCCCCCCACCCCCCCTCTCCCCCCCCCCAACAACACTCGTTCCCATCATCATGACACATCCATTGGATTTGGTAAGTACATCTTTGGGCACCTCTGCACCTCATATACATTGGTTCACATCATGGCCCATACTCTCCTCTATTCCATCATGTAGGCCCTGTGAGGATTTACAATGTCCGGTGATTACCTCTGAAGCACCATCCAGGGCAGCTCCATGTCCCGAAGATGCCTCCACCTCTCATCTCTTCCTGCCTTTCCCCATACCCTTTGTCCATTATGTCCACTTTTCCCAATCCAATGCCACCTCTTCTATGTGGACACTGGATTGGTTGTGTCCATTGCACCTTTATGTCAAGAGGAGGCTCAGATTCCACCTGGATGCTGGATGCAATCCTCCCATTTTCAGTTGTAATCACTCTAGGCTCCATGGTGTGGTGGTTGTCCTTCTTCACCTCCATCTTAGCTGAGTGTGGTAAGTCCAATAAATCAGATTGTAGGTGCTGGAGTCTGTTGAGGCTCAGGATCTGGCTATCACATTGTCAGTCCAGAGATTCAAATCCCCTAAATATATCTTAAACCCCAACATTAACTGCACCTCCAGCACATTAGCATGAAAGTCTTATGAAGGGAGATCCCATCTGAGTCCAGATTCATCACACATAAACACCATTTCCAAAGAGGGGCCATCTGCCCTGGTAGTTAACCCCATCGGCCATGACCATAACTCCCATGGGTCTCTTTAGCCCTCAAAGGAACCAATATCTGGGGGTTGTATCTGCTTTATCTGTCTCTCTGACTCTGCTCAGTTGTGCATGAGGGCAAACCTTCTGCCAGCCTCCAGACTCTTTTTTAGAAACTCGTAGCCATATAAACTCATTTCTCCTTTCCATTTCCCCCTTACTTTAGGTCAAACAGCATTTTAAAGTCATGGTATTTTATGTAGACATGGATATTCTGCTGATCCGCATTGAACCTTCCGTATAAGGTCATTTTCCAGTTGCATCATCAGTTGGTAGTTGATAGTGGTCCCTCGTTGCCAGGGAGGCTCATCCCCGGGTGTCATGTCCCACACTGGGGGGAAGGCATTGCATTTACATGCTGAGTTTGGCTTCGAGACTGGCCACATTTGAGTAACATGAAGGCTGACAGAAGGAAATTCCCAGGCACAAAGTTGCTCTAGGCCTTGTTATTATTTTGGGTTTATCAGCTCACAAGCATAGTCATTAGTATCAGGGGCTCACTGTTGAACCCTCACTCCCTCCCGGTCCCCACCACTGTACCTGGGAGACTGTCGCTGCTCCCCTAGGGACCACGACAGAGCACCACTGGCCAGGAACCCAGTACCCCCCCTACTGTGGTTTTTAATTGTTGCCACTATGAGTATATCCAAACATTACCATGCACCCTGGACATATGTTCTGTACAGCTCCCTGTCAGTCATATATCATCTGTCATTGGTATCCCATACCAGTATCCCTCCATTGCCATTGTTGAAACACTCTGTGATCCAGAACTCCCCGAAATTTGAAGCCCAATATAATGTCATGGTCCCTTACTAGGGAATGGCATATAGCGATGAGTTTAAAGGATAGATAAAGAACTTGGATAAAGTTAGATAAAGAACTTAGATAAAGAATGTTGACTTGAAAAAATTCCACATCCTATTTTTTTCTTTTTTTTTTTTTTCCCCCCCCCCCCTAATTATTCAGCTTTTCTTCACAGGAGTCCTAGACCACAGCAATGTATATATATAATATACAGCACTCCCACACATCCACCAGAAAACCTTTTCCCTTCCACAGTGATACTCTTACGCCCTATTCATATCATATTTACTTAAAGTGATGTACAGAGTCTGAGACATTAGCTTTCTAACAAGGTGACATCTGTGTTTACATTATGGTGCATACTTTAGGATACAGAGTTCTTTACATTTTTAGTTATCCTATGTTTTACATTATGGTTTACATTATCAGTCTGTCATCTCCTATATGTTATGGTGTAATATTACATGTTTTATATCCATCCTTGTGTACTCTCAAGAAACTCCTCTCTTACCCCCCATTTACTTTGGTTCCACACATTTAACGTCCATTTTCCCTTCCACCTTGGTGCCCTCAGTGATAGCCAACCTCCGTTTCCTGAGGAGCCACTTCCAGAGATAGATGGAATAGTGTTCAGGGCCTAACTTGCTCAACTGCCCCAATGCCCTGGGAGCCACCCTTTCTCTCGAGGGATACAGTTCCCTCTATTGGATGGCATTAGTCCTCCCCAGGATGTGGGTCCACCCCCACTCTCACTGCTAGGGTGAGAAACTCTTTTTCAACACCCTTCTGTTTCTCTCCATTTTGCTTTGGTCCTTCATGCAGCTCAAATTCAACATCCGTTCTTATTCTCTGTTGGGTGTGTATTGGAGGTGTGGGGTCAGGAGGGGCTCAGCACCACAGCTGGGTGACAGGTGACCACCCTACGCTGAAGAATTAGAAAATGTAGTGTGTATCCTGCTGCTTCATTCTTGCCTGGGCCCCTCCTGTCTGGGATATTAGCTTCTTCAGTAACCAAGCTGGGAATCTTAGTGCTTGTTTTCCAGTGGCTCTTGGTGAAGAGGATTATGCCTTTATCATTGTGGAACTTATGTGGTTTATCTCCCTAATATGTGACCTGTTTAGAAAGGTGAGGGTAAAAGTGGGAGAAGAAGGAGGGTTGCTTTGTATTGTTCAGCAACTCTGTCCTTCGAAGACACCCTGAATTACAAATTTTAGTGGCCTGATTGAAGTTAAGAATTTGTATATACCATATCTGGGTCCTAAAGAAGAGCATATTATCAGCTTAGTGTTTTCATGTAACACAAAAGCTCCCCTCAGTGTCCCCTAATCTGGGTGAAGGTTGTTGGTATAGAAAGGACTGTTACTCCTTTACTCACTCCCCTCATTTCAACTATACCCCCTCACATTGGTCCAATTAATTAATTATATTCATGCACTAGGAATAGACTGCCTTGTTTTGACTCATTAGGTTAACTGTTGACGCCCCTCCTCCAAACTCTTTATTCAGGGTGGTCTCTGTCCCATATTTGGTGCAATAACTGAAGGCTGAGCCCAGATCTTCACCATCTTTGCCTAAGGATCCTGGTGATTTTTTTTTCTTTTGCAGAAGGTATGTGACAAGGAAATAGGAATTTTGCTGTTGTTTGGGTAAGCATATAATCAAAAGACTTCTTCTGATAACCAATTTTAGAAGGATCAGTGTGGGCCTGGCAGTCAGTATGGGGATTAAAATATGGATTAGAGTGAATTTACTGGTATTCTACTACAGAACTATTGTGACTAGTAATGGAACAAACTGTAGCATTGATCTTGAGAAAGTGGCCACATTAGTTTCTGAGGGCAGGGAGAGGGAAGAAGAGTTGAGATGTGGGTGCATTTTCAGGACTTGGAGTTGTCCTAATTGATACTGCAGTGACAGATGCTGGACATATTATATCCTCCATAACCCACTGAATATATTGGGGGAGAGTGTAAACTACAATGTAAACTATAAACTATGCAGTGCAGCATGCTCTAAAATGTATTCACCAAATGCAATGAATGTGCCACAATGATAAAAGAGGTTGTTGATGTGGGAGGAGTGGGGCGTGGGGTATGTGGGAACCTCTTATATTTTTTAATGTAACATTTTTTGTGATCTATGTACCTTAGAAAAAAGACAATTTAATAAAAAAAATAAAATAATTTTTAAAAAAACAGCAGCAACAACAACAAAAAAACAAATGTGCAGTCAGACAGGACCAAACTGAATCATTAAAAAAAAAGGAAAGATAAAATAGACATTTATAGACATTCAAAGTGGAAGAATTCATCACCGGAAGACTCACATTACAAGTGTGAAAGAACATCCCTTGTGGATTAAGAATAAATCATATGAGTTGAAAATATGAATCTACATAGAAGATTTAAGAGCATTAGAAATATAGAGAGTTTGAGAGGTGAAGAATTTTCTTATTTGTTTTTTGTTTATTATTATTTTTATGGAAATGAAAATGCTTTAATAATGATTGAAGTAATGAAAGCACAAATCTGTGATTATAGCAAATATCATTGATTGTATACTTTGGATGAATTGTATGCTTTAGTAATATGTGTCAATAAACTTGATTTGTTAAAAAAAAGGCAAAAAAGAAATAAGCATAATTGGTACAGCTTGAGTGTTGAGAAAAGGGAAGGCCAACCCAAGGCTTCAGTGAGTTGGAAACAGCCGTGTTAGAGAGGAAAAGAAAATTATGGAGAATACAATAGATGCCAGCTGGTGCTGGAGATAAAAAGACCGAGGCTCACGAGGGGAATATGTAAATATGGAATAAGTTTGGAAACCCATCATCACGCTCCCTTTCCCACCATCACCAAGACAAACAGTGGTCATGCTATTCTGTGACTTCTTTTCCTGGAAAGATCTGTTGACAGATGCCAACTTGCCTTTTTGAAGGGTATAGTATCTACACAGGCCATAGGTAAAGTTTTGTGTAAGATCTTGAAATAGTGCTCTGAACTACTTGAATAAAGTAACTGCCTTCTAAGTGTTGCATTCTGTGGGGTAATGGATAGCCTTGTGCTAGAAATGCTGCATAGAGCAGAACAGCACTGAACCTGCTCTTTCAAATGGAAGTATTCATTTTCTGAACCCAGCACTTGAATTTCATGCAAAAGCTTCTTTAGGTTCAGGCCTTGCAGATCTTGTCTCTAAATGCCATTTACCATTTTTCACCTTCTGTGCTGCTATCTTGGTGCCATCTGCAAGGAGAAAAAAACACTTTCAAGTCTGCTCTTTTCTGCGGTGTAAGCCTAAATTGTTTGAAGGCAGTCTTGTCTCGGGCATAATTTTGGAGATCAGGGCAGGTTGATTCTGAGGCATTTGTTGGCTCTACATTTCCTTCAGTATTTGTCCCCATAAAGTACCCTGAGCTTTGTTAGGGAGGCTAGTGGGAAATTGAGAATGAATGCAGAATAGTTGCAGGTGTCCAATTTAATTTGAAAAGTGCTTGAGAATAGGCTATGGGTTTTTTTGTCTTATGCAACTATATGCAAATATCTCCATGGTTATTATATGTGTAGTGGAACTGTAATGGTTACAGAAAGACTCTGGATTCTAATCTCTTGTTTTCTTCCTGAGTCTGGCTGATTCAGGATAAGACCTTTTCTCTTTGAAGTTTTTTTCCCCCAATTTTCAAGATTTCCAGGGGCATCATAAAGCACAGATCTGATCCTGAATTTCTGTTTAAAAAATTGTATTGGTTTCCCATTGACTACAGGAGCATATCTAAATGCCTGACATTAAAGCTCTTTTATGATCTGACTCTAATCTATCTTTGCAGCCGTATTTCACCTTCACCAACTTACCTCTGTTTACCCCACAGTGGTCTGCCAAACTAGAGTACTGGTCATTCTGGGAATGCATTTGTTCACTCAGAACAGAAAACCTGTCCCCTTACCTCTGCTCATTGATGTCTCAACCACCTTTTCGGGATCTAACTCAAATGTCACTTCCTCCCTGAAATTACTCTCCACTCCCCTCACCTCCAAAGAGGAGTAATCTCTTCATCCTCTGTACTTTATAGCACTACTCTTGCTTTTCATAATGATGTATCTTTTCCTATATTATTTTACTTCTTTAGATTGAAAGCTCCTGGAGGACAACAATAACATCCTCATTCATATTAATCCATTGTACAGTGCTTTAAAAAGTTCTTGCAAATAATAAATCTTCATTAAATTCATAAATCCTTGTTAAATTGAAGTGAACTGCTAATGAGACTGACACTTAGGGGTTTGTAGGGTTCGTCTCTGACATTGATTTGCTCTTGGGAAAGGCAATTTAAATTTTCTCTCTGCTAAAATGGGGAGAGGAATCCTTGCCTAAGTAGATGTAAGGGCAAATTGAAATAAACATGTGAAAGCCCTTTGAATATTCTGGGGAAAAGTTATCTTCATACTAAATGCATTCTTATTAATATTTTTGAAACTAAAGGGATTTTATTTAGAAATTAAAATCATTTATAGTAATATTTATGAAATTTACTCTTTTCTTTCCAATTTCTTTGAAAGCAGAAAATGTATTTTTTAACCTGAGGAATGACGTAGTGAGTTAATTATTGAACTTAATGTTGAACTTAGAAATCCTTCCTTGAAACTTTTATCATCTTAGTGTGTTACACTTGCTTCCTGGCAATCTGTAAATCCCTGGAAGAAGCAGTCACTGAGGATTTGTACATATGTTTTCAGACCATCCTCTCCATCAACCTTCTACTTTTGTCACCATGTTTTCCTTTTTATTAAAGGTGGAGACAGAAATCCAGCGTGTCTCAGAGGCATATGAGAACCTCGTGAAATCATCCTCCAAAAGAGAGGCCTTAGAGAAAGCTATGAGAAACAAGCTTGAAGGGGAGATTCGTAGGATGCATGACTTCAACAGGGATCTGAGAGGTGAGGGAATAATGGGCTTCTCTTTGCACTCCTGAGGAGTTGGGCAGAGTAGTGAAGGGGAGGGCTAAGGGGTATAATGATACTAAACTCTTAAGGACTGCCCAGCCCACTGGTATGGCCAGTATATTGCAGGGCATATACGAGGTTAAGTTTTTGTGGTTACGATAGCACTTGGTCTCAAACTGGACTAATCAAAGTGGGAAGGTACATTTAAATGTCCTTTTGAGCCATGAGCTGATGTGTTACTCTGGCCGTGTTCCCTCTGAGACTCCTGGATCCTGTGCCATGCCCACACCACTGGTGTTGCCCCTCTTCCTTTATAAGTTTTGCAGAGGAGCGCATCTTTTGGATCCACGAGCTTGAGATAGTGATGTCCTCCAACTATTATTTCTGGTCCCTCTCCTTTTAGTTTTACCTTAACATGATAATATTGAAGATGGTGAGAAATGATTTTTCTTTAAGCCACCTTCAAAACCTTCAAAACTGATAATCTTGGGAAAGTTATTTTCTTTCTTAGAGTTTTGGTTATCTTATCTATAAAATGAAGGGGCTCAGCAAGATGCTGTCCATGATCCCTTTCAGCTCTGACAATGCATGATTTTAAAAACTTTACAATAATCCCTGGATATATATATATAATATATTCCTTCACTGATATTTAGAATTCTACACTTGAATTTAGTCAGTGAGGTGTGAAAGTATTTCATACTCACTGCTTCCTTCCCCACCATGGTCTAGTTTTATTTTGAAATTCTCATTTGCAAACCTACGATTGTCACTCATTACTGTTTAACAAGAAGCAGCAGGCTTGTTTTGCCAAAGATCAGTATTTAGAGGGCAAATAGCATATGCTTGGAAGTTTGTATTTGGGTGCCTGTTGATTGTCTCCAAATTCCACAGAGCGTCTAGAGACTGCCAACAAGCAGCTTGCTGAAAAGGAATATGAGGGGTCAGAGGATACCAGAAAAACCATATCTCAGCTCTTTGCTAAAAGTAAGTCTAAAAGTTGGGATCAGATATTAATGTACTGATGGAAGAGAGGTGGGCAAAAAAGTTGCACAGTTCTATTTAGACTTATAGAAAAACCAAGGCTGAGTCAATATTACCTATGGATTCCTTTTCTTGTTCAGGCATGAAGTTTGGAAGATTCTGTTCTTTTCCTTTTAGGCCACGTAGTTTACTTGCTGCAACATCTAGTCCCATCAACATGGCTCCTTCTGTATATGAGCAGGAAGTCCCTTTAAATCCCTGTCATTGTTACACCTAGCTGAAAAACATGAGGCCCCTTAATGTTGAAGGGATTTTTTTAGAAGGCTTCATATACTGGCTCTGTAGAGATAGGGTTGCCATGCAAGATTGATGATCAGCATTTGGAATATTTAACCTGCCCCTGGTGTGGGGCACTTAGTTACACACCTTGTATTATACCATATTATTGAATATTGGCAGTTTTCAAGGTTATTTCAAGAGAGGAACCACTTCCGTGTCTTGAACTGGTAACTCAGGTTGTAGATTTGGAGGGTACGTGGGAGGACAGAGCTATGTCTTTTTCATGATAGTTTTTCCTTTGTCTGGAAATACAGATAGGACCCTGACAATGAATTAGTCCTCTTATATATAGGTCCCTAATGGAGTCTACCCAGCTAGACAATGCCTAATACTTTCCAGTTGCCGTAATAAAACCAGCAATAAAGCTACATAGTAGATTGAGTCCACAGGGAGAGTTAGTTGGAGGAAAAACAAATTACTCTTATTTCTGCAGATGCACGTAGTTGGTTTCCCCTACCCCCAGCTTCCCCAGTGCAGCTACCAGCCGTAATAGTGCTTGATGGTAACTTGCCAGTCCCCAGCTTTGCTATGCCTCCAAATGACCCTTTCAAGTCATTCCATCTATCTTCCAGTCAGCTTTTACGAGTTATTTTGATCTTCAATATTCCCTTCCCTTCCTGGGTTGCTCCGTTGTGCTCTTGTGTCAGAACTGGGTTTTTCATTTCTTCCTTTTTTCCCTGAGCCTCTTGTTCCTTTGTTAGATATCTTAGAGGAAGGAATGTAGTTTTTCTAATGTCATTAGTGCCTAGTCTAAATTGCTCAAAGTGAAGTTCCTTTTGTGGTGTCACCGTTACACTAGAAGTTAATTTATGGGTAGAAAGAGGGTGGCAGCTTCTGAGGACAAAATAAAACAAAGCAAAACACCAAATACATGGATTCTTGCATTGAATCTTCTTGTTCACAATCTTCTTTGTGTGGGGATGGTATCTCAGGTGTCCTAGGAGCTCTGCTACTAGTGTATAAAATGTATTAATTTAGTAAATCAAACTTCATTAGCAGCACGGGGAAAGACTGTGAAATGCCTCGAGAGGGAAAAAAAATGAATTCCTTCAACTAAGTAGGGGACAGGACATGATTTTTTGTCCTCTCAATTTATTTTGTCTTTGGGCATTGACAGCCTTGTGTGGTTGGAAATGTAGCAGGAGAAATGAAACCCATATTGAAAAGCCTCCCCGCAGAATGTGCTCCAGCAGTCTTAAAGAGATCAAACCAAGTCAACCTTAGGAGAAAGCAGTCTAATATAGTAGAAAGGATTTAGAACAACCTGAGTTTAAATATCAGCTCTACTACTTATTTACCAATTGGGGAACTTTGTGAATGTCACTTAACCTCTCCAAATCTCCATTTTCATCATTTTCAAAATGGAGACAAGAATAATACATTCCTTGTATGTTTATTCTGAAAACTAAGATTATATTATAAATCATTTAGTACAATATCTGATGGCAACAATGCTCATTACTTTCCCAAATACATCTAAATAGCTATATAAAGTCAGAATGAGAAGGAAAATTAATTTGCACTATTATAGTTCCTTCTACAAACTTAAGTATCAAAGTATTGAGAAGAAGGTGACTCTACTGCCAAATCCAAATCTAAACTACTTGTTTGGGTTTCTGGTGTAGTTGAAAAGAGAGGGAGCTAGATAGGCATGAAACATAGCTACATATGTCATCGTCACCTGTAGCTAAACTACACCTGTGAGTTCAGCAACGAAGAAATCCTAATTAGTCAGATGAGTCTCGACCTTCTCATTCTAAAAATTAGTATACAGGATCTGTTGGATCACAAAGCAAGGCATGTTTTGAAGCTACATATTATCATTACTTATTATAATCCTCTTTATTTATGTAGTAATTTCCTTTGGTGTTTGTGCTTTCTAATGTTTCTTGCATTTAAATAAATCCATTATCTCATTTGATCATTAAAAATATCACGGGGTTAAATAAGGTGGTATTGTTACTTTTATTTTAAAAGATTGGGAATCAAGACATGTTTGGGAGTTAACTGACTGAGTCAAATCAACAGCAAGTCAAGGCAGGACAAGTCCTAGAATCATTGTCTTATTTAAACTACTGAAAACAGATTCAGGACTATGATATTGAACTATCTCTGCATGTCTGACATAAGAACCATTTCATTATGGTATATAATCTCTTCTGGTACAAATTTTAGAAGTTTATATATTCCCAGAAAAAATACCACTTCAGTCAGGTATTCAATTTTATCTGAGTAGAGTTTGGCAAAGAACTCTGTTAGGAGCATTTTAATTTCCTCTACTTCTGTAGATCTTTTCCCCTATTCAATTCTAATTTCCTTTATTTATCCTTCTGCATTTTTCTTGATTAGACTTCTCAGTGGTTTATCTATTTCAATTTTTTGTATGCATGTTTATGTTCTTCCCTTCTCCCCCAAAGAAACAACTCTTGAATAAATTCAGGACACCATGGATTCGGAATTAAAATGGGGTTTTCCTCTGAAGTAATTTTTGAATTTAAAAAAAAAGAGGCAATAAAAGGATGTGGCCACATAGTTGTGATTTTTCCCCTTTTCAACAGGATTTTATTTTAAACATTGAGTCAGCAAAGGATTTGGACTAGTTTAGACTAAGCTCTTCCATAAAAGTGTTTGCTCATGGTTTTTTGGCCACTTTCATCATCTTACCTTTCACCTGGGGGCGAGGTATAGGTCCTTTCCTTCTGCCGCATAACATGTAAAACTCAGGTATAAAGAACAAATGAGAATGTGTGTGTAGTGTCCTATATCCTCTAGAGACCTTCTGCCTACCTTTCCCTAAAAAAGTCTGTGAGAGGGGCACAAGAGTCTTCAGTGTGTTTGAGGGTTGAAAGTGAAGGTCTTTAAGAATAACTGAAAATGATACTTGATATCCCTGTTTTTATATCTTTGTTGACTTCTGGTAGCGTTTTTGCCTTGGGGGACAAATGATATTTTATTCATTGAACATCACAGCACTCTAAGATCCCTAGCTCAGGGGCCCTCCAAATCTTAATTTGATAGAAGGCATGAATCCAAAGAGTTGAGCTCAGTTCCCATTTAGACAGCTGCTCGTTTCACACATACTGACACCAGGATTTTATTGGGACTGCTTAACCTGTTTGGGAAAGGTTTTCTAGAGCTACCAGCTCAACTTTTAGGGAATTTTGGACCCAAGATAGAAATCGCCCTGCTTGTGAAAGCGACCAACAAGTGAACTAACATGACAGACCATCAGGGGCCCATCCAACTAACATAGTCAGCTAAAACTAGGACCAAGCAATGGAATTTTCAGATGATAGTTTTGGAGGAATGAGAATAACCTCATGGGGATTCAACAATAGTTTCTTCAGGTGTAATATTCAAATGTTTTGATCATCTATGGGTACTATAAGAAGGTATAGTCACTGCATGAGGGAAGATTAAGATAATAATAGTTTATGGACCAAAGTATAAAATCTGTTTAGATAGTAAGTCTATATTAACTTATTTAAATGCTAACTTGTAATATTGTTCTTCCATTCTCCTGAAAATTATAGATTGGCTATAGTCCCATGCTGATGCTTTTATCACCTACCCTTCTCATATTCATCCACAGATATTTATTTAGTCCTCACTATATGGGTGCTGTTCAACTTGGCACTTTATAAAATCCAAGCCAGAAAGACCATTTACCCTTTCCTGCTCCCCTGTCTCTTCCCTTCTAAAATCAAATCATAGATCATAAACATATAAGCACAGAAGCATATCAGATTACCTTTATTTAAAAAATTGATCTAAACTTTCTAACTCCATTAGGCTTTACTCAGGAGAAATGGAGATTATCAAGTAGAAGATTTTTTTTGAGGTGAAATAGCTATCTGTTTTCCTCTGATCCTACTATTTTCCTCTATAGTCGTGCTCTTTCCAGTGCTGCTCCTGCAACTATTCTATCCTGCAGGAGAAAGGGAAGGGAAAAACACGTGCATGGCTTCCAGTTTTGCCTTATACTCGTTTTATAGACATTGAGGTCCCAAGAGAAGCAGTTTCTGAGGTAAAGGTTTTGGGTTAGGGGTAGAGTTGGGTTAGGCTTTAGCTGGAGAGATGTTGTCTAATATACTTGATCTCAGTTATAATATAATGTTAATATACAAAGGGTGAAATTTTAAGTTTTATACATTTCATTAAATATTATTTTTAGATTTATTTAACATACTGTCAGGAGGAAACAATGGGAAATTTCTAAACTACTTTTTGCCAATGTAAAACCATTTTGAAGAAATAAAATGAAGGCAATAAGCCTACCTTCTCTTCTGAGACACACGCACTCACACTCATATATATTCCATTTGTGCAATACTTAAAACTTTATATAACATTCGTTTACATCTACTTTCTCATTGCTTATGCACAACAACAATCATTAAGTGACTTTTCTGAATTCACCCAACAAGTTAGTGGCAGAACCAGTGATAGAGCTCAGATCTTGTATTATACTATATTGTTTTATTTATATTTTTTGGCTGTCTGCTAGAACAGTGGAACTTCTAGTAATAAGCATAATTGTCCGTTTTGCTCAGGTAAAGCTTTGAGCCAGCTCCAGTATGAAAGTATTGATATTTCATGTCCTGATAGATAAAGAAAGTCAGCGGGAGAAAGAGAAACTGGAAGCAGAGCTGACCACTGCCCGTTCTACCAATGAAGACCAAAGGCGACACATTGAAATCCGAGACCAGGCCCTGAGCAACGCCCAGGCCAAAGTGGTGAAGCTAGAGGAAGAGGTATGATTTCTTCAGGTAGCATAAGAATCTGAGAATAGGGGAGCTGGAAAATCAAAGATACTCGGATCCCCATTTTGGTGAACTGACAGATGCACATCTCCCTAAGAATCATTTGATACTTATAGTTACAGCTGTGCTGATGTTAGTGGACTTTGATTTTTCTCTTTTCTGCAAGTTCCTTCCTTTTCCTCTAAAGTAGGAAAGCACCAGAATCAAGGAGTGATTTCAATTTACTCACAGTTATAATATGCTTCACACTGCCAAGTTCTTATTGTGTATCTAGCACTACCTTAAGTCTGTAACAGATATTTCTTTAACATTTCCTACCCTTACAGAGCTTTTAAGCTTTATTTTGGAAAATCTAGAAATGCTTGTGGATATTTTAAAGTACTCCAAGGATCTTGAAATCAGAAAGTCCTTGTCTCTTCATGCTAAATGGGAAACCATGTCCCTCCCAGATAAAAGACAAATCTTGATGGCTATACCTCTTGTTGGAATTACTTTATAGGCTGGTTTTAGAATAGATGGAGTCTTCAAGGACTGAGATAGAATGGAACCCAGAGATAAGTTAAAGCTTATTCCATGTGAGTGTGCTGGCCAAGAGCTATGTCAAGACTCTTAGTGGCTAAGTTCTAGAATTTAGTTATATGGAAGGGTGAAGTAGTCAGTTATTTGTGTGCAATGATGGAGCCCTCCCTTGACAAATGCAAGCATATCAAAACTATTAAGAATATGTTTAATAAATATCTGATTAGTCCAGATGTAGATTTTACTTGATTGCAACACTATACTTTGTTCATATAAAATAGAGGGAACATTGCTGCTGGCTTTTCATTAATCTTTGATGTCAGTTATTACTGTGCTGTAGTATCACTAACATTTAGATGCCTTGCACTTCAGGGAATAGATGTGTTTGAGCAAAAATCGAAGGTAAAATGTAACTCAGTAAAGAAAA
The DNA here is from genome assembly GCF_030445035.2 of Dasypus novemcinctus. NCBI lineage: Eukaryota > Metazoa > Chordata > Mammalia > Cingulata > Dasypodidae > Dasypus > Dasypus novemcinctus. The sequence goes on along the minus strand of NC_080704.1, from coordinate 122,596,141 downwards.
CTTCACATTTCATTAATGTTTATTTTAAAAATGGAGTTGTTTGTGTGGACAAAAGTAGACTCCATTTTACCAGTTTGAAAGCTTTTAAACTTGAGGAAAAAAAAAAGTGTTTAGTGACCACACTCCCAGAATGCTGCCTATTGCACATGAGGTATGTTTCCTACCTTCATTCATTGCCTGATTCCCCTCCCTCAGAAAGAATGTTTCTAGTCCCTGGAGATCTCCTGACCTATATGTATCCTTTCTCTTTTGGGGGTATTAAAATGTTTATTGGAACTGGGTTGTGGGTTCATACTTTACTAGTAATCAATGCCATCTAACCAGTAATGTTCTTTAGCCTAAAGTATCAGGTTGTATAAAATCAAGGTAATGTGGGAAGCAGCTGTGGCTCAATCAGATGGGCTCCGTCTACCATATGGGAGGCCCTGGGTTCGCATCCCAGGTCCTCCTTGTGAAGGCAGGCTCACCTGCAAGTGCTATGGAGTGCTGCCCAGCCTGCAAGCACCATGGAGTGCCGCCCTGTCTACAAGTGCCGCAGAGTGCCACCCAGTCCACAAGCGCTGTGGAGAGCTGACTCAGCAAGGTGCCACAACAAAAAGGAAGACAAGTAAAAACACAGAAGAGCATACAGCAAATGGAAACAGAGAGCAGACAGCAAGCAAGCCATGGTGGGGGGGGGGGTAAAAAAATAAAATAAATCAAGTTAACGTGTTGCTAAATCAGTAGTCTATATCCAAAATACTGTTCAATTGCTTTTTTGAAAATGTAGGATATCTGTATTTGCCTAAGGTCCAGGCCTAAGGAGCTTAGTGCACCCTTCAGCCTTACACTATACCTCATGCATTCCTTTTCCTCCCCATTTTGCTAGGGTATTAAAAAGTAAGTTATAGTGTAGGGATAAAACTATGTTCTTTTAAAGAATGGAAAACTGAGAGATCTACTGATAAGTAGTTTGCTGGTGGTCACTTGACAAGTCTTGGGTACAGCCAGGAATGAAACTGAAATCTCATGAGTCTTCGTTCCCTAGACCCAGCTACCTCCCTCCCTATCTGAATCATCTTTTGGTTGAACTCTGAAAAAGAAAATGTGGGAGCTTATTCAGATTTAGTAACCTCTGCAGCTTTTAATTTAAAAAATATGCTATTTGCTTTTGGCCTGTCTTTTCAACAGATTCTAAGAAGCTTTTCCAGAGAAATTGGAGATTGGGATTGGGGGTAGATGTACAGCCCAATTTCCCCTCCAGGAAGTGTGCCCATCCAGTCAGAGACAAATAGGGTAAAAGACTATGACCGTCTAGGCTTGCAGTGTCTAAGGGCATGGTGGTAACTGTTGGTGAATCATGAAAACAATGTATTTGTATGGAGAAGTTGCTAATCTGTAGTTCTACAAGGCAGCCCTCACCAAACGAGTTGTTTGACATATATTTCTGTTTTCAGACTTCTGAGGCTTTTCTGGGCATTTGCTCCAGAGATTGTTAGTAGGTTTCTAGGAGCCTGCCCCCAAATATGTAGATTTACAATTTAAAGAGAAAGCTGAAAATTTCAGGCTAGGAATGAATGATGGTTTCCAGTGGCCAGATATCTCAAATGAGTTCATCAGTGTTGTAAGTTTTTAAATTCCCATTCAGCTTCTGTTTTTGCATGAAGTCTAATTGTTTGGAAATTGGAAATTCTGAGTTGAATTATGTAAAGAAGATGGAACATTTTATTGGGCAAATAGTCTCACAGCTTTGAGGGGCATTTATGTATGCTTGTGATTACTTTGCATACGGTACTTCCTTTGCTGTCTACCCAGCAGAATCGCAGAGGTCATGGAACGTCTCCCACACTCTCAAGCTGAATCACCTCTAGCATATATAAAGGCTTGAAAGCACGTTTCAGTGAAAATCGAAGGTTTTTATTTTCTTTTCGTTGGCAGCCTATCAGAGATGGATTTGCTCCTTGGTGGTGTTTGCCCTCTCTTCTATAATGTTCAAAGGAAAACATCCCTTGCTATTATCTTCAGATATAGGAACTGCTAAGTGAAGTTTTGTTTTTCATTTGTGACTCACATAAACCCTGTGAGGTTTAACTCATTTTTGGGTAACATGTCCAAGTTTGGAACATTAAGGAGGTATTTAAGGTGAAGGACGAGCACTGGAACTGATCTAATAAGGAGTCTTTCTAAAATTTTCCTTTACAAAACCAGTGTACATTTTAAACCAAGAAGGATATGTGTGAACAAAAAGTAAGGCCATCCTTTAAGGCACAGGTATATGTTAGATGAACTGCCTATGTACCATATAAACAGATAATTTAGTTATGGCTTACAAAGGGCACCATGAATTTCCCTTTATTCTCATGACTTAAAATTTCTTCCAGGGAAAACCTTTCTAGTCTAGTTAGTGAATCAGAGATAGAGAAACTTTCCCAAACTGAATATTTTGATTAGGGCTTATTTTCTCAGTCTCGGGTTCACTATTTCTCATTTTATCAAGTTGGTCAGGGAATTAATGCTCTGAGGACCTTTGCATGCATTTATGTCTGTCTCTCCCGAGAGTCCTCATTTAGATGTCTTTTCCTGGAATCCATTCCATCTTTCTAGTCCCATTAAGTCTCTTGCCCATGATACTCTACAATCACTCTACTCTAAGCTCTATACAGAAATGGTGCCTCAGGCTTACAGAGAACTTTCTCCTGCAGTCACAATTTCTGTCCTCTTCCAAATTCAGACCAGATTTTCTAACGGGCTTTGTGCTCCTGACATCCAGGGAAGTAACTGGCTGAGAAGGGAATAGCACTCTAAAAAGCAGACCGGTTTTCTTGGTGAGTCACTATGATCCAGGACTTGACACCAATCTTCAGCAGGCAGCCAGCCGAAGTAAATGGTGCTTTTCCATCTTTGCCTTTATCTTTCATGACACGTAGGTCCTATTGAAGTGGAGGCTCATTAAATTCCAAGTCAAAAGAACTCTGTGTCCTGCAGCAACCATGGTATTCTCTCATTCAAAGAGAACCTCCCATGCACCCCTTACCAATTTGACCTCAACTGGAAGTTTTGACAGATGCCTGGCATATTCACTCATGAAGCTCAAGGAAACCCAGGCTTCTGGCTGGCTGCTGTCTTATGATGATACAGAACTGAGCTATTGCTTAGGCAATTGTTTCAGGATGGTGGGGAAAAAAAGCCTTGGCAAGATCAAAGAGAGACGATGCTATGGGTGGGCTGCTTACTGGGTGGATTATACAGCAAGGGACAGAGCAGAATGTGTGAAGGCTGGCAGAAAGTGTCAGTGAGCCTTATTCTTTGGCTTGGGGCTGGATTGACAGAGAAATCCAGGAATCGGGGCCCCAAGTGGTTAACCTTGTCTAAATTGCAATGGCTGGCTGCTGATTTAGACATCACATTGATAAATCTTGTGGGGAAAACCCAGTGAGTGTGCCAGAGTCATATTGTACCTCAACTCAATTCTCCAAAAGTATATTCATATTGTTTCTCTCCATTTCCACAATTCTTCTATGTGGCTGATATCGTCCCTTTTTTCTAGATCCCTTGCCACTTGTTTGGTTTGTCTTTGTTCTTAAAGATGCATGATTTTCTCCTGCCACACCTATCCACAATACATCATAACCAGTTTCCTCCATCCCCAGTATTGGAGGAAGATGTCTTAGACATAGACGTTTATATCTTCTAATCTTCTAAAATAATTTTCAAAGAACGATAGTATTTTGTAGTTGTAGGTAAAACTCGCATGCAGTGGTTATGATGGCTTATAAATTTGGGTGGAAGATCTAAGGATATGAATTAGCTGTTCATTAAGAGGGTCGATAAGAATTCAAATAAAGTACATATTCATCCAGGAATCTTCCATGGTGTTCTGATGATGAGTCATTTACTTATTTGAAGTGCATTTCATCTAAGGATGACATTTCCCATATTTGTGGCAGTATATTTTCTTTGAAGTAAGTTTTGCTCCACCCAGTATGTTAATAAATTATGACCTCTCCCCAAATATAGATAGAACAACCACTGTGAGCTCAATTCTCAGACTTTCCTATGATTTTGGCTTTTGAAATTCCTAACGTGGAAGACTTCTCGATTTCTTTTTAGTCTCCTTTATAGCATGAGCTCCAGTCCTAAGGTAGCAAGTTTCTAGAGGTAGTTTTCTACTCTTCTGTTCTTTTAATATCCACCAGTGGACCACAGCCTCTTGGCAGTGGATATATGTAGCTTCCTAATACCAGGGTAGTGTTACTAAATTGCTTCAGTGTGAACTCTTTCTCGGAGCCGGAGGCTCCTGGGTAAAAGTAAATTAAATCAAACTGAAATTACTGAAGGCTTATGGAGCAACATATAACTAGTTGTATGAAGGAAATGAGCAAAGGAAATGCACTTCATATGTGACATTTGTGAAATATTAAGTGTTTGGACTTGTAGACAGGCATAATGAAGGATGCCCTCTGTGGCACTGGAATTAGTTCTACATTATAGTCTCAATATCCATTAACCAGTAGAGTGTAGGTATATGTTAGTGTTCATCTAGCTAGTATTAATAGTTCACTCCCTTTGCCTACCAATCTATATTATTTAACCTTTTGGTAACATTTCCAATATATTATTATATCCCCCTGAGAACCTTGGAAGTGCTATCCTCTTTCAACAAATTAGGAAATTAAAGATGGATTAGGTGATATACAGTTTGTGATATATCTAGGAGAAAACCTCAACTTTCTTAAATCCAAAATAACCAACCTTGTGATTGTCCACCAGTTAATAAATGGAGAAGGTTCATGATTGTGTCACTTCCTTGCAAATGGCTGTAGCCATCCTCTAGAAAATAAGTTTGAAAGACACCCACAGTTGTTGGAAGGAAGAAAGAGATGTCATCACGTGTTATTCATTTGTAGGGATCATATTTTCCTGACTCAGAAGGGGGTTAAGAGATCTGCCAAATGCTTGGGAATGGGTTCAAATTATTGCAGAAGTGCTCTGGGAAAATATAATTGATTGAGCTCAAGTATTTGCTTCATTCTTCAATAGATTGCTTCTCTGCTATTATTTATCCCAAATTCATGATTCCTCTTTTAAAACTAATCTCTGAATAGGAATGATTTGAAACCTATATCAAAATAAATACATTTATGAATGTTCATGTTTATTGTGTATTTGCAGTTATAACTAAGCTATGCTAGGCTCATTTTTGTTTCTATTTTTGACAGTTATTTAATGTGAACTGGTCATGAAGAATGTACTGAATAGTGAACTAGAAATAGAATTTAAGAGAGATACCAATGAAAATAGAAGCACCCTTTCCTTAAATGGCTCATGAGATACTGCCCTCAAATATGATAGGGACTTGGCCTTGATTCCCACTATATTACTACAGCTTTCAGGTATAGAATAGGCATGACACATAATAAATATTGAGTAGATACCTGTTGAATGAATGGCTCTACACATGAATAATTTCTTACAAAATGATTGCTAATAGTGTACATACTATGAGAGGTTATAGAGAAAAGAAGCAATCAGGATCAGGTAAGATTATTCAATGAAGTAGTCCTGAAGAGTTTAGTGATTCAGTGAATGGGGAAAGAGAACTTATCAGGTTAATAAAATATTGATGATTTTCATAGTAGACCTAGTAGAGTGTTAAGGTTGTAGGCTCCTAGAACACTTACAAAGGCATTGAGAGCCATATCTATGCTGGACAGAGGACAATGTGACAGGAGATTAGGTAGTGAATTGAAAGGCACCAAGCAGTTTGAGATATGGGTGAGATCAGCTGGTCTGCAGAAGAAAGAATATATGTATGGAAGTGTTTTGGACACAGCAGGCCCATAATAAATTCTAGTTAGTTGAATGGGTATGCTAGAAATAGGTTGCTTTTGATCTTAAATAAGGCAATGGTATAACATCCTACCTGAAGTCTGTTATAACAACTGTATGTAGGATGGACTTTGTGTGTGTGTGTGTATGGGGATGAATATCTGAAAGTAAGGAAATCTATTAGGTTCCATTGTACATTGTAATAATTTAGTTATAAAATAGAGCTTAAACTATTTTGGCATTTTGGCTATGAAAATAAAAGGGGATATAAGAATATGAGAGATGTTAGTTAGACTTAAGACATAGGGATAGATTAAATTTAGTGGAAAAAGTAAAGAGGGGAGAAAAATAATTCCAAGCTTCTGAGCCTGGAAAAATAGGGTAAGTAGTACCATAGGCACTAACTGTTCTAGTGGAATAATGGCATTTTGGGAAAAGATGAAAGCAGTCTGGGGCACATTCAGTATCAGAGTGAGAAATCATTCAGTCAGCTAGAGGATTCTGTCTAAACAGAGCATGAGAATTCAGAGCTAGAGATATAACATTAAAATATGAATATAAGCAGTTGCTGAAAGTATGGATATGTGGAAGATCTCTCCAATAGTGCAGATGTATAGAGCAAGGTCTCTAAATCTTGGCACTCTTCACATTTCAGACCACATAATTCTTTACAGTGGGGAGCTATCCCGTGCATTAAAGGATGTTTAGCAGCATTTCTGGCCTCTACCCTCTAGCAGCCCCTGCTGTTTAGCAGCCCCTCAGTCAGGTGACAACCAAAAATTACTCTAGATATTGTCAGTGTTCCCTGGGAGTGCAAAATTGCCCTTGGTTGAGAAACACTGGTAAGTTGGAAAAAGGATGAATTACCTTAAGTTGAACCTTTGGGATACAACAGGAGGCAGGGTGGGGGGAAGTGGGACTAAATAATCAAGAGAGAGTAAGAGTGTTTTAAGGAGAAGCATTAGAAGAACATAGAATTTAGGAAAGCAGAGGAAAGGGGGCTTTGGCCAGATTTGGAAAATTGGCATTTGTGTAGACAACTTAAATGGATGGGTTGAGTTCTTCCATTCACTAAATACTCAGTGGAATGTAGTTTAAGTGATGGATTTACTTGGCTTCTCCTAGGGGTTCATGGATGCTACTCTCTGGATTAGAAACCCGAGTGAATAACCTGTGGTTCTGACAACTCGTTTTATGCACAAAGACCTGAGCCACTACTTTGACTTTGGCAACTTTCAAGTTAAATATAATTGCCTTGAACACAAAAGATATAGGAAAACAAACCATCTAGTATACTACATTATGTATTCTATCTCTTGCATGTACATGCACACAAACCAAGGCAAGACTTTTGCTTAGCTTTTACCTCAACAAATGTACCTATATAAAGGATTCTAGGACCCCATTTGGCCTAGACCTCTTAGATTCATAAAATATTTAGAGGTTGAAAGATCCTTAGAGGTAATATACGTAGCCTTGTGTTTTGTTTCGTTTTTTAACTTTTTAAAACACTATGGCAGCCTGATGGGACAGGGCTTTCCCAAGAAAGAGAATGTCGTGTCCAAACTAAATGAGGGGTGGGACGCTATGCATTCCTCAGAAACCTTAAGTCATTTAGCCATACTGAAATGTCAAGTGTGAAAAGACCATGGAGCCAGGTAAGTTGAGATGCCCAATCTCTGGGGAAGATGGCACTCTGCCTTTGTTTCTGGCAGGCAGCCATAGGCAATATGCAAATGAGTGGGCATGTTTGGATAATGCCAGCTGCTGATCTTTTTGGTTTGCTGACATTTCTCAGGGCTTTCGAAGGTGAAGTTGGGGACTGAGTGTGTTTTAATTACTCTTATAATATTGCAGATTCAGAAAGATAAATTAGGGAGATGACACATTTGAGAAGTGTAGCATTGGAAATAACTTTGTGGAGGATAGGCAGAAAAATAGAAAAGAGGATTTATCTTGGTGAGAATAGGAGTGAAGTATATAAAGTCCAGTATAGTAGAGGAGGTAATCAACCATATATATCTTTGTTATCTTCTTCCCATAGATGAGTTCTAGAAAATATATAGTATATAACTTAAAATATAGCTGACTTAATCAGTTGCATCTATAGGATTTTGCATTGGTAGCATACAAGAGTTGTCCTTTTCTACCATAACTATCTGGAGATTGAGCATTTGCTGGATGATGATGGTGATTATGGGTGAGCTTCAGTCTTTCTTCTTTTAGAGGAAGGAGAATTATGCCAGCAACAATGGCCTTAGTACCTGTGGAACATCAACCCAATGTCAAAGCATAATTTGATTTTCCTTGGCTTGATTTATGGAAGTTGTCTAATCAGTACGCCTACCTTTAGCCAATTCAGAAAATGCCCTGGGCTTTTACTGGTCTTCATTTACAAAGGGTTGGCTAAGTGACTTCTATTGCTGGAGATAATTTGCTGAGATCTTTATATTTTCTTGTTCAAAAAGGCAGAGCCTGGAGAAATCCACATGACCCTGGACTGCGTATTATTCAGTTCTCTGAGTTTACCTTGCAGTATTCTGCCAAAAAGGGAAGAACAGTATGCTATCTAAGTTTAATTGCCTTTAAGTGTGACTGTTGTAAGCTTTAACAATTATAGTTAACATTCTCTGCATTAACACTGCACTACTACCCTAGGGATTTCAGAGTGATTTACAAATAAATAACTGCAACTTTAAACAGCTCATGAGGATTAGAGAATCCAAAAGGTGAAGGATAGAGGATATTTCCTGCTCTCCAATTATTCATGGCTTAACAAATAGGAAGGCATTCATGAAATAAAGATTTTGGTTGTTCTACTCAGTGTTTTTTACACATACATGCCCTAGAAAATAAAGAGAATAATGATTTTTGTTTGTCTTATTTTCTAGAAGTTTTAGTGGATAAAACCATCTAGGATAATATAATAAATCACCTCAACTGGTTTATAAGGCTTGAATGAACTAGGCCTGGAGTGAAAGGAAATATATAGAAAATATAAAAAAAAAACAATTAAGTGTTTTATTTTCCCAGTCTCCTAGGCAAAACATACCACAGGGCTGGTAGAATAATATAAGATGTCTTCCACCTGGAGAAAGTCCAGCATTTCTATTTTGGAGAAGGTCCAGTGATAAGACAAGGAATGTTTCAATGCCAGCACATGCCATGTTATATGACTGGAAATTCTAAATAGCAGTGATTTGTACTCATTACCATTAGTGAGTTCCCCGGTGTTTGGAAGAGTGAAAAAGAGACAAATAACTACCATTTCTGAAATACAGAAGTCAGCTTGGTCCTACTAGCTTGGCTTCTGCTAAATGAGTGTGGGAAATATTGGTAGATTAGTTAACTTTGCAGCTCTACCTTACACAGCTCAAGGATTTGAGAATTTGTTGAAAAGTTGGAGTTCAGCTGAATTCCTGGGTAGCCTTTTGTTTTGAACAGGTTATTAATAATATATTCAGATTTTAAATTTAACAATAAAGGTATCCCTAAATTCAGTAATCAAGATATCCCTAACTTCAGTTTCCATGAGAATGACAATGATATATTTGGCCAACGTGTACAAATTTGTGCTTTAGAAAGTGTCCGCATGTTGGCTTTTTAGCATTGAGAACTATGCCATGAGTATTATGCAAGGCATGATGTTTGTTTAGTAGCAAAGTAGGAAGGCTGAACTTTCCCCCTTCTTCTTGGGTATTGAGGAGGTGTGTGCCTTCTTTAAAGAGCTCTGACATCACCCTCATTCCTTTATTTCCATAGAGCTAGGGTTTTGGCTTGAAAGTTAAAAGTGTATAATGAACTCAAATTCCTAGTCCCAATATATTTCTACCTTTGCCTGTGGATATGCTTTATAGACTTGCAGAGAGGAAGAATTGTATTTAACTGATTTAATCTTAGATTTAATTCATTAGTTTGAGTCTGTAGGAATCTTTGAATGTTCCAGAATAAAAGTTGAGAGATTATCATTCGATAATATCAGTTCAAGGTCATGAGTGAGGCATAAATCACAGTAACTTGTGGTTTTTAATGAAAGCTCTGAGGACAGTGCTGGTCAGTGAGGAGATTAAAGGCTTGACCAATTCCATGACAGCGCCACGTTTGAGAATTGGAAACTTTCCAGGAGAGCAGTGATGAAGTGTATTGGGTAATGTCTGGGACCTTAGATATCAAAAAGCCAATTCTCGTCTCTCTTTACCATCAGCATTAGACCACCTTTTGGCTCTTACTTGGAGAGAAGATAGCTGTATTAAAAAGGGGGGCAGACTTCCTTTCCCTACCAAATTTAATTTTTCTTCTTAGAGTGCTCCCCCTTTTTTCCTTATCTATTTCTCTATAAGATATAACTTCTCCCAGAATATACCAGTTTATGGTGAAGAAGTGAGCATAGTAGAAATAGAATTTTGTGTGGGCTTCAGTTTTAAGTGTGTGTTACTATTTCTCTTTTCTAGTTATTTTTTTATTCATTGAACTAGAAACTAAGAGACCTTGGTGTTTATTTTAGTTTATGAGCATCTTTCAAAATCGTTGTGATGTGTACCCAGTTGGTTTGTGACATATTGTTAGCTGCTTCTATTTATTTATTTACTTACTTGCTTACTTACTTACTTATAAATTTATTGAGTGAGACAGGTAGACACAAGGGATACAAAGTTAAATAAGATGAAGTCCCTTCCATGAACAGCTCATTGTTTAGGGGGAGGGCAAATTTAAAGGAGTCAACAGAAAGTGACAAAAATCTTAGTATAAGTATGTGTAAACACTTGTTGGGAAAATAGGGGAAGGAATGAGGATGAATGTGAGGCAGTTGAGGAAGATTTTCCAGAGTTCTCATTTGATCTGGACTTTGAGGTATAAGCAGGAGACAGAAGCCTGTCCTTTAGAAGCAAGCCATCCAAGACCCTACTGATGGAAATAGACTTGAGGAATAGAGCTAGGAAAGGAGGAAGAGACTAAAATGGAGCTCCTAATTCATATCTCTCTTTTCATTGTCTGTATGATAAATACAATGCAACCTACTCATCCTGAAGGACATTCTCTCCATCCATTATTTTTTGGAGCAGGATTCTGGGACAGGGGGAGATTTAAACCAAAAACTGAATTTAGGGTCTGCATAACTGATTCTTTTCCTCTGTTTCCTTCCACCTTGAAAATCACCCAACCTGGATTGTAAGCTGAAAAAGAAGCAGGTATATGTAGATAAGGTGGAGAAGATGCAGCAGGCCCTTGTACAGCTCCAGGCAGCATGCGAAAAACGTGAGCAACTGGAGCACCGTCTCCGAACCCGACTGGAGAGGGAACTAGAATCCCTCAGAATTCAGCAGGTAAAGAGAACTTAAAGGGAGAACAAAAAGAAAATGAGATTATTCTTGGTTGCTTATTTTTCAGTCCCTGTTGACCTAAAAATAAAAGCCACAGTCTTGTTCATCTTTCAGTTTTTTTTCCTCATCCAATTTTACACCAGAGCACCTCCCAATTGCAATTATGAAATTTGCATCCTTAACAGCTTATCCCAGCAAAATTCTTAAGTCATCTTTTATTTTCATATCCATCCTAGAAACAGTAGATCCTATCAGAAATGTAGATGCTGTTCAAATAAACTCATAGACATTTTAAAATTGTAAATGTTTTTGAGAAATTATCTTTGTATCCTGAGTCTCCTTGTTAGTTGAGAGAAAATCAATACATAGAAAAGATTGCATTAATCATTTAAGGCCACTCAGCAAATTAGGGTCAAAGTAGGGACTAGATCCTAATTTTTTAATTCCCATTTCTATTGTGTACCATGTTGACAGACAAGGATGGCAGTTTTCAACCTATTGATACACTTTCTGAGCATGACAATTTGATATGGCAAGCTCCTTTCCTAAATAGAGCCATCCCATATTCAAACCCAAGATAGAAAATCCTGTGGCCTTAGGATGAGATCTGAATTCCCCATGCTTCAGAATCAGAATCTAAACTGAAGTGATTGGGCAATAATCCTTTCCAAAAATAGGTGCTTTTACAGTGGAATTTAACTACAATGTTTCTTTCTCTAAACTGAGGTGTCTTTTGAATCTGCCACCCCCCCCCCCCCCCACAGCGCCAGGGCAACTCTCAGCCCACCAACATTTCAGAATGCAGTGCTGCTGCACTGATGGAGTTGCTTCGTGAGAAAGAGGAGAGAATCCTGGCCCTAGAAGCTGATATGACTAAGTGGGAGCAGAAGTACTTGGAGGAGAACGTGATGAGACATTTTGCACTGGATGCTGCTGCATCTGTGGCTGCTCAGAGGTCAGTGGTTAGTAGGATCATTACTTGAAAGAGATTGTTGAAAAGTATGGAAAAGTAACTGATTGTATTAGTTTACTGGGGCTACCATAAGGAAGTAGCACATACTGGGTGGGAGTCTTAAAATAACAGAAATTTATATGCTCACAAATCTGGAGACCAGAAGTCTGAAATCAAGTTGTTGGCATGCTTCCTCCAATGACTCTAAGCAAAAGTTCTTCCTTGCCTCTTCCAGCATCTGGTGGCCTGAGGCATTCTTTAGTTTGTGGCAGCAAAACTCCAGTCTCTGCCTCCATCTTCACATGGCCTTCTTCTCTCTGTGTGTCACTGTGTTCTCTCCTTTTCTCATAAGGATACCAGTAGTTGCATTTAGAGAGTACCCTAAATCTATGATGATTTCATGTCAAGATACTTAACTATTTACATCTGCAAAGACCCTGTTTCAAAATAAAGTCACATTGTGAGGTTTCTAGTGAATACTAATTTGAAGCGAGGATACTATTCAATCCAATATACTGATAAATAGATTTATCAGTGGAGTAATTTTCCTTAGTATTCTGGTTTTTTTCCTCCCATTTCTGATTAAGTTTGTTTTCTTTCACCTGGTTATACAGGTACTGAACAACTGTGGGGACAGTCAGTGAGTTGAAAATTAAAGTTACTTTATGAAATTTTTGAAATCATAATTCAACTTTGAGTGGGAGCCAGAACAATTACATATGGGATTAACTGAGTGCTTACACACCTCCTTCAAAAGCCATTGATTCTTTCAGCCAAATGTATAGGTTCCTTTGTTAGGTCCCAAACTAAAGAGAAAGCCTCTCCTGAGAAATGCCACTCAGAAACTAAATGTCACTCAGGAGTGGCTGCTGCCATTTGATAGCTTTTGCTTGTCCAAGGTATGTAAAAAGCTGTGCTGAACATGAATCCATCCCTGCCCTTTGAGGAGGTCTATATTTGAAGGCCACATTCTTTGTATACATGAGCTCATCACATGTAGGCAGTAGCATTCCATCTGATAGGGGAAAGAAAATGGCCAGAGTTTTAAAAAAAAAAAGTTAAATAAAAATTTGTATTGTCTTTTTCTTAAGGATACATAGATCACACAAGATGTTGCATTAAAAAATATAAGAGGTTCCCATATACCCCACTCCTCACACCCCACACACCTCCCACATCAATAACCTCTTTCATCAGTGTGGCACATTCATTGCATTTGAGACTACATTTTGGAGCACTGCTACACTGCATGGATTATAGTTTACACTGTAGTTTACACTCTCCTCCAGTTTTTCCAGTGGGTTATAATGTCCTGCATTTGTCTGTGCAATATAATTCATGACAATTCTATGTCCTGAAAATACCCCATATCACACCTCTTTTTCCCTCTCCCTGCCCTCAGCAACTCCCGTGGCCACTCTCTCCACATCAATGATACCATTTCTTCCATTGCTAGAGTCACATTAGTTCTATATTAAATACCAGTAAGTCCACTCTAATCCATATTTTATTCCTCCATCCTGACGACCCTGGGATGGCAATGTCCACTTCACCTCTAAATCGAGAGGTGTATTAGATTCCACAGTGGTGATGGATGCTATTCTCATGCTTGAAGTTGTAGATTCTCTTGTTTCCCTCGTGTGGTGGTTGACCATCCTCACGTCCCTATTAGATGACCTGAGTAAGTCCAACAAATCTGAGAGTAGGTGTTGCAACTCTGCTGAGGCTCAGGGCCCAGCTGGCATATAGACAGTCCAGAGATTCAAGTCTCCTGAGCATACACCAAACCCAGTGCCAACCACAGATTCAGTAAAAGTGACAGAAGAGGCATGTGTAGAGAGGTCACATATGAGTCCAACTCCATCACACTCGGGAGCACAAATTCGAAAGTAAGGCCCACTGGCAAGGCACTGAACTCCAGAGCCATCTGCCATGACCATAGAACCTGTGTTTCTATGTAACCCTCAGGAGCACCACTAATTGGGGTTGTATTTACTTTGGCTGTCTCTGAGACCCTGGTGAGACGTGCGTAAACTCAACTCCTCAAATGACCTCCTGACTCATTTTGAAGTCTCTCAGTCATATAAACTCATTTGTCTTTACCATTTCCCCCTATATTCATGGTCTTTTTCTTGTTGCATCACAAGATGGTGTTTGGTAGTAGTCACTCAGTTCCATGGAAGCTAATCCCCAGGAGTCATGTCCCATGCTGGGGGGAATATAATGCATCTATATGCTGAGTTTGGCTTAGAGAGTGGCCACATTTTGATTAACATGGAGGCTGTCAGGAGGTAACTCTTAGGCACCCTGCAGCTCTAGGCCTAGTTGAAATTTCAAGCACACAGGATCATAAGCAGAGTCATCAGTATCAAGGGCCCATCATTGAACTATCACTGATCTTTGCACTTGCACTTGGAGGATTGTTGCTGTTCCATAGGCGAACACGACAGAGCTCCCCTGCATAGGAACTCCGCACTCTCTCAGTTGTCATGTGTGACACTACCCACTATGACAATACCCAACAAATATCCAAACATATTTATATATCCTATATGCATGCCCTGTAGAACTCCCTCCCACCCATGCATCCCCTATCAATGACATTCCATACCAGTGCTCCTCCCCTGCCATAGTTGGACCCCTCTGGTCCAAAACTTCTTCAGAAATAAAGCCTCATATATCGCCAAATTCGTTTAATAGGAAAATGAAATAATAATGATACATTTGAAGATTAGAAATAGAATACATAATTTAGAAAAAAATTAAAATAAAGAAAAAATAAATTCAGGTATTGAAAAATGAAAAATACCATAAAACTTTGTTTTTTGACATTTTGCCTTTCATCACTGTAATAGGTGTTGCCCTGTATGTACAGTGGCAAAACAATCTCTTCCATTCTTTTCTGCATCTACATCCTTTTTAAAAAATTTTTTTATTATGTCTTCGAAGGAGTTTTAGATCACAGTAAAGTCACATATACAATATAGGGGACTCCCATATACACAATAGCAAACCTTTTTCCCCCTTCCCCAGCAATGATCTTTTTACATGTGGATGTTTTATTTGCTACAGGTGATGTACAGATATTGAAACATAGTTACTAACCATGGTTCCATTATGTTTTACATTATGGTATATATTTTAGACTGTACACTTTTATAAATTTTTGGTTCCATTATGGTTTACATTATGTTTTACATTTTAGACTATACACTTTTATAAATTGTTGTTGAAATTTAACATGGCCTATAACCATCACTGCACAACCTTGTGGAACACTTCCAATGCCCCACAGTTCCCCCCTCTTCCAGTATTCTCTTCCTCTCTCCCCCTCCCCTGGGGGCCCACAATGACAACCAAGCTTCACTGCTTGAAGGACAAGATTCACCGATACTTGCAACAATGCTGAGGGCTTGACACACTAATCTGTCCTCCCCCATTGGGAGCCACCCATGCTCTCAAGATACACCCTTCCCTCTGAGAACTTCAGGCCTCCTCAAGTTGGGGGTACAAACCCTTCCCCCTCATTTTATGGGTCTCTACCCACTGGTATAATGCACTATGACATGATGAGCACTCACATGCTCCCTACAAGCCTGCCCCAGGTTCACCACGTGCTAGTTGCCCCCCGTCAAGCACCTTTACCAGTAACCCTTCCTTATTATATTTCGAAAGACTTTTCTCAACATTATAGTTTCAACCACATACCTGACAATCTCCTGTATTCACCTGCTCCCCCCCAAACGCGCTCCCCAATTCCATGGTCCATCTCACCCATCCTCCCAACTCTAGCCCCCCTCAAGCCTGCAAAGCACCACCCAATAGTATCTCTAAGACCCCATCTTATCCCTTCACAACTACTTACCTCCACTTTATCATTAATTTAAAAAGTTTCCCTTCTTAGTTGTTCTCCTTTTCATGTTATAAAGCTTTATTGGACTTTGTAGGAAACAGTGCTTTTGTCATTTGTCTATCTCTCTGCTGTTTATAATTGTCAGTTGGGAAAGAAACACAAAATCAATAATGAGAAAAAAAAAACAAATTCAAATCAGAGGATGAGGTGGGTTGTGGAGATATGGACAGAGCCTTGGTCTAGAAGTTGCTGTCTAAGATGGACTATTGCATATTACAGCCAGATAGATGATCTCTATCCATAAAGTTATTAGAAAACCACTGTTGATTTTAACATTCTCCTGAATGTGTTAATCCAGAGAGTCTAAAAGCGATTGCCAGACTTTGGACTGGGATTTGCATGTAGAAGGGTAGTGAATATATTTACTTTTTGAGTCCTCCTCATGCCAAATAAGAATGGAGTCGGTGCTTAAGAACTGGACTGGTGATTTATAAACTTACTCCCAATTGTCTAGGAAGACATCTTAAATTTTTCTAAAATTTTCTGCTTGAATTTAAATATTCCTTATAACTTAAATAGATTGAAGCTGCCTGTGGCTTGATTTCTAGGTTCTCGTTAGCTTATGCTTAATTGTCTCTGTTTCTTGAGAAAGGTGTGCTCAATATATGCTTAGTGTAGTAATAAAGTGCACAGAAAATTCATCTGTACTAGAAGACAGTAGAGAGAATATAGGCAGACTAGAAGCAAAATTGAGTATAGTTTTAGCTGCTAGATCCCAAGAAAACACCTGAGTCTAACACTTGTTCAGAGGTGATTCATGGAACCGCAACACTGAAAACCGTTTTTGTTGGGAGGTGGATATACAAGGTAAATTTGTCATCTTTGAAAAGAAGGTTAGAAAGAAGCAGCTCGCAAAATGTGCCAAGGTGACAGTGTGCAGTGTGGGAACCTCTTAAAATTCCAGTGTTTTTGTTACTGGAATATCCACAACTGAAACTGTCTTCAGATGAGTTTCTGGATATATGCACACTCCAGGTCAAAATGCAGGAATGCTAAGGTGTTTTCACTGAGAACCTTGTATAAAGAAACTACTCTTTTCCTTCCTCCCTGGAATGTTTTCAGTATTGGGGGAACCATCTTTCAGATGGAGTTCCAAAATATGTTAACTTTCATAAGGTGGATTTAATTTTAATTTAATTCCTTTGTATCACCAGAGAGAAAGTTTCCATTTCATCAACGTTTTCAACAAAATGTGCATGCTTATTATTTAATATGATGAAAAGCAGCCAGCTCCTACTTAATAAGAGCACCCTATGATAGTTCGTCTGTCAAATATTCCATATTAGGGCTATGTACCCTTTGTGTCCTGTTATTCCAACCCACAGGGGAGAGTATGTATTCAAATATCTGTAAATTGAGAATTGGAGTGATTCCTCCAGACTCTTCTATTTCTAGTATTATACTATATATCCAATGATAGTCCCTCTCATACTCTGCCATGGAGATCAGTTTTCTTCCTCTGTCTTTCTTCATCATGAGTTTTCAAATTGGTGAAGTAACGTTTATCAGAAAACTTTATTTCACATCCTTTGGGCTCTTCTAACGTTCCAGATCATTTACTCCTCTTTCCAATTGTTTCATTCTTCCTCCTCCCATATCTAGATGTAAGTATTAGCCAAGATATTTCCTTTTGTCTCTTACCATTGTAAAAACATGATATTCTCTTTTCCTTCAAAATAAACTTAAGTTTCTAGGATATTGGCTGTATATGGAAGATGCTCAAAATTATTTGAGTAAGGAAGGAAGGAAAGTAAAAAAGGAAGGAAGGAGAAATGAAAATGTGAGAGGAGGGTATGATTTCTAAATCTTTGACTAAAGTCCCTAAATCTAGTGCCAAATTTTAACTGCCTGATAGGTTTCTACCAATGTTTTCTGCTAGTATCTCCAACTCAGCATATCCCAAACCTGATATGCTAGTTAGTTATCAGGTTTCACAATCAGGGCATATTGCATGGGTGGTATAAATGGCAGTTGTATTAAGGTATTATTTATATGTAAAATCACCTGCTTTGAGTATGTAGTTTGATGAATGCTGGTAAATATATAAAATCATGTAGCCACCATCACAGTCAAGATGGAGTACAGTTCCTTCACACTCTATAAAGTTTTAACTTGACCCTTCTCCCCACACCTGTCCCTGGTCAACCCTTATCTGGAGTTAATCATCATAATTTTTCAAATTTTAGAATGTCATAAAATGCAGTTGTACAGTATGTACTGCTTTTAAAATTCTTTTGCTCTTCATAATTATTTTGAGATTCATCTATTTATGATTCATTCTGTTTTATTACTGAGTAGTATACCATTGTATGAATATACCATAGTTTGTAAATTCTTTTATTTGCTGATTGATATTTGGATTGTTTCTAGTTTTTAGGCATTGTGAATAATAGAATACAGATTTTAATGTAAGAATGGACAACTATTTTTTCCTGGGTAAGAAGGTATATTAGATAATCTGTTTATATCCTTTTCAGCACTTTGATTCTATAAAGCACCTCTTGTCAAAGGGAAAGTTGCCACTGGAAGAAATCATTGTTGACCAAATGAAAACAAAACCAGGTTCTAAAAGCCTAGGTTTGGCCATAATGGGTCCAGGAAAAGGCATTGTTTTTTTTTGTTGTTGTTGGAGAAGTAGTGAGCTTACAAAACAATCATGCATAATGTGCAGAATTCCCATACATCATCCTTCCAGCAACACCTTACATTGTTGTGGAACATTTGTTACAGACCCATGCCTTGTACATTCTATCCGAAGTGTACACTCAGTGGCTCTTACTTTCATCACATAATTGTGCAGTCATAGCCCCAGTAAATCTTTGCATGTTTTCCTTAGTCCAAATGTAAAAATCTTATTTATTATTGACCTTTAACACTGATAAGTACCTTCTTTGACATTGATGTAAGAATATTACAATACTGCTGTTAACTGTAGTCCATAAGTTATATTAATTATATTTTTCCCATGTGTTACTGTATTCTTACCACCTTGTAATAGTGACATATATTTGTTTTAGTTAATAGAAGAACATTCTTATATTTGTATAATTAACCACAATCCTCATCTACTTCCAGGTTCACTATGTTATTCAGCCCTAGAATAGTCTCTAGCTTTCTTTCAACTGATATTTACATCCCTAGACTACCCCCTTTCAGCCACAATTCCATTTATAAACCATCCATGTTAGTTATACTCACTGTAATGTGTTTCCATCAACACTATCCATTTCTACACTTTTGCAGTCAAGCTAATTGAAAATTCTACATGCATTAAGCATCAGTACCACTTCTCAGTCCTCATCGTATCTCCTAGTAACCTTTAGCCTAGGTTTTAATACCATGTGTTTATTCTTTGTATTTACTTCTTATTAGTGAGACGTACAACATTTGTCCTTTAGTGTCTGGCTTATTTCACTTAACATAATGTCTACAATGTTCATCTATGCTGTCATACTGAATCCCAATTTCATTTCTTCTTACAGTAGCCTAGTATTCCATCATATGCATATTCCACATTTTGTTTATCCATTCATCACTTGATAGACACTTGGGTTGTTTCTATCTTTTGGCAATTGTGAATAATCCTGCTATGAACATCGTTGTGAAATATCTGTTCATGTTACTTTTTCCAGTTTTCCTTGGTATAGTCCTAGTAGAAGGATTGGTGGATTATATGCAATTCTATATTTAGCTTCCTGAGGAACTGCCAAACTGTCTTCCAAGAGGCTGCACCAGTCTACATTACCACCAACAATGTAGTAGTGATCCTTTATCTAGGAGTAGGCATTTTAATCAATATGGAAAATACTGATACTGCCTTCATCCTCAGATGCACTTAGGCATAATATGGAGCAGCCCTATGATATTGGTTGTTTGGATGGTTAGGAGAATTTGGTTCATTGATGAAAATGTAAGAGGGCCCAGCTAGAGTTAATTGATTATTTTTGGCTTACTTAAAATAAATATATGAAACTGAAAATATTCATTTTGTTCAAAAGGATAATAGAAAATTTAATTTATTTATCTCCCACATAAATTACTTATTATATAAAGTGCCCTTTTAAGGACTTTATACCTATTACTAATCTCGAAAACAATCCTCTGAGGTAAGTACTATTATATATTTTACAGGTAAGGAACTTGAGGCACAGAGAGGTTAAATAAATTGCCTAAGATCACATATAGCTGTTAAGTGCAGAAAAGACAGGATTGAAATCTAAACTTTTGTCACCTTAAACATTATGCTATGCTGCCTGCCAGATATGGTAGCCCAAAGATCGTGAAATAGTGATTAACAGCTCAGCAAGATAATTTTTGAATCTTATTATTTAATCCTTTAGAAATATTATACATAATCACAATAATTTAGCCTATGTTAAGAATCCATATTACTATCTCCCCAGAAATGCCTCTCCAGATGTTAGATAAATGAGGGGAAATTACCTACCAATAGGAATCCCTGTTCAATCCCAAAAGACCCAACTGAGAAAAGGAAATTTTTACTTTTGGCTCACAAATGGTGAATTTATTTCTGAAGAGCAGCAAAAGAATAAAAAGATAACACATTTAATCAACCATGTAATTTATTAGTTTGCATTTACTGAGTCAAGTTCTTACCTTTCTCTGAATGTGCAATGTTTCATTTTTATTTTGAGTGAGTAATCAGGGAAAGGAGGAAGTAAAGAAAGGCAAAGATGAAGGTTAAGCTGGTCACACACATCACACATAGGTTTACCTATTCTTTTATTGAAAGCATTTCTAGTTTCATCCTTTGCTTTCTTCTCATTCTACCTTCTTAATATTCTTGTCAGGCATAGCTTCAAATAGTAACTCTTAACATCTCTAATCAATTAATATCAAAGTTAGAATTCCTAACAAGTTGTTGGATTTCCTCATATGGTTATTCCTAAAACACTTTAACTCCAATATATTTGAAATCAAAGCCTATTCCAAAAATTTCCAAAAATCCCCTCCTGATTTAAGTTCTCATTCATTCTAACACCCACATCTATACAATCTCCAATTTCTCTCAATTCTACCTCCACCTGCTTGTTTTCATTTCCCCTACCACTTCACCAGTTCATGTTTCCATTAGCTCTTGCTGGAATTATCACAATAACTCTGCTGAGTAGTCTGCCTGATTCTCATGTATCTCTCTTCTGATTACTCCCAACACAGTTCAGCAGGAAAAAATATTTTCCTAAAACACAGCTCAAATCATTTTATTCTGCTCAAAATCTCTAATAATGTTCACTGCCTATTGGATAAAGTCCAAACTCATTGATGACATAGTTAATTATTTACTTTTTTGTCTTCCCTTACAAGTTTTCAGCAGTTAGGGACTAGTCTTATCCATGTCTATCCACTCAGCCTCGCCATAACTTCAAACACAGTGCTCCACTCATGGTAGAGATCAGTTATTAATTGAAAAAAAAAAAAGATGCTACCACTAGGAAAAGAACGACATCAAGTTTAAAAAGACACTAGATATTTTAATTAGGAGTTCATTAGTGACATTCTAAAGAACAATTTAAGTAATATGATGGAAATAACTTCTTTGGAGAAAGGAAAGAGAGAGAAGATAACTAGAAGGATAGTAGGGTTTAACTTTGCCAGAAGCTGTTTACTGAAAAATTTGAATTGGGGATGCCAAATGCAAGAATATGGCAATTGGGATTTGCAAGTTGTGTTTTCAAGCTATAGTTCAGCATCTCTCTACTGATGTTTTTAAGATCATTCTCATAGTGTTGGAAGGCAGCAGATTAAGTCACTGTGTCAAAAACTGTGCTTAATTGTTTTTGCCTAAGCCATTGGCTTAGTAGCCCCAGTCTTCTAGAAGGCAGAATGATAGTGAGGGCTGTCCTGGCAGCTCCATAGGAATTCATTAAGTGCCCCACATTTTCAAGCTCCATTCCTGAGTTGCTCACATTGTCTGTATCAAATAGCTAGCATGGTTCTGAGTCCCCAAAATTGTCTTTTATGTGATGAAAATGGCAGTAAGCCAGCACCACTTTCCCCAGTGACAAGCCATGTGCATAAGTCTCCTGTGTCCATAGACACCATGCACTTTTTTAGAGAGTTCTGGCATTCATGCCTCTGCCGTAAAATTGGAACTCTTCATTGCAGGAATTCCCTCTGGTTTTATGTCAAGAGCTGAAATTCTTTCAAGGCATATTCTTGTCTGTCATTCTCCTTCTACCTATACTTTTGCCTCCTAATAAAAGTTAGCTTTGATGAATGTTTATATTGTACTGCCAATATGTTTTTTAAAATAATATTTCATCATCCTTTTTAAAAAGATACTTAGATCACAAAAAATTTTAGATTAAAAAATATGAGGTTCCCATATACCCTACTCCCCACCCCACCCCCTCCTCCCACATCAACAACCTCTTTCATCATTGTGGAACATTCATTGGATTTGATAAATACATTTTGGAGCACTGCTACACAGCATTGTTTATAGTTTACATTGTAATTTACACTCTGCCCCAGTCCATTGGGTGGGTTATGGCAGGATATATAATGTCCTGTATCTGTCCCTGCAATGTCATACAGGACAAATCCGAGCCCTGGAAATATCCCCATATCACAGCTCTTCTTCCCTTTTCCTGCCCTCAGCAACTCCCATGGCCCCTGTCTCCACATCAATGATACAATTTCTTCCATTGCAAGAGTCACAATAATTCTATAGTAGAATACCAGTAAGTCCACTCTAATCCATATTTTATTCCTCCATCCTGAGGACCCTGGGATGGTGATGTCCACTCCACCTCTAAATTGAGAGGGGGCTTAGATCCCACATGGCTGATGGATGGGTGAATCCATTCTTTTTTATTATTATTACAAAGGTCTTTTTAAATTTTATTGTTTGGTTTCTTTTATTTTTTTTTTATTTGGTTCTACTATCTTTATTTTTTTTAAATGTTACATAAAAAAAATAAGAGGTTTCCATATACTTCCCACCTCCCCTCACCCCACTTCCCTTGCATCAACAGCCTCTTACATCATTGTGGCACATTCATTGTATTTGGTGAATACAATTTGGAGCACTGCTGCACCACATGGATAATAGCTTACATTGTAGTTTCCCCTCTCCCCCATTCCATTATGTGGGTTATGGCTGGATATATAATGTCCAGTATCTTTCTGCAATATAATTTAGGACAACTCCAAGTCCCGAAAATGCCCCCACATCACATCTCTTCTTCTCTCTCCCTGCCCTCAGCAACTACCGTGGCCACTTTCTCCACATCTGTGATACAATTTCTTCCATTACTAGTCACAATAGTTCCATAAAGGAATATCAGTAAGTCCACTCTTATCCATATTTTATTCTTCCATCCTGTGGACCCTGGGATGGTGATGTCCACTCCACCTCTATATCGAGAGGGGGCTTAGATTCCACATGGATGATGGATGCAATTATCCAATATATGTCTTATAGGCATAATTTTATTTTAACCCCACAAAACCTTATGAGATAGAGGTAAAAATATTATTCCCATTTTACATATAAGGAGACAGTCTTAGAGAATTTCACTGACTTTCTGAAGTCCTAAAGCTCATTAATGTCAGAGAGCTTTGGAAGCGGGGACTTGACACCAGTGCTCTTTAGTCAGAGACCCTGCTCTCAGGCACTGTACAATGCTGCTTTCTCTTGGACACCTTGAAGCACAAGATTCACTCCCAGTAGGAATACAGGTAAATGAATCATCATAGAGTAAATAATGTTAAAGTATTTTTTTATCTGATCACCAGAATTTTAATGGCCCTTATTTTCCTTTGAACAGCCTGCATCTTAAATATTTATATTAGAGTGTTAGGCCTGAAAGCACAGTCATATGTCATTCTTATTTAATAATGTCTGTGAGCCACCATGTCTGTCACTGTCCCTCAACCTGTTTTGGTTTCCAGCCTTTATCCGTCAGCCTAACAGAAACTGGATTTCTAGTCAGTCTATTTCATGGATGGTGAGGGGGGAACTCAGCTGAGCTTCTTAGATTAGCTTGCATGTGGCCTCATTGAAAAACCTGGCCTTTGGTATAGATAATAACCTTAAAAAGTAAAGAATATTCAAGGATATTTTATAGCGGCAATTTGTACCTCCTTTAAGTAATTTCACTTTTTTTTTGGTAAATAGCATTTTAATCACTATGTACACTATATCATATGAATGTAGCGAAATTTAATTTACCTTTCCCCTACTGCTAGATATTTATTTTTATTTTTTTCTTCTTTATTTTCTTTTAAATATTACATTAAAAAAATATGAGGTCCCCATATACCCACCCCCTCACCCACCCCACGCCTCCCACATCAACAACCTCTTCCATCATTGCGGGACATCCACTGCACCTAGCGAATACGTTCTGGGTTCTGGAGCACTGCTGAACCACATGGACAGTGGTCCACATTGTAGTCCACACTCTCCCCCAGTCCACCCAGTGGGTTACAATAGGACATACAACGTCCAGCATCCATCCCTGCAGCACCACCTAGGAGAACTCCAAATCCTGAAAATACCTGTAAAATGATAGGAGCTCTTATATTCTTTCCCCTTCTTGTTCTCCAATACATTGTTAGAATATTGTGTATAATGTACAAGCATTTCAGTGGTTTGCAGAGGCTCATCAAAATTTCCCATCTTTAATTTTAACTTTCTTTCTCTTCACTCATCTTCTTTCTCAGCCTCACCTGCACTTGTATGAATCTTTAAGGTAAGAGAACACAGCTCACTGCCAGCATAAAATATGCCCAAAGTTCTCCCATAGTTCATCATTCCCGTAGGAACTATAATGAAGCAGTGGCAATTCATTGTCTTCTAGACCTATTGTTTAGATTTTCTTTAAAACCAATATAATTGCAACAATATTCTCCTGAATCATTTTCTGTTTCCTTCTAAGTTACTCAAATAAGATCCAGCTTTCTTCATTCCCTTCCCTGATTTCTCTACCACTAATTTTAAAGGAACTAATAGAAAGATGCATGACTCTACTAATCAGCCTAGTCCCTTCTTTCTTTGACTTGTGCTGTTTATACACCAGTTTTGTCTGTGGGATAAACCCTCATCTTTCTTCCTCATCCCCTCCCAAAACCACACACTTTTCACCTTATTAATTGGCCTTTGGGTTAATGTCCAAAGACACTTTCAGATGGTTAGTTATGCAGTTGAGACTCTGGCAAAAGAATAGTCATTGCTTAGGTAGACTCATTGATTTGGCAGTAGAAAGTCTCAGATGTAGATTAGATAAGAACCAAATGGCACTGACTCAAAAGCCGGGCTTGTCACTTGACCCACATGTCCTACCATATCTTAGTTGTTGATTTGTCTAGTTTGTTTCCAGTTAACAGGTGTACTTACCACTATTCATCTGCAGCAATAAACTATTTAGGACATTTTCTGACTTTCTTCAAAGTCTAGCCTTTTCCTCTTCATGAATGTCATGGGAATAAAGTGGGTATATGTATATTTTTTATTGCCTGGCTATGGTCTGAAAACCTGAAGGGACTATATGCCAGGAGGTTTTAGGAAGATTCCTATCCAGTTCTGAAGGAAAACTTGTGCCCATCTCAATAAACACCTACTGACTTTTACAACCATGTCCACATCAATAAGCTGAACCTTCCCATTTTGGAGCCTTTTATCAGTAAGTCATCCAGAAATCAACTCTAACAAACGAGTTTAATTTTAGTTTGGTGCTTTCCAGCAATATTTTTTACTTAGAAGAAGACAGTATTCAATGATTTTGCTGACCTCATGCTATCATGACTGCCATTTTCCTCCCCAGGGACACAACAGTCATCAGCCACTCTCCTAACACTAGCTATGACACAGCCCTAGAAGCTCATATCCAGAAGGAGGAGGAAGAAATTTTGATGGCCAACAAGCGTTGCCTTGACATGGAGGGCAGGTAAAATGCCACTGTGTACCCTGATGGATCTGGGAAGTTGGTATAAAGCAGTAGGGAAGAGAATGCATCTTTTTTCACAACTATGAAACCTGATAATTCAGCCTCCCCCATCACCTCCTTCCCTGCCAGCATGTTACTTAAGGTTGAGATGCAATGACCTTTACCTTGATTATTCCCACTGACCATGAAATTTCAAGTAGGGCTGCTTTCCCTTGACCTTGCTGATTGCTTTCCAACCATCCTCTGCTAGAACTAAATTGTTAATGTTTGCACTCTGCGATAATCTTTCCAGCATTGCACCTCAACACAGTGATGCAGCAGTCAGTACAGGCAAAGAAAACCCGCTGAAACTGGGAATTTGGGAACCTGATATCTCCTGTAAACCCATGATCATTTACTGATTATGTGAAGGTCATGGCTCATACATAGAAGTTCTCACCTTCTCAGTGGTCACATTATTTCTGTTGACTCAGATTCTTCACTGTGGCACCAAATATATTGTTTTACACTCTTATATACAGCATTTCTTTTCACTCCCACTCTACTTTAATCTCCTATGTTTTAAGCAACAACTGGGGAATGCTCTGCTGTTTCCATTTGGGTATGTAGAAAGACATTTTTAAAAAACGTAGCACAACATCTCTTGACCTGAAATTCAGAAATAACTAGACTACCCCTTATTCTAAAAGATAATGGGGGAAGCAGATGCGAAATCCCACCTACCAAATGGGAGTTCCTGGATTCTGTTCCTGAAGCCTCCTAAAGAAGACGAGTAAGAGAGTGAGCTGATGCAACAAGAAATTCAAGGAGGAAAACATAATGAGAGACCCAGCAAATCAGAAAGTGGAGGTGGCTCAACCAATTAAGCATCTACCTCCCACATAGGAGGTCCCAGGTTCAGTTCCTGGTGCCTCCTAAAAGCAAGACAAGCACATGATGAACAAACACAGCAAGTGCAAACAATAAGGGGATGGGGAGAGATAAATAAACAAAATAAATCTTTATTTAAAAAAAAAGATAATGAAAGCCAAGTCCATGAAACCAGAACAGGGAGGTGACACCAAGGTGTTTATATGTTCTTTGTCTTTGGCTCCTAGGATTAAGATCCTCCATGCCCAGATAATTGAGAAGGATGCCATGATCAAAGTTCTCCAGCAGCGTTCCCGAAAGGAGCCAAGTAAGACAGAGCAACTGTCATCCATGCGTCCAGCAAAGTCTCTGATGTCCATTTCCAATGCTGGATCAGGCTTGCTTTCCCACTCTTTCACCCTGACTGGCACCCCCATCATGGAAGAGAAGCGGGATGACAAGAGCTGGAAGGGGAGCCTAGGTAATGACAGTAAATAAGGAAGATTATAGTGATAAGTTTACAAAGACATTTAGATAAGGCCCACACAATGAGGAAATGTGTAATGGCCCAGGATCTGGAGAAGAAGATATACCAGATTTGTTATTTTCTTTCCTGAGAGATTAGCTGCACATTATAGAGCACCTCCACATTATGAAGTCTCACTGATAGAACACTGGCTGAGACCAAGGTCTTAGAAGACAGAATTCTGAGTTCTAATTAGGTGGGAAAGAAGATAATTTCAATCTCCTTTTAAAAATTGTCAGATTTAGCCTTTGCCATGTGAGAACATTTTATCTTTGTCCAAAAACCCAGAAGGCCTTCAAGTCATGTAAAATTCCAGCTTTTTCCATGCTCCTTCCTCCCAAACAATAGGAGGACCCAGAATTCTAGCTAAGCTAAATTGAACTGGATGGCAGGTTTTTATTACCAGAATGTTCTGAAATGAGAACAGAATGCACTTTTTCATTTCCTTCATTTCCAGTCCATTCCTTCCCGTAAATAAAAAACCCAGAATTATCGTGAATGTCATGAGGCACATTTTTTGAGTCTAAGGAAGCAAATTACACACACATCTTTTCATTGCTTCTAAAATCTTCCTTCATCCTCTGACACTTGCAGTGTCTTTTGATTAGAGTAGGCATTTTGGGAACCGTGATCATGGGTTAAAACCTTAGATAACCCCATTATTTTCACATTCATTCATGACCACAGGCTTCTTCACCTAATCTTTTTTTTTTTTTTTTTTTAATTTTTTTATTTTTTATTGACTTTGTAATAATATTACATTAAAAATATATATGTGAGGTCCCATTCAACCCCACCCCCCCACCCCCCCTCTCCCCCCCCCCAACAACACTCGTTCCCATCATCATGACACATCCATTGGATTTGGTAAGTACATCTTTGGGCACCTCTGCACCTCATATACATTGGTTCACATCGTGGCCTATACTCTCCTCTATTCCATCATGTAGGCCCTGTGAGGATTTACAGTGTCCGGTGATTACCTCTGAAGCACCATCCAGGGCAGCTCCATGTCCCGAAGACACCTCCACCTCTCATCTCTTCCTGCCTTTCCCCATACCCTTTGTCCATTATGTCCACTTTTCCCAATCCAATGCCACCTCTTCTATGTGGATCTTCACCTAATCTTTTCCAGCTGTCTGGTATTGTAAGGTGTTGGATATAAGTGGAACTGAATAGAAGAATTCCGACAACTCATTAGGAATTAATCACCATTTGCAAAATAAATAAAAAGAAATACCCCAGGACATTTAATAAGTTATATTGGGCATTAGAGAATAAGGTCCAGAAGGGAGTTTCCAAGTCTGAATGAAACTGTTAGCCAGAATGGGAAATGGCTGACACACTGATTCCTGGGTTTGCTGGAGGCAAAATAAAGAAATAATTTAGACCCATTTAAAAATTCTCCTGATCTACCTCCCTCTTCTCCCCACCCCAAGTTCATAAGGAGAAACAGATAATCATATGTCTGTATTTTAATAACCTATTGTTTTCTAACCTTTTTCTTGCTTTAATTTTCAGGTATTCTTCTGGGTGGAGACTACCGTGCTGAGTATGTCCCTTCCACACCCTCACCTGTGCCTCCCTCAACCCCCATGCTCTCAGCTCACTCCAAGACAGGCAGCCGAGATTGCAGCACCCAAACTGAGCGTGGAATGGAACCGAACAAAACTGCAGCTGTTGCTCCCATTTCTGTCCCTGCTCCAGTTGCTGCTGCTGCCACCAACACTGCAGCCACTTCCACCACCACCACCACCACCACCATGGTAGCTGCTGCTCCAGTTGCTATTGCTGCTGCTGCTTCAACTGCAGCTGCCCCATCTCCAGCAATTGTGGCTACTGCTATTGCTGTTCCTCTTTCTCCAGCTGCTCCTGCTCAGATTCCAGCTGCTGCCTCTGCTCTAGCTATGGCTGCTGTTGCTCCTCCTCCTCCTGCTGCTGCTCCTGTTCAGGTTGCTCCAGCTGCTCTGACTGCGGTTCCAGCTCTGGCTTCAACCCCAGTTCCAGCTCCAGCAGTGTCTCAGGCTTCTGCTTTGGCTCAGACTCAGGCACCAACTCCAGCTCCAGCTGTGTCTCCTGCTTTGGCTCCAGCTGCAACTCCAGCTTTGGCTCAGGCTGAGGCTTCTGCAGGTCCAGCTACCAGTTCTGGACCATGTCGTTTATCTATACCAAGTTTGACCTGCAATCCTGACAAGACAGGTAATAATTCTCTGTACCACATAACTTTTTGTTCTGCTCTCAAATGCAGATTTGTTTGTTGGTATATGCTCTCTAGTTAGAGTTGGTCGTTGTAGTGAGTTTTTCATGTTCTAAGGGGTAATAATCAGAAGAAATAAGAGAAGAGAGTTTGTAAAGATGTCTATGTTACCAAGATAGGAATGGTCATGAGTAGAGGCCATTCTCTCTGTAGAAATAAATTCTCAGCTCAACAAAGGAGATGGCAGGCAAGTCTCTTTTTGTCATTGGCTCTAATGCAGTTGATTTATAAAAATTTGAGATTTTACCTTGTCTATAAGTGTTTTCTAACTTCTCATTTCCATTTAGATGGCCCTATTTTCCACTTCAATACTCTGGAAAGGAAACCTACCATTCAGATTCTGGGACAAGAGCCTGATGCAGAAATGGTGGAATATCTCATCTAAACAGTCAAATCAAGAGCTGCAGTTTATGAACACGAATGTTTTTAATAATTTTTCCCTTTTGTTTGTTCTTTTCTTGTGGGTGAAGACAAGGGGTGGGGGAGTGGGAATGTTTTTTAAAGGGACTTTTTATTGGAACAGTGTAGAATTTAAGTAATTATCATGCAGACTCCTATCTATTCTGGTATACTTAGAGAGTACTTCTAAAGTCAGATTAATAAGAATGTGCTCTAAAGTTGATTGTTTGGGTTTATACAAGTACTGAGACTGTTAATACCTGGATATAAATTGATGTTTTTCAGTTTGTTTAAATTTGTTTAAAATTTCTGTATCCCAAATCATTTTTTACTGAAGAGCACAGAATGTGTGGAAGACAGTTTGTAACATGTCGTTCAAAAGTGGGAAGCCAGAGAGAATTTGCGCATGTGCTGTTTTGTACAATTACCATATAGACAGCTTTGAGATGAAACACTTGCTTTGGACTCATGTAAAGAGACAGTTTTAGAAACATTGTAAGCTAGAAGAAAGGTAGGAAGTAATGGGGCGTGTAAGGGTGCTTGAGCTAACTTTCCTTCCGGACTTCTCAGCTACCCTACCCCAAGGGTTTTAGTTTATCGTCATTTCAGTGGTGCTTTGGAAGTGGATTCTTTTGGTTCCCTCCTGGAGGTTCATACATTCATATATATATCCTGGAATAATTTATGCATTTGGATAATTAATATATTCCTTTCAGATGCTAGGAGAGTAAATTAACTGATTGATGTACATCTTCTCTCTTAAGGAATTAGAATATCAGAGGTCTTGATCGAGAGTTGCCTGAGGTGCTATATACAGAATTTTGTGGTCTCTGTGTAGCCATAAACATAGTGCATTTGCCTTTTGAAAAATCAATCTGCTTAGTGTTTATTTCTCTGACAGCAGAGTCACTGGCTGGGTCACCAGTCTCAAATTGCCAATCATTTACAATGAGGAAGGATTTTTGTTGATAGGTTGAATGCCTTGAATATATGGCAACTTCATTGAAATAAATCATTTTGTTTTTCAAAATTCTCAGTATAAGTCTTAAAAAACATATTTGACTTTCAACTCCAGGGAAATGACATCAGAAGTTCAAAGGACTATGCTGTGTTTGAGGGAGAGGTTGATTGCAGCAATATTATCAACTATCTCTTCTCACTGGCAATTGAGTCCATCATTTAATACCTTTGGAAAAGCAGCAGGAAACATGCATATGGGCAGAGACCAAAGGAGAAGATGACTCAAAGTTTTCCCATAGGGTTGGCCCCAAGGATCCAGAGGGATGCTAAATACCACAGGCCTCTGCCCTGTGTCACCTCTCTCGTTTATTAAGGTGACAAATCCATACACAATACCATTAAGATCAATTTTCAAGGCTTTGGTGAGGGTGAGGGAGTGGGAAATGTTAAGTAGAGCGAGTAGAGGTTCTGGGGTGTGTTACTTAGAGACCAGGTTAAAAATTAGGCCTGATATTTTTACATTATGAGCTACAGTGGCTAGACTGATCTTTAGCAACATAGTCCTACCCCCTCATTTTAGAGACAAGAACTCTGAGAACTGGTGATGTAGTTTTTTTCAAGGTCACACAGCACAATTTTCCACTCTGCCAATTACTGTGCTTATTTTGGGAAACCCTTATATACAGAAGCCCTATTTTAACAAAAGGCATCTTCATGGTTCAGGGCGTATATATTTTGTAAAATGACCCTGGCTTAAATAATTTTCCAGTATTCTTAATCTTGCCTCTCCTGCAGTGCCTTTTGCAAGGTTTTCCTTTTCTTGATCCCCATTTCAATAATGGGTCACACGAAATGTCTTTCTCAGAAACCAGCCCCACTTCTTTTCTTGTTATAAGATTGTCTTGGATCATCTTATGGTGTTCAGCTTTAGGAATGAAATATTTAGCAGTATTCCTGCATAGTTCCTAAATGTCTTTCAAATAAAATTAATTTCTGTGTGTGGAGGGAAAGACAAGAGTAAGGGTAATGTGATTTTCAGTCAGTCTTCCACATTTTCATTAAGAAGAAATCATCCTACACATTTCATCCTACACATTAATCCTCAGTTTAAACTTGAATCCCAAATAGAAATTAAAAGTGCATCCATACCACCCTTTAGCCATAAGGGAAAAAAAAACCCTCAAATATTAGAAGCAACAAGTGTTAAATTTCAAGAGAGCTACCTTCTATCCAAATAAGTAAATTAAAAACAAAGAAACCTTTCATATTCTCCTTTCATGATCCTAACACATAACCAGAATTTTTGCTTGCTCTGAGAGCCATGCTTTTAACACATTCTGTAAGGTGATAAAATGTCATACATTCCACACTGTGTGGCAACCATCTCTTTAGACTCATTTATTTTGGGGAAAAGAGGGAGTTTTTGGCTAAATACTGTTTAGAACTTTCTGGAGCATTTCTTCCCACTCCAGAAGCAGAGCAGTCTCTTTCCCCTCAAATTTTATCCCAAATAATTTGCTAAGAAAATATTGTACATCTAAGAGATGGAAATAAATCCATGTCAGTGTATTATGTTTACAAAGAAAATAGATTCAGCCTACTCAGAAAATCTTGAATAGGTGTCATTTTAAAATTTCAGGTTTATGGGAGAAATCTCAAGTTAGCCACCTTCTCACTATTGTATAGATGTAACATTTAGGGGTTCTTTGTGGCCCATCACTTATCTATGCATTTTATTGGCACCTCAGGAGAGGAGGGTGGCTTTGTTGTCTTAATTTGTACCGCCTGTGGATCTCTGGGGAACTTCTACATTTGTTGTGCTCTAGTGTTCCACATGCAGAAAAAATTTTATTAGAACAAATTTACTTGATATAAAACTCATATTAACCATTTTAAATTAAAATGTAGCTTAAGAATTCTTTTAAAATCATTTATCCTGATTATTGTTTTAGTGAAAGATTTCATTGCTGCTTTTGGAGCATCAGGGTGATAGGACAACAGGAAACTGAAATATCTGCCATCATCTGACACAGGAAATATACTAAGAGACTTGTTGCATTCAGTTTTTGTTGTTACACTGTTGGGTGGGTATAACAATTGGAAAAGGAAGAAACTGATTGTGCAAACTACTTTTTATGAAGAGCCTAAACACTTATAATGCGGCAGCTTAAAGTATGTACATATGCACTAACTTTTATAAATTATAAAATACTTTTATAAGTAGCCTTACAATCTCCTGTTATCTGAATTGGTCATTCACATATGAAATGTGTTACTTAAAATGTTTGCATTCTTATTGAAAAAGATCACCAAGGAAGGTTTATGATATAAGCTAATGGCCACCAATTTCAGTCCATCATGATCCCTGGAAATATATCTTAAAACTGTCAGCCATCATCAGTAGGACAAGTGTCAGGAGTTTATTTTTTCTAGTAGCAACCATGAATTACATGGTGTCATCAAACCTCCTTCTGGTCTACCTTGTGATTAATGGCATGTGTTTATAAAATAGATAGCTGGGTTTGGAGACGACTAAAGAATAATCATCTTTAGTTTGACAACTTTGTGGCCCCATAGGAAGAGTCCCCATGTTGTAATCAATTGAGCTAATTCCAATAAAGTTAAGCAGGTTTGATCCATTTTGTGCCTATCTGTTCACTGACAATAAAGTTAGCTCTTTTAAAATTCAGTACCTTGTGGAAAACGCTTTGGTGTTTATATATCAAAGGCTTTATTTGTGCTATATCAATGATTACTTTCAACTCAGTATGCAGTAAAATGACCTTTCCCAGGCAGCATACACCAGAATTTGCATTTGCTTGAAGTAAGAAATATGATTATAAGGTATTACGACAACACTATGGGCAACATGCTCTAATCAGCCTCTCCATATAGTTAGGCATCATATATTAGAAGCCTTTGTTGTTGTTGTTGTTGTTTTATTTCCTGGTTCCAAGGGGGGAAATGATGACTACCCAAAGCCAAGAATTCATCCTTTGGTTAGCATTTTGGAAGGCCCCTTGATGTTCCTTTTGTGCCCTTAATCTTATGCCAAATCATCAGTTTTGGGTGAGGGAGCTTGTTATTAAAAGCAAGTGAAGCGGATTTGGCCCAATGGATAGGGCATCTGCCTATCACATGGGAGGTCCAGGGTTCAAACCCAGGGCCTCCTGACCCTTGTGATGAGCTGGACCATGCGCAGTGCTGATGCGTGCAAGGAGTGCCGTGACACCCAGGGGTGTCCCCCATGTAGGGGAGCCCCACGTGCAAGGAGTGCGCCCCATAAGGAGAGCTACCCAACATGAAAAAAAGTGCAGCCTGCCCAGGAGTGGCACCACACACACAGAGAGCTGATGCAGCAAGATGATGCAACAAAAATGAGACACAGATCCCATGCAGCGAATGGATACAGAAAGCAGACACCGGGGAGGGGGGTGGGGTAAGGGGAGAGAAAGAAAGAAAGAAATCTTTTTTAAAAAAAGCAAATGAAAACCACAAACAAGTTTGCACTTTTCCTGGAAATATTAAGGCTGACTTTACACTGCCTTCCTTCTGCCTGCTGGTTACCAATAAGTCCTAAGCCTGTCTGGTAAAGAGAAAAAGATCCACAAGGACTTTGAAATGACACTATCTCAGAGTGAAATGAAACAGATGGTTGTTGCAAAAGGGATGGGGAGAGAGTATAGAATATACACAGCTATTTTTTTTAAAGTCAGGGTATATTCTCTCAATATTTGTGATGAGTGCTTTGAAACTATTTGTGAAAGCCACCCCACTTTTTCAGATCAAAGACAATGGTATTAAATTAACCACACCTTCTTACAAAGCTTGGAAAGACATTATGTTGCTTCAAAGTTTTTAATGAGCATTCATTTGCAGGAAGAAAGAGCAAGGGTTCCTTCCAAAGTGTCTGAGATGGCATCATAGAAACAGTTCCAGAAATTACCCAGTATTATGAGAGATATAGTATCTGCATGGTACTTCATCTTCCTCCCTCTAGTCCTTTCCTAACTTGATAAGCTGTTTGCACATCCAATATGACTTACTGCAGGAAAAATGTCTCCTGCTTCTCACCCCCACCTCCCCCATCTTATCCTCCAGGAATGATTTTATTGGAGAAAAGAAGATGGAAATTGTTTGGACTTGCAGCACTTTCTACATTGACTGGCAATCACTCTGGTATTTGAATGAAGAGCACTGAGTGAGACGAGTTGGTGTCCAAGAAAAAAGTATTCTCCATGACACCAAAATTTCATACCACATTGGACACATATTATAAATTACTCACTCCTTAGACGCACAAACTGACTAAGTCCAGGGTATTTATTTTACTCTGATGTCTTTTTCATTTGTCTATTGCCTCTACCATTAGTTTCAGACTTGTGTGAGTTGTTGAATAACTACTTATTAGATGTTGCTTTTATGTAAAAGGCCCTAGAATACAAAATTAAAAAAAAATATGGTCACTGATTCTAGTGAATTAGGGAAAAGTACATACAGATAAATATTTGTGGTTCATTGTGATATATGAAATGGCAAACTAAAGAATGAATTTTGGGATGGCACAGAGGTAAGAGGGAATAAAGTTGAGCTGTAAAAGATCTGTAGATGTTAACCTGGTGTGACAGGGATGTGGATGACCATTCCAAGATTACAAATGCAATCTACTGTTAGACCTGCAATCAAATGAAGATTATGGGTCCACGATCAAAGGCCCTAGAGAACTACTCTGGATTTTAACAGCCTGTAATAACCTACTAATGGAAACATACAAATTCACTCAATCAGGCAGTAGAACATACTAGTCTAGAAGCCCAAAAAGCATGGAATTCTATTCCTAAATCTTCCAGTAAATGGCAGTTTGCCTGTGAAATGTTACTTAACAGAGGATCAAAGAGGTTTTTCAGCAAAATGGGGATAATGCCTGTACCTATGGACCTCACAGGTAGGAGAAAGGATGGTCTCACTAAGTCGGAATATAAAAAGATACCACTAGAAATAATGGGCTGAATCTATAAAGATGGAGTGATTTCCTTATCTTTTTATTAAGCAGAACAATAAAATATATACAAAAGTAGACAGAATAGTGTAGGACATCTCCATGTCCCCTTACTGGCCTTCAACAATTATCAAATCATGGCCAAGATAGCTTCATTTATCATCTCCAACCACTCACCAATATTATTTTTTATAAGACAAGTTTTGAGTTTCCAAAACATTTATGCATAAAATATAGAATTCACATATGCTACCCCTCCAACAACACATTGCATTGGTGGAAAGTATTTGTTACTATTGATAACAGCACTTTTTAAAATAATTACTCTATTTATTTATTTATTTATTTTTTAATGTTACATTAAAAAAATAAAAGGTTCCCACATATCCCCCATCCCCCCTCACCCCACTCCTCCCACATCAACAACCTCTTTCGTCCTTGTGGCACATTCAATGCATTTGGCGAATGCATTTTGAAGCACTGGTGCACCACATGGATAATGGTTTACATTGTAGTTTAAACTCTCCCACAGTACATTCAGTGAGTTATGGCAGGATATATAATGTCCAGCATCTGTCCCTGCAATATCATTTAGGACAAATCCAAGTACTGAAAAGGCCTCCACATCACATCTCTTCTTCCCTCTCCCTGCCCTCAGCAACTACCATGGCCACTTTCTCCACATCAATGCCAAAATTTCTTCCATTGCTAGCCACAACAATTCCACAGTAGAATATCAGCAAGTCCACCATAATGTTCTATTTTTTTAACAGTAGTTACCTTTGTTAAATTGATGAAAGATTATTAAAATTATTCCATCATTGTCCATTATTTACATTAGGTGTATTTTTCCCCATATACTGCCCTATTATTACCACCATGTATTAATATTGGGCATTTGCTATAATTTATGAAAGAACTTTCTTTACTATTATTATAGTCCATCATTCACAATTGTGTTACCCTGTGTTGTCTAATCCTATGTTTTATCTTTTAAATATTATTCTAGTAATATAAACATCCTCAAGTTTCCTCTTTAACCACATTCACCTTTAAAGTTCAGTACTGTTGATTACACTTACAAAAAAGTGGGTGTATTATCACCACCACCTACTTACAGACATTTTTTAAAAAGTTTTATTTATTTATTTATCCCCACCGCCCCCCGTTTGTTGTCTGTTCTCTGTGTCCATTTGCTGCGTCTTTTTTGTCCGCTTCTGTTGTCAGCGGCACGGGAATCTGTTTCTTTTTGTTGCGTCATCTTGTTGTGTCAGCTCTCCATGTGTGCAGCACCATTCCTGGGCAGGTTGCACTTTCTTTCGCACCAGGCGGCTCTCCTTATGGGGCGCACTCCTTGCGCGTGGGGCTCCCCTACGTGGGGGACACCCCTGCGTGGCAGGGCACTCCTTGCGTGCATCAGCACTGCGCATGGGCCAGCTCCACATGGGTCAAGGAGGTCCGGGGTTCAAACCACAGACCTCCCATGTGGTAGGTGGATGCCCTAACCACTGGGCCAAGTCCGCCACCTACTTATAGACTTTTAATATCAGCCTAAGAGAAATTCCATGTAAGTTAAGCATCATGTCTCCACTCTCTAACCCCAATCTATCTCCTAGTAACATATATACTAGAGTCTAATTCTTTGGATTTTGTTTATTATAATTAGATAGCAATAATGAAATATACAATATTTTTCTATTTTCTATATTGTTTCATTGTTCTCAATTTCATATATTTCTTCTCTAATCTTTAATATTTCTTTCCTTCTGCTTGCTTTGGGATTGGTTTGCTTTTCTTTTTCTAGTTTTTGTAGTAGTTCAGTTAAATCTTTGAATTTAGCTCTTTCTTTTTTTTTTTTTAATATAGCTGTTTAGGGCCACAAAATTCCTTCTCAAGACTGCCTTTGCAGTATCCCATAAGTTTTGATAAGTTGTATTCTCGTTTTCACTTGTCTCAGTCTATTTACTGATTTCAATTGCAATTTCTTCTTTGACCCACTGATTATTTAGGAGTGTGTTGTTTAGCCCCCACACATTTGCAAATTTACATTTTCCTATTATTGATTTCCAGTTTCATTCCATTATGATCAGGGAAGGTGTTTTGTATAATTTCAATCTTTTTATATTTATTAAGAACTACTTTGTGCCCTAATATGTGGTCTATCCTGGAGAAAGGTCCATGGGCACCTGAGTTTGGATGAAACTTTCTGTATATGTCTGATAGGTCTAACTCGCTTATCATATTGTTCAAGTTCTCTGTTTCCTTGTTCTAAAGATGTGAGTGGTGTGTTGAAGTCTCCAATTATTATTGTAGAGATGTCTATTTCTCCCTACAGTTTTGCCAGAGTTTATTTCATGTATTTTGGGGCACCCTAGTTAGGTACATAGATATTTATGTCTATTATATCTTCTGGTGGACTGTCCCTTTTAATATATAATAGACCTCTGTATCTTATAACATTTTTGCATTTAAGTCTGTTTTTTTTTTTCTGATATTAGTATAGCAACTCTTGTTCTTTTTTGGTTACTATTTGTGTGGAGTGTCTTTTTCCAAACTTTCACATTCAGCCGGTTTCTATCCCTGGGTCTAAGGTGTGTCTCCTTTAAGCAGCAGATGCATGTTGAATGTTTCTAATTCTGCCCCCCGCCCCAATTCTGTCCACCTTTATCTTTTGACTGGGGAGCTTAATCCACTCACATTCAATAATATTACTGTAAATGTATTATGTACTTTCACCATTTTATTATTTGGTTTTCATATGTCATATCACACTTTCATCTGTCTTTTTACTCTTCTGTTTATCTTTTCTGCTATTCTTCATTTTATACTCTCCTCCAAGCCTCCCTCTCCTGT
The DNA here is from genome assembly GCF_030445035.2 of Dasypus novemcinctus. Classification (NCBI taxonomy): domain Eukaryota; kingdom Metazoa; phylum Chordata; class Mammalia; order Cingulata; family Dasypodidae; genus Dasypus; species Dasypus novemcinctus. Next base: position 122,557,390 of record NC_080704.1, on the reverse strand, counting down.
CTTTTTCTTTCAGGCTCTAAGACTTCCTTTAATATTTCCTACAAAAATGGATTCTTTTTATGAACTCTCTTGGATTCTGTTTGTGAATATTTTATATCCACCTTCATATTTGAAGGACAATTTTGCTGAATAAAGAATTTTCAGGTGAAAATTTTTCTCTTTCAGTAACCTAATTGTATCATACCACTGTCTTCTCACCTCCAAGGTCTTTGATGAGAAATCTGCATTGTCTTATTGGGTGTTCCTTGTATTTGATGGTTTGCTTCTCCCTTGCTGCTCTCAAAATTTTCTTTTTATCTTTGACACTTGACATTCTGAGTAGTATGTGTCTTGGAGTAGGTCTGTTCACATTTATGTTAATTGGGCTACAGTGTACTATTTGGATATGTAAGTTCATTCCTTTAGTGAGAGTTGGGAACTTTTCAGCTATTATTTACTCAAATACTCTTTCTGCTCTTTTTTCCTTCTCTTCTTCTGGAGCTCCCATGGCATGTATGTTGTTGTTTATTGTGTTGTCATTCAATTCTCTGAGCCCCTGCTCAATATTTTCCATTCTTCTCTCTCTTCAATTTCAGCCATTCTGTCTTTAGTATCACTTATTCTTTCTTCTATCATTTCAAGTCTGTTGTTGAATGCCTCTAATGTGTTTTTGGTCTCACCTATTGTGTCTTTCATTCCCAAGAGCTCTGTTAATTTTCTGTTTGGGATTCTAAATTTTTCTTTGTGTTTGTTCAAAGTTTTCTTGACATGGCTAACACTTTAGCCATGTTTTCTTTGAACTCATTAATTCAATTTTAGAAATTTTGTTCATCTTTTTAATTAGTTCTCTCAAATCCTGCATCACTTCTAGAGCTTTGATATATTCCTTTTCTTGGGCCATGTCTTCCATTGTCTTAGTATGGCTCATAATTTTTTGCTGATTTCTAGGCATCTGATTAAAATGGTAGTTTACTCAGATGCTCATTTCTCTTTTGTACAATTTAGTGGTGGGAGACTGTGTGTTACTGCTGCTCTTTGATAATTGGTTAGACCTGGATCAATAGGATTGTCCCTGTTATTTGCTCAAAACTGAGCTATGGACCTAGTAATGGGTTGCAGACCTGCTTCTGAGGGCCTTAGAGCAGGACGCTAAAAAGGCTGGAAAAAGCCTTTCTTATTTATATATAATTTTCTCCCATGCACTTTCTTGGTCTGCCAGCAGATGACTTTCTTTGGAAACCCTCTCAGTTCAATACCTGGTTGGAGTGTGTTTGAGTTTTGCCATCACAATTCCCCTCCTTTGTCCCCCTCTCCTGGATGGTGTCCAGAATTCACCTGGTGCCCTAAACCTTAGAAGATCTTTTTCCAGGCCATTCAGCCTGTCCTCTAGCCATTTTTCTGGAAGAGAAGAGACCACTATTAATTTTTGAGCGTTGACCTTGCTTTGCACCACTCTGTTGAAGTATTTTATTAGCTTTAGTGTTCTGCTCTCGGGATTTCATGACTTTCTATACCTGGGTTCATGTATTCATGTCATAGTGAATATTTTACTTCTTCCTTTCCAATTAGGAAGCCTTTTATTTCTTTGCCTAATTACACTGGCTAGAACCTCTAGCACAATATTGCATAACAGTGGTGACAGTGGGCATCCTTGTTTAAGATCTTAGAGAGAAAGCTTTCAGTCTTTCACCATTGAGTACTATTTTAACTGCGGGTTTTTCCTATATGCACTTTATCATGCTGAGGAAGTTTCCTTCTCTTCCTACTTTTCTAAGTGTTTTTACTAAGGAATGATGCTGGATTTTGTCAAATGCCTTTCCTGTGTCAATTGAGATGATGTTTTCATTTTCCCTTCATATTGTTAAAGTACTATGTTACATTACTTGATTGTCTTGTGTTGTACCTTCCTTGCACACCTTCGATAAAACCCACTTGATCATGGTGTGTAATTCCTTTAATGTGTTGTTGGATTTGACTTGCAAGTATTTTGCTGAGGATTTTTACATCTATATTCTTAAGGGAAATTTGTCTGTCATTTTCTTTTCTTATAGTATCTCCATCTAATTTTGGCATTAGGGTAATGTTGGTGTCATAGAATAAGTTAGGTAGTGTTCCCTCCTCTTCAATTTTTTTTGGAAGTGTTTAAGCAGGATTGGTATTCATTCTTAGAATGATTGGTAGAATTCACCTGTGAAGTCATCTGGTCCTGAGCATTTCTTGGTTGTGAGGTTTTTGATGACTGATTCAATCTATTTGCTTGTAATCGGTCTGTTGAAGTCTTCTATTTACTAGATTCAGTGTAGTTTGTGAAATTCTAGGATTTTTTCCACTTCATCTATGTTGTCTAATTTGTTAGCATAGAGTTTTTCATAATATCCTCTTATGACCCTTTTTTATTTCTGTGAGGTCTGTAAAAACGTCTCCCCGTTTCATTTTTTATTTTATTTATTTACATCTTCTCTCTTTGGTTCTTTGTCAGTCTATCTAAAGGTTTGTCAATTTTATTATCTTTTTAAAGAAGTAACATACAATATTGTTAAATCTTTCTGTTTTATTTTCTTCTCAATTTCATTTATTTCTTCTCTAATCTTTGTTGTATCTTTCTTTGCTTTGGGATTAGTTTTCTGTTCTTTATCTAGTCACTCCAGGTGTGCAGTAAGGTCTTTGAATTTAGCTCTTCTTTTTTAATGTGCCTAGGGCTATACATTTCTCTCTCAGCACTGTCTTCAGTGCATCCCATAAGTTTTGTTATGCTGTGTTCTCATTTTCACTCATCTCAAGATATTTACTAATTTCTCTTGCAATTTCTTCTTTGACCCACTGATAATTAAATCATGTGTTGTTTAACTTATATATGTTTATAAATCTTCCAGTTCTCTGCCCTGTTATTTATTTCTAGCTTCATTCCATTATGGTCACAGAAAGTTCTTTGCATAATTTCAATCTTTTTAAACTCATTGAGACTTGTTTTGTAACCCAAATTTAGTCTATCCTGGAGAATGATCCATGCTCACTTGAGACGAATGTATATCCTGCTGGTTTGAGGTGCGATATTCTGTATATGTCAGTTATGTTTTATATATATATATATATATATATATATATATATATATATATATATCTCATGTGTCTGTATGACAGTATTTATCACATTATTCAAGTTCTCTGTTTCCTTATTGACTCTGTCTGGAGATGTTCTATCCATTTGTGAGAGTGGTGTGTTGAAGTCTCCAACTCTTATTGTTGAGGTGACTATTTCTCCCTTCATTTTTGTCAGTGTTTGCCTCATGTATTTTGAGGCACCATGGTTAGGTAAATAATATTTATGATTGGTATTTCTTCTTAGTGGACCGCTCCTTTTGTTTGTATATAGTGCCCTTCTTAGTTTTTTGTAACAGTTTTGCATTTAAAGTCTGTTTTGTCCTATGTTAGTATAACTACCACACTCAAATAATTTTTAAGAATATCCGAGACCTCATACCATTTCATATATAAATATTTCAGTATGCATAAAGATGAAATTTTTCAAAGTGAAAAATGTAAAGCCCTACCCCTGGAACTAAAAAATGTAACCGACCAAACAATCACAACCTTTGTTTGACCTTGCCACTTATGAAATTTTGTTTGATACTACAACTCCTACTTTAAACCGAAACCAAAATCTTTCATAAACTGGAGGTTCTTATTTTCCCACATCTCACATATTAAAGGGTAGAATATATTCTTTGCTCCTCAGTATCAGTTTCAAACCATTATTTGTATTCCACTCATATTAAAAGCTCTGGGTTTTTAACAATCCTGTCATACAGCTGCTCCTTGTTACCCTCAATTACTTACTTTGTTCGTATTCCAAATGCACTAATGATTTAAGCCCTGGATCAGTGTTTTCCTCTTCAGTCCAATATACATTGTCCCCCTGGATGACTTCAGTGTCCACATGGACCCCCAAAACAATACCTTGGCCTATCAGTTCCTTGTTCCCTCCAACTCCATTCATTTCCACATCGACTCCATTGCAGCTCACTGTGCTCATGGCTAACCCAGATCAGATCATCATTCAGAACCGTTCCATTGTGGAAATCTTGTACATCAAAGCCCCCACTTTGGCCACAATCCTCCATCTTCCAAGTTTTCCTAATCTGATTCTGTCTGCCCTTTGATTTCAGAAAGATATCAAGTCCTTCAGTTCCTCCATTTCCTCCCAGGCTTTTATCCCTTAGCTACCTGATCTGGGCCCTTACGGTCCATCACCTGAGTCCTCCATTCACTGATACCCTCTAAAAACTCAACCACTCATCACAATAGAGAAAATCATGAGTCATTCTTGACACCTTCTTTTCCTCATATCCATTTTCCAATCTATCATCTATTGAAAGTGTAATTTTATTCAGATGTTGCTTATATATAATCCATTGTAAGGTATACAAACAGAAATTTTTAACAGTAGTTATTTTTTTCTTTTAAATACCACTTTAAATTCACTTTACAACAGCACTGGCAATAACTAGAAGTTGACAGACACTCTGATTCAGTAAAGAAAAATTATCTGCTACTCCAGCTGTTACATTCTCACTTGTCTTTAATGAATTAAAATATACCATGTATTTCAGTTTTATATTATTACAAGGCTTTCACACAGTTTAGTCACTTGGCACTCAGAAAAGTTAGTGAAGTTCTAAAATTGTACTTAAATGAAAATCTCAAAGTGCATTCCCTTCTTTCCATCTCTATTGTCAGCAACTTATTGTAAGCTACCATTCTATCTTATCTGGTTTATTTCAATATCCTCCTAAGGGATCTGCCAATTCTATTCTTGTCCTTTTTATAACAGACTCTGTTCAGAAACAAATGTAATCCAGATAATGGTGTTCCCCTGCTTAAAATCCTTCAAGAGTTTTCCATTTAAATGTGGTTAAAATGGGGTCAGGGGAAGTAAAACAACTAAAAGTTTGTTTTGTAGTTATTGATGAATTAGGAACTAGGACCCAGATATTCTCTTATTCCATCAGAATCATTGTTGTGCTTTGTTCCGAGTACATTATTTTCCTTGTGCTCAAAGGAAACCATGGACATGACATTATTTTCTCTAACATTAACCCAGAACAGTGTTTCTTGAAGTGGTTTCCAAACCATCTGTATTAAAATCACTTTAGATGCTTAATCAATACAGTCCCTGGACTTATCTCTGTATAAGCTTATCCAGTAGTTCCAGGAATTTACATTTTAACAAGCTTACCAGGAGATTTTTATGTAGCTGTTCTTTTTTAAAATTTTTTTATTACATTCAGAAAATATGAGGTCCCCATATACCCCCCAACCCCCTCTACCCACTCCTCCCCCCATAGCAACAATCTCCTCCATCATCATGAGACATTCATTGCATTTGGTGAATACATCTCTGGGCACTGCTGCACCTCATGGTCAATGGTCCACATCATAGCCCACAGTCCCCCAAGTTCCATCCAGTGGGCCATGGGAGGACACACAATGTATGGTAATTGTCCCTGCAGCACCACCCAGGACAACCTCCAAGTCCCGAAAACGCCTCCACATCTCATCTCTTCCTCCCATTCCCCACATCCAGCAGCCACTGTAGTTGTTCTTGAAAGTATTTACTTTGAGATGCACTGCAGGAGAATTTCCTAAAATTTATATTACTTCGCGTCCTCTACAGTCCCTCTTCTACATAACAGACTCCCAATTGCCCACTGTCAAATGGATAAACCCACTCTGGATGTTAGCTATCACGCACACCCTTACTGCAAGGGACAGTCATTTCCTTCTTCATTTACCCTTAGAACTTATGGTGAAATGGCTACCAAGTTTATCCCAAGATATGACTCTAAGGGTTGGATTTACTGCTCTGATCTAATACAGTATGTTGTTGGTTACCTTTGTTATTGGTTTACATGGTTTATAGTCCTTGAGGCAACCACAACCACATTTGTAATCTTGGACAACTCATTTAGTTCCAGTGACCATTCTGTAATATGAGGTCACTGGATTATGATCTCTAATATCCCTTCTGGCTCTTACATTCCATGATTCCATGAGACTAAATACTGCCTCTGAGGTAATAAATTCTTTCACGTGGATCCAAAATTGGCTATGAGGCACAGATAAAATATATTTTAAAATTTAAATATACTGAAAATATTCTACTGGCCTGGAGATCTATTTATTAAGCCTCAATTGTTTTTCACTGGTTCTGAACAGATTTAACATTTTATTCTCCTATCTTGCTTATTCTTACTCCATTCTCATATTTTGCATGCTGTTTTCCTAAGAAATCACATCCATGATAATAAATTCCCCAATGGGAAGGCAAGATAATTTGCAGTTCTTTTCTTATAAATATTAGGTTGATTTATAAGAGTTGCTCTGGGCAGTTACAGTTTGTTTTCAATGAGGAAGGATCTAACTGTGAACATACTGTACATGGCAATTAGACGTTATTGGTGACCATAGGAATTGCTGAGGACAGGGAGAGGGAGGAAGAGGTGTGATATGGGGCATTTTTAGGACTTGGAGTTACCCTGAATGATATTGCAGGGACAGATGTAAGACATTGCATATCCTGCCATAACCCACTGGATGGACTGGGGAAGAGTGTGAACTACAATGTAAACTATGGTCCATGCAGTGTGGCTGTGCTCCATGGTGTATTCACTAAATGCAATGAATGTGCCTTACTGATGAAAGGAGATGTTGATGTGGGAAGAGCAGGAGGTGGATTGGGGAGTCGGGTATATGGGAAATGCTTATGTTTTTAATGTAACATTTTGTGTGATCTATTTATCTTGAAAAAAAAGACAATTTTAAAAAATTGAAAAAAAAAGAAGTTATTATGGCAAGAAAAACCACAACCTACTTCTTACAGCAGCACTGAAATAACCAGAGAACAATAGCCAAAATTTAAGGATTAAGGTAGTGTTTGTTTTTTATTTATAGAGAAAAAATACCTTTACAGAAATCTTAAAGGAAAGAAATAACTTGCACTCATAGAAAAAGATATCAGAATATAAAACTGCAACTATGTGACTGCAGTCCTTCCCTATCTCCTCAAAGAGCAGATTGGAAGAAGGCAGTTTCAGTGAAGCCAATAAGCAATCTGCAAAACAGGAAGACTTAGAAACTGTACAAATACAATTAAAATCTAAACTTGTTTTGCTTTTTTTAAAAAAATTAATAAATTGAAAGTCCTGCTTTAGTGACAAACTACTCCCAACAGAAAATAACCCCAATACACTCTTGCTGGGAATAAACTTAAGTTTACCAGCCAACTTATATTGCCAAACTCTGTGTGTATATAAGCATATATGTATCTTTTAAGTAGTTTTCTCCTTTAGAAAAACACACATATCCACACACCTGTATATATTTACATATAAATGTATGTATAAATTTACATATAAATATAAAATACTACTACTGCTCTGTGTTATAAATGGAAGACAAAGGAATAAGAGCTTTTTCTTCTTCTTAAGGTATGTATATCCATTGAGTTAATACTCTGGGCTTTGCTTTCAGGTTGGGGCATTCAGCTTCAAGCAAGGGAAGCATAACAGCCAAGAGACCAAAGGGATTTTCCTCCTGATCTCCCTAACCCTTCCTTCTCTACTAATTTCAAATTCAAAAAGAAATTTGGTTATAATCTTTTCAAATAATGAAACTTCCCACCAAAATGGGGTGATGTTCTAAGGGAACTACAGAGTAAATCAGGGCTCCCTTACCTTCACCTACCTCACAGAAAAAGGCCTGCTCTCCCTTCACAAACACAGATGCTCTCAGTCCAGATAGCTATGCCTACGGGACAAACACACCTGCTTAAATGGAAGCTGTGGTTATATCTCCCCACTCCCTCTTCCCACCAGTGTACTGTTTTCAAAAGCTCTAGTGATAGGAAAAAAAGAAGGATGGAGTGGGTTTGCAGAGATTAACAACTTAACCCCTCTACCTTAGATCAAAAAAGCAAAAATTGTTAACTGGATATAAGGAATAAAAAAGACTTTGATATTCTGCCCTCTGATTTACAGTTAGTAGGACAATTGGGAGAGAGAAAAAGTGGGAATGAACATGAAGAACTGGGAGAGGTTTGATGGCTAGAGGTCTGGTCCACTTAGTTTTTGTATTGGAAGTGTTCTTCACCGGTCTTGTTGAGAAGACTTGTGCATATGAGGACTCCTGTTACTGTATGGTGGTCACAACTGGCAGAGAAGAAGCAGTCTTCAAAGTAACCCTTCTTGGAGGTGGACTTGGCCCAGTAGTTAGGGCATCCACCTACCACATGGGAGGTCCGCAGTTTAAACCCCGGGCCTCCTTGACCCATGTGGAGCTGGCCCATGCGCAGTGTTGATGCGTGCAAGGAGTGCCCTGCCATGCAGTGGTGTCCCCCACATAGGGGAGCCCCATGCGCAAGGAGTGCGCCCCATAAGGAGAGCCGCCCAGCATGAAAGAAAGTGCAGCCTGCCTAGGAATGGTGCTGCACACATGGAGAGCTGACACAACAAGATTACGCAACAAAAAGAAACACAGATTCCCAAGCCGCTGACAATAAAAGTGGACAAAAAGATGATGCAGCAAATAGATACAGAGAACAGACAACCGGGGTGGGGGGCGGGGGGGATGGGGAGAGAAATAATTCTTTAAAAAAAAAAAAACAACATCAAAGTAACCCTTCTTCTCCTGGTCAACAGTCTGAGGAATGTGGATATTCGAGCCACAGTTGGCCATGCTGGCAAAAAAAAACACAATTTATGTTGCTTGTTTCATGTAATCCAGTTAGGCACTGGGCATTCTCCAGGTCCCCTTGGGATCATAGGAGCAGATGTGGTACTTGTGTCACTTTGCTTAGTCTCTCAATGGACTCCTCAATGTACTTCAAACCATTCTCTTCTCACATGGCAGTGATGCTGAAGTTGGTATGGCTGCGTGCACCATTCCAGTCCCCAGGAATGGGCTTAGAATTAAAGGTCACTATTCACATATATGGTATAAGAAGAAATGGGGCACCCAAAGATGATCTCCCATGTTGATTCTTTCAAAGGGTCCTACTTGGAATTCCCACTGGGCAGGCATGACCTCATCATTTGTTCCCTCAATCCAGTGCACAAGCAGGCTCAGAAGTGGGCCTCCATAATGTCTAAGCCATAGGTTCTGTCTGCAGTAATATGTCATACAGTAATATGAGCCATGGGACCCAGAGAAGCCTTTGAAAGACCAGCTGAAGGAATGTTCATCTGGCCCCATCACGATATATTACTGCTCCATTCCAAACCAGGGGTGCTGTTTGCTCACCATGCCTATTATTCATTTACAGGTGTGCCATAAATTGGTCTCCACAGGCTTTTGGTTATACTTGAAGTCTTCACAGAACACCAGTTTGTTATGTTTGTTGGGGACCTTTTGGAAAGTGTCCCAAAACATGACAACGGGGAAGAGATACATGTCACTGTTGGAGTTTTCACACTGAAGATTCCTAAAGATATCAAAATTGTACCTGGACAGCTCTTCAACACACTTGGGCTCCCTGTGCAAGATGTGGGTCTTGCAGCACAGTCTTTCTCAGTGCCATTGATCCAGATATACATAGTTTGGATTTTCTCACCCTGAAGCAAAGTCAGGTATACCTTCTTAATGTCTTTGTTCAGGTGGGATCTTGCTGAGGTGGCCGTGGTGGAAGGTGTTTTGGGTGGTGAGCAGAACAGAGGGTGAGCAGTCCATGAGAGTGATGTGAGGAGAGGAGTCTGGGCTTGAAGGTCAGATGCGCAATTCTTCTCTATTCTCAGTGTTATTTTTAATGAGTCTTTGGTAATTTGCACTTATCCAATTCTAGAGGACTGAGTGACAAAAACAATGGAGAGTAAATGGGAAAGAATTAGGGCATAAGCCATGTTTTAATAAACGACCAAGAGAAGCATGGAGGTCACTGAACCACCATGGTACCATTGTGACTACCTAGAGCTTTGAAAAGCATAAGGAAAATAAAACCATTTTGTGACCTGCTAGAGGTTAAAAACTAGTTTTATGGCAGACATATAATTTATGTATTCTTCCCTACAGTAAATGTTATAAATAATATAAAAAGCATATCTTTCTTTCACTCTCAGTGGCAGATCCACCCAGCTCAGAATATATGGATGGCCCTCTTCAGGATAAAGAATTTTAAAACTATGCATATAGAATGAGATAGTGAAGCATTTAATTAGAACCAGAAATCACAACTAATTGCATATTTAAAAAAACTGGCAATGCCAAAATATGACAATAAAAAGAAAAAACAGTATTTTTTTAAAATAAATCACATTTTAATTACCTGGCTTTGTTCAATCCACAAAAATCAGTACACAGCTTTTTCTAATATATTTTCCCTATGTGGCCAAATGTATTTTCTAAAACCTTTCACGTTCCACCTTTCATTTTGCAACCCCAGAGCCAACTCCCCTAACATTCCTCATCAATGGCTATTGCAGTCACCTCAAATAATGATGGAGCGGGTGATGAACTATAGTTGCCCAGACCTTCACAACAATAAAGAACTAAAATAAAGGTCACCAAGGAAGATAGCTTCCAAAGTCCCCTGGAATACCTTTTCTTGAATGTTTTAACCCTCCTGAAACTTTCCCTCCCTGTGGCTGCCATGGTCTTGAACTTGCAGCACTCCTTTCCTTCTGTCATTTACTTCAGGGGCTGCAAGGATCGTAAGGTGCTCCTCGGAGGGGTATGAAGTATTTCTGTGCTTATGACCTAACCTGTGTTTCTTCCACGCTGGGCGAGCGGGTTTGTATCCACAAGCCCACAACCAGCTGCTGTCTTCTGGCAGCACTTTAGACCCTTGGCATTAAGCATAAGTCGTTTTTAAAAGTATCAACATAAAAAAACAGAAATAAGGATTTTATTTGCTGTACTTTCCACTCTTCCTTTGGAAATTTTCTCTTTGGTTCCCCTGAGGCTGACCCCCCCTCAAGCATGACCTTGACCTCTCAAAGGATAAAGAACAAAGAATGTTGCCTGGGGGTGGGAGCCCTGGGAAGTGAGAGGGGAGCAGTCAATTTTAAAGTTAACTGCCTAACACAACTCCGTAACAATTTTGGGTTGTATTTTCTTTGTTTTCTTCTTCATCTGTCATTGGTTTATGATATGATTTTCTGTAGAGAAAATAGATAATTCAGTCTTTTCACAAGAATGGTTGATAAAAATTTATCATTGCTAGTTAGGAAGCTAAAGCATGCAACTTCACATGCAGATGTTCTCAATGCTTATAGAACTGCTACAGTTTGTGCCCTGTTAACATATGAATCATGATAAACTATATTTTACACAATTGCCATCAAAGAATAAATAAAAGTATTATGCACAGTTTCATACACTGTATTTTTGAGTGCATTCCTGTCAGAAGGAAACTTCCTTTTGGTTAATTAACAGTGAGAACTGAATCTTCTGCATATATTTTTGCACATCAAATGATTGAAGAAATTTTCCATAGACTAGTTTCTGTCTATATACATTTCCAACCTTGCCTGTCTTCAGATAGGCACATACTTTCATTGCCAAATGCCGTACAGTACATTCATATAGGGAGGATATCTCTGGCTTTGTAACTTTCTTTTACTATGCTGAATAAGTCTGACCAGTGAGGAACAGGAGTATTTCTGGGAACTATTCCTTTTTCAAGATGGTTAGCAACAATTTATCTATACATAAGACTAACTGCAAGCCATATAAATATATTCCACTACATTTAAGCTAAACTCAACTTCTCCTTAACTGGCTCTGAAAAATATTCACAGCTACTTCAACACCCCCTGACCTTAGAGAAAGGGAAATGGATGGAAATCAGAGTAGAAAGTGATAGTAGTCAATCAATGTAATAAATAGGTTAAGAAATCCTATTTTTCACATTTTATAAAAGCACACTACCATGTGAATCCATTGCTGGGGATGATCCCAGGGCCAATTAGCACCTCTCATCTAATCCATCATCCAATCCCATCAGCTCCACTTTGAAAATAGCTCCAGAACCAGATCATTTCCATTGAGCTATACCAGCAAAAGTTTCATGTCCTTCTGCTGAATCATCAGCTCTTCCAGAGTTCATTAATCTCTGTTTTGGTTTGTTCATTCATGGAATTATTATTTCATTATTTTATACAATTTTATGAAGGAATATTCAGATATAATTTTTGTCCACACAGGAAAATCATTGTGGTTTGTTCCTCTGTTGCTCTTTTCCACTTTTGGAAAATAGAGTATTTTGACTGATGCTTTGACAGTTCCTTTTTATTCATTAATTATCATTGAACGATTTGGATTATCCTTTCTCACTTATTTGCAAGAGGCTCCAATAATGAAAAATGGGTCAGGGTAGCATTCCATATATCACATTCCAAAGACTCTACACTCTGTTGGCACAGAGGCAGAATATTTTCTGCAAATATGGTTACCGTGTTTGGTTCTTTGTCTATCCACACTTCTTTGACTTCTCTAAGTCAAATCTACTTCAGGGGGACTGTATTAGTCAGCCAAAGGGGTACAGATGTGAAGTACCAGAAATATTTTAGCTTTTATAAAGGATATTTATTTGGGGGAAAACTTTACAGTCACAAGGCCATAAGGAGTCCAACTCAAGGTACATTAAAGGCATTTTCTTAACCAAAATCTGTTTCCACGTGTTGACACAAGATGGCGGGCGATATCTACAAGGGTTCAAGGGTTCAGCCTTCCTCTTTTTTTCTGAGTCTCTGTGGTCACAGAGTCTTCTGATCTCAGCTGTAGGCTGGCATAAGGCTCATCTCCCTTCCCACAGCTCCTTTCTTTACAGGCTCATGTGTTCTGTTCTCTTCACAAGGTCAGCTGTAGACTATCAGTGTCATCTCTTATGTTAATTATTTCAAATCAGTGTTATCTCTTAGGTTAATTATTTCAAATCACTGAGATCATGCAATATTTGTCCTTTTGTATCTAAGTAATATTTCGGTTTATGTACATATCACATTCTATTCTTCCATTCATTGATTGATGGACACTTGGGTTGCTTCCATCTTATGGCAAATGGGAGTAATACTGATATGAACTTCAGTGTGTAAATATCTGTTTGAGTCCTTGAGCCCTTGCTTTCAATTCTTTGGGGTATATACCAAGTAGTGGGGTTTCTGGGTTATGTGGTAGCTCTACTCTTAGCTTTCTGAGGAACTGCCAAACTGTCTTCAACAGCAGATGCACCATTTTACATTGCCACCAGCAATTAATGAGTCTTCCTATTTCTCTGCATCTTCTCCAACACTTGCTATTTTGCACTTTGTTAGCAGCTGTTCTAATAAGTGTGAAATATTATCTCACTGAGGTTTCAATTTGAATTTCTCTAATGGTTAATGATGTTGAGCATCTTTTCATGTGCTTTCTGGCCATTTGTATATTTTCTGTGGAGAGATGTCCATTCAAGTCTTTTTAAAAAACATATTTTAATTTATTTTTAAAAGATACATAGAACATACAAAATGCTACATTAAAAAATATAGGAGCTTCACATCTGCACCACTCCCCACACCCCCACCCCAATTTTGCTACATCAACAACTTCTTTCATTAGTGTGATACATTCATTGCATTTGATGAATACATTTTGTAGAACTACTAAACAGCATGGATTATAGATTATATTGTAGTTTGCACTCTCTCCAAGTCCATTCAGTGGTTTATGGTAGGATATATAATGTCCTGCTTCTGACTCTGCAATATCATTCAGTATAACTCCAAGTCAAAAAAAAAGGCCCCCATATCACACCTTCTTTCCCTTTCCCTGCCTTCAGGAGCTGTAGAGGCCACTGTCTCCACATCAATGGTGTAATTTCTTCCATTGCTAGAGTCATAATAAGTCTACAGGAGAGTGCCAGTAAGTCCACTCTAGTCCATATTTTATTCCTTCATCAGAGGACCATGGGGTGGCAATGCTCACTCTGATTCTCAGTTGAGAGGGGATTTCAGTCCTACACTACTGATGAATGGTACTCTCCCACCAGCAACTGTAGACTCTCTCAGTTCCTTGGTGTGGTGGTTGTCCATTCTAACCTCCCTGTCAACTGACCTGGTTAAGAACAACAAATGGAGAGTAGGTGCTGCAACATCCCTGAGGCTCAGGGCCCATCTGGCACATGGACATCCCAGAGATTCAAGTCTCCTGGCCATACAAAAACCCTAATACCAATCACAGGTTCAGTAAAAGTGACAAAAGAGGCATGCATAGAGAGGTCACATCTGAGTCCAAATCCATCACAGTCAGGAACACAAATTCCAAAGTAAGGCCCACTGGCAAGGCACTGAACTCCAGAGCCATCTGCCATGACCATAGGACCTGGGTGTCTCCATAGCCCTCAGGAGCACCAATACCTGGGATTGTATCTTCTGTGGCTGCCTCTAAGATCCTGTTGAGATGTGCATAAGCATGACCCTTCTGAAGACATCCTGATTTTTAACCATATAAACTCATTTGACTTTACAATTTCCCTTTTTTATTCAAGATATTTTACTAGTTGCAACACCAGTTGGTGCTTGGTAGTAATCTCTCAGTGCCAGGGAGGGTCATCCCCAGGAGTATTGTCCCACACGGGACAGGGGTGGGGGGAAAGTAATGTATTTATTTGCTAAGTTTGGCTTAGAGAGTGGCCACATTTGATCAACATGGAGGCTCTCAGGAGGTAACTCTTAGGCACCCTGCAAAACTACACCAAGTTGAAATTTCTAGCACAACAGGCTCATAAGCATAGTAATCACTATCAAGGGCCCATCATTGGACCTTCCTTCTTCACTGGGCATTGCCCTTGCACTTGGTGGATTGTTGCTGTTCCATTGGGTAATGTGGCAACAGCTCCCCAGGATGTGAACACAGCACACCCTCAGTTGTCGTGTTTTTCTCTACCCACTGTGTCAATACACAATGAACATCTGAACATATCTATATACACTATATGCATGCCCAGGTGAACTCCCTTCATGCATCCCCCATTAATGACACCCTAAACCAATGCTCCTGACCTGCCACAGTTGAAACCCTCTATTATCAAGAACTTCTTTGAAAATGAAGCCTAATATACCAGGAAATTCAAATAATAGGAACATGAAATAGTAATAATAGGTTTAAACATTAGAAATAAAATACATAACAATTTAGAAAAACTAAAATAAAGTAAAAATTATTAAGGGTATTAAAATGAAAAATATTATAAAATTTTTCTGATATTTTACCTTTCATCACTGTAATATATGTTCTCATGTGTGCACAGTGTCAAGACAATCTCTTCCTTTTCTTCCTCAGTGTCTTAGCTCTTTTTTTTTCATTATATCTTCAAAGAAATTTTAGGTCAAAGTAAAGTCACATACAGAATACAGGAGACTCCCATGGACCCGACATCCTCTCCTTTTTGACTCATCCCCACCAATGATTTTTTTTACATGTGGATGTTACATTTGATAAAACTGATGTACAAATATTGAAACATAGTTACTAACCATGCACATTAGTTTACATTATGGTTTACATCAAGCCCACTCAACTGTTAGAGAATGCCTTCTTCAACAAATGGTGCTTGGGGAACTGGATATCCATATGCAGAATAATGAGAGAGGAACACCACATCACATTTTATACAAAAATCAACTCAAGATGGATCAAAGATCTAAATATAAGAGCCAAGACCATAAGGACCTTGGAAGAAAATGTAGGGAAGCATCTACAGGATATTGTAATATGAAATGGCTCCATGAACTTCATAACCAAAGCATAAGCAGCCAAAAAATAAAAATAGATAAATGGAATCTCCTCAAAATTAAAATATTTTATACCTCAAAGGAGTTTGTCAAGAAAGTGAAAAGACAGCCTAACTAATGGGAGAAAATATTCAGTAAATATATACCTGATAGGAGCCTAATATCCAGCATATATAAAGATTTCCTACTCCTCAAAAATAAAAAGTCAAACAACCCATTTTAAAAATGGGCAAGAGAATTGAACAGACACTTCTCCAAAGAAGAAATGCAAATGAGAAAAATGCACATGAAAAGATGCTCAACATCACTAGCTATTAGGAAAATGCAAATCAAAACTACAATGAGATACCATTTTACACCCATTAGACTGGTGGCTATTAAAAAAACAGAGGACTACAAGTGTTGGAGAGGATGTGGAGGAATAGGAAACCTCATCCACTGCTGGTGGGAATGTAGAAGGATCCAGTCATTCTGAAGAACAGTTTGGCAGTTCCTCAAAAAAGTAGCTATAGATTTGCCATATGACCCAGCAATTCTACTGCTGAGTATATACCCAAAGGAACTGAAAACAAGGACACGAACCAATATACGCACACCAGTGTTTTTAGCAGCATTATTCACCATTGCCAAAAGCTGGAATCAACCCAAATGCCCATCAACAGATGAATGGATAAACAAAATGTGTTACATACATACAATGGAATAGTACTCAGCTCTAAGAAGAAATACTGTACTAACACATGGGATAACATGGATGAATCTTGTGCACCTTATGTTAAGTGAAGTAAGTCAGGTATTGAAAGACAGATACTACATGGCCTCTCTGATATGAATTAAGCAAACCAAGCTGTCTCAGAGAGCTTGAGTGTGCAATATAGGCTTATAGAAAATAGTGGGGGAGAGGAAGGTTGTGAACCAATGCCTACATGGGCAAAATCTATGATAAGGCAGAGGTAAGTAGTTGTGCAGTGAAGGGATGTGACAGTGGCTTAAGGACAATATTGGCTTGGACTGTGCAGGCTTGAGAGGGGCTAGGGTTGGGAGGATGGCTCGGATGGTCCACGGAATTGGGGGACATTGTTGGGGGGAGCAGGTGAACCCGGAGATTGGCGGATACATGGTTGAAACTATAATGTTGAGAAAACTCTTTTCACAATATAATAAGGAAGGGTTACAGTTTTAGGGTATTGAATGGGGAGCATTTGACACAGGGTGCACCTACAGGAGGCTTCTAGGGAGTGTGAGTGCTCATGTTGTCATAGAGCGTTATATCAGTGGGTGGCGACCCATACAATTAGCAGGAAGTTGTTGTACCTCCCTCTTGGGGAGTCCTGATGTTCTCAAACAGAGGACAGGGTGTCTCTTTAGGGCATGGGGGCTCCCAATATGCTAGTATAGAATAGTGTGTCTTTTCAAGACTTTTCCCCATTTAAAAAAAAATTGGGTCTTCATGTTTTTGTTAAGTTGAAGGATTTTTAAAAATATATTGTGAATATTAAACTTTTTTCCAATATGTGGTTTCCAAATATTTTCTCCAATTGTATAGGTTATCATTTTACTTTCATGATAATATCCTTTGAAATGCAAAATTTTTAATTTTGATGAGGTCTCATTTATCTATATTTTCTTTTATTGCTTGTGCTTTAGGTATAAATTTTAAGAAATGATTGACTCACTTAAGTTGTGAAGATACCTCCCTGCATTTTCTTCTGGGAGTTTGATATTTCTAGCTTTTATATTTAGGTCTTTGAATCATATTGAGATGGTTTTTGTATATGAGGTAGGAGTCCTCATTTTTTGGAAATGGAGATCCAGTTTTGACTTCACCATTTGTTGAAGAGACTATTTTTTTCCTAAGTGAGTGGTCTTTGCCCCCTTGTCAAACACCACATGTCCATAAATATAATGGTTGATTGCTGAGCTATCTATTCTATGCCTTTGTTCTATACAATACATTAGTCCTTGTGCCAGTACTGTGCTATTGTGATTACTGTTGCTTTGTAATAAGTTTTATGATCTAGAAGTGTGAGTGCTCCAACATCATTCTTCTTTTTCATAATGACTTTAGGTAATTGGGGATTACACTTACTTGATGTGGAGACATAAGTTTGATGACTGACTTTTCCATTTCTAAGGAGAAGGTAATTGAAATTTGATTGGGATTGCATTGTTTCTATCTATTTCTTTTTGTAAGATTGACATGTTAAAGATATTTAATCTTCCAATTCATGAACTTGAAATGTCCTTCCATTTATATAGGTCATTTTTAAAATTTTTAATTTAAAAATATCTAGATTATGAAAATGTTACATAAAAATATATATGGGATTCCCATATGCCCTTCTCTCCACACTGCCCATATTTTCTCACATTAACAACTTCTTTCATTAGGGTGTTACATTCATTGCAATTGATTAACAAATTTTGGAGAATTGCCACTAAGCATGTATTACAGTTTATATTGTAGATTACAGTCTCTCCAATACAATTCTGTAGGTTATGGCAAGATATAAAATGACTTGTATCTGTCATTGCAATATCATTCAGGACAATTCCCAAGTCCCCAAAATGCCCATGCATTACACCTGTTTTCCCTCTCCCTGCCCTCAAAACTTCCAGTGACCACTGCCTCCACATCAATGATATAATTTCTTCCACTGCTAGAATCACAATAAGTCTCTGGTAGAATAACATTGAGTCTATTTTAGTCCATTGTTCATTCTGCAATCTTGAGGATTCTTGGATGGTGAAATCCACTCCACCTTTAACTGAGAGGGGTTTGTGATCACATAGGACTGATGTATGGGACTCTCTTGCCTGCAGTTGTAGACACTTTCATTTCCTTGATATGGTAGTTGTCTATCATCACCTCCTTTTTAGTGTCTTGAATGAGGCCAATGAACTGGAGAGTAGGTATTGCAATTCCTTTGAGATTCAAGGCCCAATTGCCATATGGACAGCCCAAAGATTTAAGACTCTTGGACGTACACCTAACAACTCTAGTACTAATTATAGGTCCACATAGAACAACAGAAGAGTCTTGTGTAGGGAAACCACAACTAAATCCAAATCTGTCACTCTGGGTAGCATAAATACCAAAGTAAGTCTCACTGGCAAGGCACCAAACTCCTGAGCTATCTGCCCTGACTACAGTGTCTGGATGTCTTCAGAGCCCTCAGGAGTTCCACTATTTGGGGTGCTATACACTTTGGCAGTCAATGAGATCCTGCTGAGACATGCATAAGCCTAACCTCTGGAGTGACCTCCTGATGCACTTTAAAGTCTCTTAATCATGTAAACTCATTTTCTTTACCTTTTCCCCTTTTGGTCAAGGTCTTTTTCCAGTTGCACTGCTAATTCATGCTTGGTAGTAATCCCTTGGTGCCAGGGTGGCTCATTGCTGGGGGTCATATCCCATGCTGGGAAGGAGGTAAAGCATTTATATGCTGAGTTTGGCTTAGAGAAAGTACACAATTGAGCAACAAGGAAGCTCCACGGAGGAGAACTCTTAGACACCCCATAATACTAGGCTAAGTATCCATTTCAAGAGTAAAGGTTCATAAGCACAGTCATCTATATCAAGGGTCCATCAGTGGACCATCCTCATTCACTAGTTATTTCCCCTGTACTCAGGGAATTCTTGTTGTTTCAATAGAGAACATGGCAGAACTCCCCAGGATGGGAACTCAACATTCCTTCAATTATTGTGTAAATCTTCACCCACTGTGACAATGCCCTATGAACATGTGAACAAATTTGTATGCCTTATATGTATGCCCAGGTGAGCTTCCTCCCATGTATCCACCATTACTGGCACTCCACAACAATGATCCTCATCTCCCACAGCTGTTACCCTTTTGTGATCCAAAACTTCTTCAAAAATTAAACCAATAAAATAGCCAAACACAATTAATAAGAAAATTAAATATTAATGAAAGTTTCAAAAATAAATAAAATGTAAAAAATTAAAAAAATACAAAAATTAGGATAATAGAAACTAAAGAAAAATATTAAATTTTTTTACACTTTGCCTTTATTCTTTTATATCTACAGTGACATTTTCTTCTATTTATTACTGAAGTGTCTTACTTTTTCCATTTTGTCTTCAAAGAAGGCTTAGGTTACAGAAAAGTCACATATTAAATACAGGAGATTCCCATATACGCATCAACCTCCCCAATTTCCCCCTTCCATTATTAATAACACTTTATATGTGGATGTTACTTTTGTTACAGCTGATGTACATATATTAAAACATAGCTACCAACCATGGTCAAAGGTTTATATTATGGTTTACACTTTGGACCATACACTTCTTTAAAAATTAATTTACTGAAGTATATCACTCATACATAAACATACATAAAAAGTAAGTGTATAATATAGTTGTGAACTTACAAAACAAGTGTATATAACATCATACAGGAATCTCATTACTCACTATACCACCAATAATTTGCATTGCTGTTAAATCTTTTAAACTAATGATTAAAGAGCATTGTCAAAACATTACTACTAACCAAAGTATTTTCCCCCAACCAACCCTGTTATTGTTATCTTTATATCATTTATATATGAGCATACATAAAAAATTAAGTGTATAGTAAAATTTGTGAACTTACAAAGCAAACATGCAGAACATCATACAGGGGTCTCATACATCAACCCTCCACCAACACCTTGCATTGTCATGAGACGTTTCTTACAAATTATAGAAGAATATTGTCAAAATCTTACTACTAATCATAGTACTTGCCTTACATTTGGTGTGTTTTTCTTCCAGTCCACCCTATTTTTTTTAAAATATTTTTATGACAGAAGTTTTAAACTTATGAAACAATCATGCACGTGTGCAGAATTCCCATACAACACTAATCCATCAACACACCACACTGTGGTGAATTATTCGCTACAGATAATATCATCTGATTGTTACCATGTCCATAGTCTATATTTGGCTCACATTTTTCATACTGCCTCATTATCAACACAGTACATCTTTTGCACGTATGCAAGAATATTATATTATTACTGCTAACCACAGTTCATAGGTCACTCCAACTGAATTTTTCCCATGATTCTCCACATTGCCAGCACCCTGCAGTAGTGATGAACATTTTCTCTAGCTCACAAAGGACACTCTTGCATCTGTACCATCAACCACAATTCTCCCCCATCTCTTTATTTACTGTGCTATGCGGTTCCTAGATTATTCTCTAGAATTCTGTCAATTGGCATTTACATACTTAGACTAACATTTTCAGTCACATCCCCATTTATAAATTAGCTGTTACTGTGTGTTACCATCCTCTCTATACATTTCCACATGTTTACCATAAAGCTAATTAAAACTTCTATATACATTATATATCAGTAGCCTATCTCAGTCCTCCTCCTATCTCCTTTAAGTATCCAGCACCTACTCCAGATCATGAAAATATTTTCCTATAATTTCTTCTAGAAATTTAAAGGTTCTTGCTCGTATTATCGGTTTTTTGATACATTTTGAGTTAATTTTTGGGTAAGGTGTGAGATAGGGATCCTCTTTCCTTCTTTCAGATATGGATATCCAATTCTTTCAGCACCACTCATTGAATGCACTGCTCTGCCCAAGCTGTGTAGGCTTGACAGGCTAGTCAAAATCACTTGACCATATATGCGAGGGTCTGTTTCTGAACCATCAGTTTGGTTCCATTGGTCTGTGTGTCTATCTTTATGCCAGTACCATGCTGTTTTTACCACTGTAGCTAGGTAATATGATTTAAAGTCTGGAGATAAAGGTTTGCTTTTAATTTATGTGTCTGGCTATTCAGGATCCCTTACCCTTCCAAATAAATTTGATGATGGTGTTTTCAATTACTTTTTTAATGCTGGTGGAATTTTTGCCGGGATTGCATCAAATCTGTATATCAATTTGGGTAGAATTGACATCTTAATATATTTAGTCTTCCAATCCATGAGCATGGAATGTTCTTTCAGTTAATTTAGGTCTTTTTAGATTTCTTTTAACATTGAGCTGCAGTTTACTGAACAGAAGTGCTTTACATCATTGCTTAAGTTTATTCTTGCCTATTTGAGTTTTATCTGTCATATTTTATTTTCATGATTCTTTTGATCATTATAGTTACTTTTATTGATAAACTCTTCATCTCTATACTCACAACTAGGTCTCTCTTTCCTGTCTCTTCTTTTCAGGCTCTAACACACCCTTTAGTATTCTCTGAAAATCTAGTCTCTTGCTTAGAAATTCTCTCAGTTTCTGTTTATCCGTGAATATTCTAATCTCACCCTATTTTTGAATGACAGTCCCTCTGGATATAAGATTCTTGGCTGGAAGGTTTTCTCTTGTAGTATCTTTAATATATCATACCACTACCTTCTTGCCTCTATGGTTTCTGGTGAGAAATCAGCACTTAATCTTATTAGGTATCCCTTCGATGCTATGCATTGTTTTTCTCTTACTGTTCTCAGAATTCTCTCTTTGTCTTTGGCATTTGACATTCTGTTTATTATGTGTGTTAATGTTGGCCTATTCAGATTTTTTTGGATGGGAGTATGTTGTGCTTCTTGGACATGGCTATCTATGTCCTTCAATAGGGTTGGGAATTTTTTTTTTTACCATTATTTCTTCAAATATTCCTTCTGCCCCTTTTCCCTTTTATTCCCCTTCTGGGACACGCATGACATGTATGTTTTCATGCTTTTTGCTATAATTTATTTCCATGAAACCTTGTTCAATTTTTTTCCATTCTTTTCTTCATCTATTCTTTTGCATGCTCACTTTCAGTGGCCATTTTTTCAAGCTGACCAAACCTTTCTTCTGCCTCCTCAAATCTGTTATTATATGATTCCAATGTTTTTTTAAAATTTCATTTACTGCAGATTTCATTCCTATAAGATCTGCTATTTTTTTATGTATGCTTTCAAATTCTTCTTTGTGCTCATCCAGTGTCTTCTTAATATCCTTAATCTCTTTAGCCAACTTATTGAAGTTATTAAGGAGATTTGTTTAAACGTCTATGATTAGTTGTCTCAACTCCTTAATGTCATCTGGAGGCTTATCTTGTTGCTTTAACTGGGCCATAGCTTCCTGTTTCTTGGTATGGATTGAAATTTTAGGTTGGTGTCTTGGCATCTGGCATACTAGAGTATTTATTCTGGGTACAGTTTTTCTCTTTAGTTTATGGCTTCCTCTCCTTTCTCCCTTGCTGGTTGTGCAGTAGGAGCCAAGGTTGTAATTGGTGCTATAAGCTGTGGAGGCTCAAGCTGCCCTCATTGCACCAGGAACCAATGAAGCTTTTCTCAACTTTCTCTTTGCCAGGCATAGGGACAGAGTCACAGCTGTGTGGAATAATACAAATCATGCAGGCTTAGACTGTTGTCACCCAGAGATACTGATGAAGCTTCATGCCCCTTTCTTTCCTGCCTGCAGCTGCAGGTGTGGGGAGCAATCTGTGCAGTGTGGGTACAAGATGAACACAGTTACCCCAGGAGACTTACAATTTTCATTCCGTGCCAGCCAATGGTACCTATAGCTACCTGGATAGGCTGGTGCAGGGGTTGCCAGCCTCCTCCCTGCCTGAGGTGGGGCTGAAGCTTAGTCTAGGGCTGCAGGCTGATCTGGGAGAAAGAAACTTATTCCTACATTCACTGTGATTTTTTCAGTCAGCCGGGCTTTCCCTCAGGCTCTGGGAGGAGTCAAAATACTGTCCGCTGGCCTCTTTCTGAGTTGGGAAGATTCACTGCCCAACTCTTCCCAGGCTTATATCTTAGCCAGCCGAACCTACCAATCAGTAGCTGAAATCAACAGCCAACTGTTTCTTCCTCCCCTGTGTTTGGGAAATGGTGCTTCCAACTCCAGACACAAAATAGCTCCTGGGGTAGCTCATGCAACCAGAGTAGGATAATCACCAGCCTCCATGGCTTGGCCAGTAATTTCCAGGAGAGGCTGACACAGGTTCACACTGCTTCCTCCCTGCTGGAGGTGGCCGTGGGGCCTAGGCTAGAGCTTCAATCTGACTTGGATGGAAAGAAGTTGGTCCCCACCAGCACTATGATTTTCAGTCTGCCTCACTTCCCCTCATGCCAGATGCAGAGTTAAGATGGCAGCTACCAGCCTCTTTCAGGCTTGGACAGGTTCAAACTTTAGCTGTTCTCAGGATTATACTGTAGCCCACTGAATTAACTCATCAGCAGCTGAAGTTGGTGCCCAACCATCTCTTCCTCCTCCATTTTTGGGAAGTGGAGCTTTTAATTCCTTCCATGGAAGAGCTCCCGAGGTGACTTATGCCTCCAGTGGAAGATGTGCCCTAGCCTCCATGGCATGGAGTGCTCTACTTATGAGTCTTCTCTGCAGATGGGCAGTCTCCTCCTTCCATTCTTTCAAATATGTTGCAGGATACTCTGCTGGCCTCCTGGAGTTCCCAAACAGTTGCTTCAGTTACCTCGAGATATCTCTGGGTGTTTACTAACTGCTGTGTACCAAGAACAGTCTCTAGGAGTTCTGTACTCCACCGCCATCTGGCTGGTTGTCTGGACCATACATTTTTATAAATTTTTGCTGAAATTTAAAATGGCTTATATCCATCATAGCTAGATCAAGTAGAACACTTCTGTTGCCGCCCAAATACCCCAATTTCATCTATTCTATTCCTCCCTTCCCCTCTGCTCAGGACCCATGGCAATCAAAAGGCTTCACTAATTGAAGTCCAAAATACATAGTTACTTGCAACAACATGGAGGATTTAATATTATGGATTCTTCTCCCTGTTAGGCACTACCCATTCTCTTGAGAGACACTTGACCCTCTATTTCAGATCATAACAGTCCTCCCCATGATGGGAGTCCCCCACCTTGCTGATCATTATGTTGGTCTTCACTCAGTGATATAACTCACTATGACAAGATGAACACACATGCACTTCCTAGAGGCCTGCCCCAGGTGCACCCTATCCCGAATGCCCCCAGCATACAACACCAACATACAACACCCCAAACCATCAACCCTCACTAGCTCTATTGTCCACAGAGTATTTCCAACATTGTAGTTTCAACTATATACCCGCCAATCCCCAATATTCACCTGCTCCCTCCCCCAATCCTCCCCCCAGTTCCTTGGACAGAACCAACCCATCCTCTCCACCCCACCCCC
This sequence comes from Dasypus novemcinctus, assembly GCF_030445035.2. Lineage (NCBI taxonomy): Eukaryota > Metazoa > Chordata > Mammalia > Cingulata > Dasypodidae > Dasypus > Dasypus novemcinctus. The sequence continues at coordinate 122,532,499 of NC_080704.1, read as the reverse complement.
CTTACAAACCAGCACTGCCCCTCCCAACAGTATCATTACACTATGGTAATGCACCTCCAATATAAAACTACACACTTTCAACTTACAGATTTTGCCCATATGGGTGTTGGCTCACAAACTTCTTCTCCGTTTCAATTTCCAGCAAACCTATCTTCCAGACTCTAGTTCTGTGAGTCTGCTCAATTTGCTTAATTCCTATCAGTGAAGTAATGTAATATTTGTCCTTTAATATCTGGCATGCTAGACACAACATAAGGCCCTCAAGATTCATTCATATTATCCTGTGTGTTAATGCTGTATTTCTTCTTACAGCTGATTAATATTCCATTGTATGTATATACCACAATTTGTTTATCCATTCCACAATTTGTTTATCCATTCATCTGTTGAAGGGCATTTGGTTTGATTCAAAATTTTGGCAATACTGAGTAATGCTGCAATGAACATTGGTGTGCGTATATCTGTTCGTATCCTTGCTTTCAGTTCTTCTGTGTGTATATCCAGTAATGGAACTGTTGGATCATATGGCAGGTTTATAATTAGTTTTCTGAGGAACCACCAAAATGTCCTCCACAATGGCTGCACTATTCTATGTTCCCACCAGCAGGGGATGAGGGTTCCCATTCCTCCACATCCTCTCCAAAACTTTTAGTCTTCTGTTTTTTAATAGCTGCCAGTCTAATGGGTGCAAGATAATATCACATTGTAGTTTTGATTTGCATTTTTCTAATAGGTAGTGATGCTTAGCATCTTTTCAGGTGCTTTGAAGTCATTCGTATTTCATTTTTGTAGAAATGTCTATTCAAATCAGTTGTCCATATTTTAAATGGGTTATTAGGCTTTTTGTATTTGAGGTGTAGGATTTCTTTATATGTGATGGAAGTTAGGTCCCTAACAGTTATATGGTTACTGAATATTTTCTCCTGTTGAGCAGATTGCCTATTCATTTTCTTGACAAACTCCTTTGAAGTGCAAAAGATTTTTTTAATTTTGAGGAGGTCCCATTTATTTATTTTCTTCTTTCACTGCTCATGCTTTTTGTGTGAAGTTCATGAAACCATTTTGAAATATAAGATTCTATTTAAGCTTCCCTACCTTATCTTCCAAGGTCTTTATGGTGTTGGCTGTTATATTTAGATCTTTGATCCATCTTAAGTTAATTTTTGTATCTGCTTTGAGATGGTGTTCCTCTTTCATTCTTTTGGATATAGATATCCAGTTCTCCAAGCACCATTTTTTGAAGAGACCATTCCCTCCCAGTTGAATAGACTGGTGGCCTTGTTGGAGATCAGTTGACTGTATATGCTAGGGTCTATATTAGAATTCTCAATTTATTTCCAGTGGTCAGTATGTCTATCTTTGTGCCAATACTATTCAGTTATGACCATTGTAGCTTTGTAGTATGTTTTAAAGTCAGGTAGTGTGATTGCACCAATTTCATTTTTCTTTTTCAATATGTTTTTGGCTATTCAGTGCCTCTTGCCTTTCCAGATAAATTTCATAGTTTTTCCAATTAGTAGAATATGTTGTGGTGATTTTATTGAGATTGCATTAAATCTGTAGAATAATTTGAATTGTTTAGATATCTTATTGATGTTTAATCTTCCTATCCATAAAGAGGGAATATTCTTCCATTTATTTAAGTCTTCTTTGATTTCCTTTAATAGAGTTGTGTCATTTTCTTCTTTAAGTCATACACTTCTTTAATTATATTCCTAGGTATTTTATTATTTTATTTGTTATTGTACCTGAGATTTTTTTTCTTGATTTCCTCATTAGATTGTTCATTATTGGTGTACAGAAATGTGACTGATTTTTGTGCATTAATTCTTTTTGATTTTTTAAAATTTATTGAAATGTATCACTCATACATAAACATACATAAAAATAAGTGTATAGTTATAGTTGTGAATTTACAAAAAAATCATATATAACAACATAGAGGACTATCATACTTAAACCTACTACTAATAACTTGCATTATTGTTAAACATTTTTAACTGATTAAAGAGCATCATCAAAATATTACTACTAGCTAAATTATTTCCCCCTAACCCACCTTATTATTCTTATTATCATTATATCATTTATATATGACATACATAAACAATAAATGTATAGTAAAAGTAGTGAACTTACAAAGTAAACATGGATAACATCATACTGGTGTCCCATATATCAACCCTCCACCAACACTTTGCATTTTTGTGAGATTTTTGTTACAAATTATGAAAGAATATTGTCAAAATCTTACTATTAATTATAGTCCTTATCTTTCATTTCCTGTATTTTTCCCCAACCCACCCTATTGTTATTATTTATTATTTTTATTATCTTTTTTCAAGATACATAGATCACACAAAATGATCCATTAAAAAATATGAGGTTTACATATACTGTACTCTCCACAACTCCCACTACTCCCACAACGACATCTTCTTTCATTAGTGTGGTAATTTCATTACATTTGATGACTACATTTTGGAGTATTGCTACACAACATGGATTATAGTTTATGTTATAGTTTACATTCTCTCTCAGTCCATTCAGTGGTTTATGGCAGGATGTACAATGTCCTGCATCTGTCCCTGAAATATCATTCAGGACAACACCAAGTCCCAAAAATGCCCCCATATGACACATCTTAAACACTCTCCCTACCCTCAGCCATCCCCATGGTCACTGTCTCCACATCAATGATATAATTACTTCCATTCTTAGAAACACAATACTTCCACAGCAGAATACTATTAAGTCCACTCTAATCCATATTTTATTCCTCCATCCTGAGGACCCTGGAACGGCAATGTCCACTCCACCTCCAAATCTAGAGGGTGCTAAGATCCCTCATGATTGATGGATGGAATTATCCTACCTGCAGCTGTGGACACTTTTGGTGACCTGGTGTGGTGGTTAACCATCCTCACCTCCCTGTTAGCTGACCTGGGTAAGTCCAATGAACCAGAGAGTAGGTGTTGCAACTCTGCTGAGGCTCAGGGGCCAGCTGGCACATAGACAGCCCAGAGATTCAAGTCTCCTGAACATACACCAATCCTACCACCACCCACAGGTTCAGCAAATTGAAAGAAGAAGCATGCATAAGGAAGTCACATGAGTCTCACTCCATCACACTAAGGAACACAAATTCCAAAGTAGGGCCCACTGGCAGGGCAATTAATTCCAGAACTATCTGTCATGGCCATAGGAAAAGGGTGTCACTGTAGCCATCAGGAGCATGCCTACCTGGGGCTCTATCTACTTTGGCTGTCTCTGTGATTCCTGCTGAGTTGTACATAAGCACAGCAACTCTGATGACCTCATGACTCATTTTGAAGTCTCCTGGCCATATAAACTCATTTGTCTTTACCATTTCCCCCTTTCATTTAAGGACTTTTTATAGTTGCATCATCAGCTGGTGCTTGGTAGTAATCCCTCAGTGCCAGGGGTCTCATCCCCAGGAGTTGTGTCCCAAACTGGGGAGAAGGTAATACATTTACATGCTGAGTTTGACTTAGAGAGTGGCCACATTTGAGCAACATGGAGGCTGTCAGGAGGTAACTCTTAGTCACCCTGCAGCTCTAGGCCTAGTTGAAATTTCAAGGACACAAGCTCATAAGCATAGTTATCCGCATCAAGGACCCATAACTGGCCCATCCTTCTTCACTAGTCTTTGTCCTTGCACTTGGGGGATTGTTGTTGCTCTACTGGGGAGTGCCACAAATTTTCCCAGAATGGGAACTCGGCATACCCTCAGTTGTCATGTGAAATCCCATCCCCTATGTCAGTACCCAATGAACATATGTACATAACTATACGCTATATGAATGGCCTGGAAAACTCCCTCTCACCCATGCATCCCCCATCAATGACACCCCACACCAATGCTCCTCCCCTGCCATAGTTGATCCCCTCTGTGATCCAAAATTTCTTCATAAATGAAGCCTAATATATTGCCTAATTCAACTAATTGGAAAATGAAATAGTAATGATAGGATTAAAGATTAGAAATGAAATACATAACTTAGAAAAATTAAAGTAAAGTAAAAAATAAATTAAGGTGAAAAAATGAAAAACATAATAAAAATATTTTTGATGATTTGCCTTTCATCCCTGTAATAGGTGTTGCCCTAAATTTACAGTTTAGCAAGACAATCTCTTCCATTTCTTTTTCAGTGTCTACATTCTTTTATTTATATGTCTTCAAAAAAGTTTTAGGTCACAGCAAAGTCACATATAGAATAGAGAGAACTCCCATATACTCAACATCAAAACCTTTTCCCCTTTCCCAAGCAATGATCCTTATAACTGTGAATACTATATTTGCTGCAGCTGATGTACAAATATTGAATCATAGCTACTCATCATGGTTCCATTATGGTTTACATTATGGTTCACATTTTACACCGTACACTTTCATATATTTTCTGTTACATTGTGGTTCACATTATAGTTTACATTTTCAGCTGTACTCCTTTATAAATTTTGGTGATATTTAACATGGCCTGTATCCATCATTGCGGGATCAGGCAGAACACTTCCATTGCCCAAATTTACCCCCTCTTCCAAATATTCTATTCTTCTCTCCCCTCCCCTTTGGGACCCACAGTGATAACCAAGCTTCACAGATTGTAAGACAAGATTCATAGATACTTACAACAATACTGAGGGTTTGACACACTAGTCTGTCCTTCCTCATTGGGAGCAACCCATGCTCTTGAGAGACAACCTCCCCTCTGTTTGAGAACATCTGGCTCCCCAGGATGGGGGCATAACACCTTCCTGCTCATTGTGTGGGTCTCCACCCACTGACATAACACAATATGACACGAGGAGCACTCACACACTCCCTAAAAGCCTACCCTAGTTGCACCCTGTGCCAGATGTCCCCTGTCAAACAACTTATATCAGTAACTCTTATTATATTTTCTAAAGAGTTTTCTCAACATTAGAGCTATGAGTTTCCTTCTCAGTGCAGTTTTTTTCTGCATCTCATAGGTTTGGATACATGGTGTTGTAATTTTCATTCATTTCAAGGTAGGTACAGATTTCTTTTGCAATTTCCTCCTTGACCCACTGTTGGCCCATGAGTGTGTTGTTCAACTTCTATATATTTGTGCCTAGTCTGGATCTCTGTCCTTACTATTTTACAGCTACATTCCATTGTTGCCAGAGAAATTTATTTGTATGATTTCAAACTTTCTGAATTCATTAAGTTTTGTGCTATTATCTATCATGTTGTCTCTCAAGGAGAATGATCCATGTGCACTCGAGAGGAATGTATATCCTGTTGTATTGGGGTGTAACGTTCTATATATGTCTATTAGGTCCAGATCCTCCAATGTATTACTCAAGGTCTTTATATCATTATTTATTCTCTGTTGAGATGTTCAGTCTAATGGTGATAATGGTGTGTTAAAGATCTCCATTATAATTGTAGAGCCATCTTTTCCTCCACTTAGTTTTTCCTGTGGCTGCATCATGTATACTGAGGTGCTTGGTTAGGTGCATCAATGTTTATGTTTGTTTTTTCATCTTGATAAATTACCATTTTCATTACTACATAGTTTCCATCACTGTCTCTGGCAATAATTTTGCATTCAGAGTCTATTTTTTTCTGATATTAGTATAGCTACTCTCACCCTTTTTTTGGTTATTGCTTGTTTGTAAAATTGTTTTCCAAGCATTCACTTTCAACCTCCATGCATCCCTGGGTCTAAGGTGGGTTTCTTGTAGACAGTATATAGATGGATCATATTTCCTTATCTATTCTACCAATCTGTGTCTCTTGACTGGTGATTTTAAGCCATTAACATTCCATGTTATTCCTGTCAAGTAATTACTTATATTAACCCTATTTTTTAATTTATGTATGCCATATGTTGTTTTTATTTCTCTTCTTAACTTTTAGTTGTGTTTACACTCTCCTCCACCTCTCATTCCTGTTTTATCATTTCCACCTGTAGAACTCCCTTTGTTATTTCTTGAAGTGCAGGTATCTTACTGACATATTCTGTTAATTTTTATCTCTGAATATTTTTAACTCTTCTACATTTTTGAACGCTAGTTTTGCTGGATAAAGAATTCTCAGCTGGATATTTTTTCTTTTTGCATCTTCACTATGTCATACCACTGCCTTCTTGCCTTCATGGTTTCAGATGAGAAATCAGCACTTAATCCTTTCCAACTTCCCTTGTATGTGATGGCTCTCTTTTCCTTTGCTGTTCTCAGTATTCTCTCTTTGCTTTGAGCATTGGACAATTTGACAAGTACATGTCTTGGAATAGGCCTGTTACAATTTACACTGTTTGGTGTGTACTGCACTTCCTGGACATGTAGGTCCATGTCCTTCAGTAGGGTTGATAAATATTTAGCCATTCTTTTCTTCACCACACATTCTGCCCCCTTTCCCTTTTCTTCTCCTTCTAGGATACCTATAATATGTATGTTTGTTCATTTCATGCTGTCATTCAAATTCCTGAGGCCCTGGTAGATTTTTTCATCTGTCTGTTCTACCTTCTGTTTGATTTCAGCTGTACTGTCTTCCACATTACTGATTCTTTCCTCTGAATGTTCAAATCTGCCATTATGTGCCTTCAATGAATTTTTGTTTTCTCATATTATAACTTTCATCACCATTATATCTATTATCTTTTTTATGTATGCTTATAATTTCTTCAGTGTTTTCTCTCAGTGTCTTCTTTATAACCTTTATCTTTTCCTTCACTTCATTAAGTTGATTCATGATTTTTTTGGAACCTCTGATTAGTTGTTCCACGTTTCAAATCTCCCCCTATGTTTTAGTGTGTTGAACTGGTCCATGTCTTCCTCTTCCTTAGTATGGTTTGAATTTTTGTTGATGTCTAGACATTGGTCTATCTTGATTAGTTTGCTCAGAGGATTAGGTTCTATTTCTAATCTAGCGTTTTGTTTTGTGCTTTGCATGTGCGTGTGGTAAGTATTCACTTTGACTCTTTGTTCCTCTTATATTATTTCCTTGCTTTTGTCTATGTTCCCTTGGAGAAAATATTAGGGCCAGAGAAATTGAAAGAATTATGGCAAGAAAAAGGGTAGTAGTAATAATAATAGTAAAAGATAGAAGAGAAACTATATAAGACTTAGGAGAATGAATAATGGCGTCAAGTAAGAATTGCAAAGGAATAAGAATACAAAATTGGATTACAAACAATGAAATGAGAGAAGTATATAAAATGGATTAAATGGTCAAGATGATGAGAAGAGAGGGAAAGAGAAAAGTCAAAAAGAAAAAAAAATAAAAAAGGAAGTAAACTGAAAAAAGGAGAGAGAAGCCTAACAAAAAATAGAAGATTAACAAAAAGAGGCTGAATGAAAATAAAACAGAAAACAGAAGGTAGAAAAATCAAGGAACAAAAAGAAATAGTGTAGGTAGACAAAACTGGTAAACAAAAAAAGGGAAACAAAGGAAGGGGAAACAAAACAATGAAGAAAGAAGACAGCAGCTACTAAATAACAAATAATGGGGGGAAGAAAGTGGATAAAAAAGCAACAAAAGAACAAAAAAACAAGAACCATGGAAATACATCCTTACCTCTTAAGCTCCTGAGGAGCTTCTCAGGATGCCAGTGTTCATCAATCAATTACCCTGCAGCCTATTTTCAGCAGATTGTTGGTTTTTTTTAAAGATTAATTTTTAAATTTATTTCTCTCCCCTCCCCCCAGCTGTCTGCTCTTCTGTGTCCATTCGCTGTGTGTTCTTCTGCGACCACGTCTATCCTTATCAGCGGCACCAGAAATCTGTGTTTCTTTTTGTTGCATCATCTTGCTGTGTCAGGTCTCCATGTGTGTGGCGCCATTCTTGCACAAGCTGCACTTTCTTTCACACTGGGTGACTCTCCTTATGAAGCACACTCCTTGTGCATGGGGCTCCCCTACACAGGGGACACCCCTGTGTGGCACGGCACTCCTTGCGCACATCAGCACTGCACATGGGCCAGCTCCATACAGGTCAAGGAGGCCCAGGATTTGAACCACAGACCTCGGATGCAGTAGGCAGACGCCCTATTCATTGGGCCAAGTCCACTTCCTCCTCAGCAGCTTTTGAATCAGGTTTTAGTGAGTAAACTAAGTTAAACTGAAAAAAGTAAACTTTTTTATAAGAGATCCAAGAAAAGCTAATACAAAATGAATGTCTATATATTTCTTGTCCTAAAGTATCTGCTGAATGTCTGATAACTGTTGGATCACTTCTCTTAAGAAGACCTGGAAATTGAAGCCTCTGGCTCATATATTCAAGGCAGGAACTTCTCCACTGAGCTAATCTTTTTCCTTGGGTCAGTTAGCCTTTGAGAATGCTATCCACCCACTTTCCCTTGGTCAGATTAGAATCTTTACACTTGGACAGATTCTTGCTCATTAGGCATCTGTCTGGCCCTGCGGCCTTTCTATTCTAATTGTCTTCTCTCCCAGGGCAACTGGGTGTGACATCCTTTGTGAGCAGATTCCCCCCTCCCCTCTTCTGGTCAGGTTAAGATCCCTTCTGAGATTCAAAGGGGACCCTGGAGATTGAGCCCACCACAAAGAAACTACACTCGCCCCTCTGCTAGAGCCCTCCTCCCAGGGGAACCTAAATAGGCCCTTGAATTCATATTGAGGCTTCGTACCACTCATGTCCATTAGGGGAGTTAGAATTTTTATAGTGTTCAGCACAGGACTAGTTTGTTGTTTGTATCTACCCTCTCCCCACCCAAGTTCCTGTTTCCCAGGGTGGCTGAGTGCATCAGGCTGCCTGAACAGATTCCCCTTTCAACTCTTCATTGGGACACCTCAGTGCCAGCTGGCATGATCTCCAAAGTTCAAAAGAGGCCCACATAACCAAACCCACAGAAAGGAAACACCTCTCCACCCTTCACCAGAACCCTCTTCCTGCCAGAAAATGCTGCCTCCCACTTAGTGGCTGGTGGAGTTAGGAGACTCCCAGAGGTTATTGCCCTGGGAATAGAGTTTAGACACCTGCCATTTCCAGCCACAAGGGTAAAAATCTCACGATTTTGCCATGGGCTTTTATCTCTATGTCCAGTTTCCTCCAGATGGATGCCCTAAAGCCTCCTGCTTTGTGAGTTCACAAAACAGCTCACTCAGGTAGGATTTTGCCCCTTCCCAGCTGTTTTTTATGAAAGCTCTCAGGAGTGCACACCTAAGCCAACACCTTCTTGCTGGAACCCCCATCCCCTGGTGTATATTTCTTTTAATGTGCTGTTGGATTTGATTTGCAGGTATTGTGCTGAAGATTTTTGCACCTATATTCATAAGAGAAATTTGTCATTTTCTTTTCTTGTAGTATCTCTATTTGGCTTTGGTGTGAGGATGATGTTGGTGTCATAGAATAAGTTAGGTAGTGTTCCCTCCTCTTCAATTTTTTGGAAGTGCTTAAACAGGATTGGTATTAATTCTTCTTGGAGTGATTAGTAGAATTCACCTATTTTTTAAATTTTATTTTATTTATTCATTTTTTAAAAAATATTACATTCAATAAATATGAGGTCCCCATTCACTCCCACTGCCGCCACCCCACCACTCCCCCTGCATGTAGGTTCATGCTATATGCAGATAATGAAAGTTTTACTTCTTCTTTTCCAATGTGGATACCTTTTATTTCTTTTTCTTCCCTAAATGCTGTAGCTAGAACTTCTTACACAATGTTGAATATGAGTGGTGACAGTGGGCATCCTTTTCTTGTTCCTGATCTTAGAGAGAAAGCTTTCAGTCTCTCACCATTAAGTAGGATGTTATCTGTGGACTTTTCATATATGTCCTTTATCATTTTGAGGAAGTTTCCTTCTATTAGTGTTCTAAGTGCTTTATCAAGATATAGTGTTGGATTTTGTCAAATGCCTTTTCTGTAAAAATTGAGATGATCATGTGCTTTTTTTCCTTCATTTTGTTAATGTGGTGTATTACAGTATTTGATTTTCTTATGTTGAATTAACTTTGCATATGCAGAAGAAATCCCACTTGATCATGGTGTATAATTCTTTTAAATTGCTGTTGAATTCAGTTTCCTAGTATTTTATTGAGAATTTTTGCATCCATATTCTTAAGAGGTATTGGTCTGTAGTTTTCTTTTTTTTGTAGTATCTTTATCTGGCTCTGGAATGAGGGTGATGTTGGCCTCATAGAATGAATTAAGGAGTGTTCCATTTTCAATTTTTTGGAAGAGTGTGAGCAGAATTGGAATTTGGTCTTCTTGAATTGTTTGGTAGAATTTCCTTGTAAAGCTGCATGATCCTGGACTATTCTGTGTTGGGTGGTTTATGATTACTGACTCAATCTCTACTAGAAATCAGTTTGTCAACATCTTCTATTTTTCCTTGTGTCATTTTAGGTATCTTGTGTGCTTCTAAGACTTTGACCATTTCACCTAGGTTATCTAGTTTATTAGAATACAATAAAATATCCTCATAGAGTCCTTTTTATTTCAGAAAGTTCATAGTAATGTCTTCCTTTTTATTTCTGATTTCCATTATTTGTATCATCTTTCCTTTTTATTTAAAGATTTATTTTATTTATTTCTCTCCCCTCCTCCCCCCAGTTGTCTGTTCTTTGTGTCCATTTGCTGTGTGTTCTTATTTGTCTGCTTTTGTTGTTGTCAGCTGCACGGGAATCTGTGTTTCTTTTTGTTGCATTATCTTGCTGCATCATCTTGTTGCTCTCCTTGTGTGTGGCACCATTGCTGGGCAAGCTGCACTTTCTTTCTCACTGGGAGGCTCTCCTTATGGGGCATACTCATTGTGCGTGGGGCTCCCCTATGCGGGGGACACCCCTGCGAGGTATGGCACTCCTTGCGCGCATCACCACTGTGCATGGGCCAGCTCCACATGGGTCAAGGAGGCCCGGAGTTTGAAACGCAGACCTCCCATGAGGTAGATGGATGCCCTAACCAAAGGAGGCCCAGTGTTTGAACCACAGACCTTGCATGTGGTAGATGGATGCCCTAACCACTGGGCCAAGTCTGCTGCCCAACATTAAGGAATTTTAATGAGTTCATCCTCTTGCCACAGCCCTGTGCTAAAACTTGGGGGTAATACAGTAAATTACAGGTCTAGGTCCCTGATTTCAAGAAACTTGTAATTCAAAAAGACCGAATGAATGTATATGAAGTACTTAGAAGAAACTTCAGTGCTAAAGTCTGTGGTGCTCTCTGCATAACAGAATTTTCTGCTCCCCAGGGGACTAGTGTGTCTCTGTTAGTTTATTGATGACTGCTGAGATTCTTTATAACTTTAATATTGACTCCAACACTAACCTCTTGAGTGATGTTCGACACTGTCATAGCTCATTTATATCTATTTCTTTCTCCATTGAATGAAATAATAAACCCTGGTTCATTTTAAGGGTCAAATGAGGTATTGAACTAGAACATACTTCTTTTAAAGTATGCTCTACAAATACAACTATGATCTTCATTACAGAAGCATTTTATATTTGTTTTTGTGTTTTATATTAACATTCATTTTTCTTATTTAGCATGTTTACAGTTGGAATCCAATTGATCCAATTTCCCTCTCCTTCTTAGAGGGAAGATAACTGAGTCCTAGATAACTGGGGTACCTAATGAAATATGGCCTAAAGCAAATACCTCTTGGCAGGATATACACATCTAGCCATTGAGATGGCAATGAGGTAGGAGTGAAGGGTGGGGGATAAGGAATGTAGACTGACAGACACATTGACTGTTGTCTCCTTTATCCTATGTGTGCATCACTTACCTGCCTTTGCCTTTACAGATAATGCTTTCAGGCTACACTTGATGTCTGTTTTCATTCTGCCTACAGTACTTACCCACACTTCAGGTATAGGCAGCCTTGCACACAGGATCCATGGAGGAAATGGCTACAAATCAAGAAGAATAAGAACCCCTTCCTGGTTGGATGCCTAAAACACAGGGAGGAGTCATGTATGGTGTGTGAATGAGTGGCATCTGTACCCCAGACAAGGATCACTAAAATTCAGTGTTAGGTTTGTCAAATTGACAACTAGTTTCTAGCAGCGGGTTCTTTGTGTTTTAAACTGAAGCCACATTTCTAAGCAAATTGCTGATTCCTGTGGGAAGGCTGGCCAGATTAGTTCATGAAAAGCTCAGTTGCTGAAGCAAGGAACAGTCTGTTTCTTTTTTAGTGGTCAAGTTCTGTGGAGGCATTCTGTAGCAGATGGGGTTATTTCTGCATATTCTATTGTTATTTTTGTTGTTGTTTCTTTAAAGCTAGAAGTAAAATTGTAAATTGAAGTCAATTTAAAAATTAAAATCATTTTTAATTTTTATTTTGTTTTTTTAAATACTGCTGTTGCTGCTTCTGATTTGTGTTCTGTTTAACGTGCCTATTTATTCCTAGGAACCCAAAGGAACAGGAGCTCTTTCAGACTGTATCAACTTAGTAACCAGTGCATCAAGACAGAATAAAAAATCACAGGCTTGGGGTCTTCTTTCTGCACATGCCAATCTGCTGGTCACCCTTGCCTGTTACTAAGCTGCCTAAGAAAACATTTGGTTTCTAGATGCTATGTTTGTTCACTGGTAGTATTGTATCCCAGAAGAATATGTTCTTAATCTTAATCCATTCCTGTGGGCATGAATCCATTGTAAATAGAACCTTTTGAGGAGATTACTTCAGTAAAGGTATGGCTCAAATAAATCATAGGGGTCTTAACCCTATTACTGAAGTACTTGTAGAGAAGGTCATAGAGAGAAATGCAATGGGGGAAGAGCCAGAATCCAGAAAAGAGGACCCCCATTTACATTGCCATGTGATGTCAGAAAAGCCAGGAACCCCAAATTTTGCCAGCCAGCTAGATGATACCAATCCTTGGAGGAAGTAAGCTTTTTAGCCTCTGAAATTGTGAACCAATAAATTCCTGTCATTACTCAATGATGATATGAAATAAGCAAGCTGCCTCAGAGAGCTAGAGACTGGAAGATAGGCTTACAGGAAATCAGGGGGTGGAGGAAGTATGTGAGCTGACGTCTGCAGGGGTGGAATCTATGATGAGCTGGCGGTAAGTATGGGCACAAAGGAGAGATAAAATGAGGGCATGGGGTTACCTTTGGGTGGGGCTTTGCTGGTTTGAAGGGAGCTGGGGACGGGTGGATGGGTAATATTGCCCAAGAAATTTGGGGGGAAGGAGGGGTAACATACGAACATAAGAGATTGTCAGTTGTTGATTGAGAGTAAAATGCTGAGAAAACCGTATCAAAATATAATTAGGAGGGTTACCTGTTTAGGATGCTCGGAGGGGATGGTCTGACTTGGGATGGACTCCTGGGGAATGTCTGAATGCTCATTTTGCCAGGGTGGGTTGTACCATTGGGTAGAGACCCAAGTAGTGAGAGTGGGGGTGGACCCACATCCTGGGGAGGACTAATGCCATCAAATAGAGGAAACTGTATCTCTCGAGAGAAAGGGTGGCTTCCAGGGCATTAGGGCAGTTGAGCAAGTCAGGCCCTGAACACTGTTGAAAGTATCTCTGGACATGGCTCATCGGGAAATGGAGATTGGCTGTCGCTGTGGGCCCCAAGGGGAGGGGGAAATGGATGTTGAATGCATGGAACCAAGGTAAATGTGGGGGCAAGTGAGGTGTTTCGCGAGAGTATATAATAATGTGGAATGGATGTGGGAAGGGTAGCCATGGTGGCTGCTGGGTTTGGGGAATGGGAGGAAGAGATGAGAAGTGGAGGCGTTTTCGGGACATGGAGTTGTCCTGGGTGGTGCTTCACGGACAATTACAGGACATTGTAGATCCCCCCAGGGCCCACTGGATGGAACGTGGGAGAATGTGGGCTATGATGTGGACCGTTGACTTCGGGGTGCAATGATGTTCAGAGATGTACTTACTGGGTGCAATGGATGTCTCATGATGATGGGAGAGAGTGTTGCTGTGGGGGGAGTGGGGGGTGGGGGCGGTGGGGTTGATTGGGACCTCGTATTTTTTTAATGTAATTTGTAAAAATAAATAATTTTAATGAAAAAAATAAATAAATAAAATCCGAAGGAAAAAAAAATAAAAATTAAAAAAAATAATAAATAAGAATGGATATAAAACATTTTATATTACACCAAAAATATATAGGGGACGACAGACTAATAATGTAAACCATCATGTAAAACATAGGATAACTAAAAAATTTAGAAAAGTGTATAGCCTAAAGTATGGACCACAATGTAAGCACAGATGTCACCTTGTTTGAAAGTTATTGTCTCAGAGTCTGTACATCAGTTTCAGTGAATATGATATGAATAAGTTAAAAGATTATTGCTGTGGAAGGGAAAAGGTTTTATGGTGGATGTGTGGGAGTACTGTATATTGTATATATGAATTACTTTGATCTAAGACTCTTGTGAAGAGAAGCTCAATAATTAGGAAAAAAGAAAAGAAAAAGATAGGATGTAGAATTTTTTCAAATCAATATGTATTCTATATCTAACCTTTAAACTCATCGCTATATTCCATTTTACTAGTAAGGGAACCTGACATATTGGGCTTCACTTTTCAGGAAGTTTTGGATCACAGAGTGGTTCAACAATGGCAGTGGAGGAATACTGGTATGGGATGTTATTGACAGGCGATATATGGTTGACAGGGAGTTTATATAGGGCATGTGTCCAGGGTGCATGGAAATGTTGGATATACTCATAGTGGAAACAATTAAAAACAACAGCTGGGGGGTATTGGGTTCCTGGCTGGGGGGGGGGCTCTGTCGTGGTCCCTAGGGGAGCAGCGGCAGTCCCCCAGGTGCAACGGTAAGGACCATGAAGGAATGAGGGTCCAACAGTGAGCCCCTGATACTAATGACTATGCTTGTGAGCCTATACACCTGAAATAAGAACAAGGCCTAGAGCAGCACTGTGCCTAAGAGTTCCCTCCTGAAAGCCTCCGTGTTACTCAAATGTGGCCAGTCTCGAAGCCAAACTCAGCATGTAAATGCAATGCCTTCCCCCCAGCGTGTGACATGACACCCGGGGATGAGCCTCCGTGGCAGTGAGGGATCACTACCAAGTACCAGCTGATGATGTAACTAGAATATGAACTTGAATTAAAGTTTCAACGTGGACCAGCAGAATATCCCTGTCTACCTATAATAACAGGAGATAAAAATGCTGTTTGGCCTAAAGTAATGGGGAAATGTAAAGGACAAATGAGTTCATATGGCTATGAGTCTCTAAAAAAGAGTCTGGAGGTTGTCAGAAGGATTGTCCTTATGCACACCTGAGCAGAGTCTCAGAGACAGATAAAATAGATACAACCCAAGGTATTGGTCCTTTTGAGGGCTAAAGAGACCCACAGGTTCTATGATCATGGCAGATGGGGTTCACTGCCATGTCAGTTGGCCCTTCTTTGGAGCTGGTGTTTCTGCGTGATGGAGCTGGACTCAGATGAGATCTCTTTTCACAAGCCTTTCATGCTACTTTACTGGAATTGTAGTTGGTGCTGGTATTTAAGATATATCTAGGGGATTTGAATCTCTGGACTGACAATATGACAGCCCTGAGCCTCAACATACTTCAGCTCCTACACTCTGATTTATTGGACTTGCCCCACACAGCTAACATGGAGTTGAAGAATGTCAACCACCACACCATGGATCCTAGAGGGCCTAGAACTGAAAGCAGGAGGATTACATCCAGTATCCATGTGGAATCTAAGCCCCCTCTTGACATAGATGTGGAATGGACACAACCAAGCCAAGGTCCACAGGAAGAAGGAATACAGTAAGGATTAGAGTGGACTTAATGCTTCATGAACTATTGTGGTTGGTAATCGAGAAAATGTGGCATTGGTGTGGAAAAAGTGGCCATGGTGGCTGCCGGGTGCAGGGAATGGGAGGAAGAGATGAGATATGGAGGCGTTTTCGGGACTTGGAGTTGCCCTGGTTGGTGCTCCAGGGACAATTGCCGGACATTGTATGTCCTCCCATGGCCCACTGGATGGAACGTGGGAGAGAGTGGGCTATGGTGTGGACCACAGGTCATGGGGTGCAGCGATGCCCAGAGATGTACTCACCAGATGCAATGGATGTGTCGTGATGATGGGGGAGAGTGTTACTGTGGGGGGAATGGTGGGGTGGGGGCGGTGGTGGTGAATGCGGACCTCATATTTTTTTAATGTAATATTGTTTAAAAAATGAATAAATTGAGTAGAATTTAGAAAAAAATAAAATAAATTCCTGTCATTAAGCAACCCATTATCTAGTGCTTCTTTTAGCAGCTATGCAGGACACTATGTAAACCATTATGTAAGGTCATGGCCCTTCTTGTTTTGAAACTAAATCCTTTATACTTTTTAATTTTATTTTTGTGTTTTTGAACTTTAGAATTGGTATGGTGCCTTTTTAGTCTTTATTTTATTAAAAAATATAAGAGGTCCCCATACATCCCTCACCCCCCTCACCCCGCCTCTCCCACAACAACAACCTCTCACATCATTATGGGACATCCATTGCACTTGGTGAACACATTTCTGAGCACTGCCGCAACACATGGTCAATGGTCCACACTATAGTCCACACTCTCCTCCAGTCCACCCAGGTAGACCATGGAAGGACACACAATGTCCAGCAAATGTCCCTGCAGTACCACCCAGAACCACTTCAAGTCCTGAAAATGCCCCCACAACATATTCCCTCCCCCACTCCCTACCCCCAGCACCTACCATGGCTACTCTCTCCATGTCAATGCCACACTTTCTCTGAATATTAATCACAATAGTTCATGAATAGAATATCAGTAAGTCCACTCTAATCCATACCCTATTCCTCCACCCTGGGGAACCTGGAATGGTTATGTCCCCTCCACATCTATATCAAGAGAGGCCTTATATTACACATGGATGATGGATGCAAGTCTCCTGCTTTCAGTGTGGACCCTCTTGGCTCTGTGGTGTGGTGGTTGACCTTCTTCACTTCCATGTTAGTTGGCTGGGGTAAGTCCAATAAACAAGAGGGTAGGAGTTGCAAGTCTGTTGAAGCTCAGGGTCTGGTTATCACATGGACAGTCCAAAGATTCAGGTCCCCTCAGTATACACTAAACCACAGCACCAAACACAGGTCTGGTAAAAGAAAGAGGAGAGGCTTGTGAACAAAGATCATATCTAAGTCCGATTCCATCACACTCAGGAATACAAATTCCAAAGTAGGGCCAACTGACATTGCACTGAACTCCATCTGCCATGACTATAGAATCTGTGGGTCTCTGTAGCTCTCAGAAGAACCAACACCTGGGGTTGTATCTACTTAAGCTGTCTCTGGGACTCTGCTGAGGTGTGTATAAGGATGACCCCACTGATGACCACCCAGCTCTTTTTTGAAGAGTCATAGCCATATAAACTCATTTGTCCTTTCCATTCCCCCTTTCATTCAAGGCAAAAAAATAATTTCTAACTCCTGATATTACATGTAGGCTGAGATATTCTGCTGTTCTGAGTTGACCCTTTTATTCAAGGTCATTTTCTAGTTACATCATCAGCTGGTACTTGGTAGTAATCCCTCAGCACCAGGGAGACTCATCCCCAGGAGTCATATCCCATGCTAGGGGGAAGGCAATGCATTGACATGCTGAGTTTGGCTTTGAGACTGGTCACATTTGAGCAACATGGAGGCTCTCAGGAGGTAAATCTTAGGCACCCTGTTGCTCTAGGCCTAGTTCTTATTTCAGGTGCACAGGCTCACAAGCATAGTCATTAGTATCAAGGGCTCATGTTGGACCATCCTTCTTTTTTGGTCTTTGCCGTTGCACTTGGGAGATTGTTGCTGTTCCATTAGGGAATGTGATACAGCTCCCTCCTTGGTTCAGAACTCAGCACCCCCTCCGTTGTCATTTTTAACAGTAAACACAATGAAAATATCCAAACATTTTTATGTATCCACTGTATATCCTCTGGAGAATGCCCTCCCAACCATGTGCCTCCTATCAATAACATCCCACACCAGTATTCCTCCCCTGCAATTGTTGAAACTCTCTGTGGTCCAAAACTTCTTGAATAATGTAGCCCAATATATTGCCAGGTTTCATTAATAGTAAAATGGAATATAGTGATGGGTGTAAACGTTAGTTATAGAATACATACTAATTTAGAAAAATTAAAGTAAAAATTAATTGGGGTATCAAAAGTTTAAAAAAAGACTTCACTTTCGATGTTTTGTCTTCTGACACTGCAATAAGTGTTGCCCTGTATGCACATTGGCAAGGCAACTTCTTCCAACTCTTCCTCTGTATCTATGTCCTTTCTTTTTCTTTTTTTCTAATTATTAAGCTTGTCTTCACAAAAGTTTTAGATCACAATAATTCATATATACCATATATGGTACTCCCACACATCCATAATAAGACACTTTGTCCCATTCCCAGCAATAATCTTTTTACATGTCCATATTATATTTAGTGCAACCGATGTACAGATATTGAGACAATAGCTTTCAAACAAGGTAACACTTGGGTTTACATTATGGTCTATATTTTAGACTATACAGTTTTCTAAATTTTTAGTTATCTACTGTTTTACATCATGATTTACATATTACCCTATAGGCCTCTATACATTTTTGGTGTAATTTAATACATCCTATATCTCTCCCTGCATAATCCTGTGGGAAACTTCTACTGCCCCACAGTTACATTGATTCCATCTATTCAATACCTCTTTCTCCCTCCCCTCAGGGCCCACAGTGACAATCAGTCTTCATTGCTTCAAGGGCCATGTTCAGAGATATTTGCAACAATGTTGAGGGCTTGACATGCTCGACTGCCCTAATGCATTAGGAGCCATCATTTCTCTCAAGAGATACAATGCCCTCTATTTGAGAACATCATTCCTCCCCAGGATGTGGGTATGCCTTCACTCCTATTGTGTGATTCTCCATCTAATGATATAACCCACTATCACAAAATGAGCCCTCACACACTCCCTAGAAGCCTGTCTTGTTTCAGATTTCCCCCTTTAAGCATCTTAAACAGTGAAACTTCTTTATTATATATATATTTTTTAAAGATTTATTTATTTATTTAATTTCCCCCCCTCCCCTGGTTGTCTGTTCTTGGTGTCTGTTTGCTGCGTCTTGTTTCTTTGTCCGCTTCTGTTGTCGTCAGCAGCACGGGAAGTGTGGGCGGCGCCATTCCTGGGCAGGCTGCACTTTCTTTTCACGCTGGGCGGCATTCCTCACGGGCGCACTCCTTGCGCGTGGAGCTCCCCCACGCGGGGGACACCCTTGCGTGGCACGGCACTCCTTGCGCGCATCAGCACTGCGCATGGCCAGCTCCACACGGGTCAAGGAGGCCCGGGGTTTGAACCGCGGACCTCCCATATGGTAGACGGACGCCCTAACCGCTGGGCCAAAGTCCGTTTCCCTCTTTATTATATTTTTGAAAAAGTTTTCTCAACATTATAGTCTGAACCACATACCTGACAATCTCCTATATTCATAAGTTCCCCCACCATCCCCCCAATTTCTTGGACAATATTAATCATCCTCCCTTCCCTAGCCCCCCAAAGCCCCACCCAAAGGTATCCCTGTGCCATTTTATCCCTTCCCTGTACAAATACTTACCTCCAGTTTATCATAGATTTCACCCAGTTAGGTGTCAGCTCAAAACCTTCCTCTACTCCCAATTTCCCGTAGGTGTGTCATCCAGTCTCTAGCTCTCTGAGGCGGCTTGATTTACTTATTTCATATCATTGAGATCATGTAGTATTTGTCCTTAAGTGCCTGGATTGCTTCATTCAACATAAGGTTCTCAAGATTCATCTATGTTATCACATGTGTTTATAGTGTATTTATTCTTAAAGCTGAGTAGTATTCCATTGTATGTATATACCACATTTTATTTATCCATTCATCTGTTGATGGGAATTTGGGTTTAATCCAACTTTTGGCAATAGTGAACAATGCTGTTATGAACATTGGTATGCATATATCTGTTTGTGTCCTTGTTTTCAGTTCTACTGGATATATACGCAGCAGTGGAACTGCTGGGTCATATGGCAAATCTATAGCTAGTTTTTTGAGAAACTGCCAAACTGTCCTCCAGAATGGCTGGATCCTTCTGCATTCCCACCAGAAGCGGATGAGTGTTCCATATTCCTCCACATCCCATCCAGCACTTGTAGTCTTCTGATTTTTTCATAGCTGCCAATTTTATGGGAGTAAAATGGTATCTCATTGTAGTTTTGATTTGCATTTCCCTAATAGCTAGAGATTTGGAGCATTTTTTCATGTGCTTTTCAGCCATTTGTATTTCTTCTTTGGAGAAACGTCTGTTTAAATCTTTTTCCCTTTTTTAAAATGTGTTGTTTGTATTTTTATTTTCAAGATATAGGTGTTCTTTATATATGCAAAATATAAGTCTACTTTCAGATATATGGTTACCAAATGTTTTCTGACATTGTGTAGGCTCTCTTTTCACTTTCTTGACAAACTCCTTTGAGGTACAGAAGGCTTTAATTTTAAGCAAGTCCCATTTATCTATTTGATCTTTTGCTGCTTGTGTTTTTAGTGTGACTTTCATGAAGCCATTTCCTATTACAAGGTCCTGTAGATGCTTCCCTACATTGCTTGCCAAAGTCTTTATGGTCTTGGCTCTTATACTTAAGTCTTTGATCCATCTTGAGTTGGTCTTTGTATAAGGTGTGAGGTGGTAATCCTCTTTCATTTTTTTACATAAGGATATCCAGTTGTCCAGGAACCATTTTTTGAAGAGGGCATTCTCTCTCCATTGAAAGAGTTTGGTGGCCTTGTCCAATACCATATGGCTGTATATATGAGGATCTGTATCAGAACTCTCAATTTGGTTCCATTTGTCAGTGTGTCTCTCCTTGTGCCAATACCATGCTGTTTTCACTACTGTCACTTTGTAGTATATTTTGAAGTCAGGTAGTGTGATTCCTCCAATGTCATTTTTCTTTTTCAATATGTCTTTGGCTATTTGGGGCCTCTTTGCTTTCCAAATAAATTTCATAGTGAATTTCTCTAGTTAATTAAAGAATGCTCAGTTGATTTTTATTGGGATTGCATTGAATCTGTAGATCAGTTTTGGTAGGATAGACGTCTTAATAATATTTAGTCTTCTTATCCATGAACAGGGAATATTCTTCCATTTATTTAGGTCTTCTTTGATTTCCTTGCACAGTGTTGTAGACTATACTGTGTATAAGTCTTTTACACCTTTAATTAAATTTATTCCTGGGTATTTGATTTTTTTTACTATTGTGAGTGGTATTTGATTTCTGATATCATCCTCAGATTGCTCATTATTGGTTACAGACATGCTACTGATTTTTGCACATGTATCTTGTAACTTGCAACTTTACTGAACTCATTTGTAAGTTCTACAAGTTTTGTTGTAGACTTCTCAGGATTTTCTATGTACAGTATCATATCATCTGGAAATAGTGAAATCTTGAATTCTTCCTTTCAAATTTGGATGCCTTTTATGTCTGGTTCTTGCCTTCATGCTCCAGCAAGTACTTCTAAGGCGATGTTAAATAGGAGGGGTGATAGTAGACATCCTTGTCTTGTTACTGATCTTAGAGGGAAATATTTTAGGGTTTCACCATTGAAAACGATGTTGGCTGTGGGTTTTTCATACATATCCTCTATCATGTTCAGAAAATTTCCTTCTATGAAGATCTTTTGCAGTGTTTTTATAAAGAAAGTGTGTTGTATTTTGTCAAATGCCTTTTCCGCAGCTATAGATAGAATCATGTTATATTTTTCCTTCCATCTTTTTATGTGGTGCATTACATTGATTGATTTTCTTAATGCTGAACCATCCTTGAATACCCGGAATGAAGCACACTTGGTCATGGTGTATAATTTTTTAATGTGTTGCTGAATATTTTTAGCAAGTATTTTGTTAAGGATTTTCATGTTTAGGTTCATTACAGAGATTGGTCTCTAATTTTCCTTTCTTGTCGTGTCTTTTTTTGGATTTGGTACTAGGGTAATGCTGCCATCAAAGAATGAGTTAGGCAATGTTCCTTCTCTTTCAATTTTTTGGAAGAGTTTAACAAGATTGGCATTAGTTCTTTCCAGAACGCTTGGTAGAATTCACCTGTGAAGCCATCTGGCCCAAGACTCTTCTTAGTTGGGAGGTTTTTTGTTTTGTTTTGTTTAATTTTAATTTTATTTATTCATTTTTTAAAAATATTACATTAAAAAATATGAGGTCCGCATTCACCCCACTGCCCCCACCCCACAGTAACACTGTCCCCCATCATCATGACACATCCATTGCATCTGGTGAGTACATCTCTGGGCATCGCTGCACCCCATGACCTGTGGTCCACACCGTAGCCCACACTCTCCCAAGTTCCATCCAGTGGGCCATGGGAGGACATACAATGTCTGGCAATTGTAGTTGGGAGGTATTTAATGAATGATTCTCTCTCTTTAGTTGTGATTGGTTTGTTGAGATCATTAATTTCTTCTTTTTCAATATAAGCTGCTTATGTGTTTCTAGGAATTTGTCCATTTCCTCTAAATTGTCATTTTTGACAGAATATGGTTTTTCTATGTATCCTCTTCTGATAGCCTTCATTTCTGGAGATCAGTGTTCATGTCTCCTTTCTCATTTCTTATTTTGTGTACTTTCAACTTCTCTCTTTTTTCTTTATCAGTGTAGCTAAGATTTTGTCAATTTTATTGCTCTTCTCAAAGAACCAGCTCTTTGTTTATTTTTTCAAGTGCTTTCTTATTTTTCATTCATTTTATTCTACTCTGATTTTTGTAATTTCTTTCTATCTTCTTCCGTGGTGTTAGTTGGTTTTTTCACTAATTCCTCCAAGT
Organism: Dasypus novemcinctus; assembly: GCF_030445035.2. Lineage (NCBI taxonomy): Eukaryota > Metazoa > Chordata > Mammalia > Cingulata > Dasypodidae > Dasypus > Dasypus novemcinctus. The sequence continues at coordinate 122,509,692 of NC_080704.1, read as the reverse complement.
GTGCAGGTAGTTCTTCAATTTTAGCTCTTTCTTCTTCTTGGATGTATGGATTTATGGCTAAAAATTTCCCTTTTAGTACTGCTTTGGCTACATCCCATAAGTTTGGATATATTGTGCAATAATTTTCATTTCTTTCAACATAGTTACTAATTTCTTTTGTGATTTCCTCCTAGACCCACACTTTTTCTAAGACTGTGTTGTTTAACTTCCAAATCTTGGTGCCAAATCTGTGTCTCTGGCCTTTGCAGATTTCCAGCTTCTTTTCACTGTGGTCAGGGAAATTATTTTTTATGATTTCAATCTTTCTGAATTCACTGAGACTTTTTCTGTGGCCTAGCATGTGGTCAATCTTGGAAAATGATCTACGTGCACTTGAGAAGAATGTATATCCTGATGTATTTGGGTATAATGGTCTGTATACCTCTATTAGGTCCAGCTCTTCTAATATATTGTTCAAAGTCTTTGTTTCTTTATTGATTCTATTTTGAGATGTTCTGTCCAAAGTTGATAGTACTGTATTAAAGTTCCCCACTATAAATGTAGAGGCATCTATTCCTTCACTTAGTTTTTTCAGTGCTTGCCTCACATATTTGGAGGCACCCTTGTTTGAAGCATAAATATTTTTGATTGTTCTTTCATTTTGAAAGATTGTCCCTTTCACTAAAATGTACTGTCCATCTTTGTCTCTCATAATTGTTTTGCACTTAAAGTATATTTTGTCTGATATTAATATAGCTACTCCTGCCCCTTTCTGCTCATTGTTTCCTCGTAAGATTTTTTTCCAGCCATTCACTTTCAACTTCCTTGAATTCTTGGGTCTAAGATGTGTTTCTTGCAGACAGCATATAACTGGGTCATATTTCCTTATCCAATCTTCCAGTCTGGGTCTCTTGACAGTTGAGTTTAAATCATTGTCATTCAGTGTTATGACTTTCAAGGAATTATTTATATTAGTCATATTTTCTTTGAATTTTTGTTTGTCATATTTTCTTCAATGTTCTTTTTCTTTTTCTTTTGTCTTTTTATTTGCTCTTACACTTTCCTCCAACTCTGCCTCTCTTATTTTTTCTTTCTTCCTGCAGAACTCCCTTTAGTATTTCTTGAAGGGCAGGATTCTTATTGGCATACTCTCTTAGTTTCCGTTTATATGTGAATATGTTGAACTCTCCATCATTTTAGCTTAGCTGGTTGGAAATTTTTTTATTTTATACCTTCACTATGTCATACCACTGCCTTCTTGCCTCTATGGCTTCAGGTCAGAAATCAGCACTTAATCTTATGGAGCCTCATTGTATGTGATGGCTCTCTTTTCTTGTGGAGCTTTCAGTGTTTTCTCTTTTTCTAGAGCATTTGATAATTTGACAAGTATGTGTCTTGGGGTAGGCCTTTTGGGATTTATGCTGTTTGGGGTGTTTTGTGCTTCCTGGACATGGACATACATCTCCCTCAATTTGTTTGGGAAATTTTCAGCCATTATTTCCTCCAGCACCCCTTTTGTCCCCTTTCTCTTCTCTTCTTCTTCTGGGATGGCTATAATGCATATGTTTACAGATTTGGCATTGTCATTCATTTCCCTAAGTCTCTGCTGGTTTTTTTTCTTTTTATCGATCAGTTCTACTATTTGTTTGATTTCAGATGTACTGTCCTTCACATGAATAATTATTTCCTCTGCCTCTTCCAGTCTGCTGTTATTTGATGAGAGTGTATTTTTGATTTGTTGCATTGTACTGTCCATCACCATTATATCCATTATCTTTTTGTGCGTGATAGCAATTTTTTTCTGTATTCTCTCCAAGTGTTTACTTCATATTCTTAATCTCTTCCTTCACTTCATCAAATTTTTTCCTTATATATATTTTGAGAGCTTTACTTGTTCAATGTTCCGCTCCTTTTCCTGGTTTTTAGTTTGTTCATTGGATTGGGGCATATTTTCCTGATTATTGCTTTGGTTTTTCGTGTTTTGCTCTTATCTGGTCATCATTTTATCTTGACAAGTTTACTAATTTCTTAGCTTCTTTGTCTAGTTTGTGGTTTAATTAGTTGTTTTGTGTGTGTGTGTGTGTATGTTAAGTCTTCTATTTGTCACATTTTCTTCTTATTCTATTTTCTTGTTTTTGGCTAAGTTCACTTCATGGAAAATATCAGGGCCAGAGAAAGCAAAAGGAGTAAGAAAAGAAAATGAAATATAGTAGTATTGATAGTAAATATTCACAGAGGAACCATGTGAGATATAGGAGAATGTATATTTGACTCGTTTAATTTATGTACATTTATAACAATAATAAGTGTAGAGTACGTATAATAAGTTAGTAAACTGAATATAGGAAGGAATATAGTGTGAATTAAAAGGCCAGTGTATTCAGGAGAGAGGAAAAGAGGAAAAAAAGGACAATAATTTAAAGAGTGTATATTAGACAGAAAAGAGAACAAAGGTATTAGAAATAAAAAATCAGAAAAATAGGGGGCAAACAAAGAGAGGTGAAATATAAGAGAAACAATAAATAACGGAGGATAGAAAGATGAGGAGGGAAGGGGATAGTGTTGTTTGCCAAAATCAATACACACAGAAAAGAGGAAATGGAGGATGAGGAAATAGAGCAAATGTGAAGCACTCCCTGCATCACCCAATGCAAAAAGAATAAAAAAGAAGAGAAAGAAAGAAAAAAAAAGGGAGGAAAGGAAGACTGGAAGCAAGCAAGAAAAAAATAGAAAAAGAGAGAAAAGAAAGAAAAAAGGACCTTGGGGGGATAAAGAGGAAGGAAAAACAAGAAAATAAACCAACAAAACACTAGACAAAGTTTCAAGCAAGGAATCCTCTTTGTAGTTAAATAAAATGCTTAGGGATTGGACGTTCCCCCTTTCTCCCTTCCTCACTTCCGTCTGTCCCTTGCAGCAGGAAAGCTGCCTGAGAGTTCTGGTAGGAGATTCAAGTGGGTCCTTGTTGAACCAGCTCTGCATAGAAATAGTCACTCTTTATTTCCAGAGAGAGAGAGAGCACTCACACCTCCCAGGAACACCAAGTATGTTACTGGAAACTTGAAAAGCACGTCCTACAGTCCCTCCCCCTCAGGTTTGCTAAGGGAGGGCTAATTGATTTTCTGACTCCACCTTCTCCCAGACCAAGTTTCCTATTCCAGGGTATTTAGGTGAATTGGGCTTTCTCAGCAGATTCACCACTCCCCTCTTCCCAGGATCTTCCCAAGCCAGATGGTATGCTCCTCCAAGTGCAAACACATACACAAAAAGTGTGGGGAAACCAGAAAATTGAACCCATCCTTGCCCAGCCCCGCTGCTGCACCTCCAACCAAATCCCTCTCACTCATGGAGTCAGTCCCAAACTAGACGGCTAGGGCAATCCCGGACCTCTGGGAGCACTAGACTTGGGAAAGGGAAGTCCAGGACACTGCAGACTCAGGGTATGTACATCTGTGGATCATGGGCTATGGGGGTTTAGGGGACATGGACCTACAGATCATGCATCTGAGGATCACAGGGTCCAGGAATGTTGCTGTACCACCAACAATTCTCAGCGAACAGCGTGGCAGCCAGCTCTAGGGGGAAGGTACCGCCTTCCCACAGCCTCCAACCTCCATACTTGCAATTGGCAATTCTACCTTTAGCAAGCACTACCTCTGTCACTGTCTCTACAAATCAGCAGCCACACACCTCCTGCCTTGCAATCCCCTAAAACAACCCCCTCTGGCAAGATTCCAATCCCACTCAGTTGCCTCTTTGCAGAAGAGACTGTGAGGGGCACTCACTCAGACACTATTTTGCCCCACCTCCACTAACCACACTTCTTATGCCCATTCTTTAATGCTGTCATGACCCAAGGGTCTGTCCTTTCCTCTTTTCTTTTTGTACTCTATATGTGTTTTCTAGGCTGTGTAAATCACTCTGTGACCTTTAACACAATGTACAGGTTGACAAATCCAAAATATTTATCTGCAGTCTAGACAGACATCTCTTAAGCTTTGGATACACATACCCTTCTGCTTACCTGTCATTTCAACCTGGATGTCCCACAATTCCTGCAAATTTAACTAAATTAAATTTAGTTATATTTAATTTAACTAAACTGATTATCTGTACTTCTGTCCTTCAAATATACTCCTCCTCCAGTGTAATTTCATGCATTGCACCACTATTCTCAAAGCCTATCAAGCCAGAAACCTGGGAGCCATTTAGAGTCCTCTCTACCACTTCCCCCAACACGTTAAATTACTCACCAAGTCCTGTGAATGCTTCCTCTAGTTATTTCAAATCCATTCCCTCCTCTCCATTCCCATTGCCACTACTTTCCCTAGTTTGGGCACTAGCCATTTATGAATGAAAAAGAAAAATAAAGATTGTAAGAACCCACTTCAAGTACTCTTTTGATGCACCCTTTAGACTTTTGTCAGTGATTTTTTTTAAATGCAAAGCTGGTCATGACCCTCACCCATGCTTAAAACTTCTAGCTCTCCGAAGTATTAAGTCCAGATCCCTGGGTGGGCTTCTGCCTACTTTTCCTGATTCATCTTTTCACACTATTCTTCAAATAAGTTCGTCCCCAGCTATCCTGAGCATCTTGCATTCCTCAAAGCCAAAAGCACCATGCTGCTTCTTACCTTTTTGCCTTTGCCTAAAATGTCCTTCTCTATGTCTGCCAACCCCAGTTAAGCTTTCTATAGCAATCAATTTACGGCAATATAACTAAGTGTCTTTAATGGATATAAATAAGAAAGTTTGTCCCTAGGCAAAACTATGACTTTTTGTCCTTCCTACTTCTATCCTCAAATATGTATCTCTACAATTGATTGTTCCCCTCTTCTTATGGTGGTGCTTCATTCTTCCCAAGTTCTTTGACCCCAACCTACTGAAGTCCCAGCCTGTAGCAATAGCACTTCTAAGGCCAATCATTTCTGGATCAGGTCATGTTCCAGCTATTGCCCTCTCATATTACTAACTTCCAGCATAAGTTACAAATCCTATAGCCCATCTTCTCAGAACTTTGCTAGTCAACCAGCTAGCTAATACCTGATAGATGTGCAAACTGAGAGAGCTGATTTTGACTTCTTGTCACGTAAATATATATATATATATATTACTAGTTATAGCCAATAATTCTGTAATACTTACCACGTGACAGGAACTTTTCTAAGCACTTATAATAACCCATTTAATCCTCATGACAACTCTATGAAATAAGTACTGTTATGATCCCTGTTTAACAGTTGAGGGCACTGAATCACAGTCACATACCTCATAGTGGTAGGACAGATTCAATCCAAGCATTCTGTTTCCAGAGTATATATTATAAAACACTGCTCTCTTGGTGTAACACTGCCTTACTTTTGTTACCACTTCATGAAAGGCAGTATAGAAAAGAAGTTGAGAGAGAAAGCTCTTCAGATAGAACTTAATTCAAATTAGGTTCACTTAATTTGCCACTTCCTAGTGGTATGAACTTAAACAAGTTAATTAACCACTCTGATTCTCAGTTTCCCCATTGTAAAATTGAGTTAGTTGTTGTGAGGATTAAATTGCATAAGTAATACATGTTAGGTGCTTAGTACAGTACTTGGTACATGTTTAATAAATGCTACCATTGTCAATAGTTATAGTGAATAAAAACAATGCCTTTCTAATGGTAGAGATTTTAGATATCCAAGAGAAGGGAATATAGTGAAGTGGTTAAAAGAAGGATTTTGAATCCCAGATCTGCTTCTTAATAACTGAGTGATCCTAGGCAAGCTAATTAATCTCTCTGTGCCTCATTTGTAAAATAGAGATAATAATAGCATCTATTTCTTTGCATTATTAAGAGAATAAAAAGAGCTAATAGGTGTAAAATATCTTGAACCATGCCTAGTACTTACTAAGTGCCATGCAACTGCTACTTTTATAAGAAACATATTTCCTTTAGGCCCTTGCCTCTTCTGCCCATGTATACTGTCCACCCTATATAGAACTCTGTTTAGGTAACATCTGTTCCAGGGTGCATCTGCTTTTTAAATCAGAAATGTGCTTAAAGTTATTACCTTGACTTCTTTATGATATCCCCACAGCCAACACTATTTCTGCAACATGGGCTGATGAATGAAAGGATAAATGAAACTATGGATCTGAATCCAAATTTGAATAAATAAACAAAAGAATGAAAGCTTCAGTTGAAATTCTGGTGCTGGTATAAAATCTTCAAGGAGGATCAATTTTTCTGACTAAACAATAGAATCGAAATTTACCTCCTTTCCACTGTGGGGACTTTTTATTAAAAATTCATTAAAAAATATTACATTAAAAAATATGAGGTCTCCACTCACCCCCAACTCCCCCACCCCACCACTCCCCCCACAGCAACACTCTCCCCCATCCTCATGACACATCCATTGCATTTGGTGAGTACATCTCTGGGCATCGCTGCACCTCATGGTCAATGGTCCAAATCATAGCCCATACTCTCCCACGTTCCATCCAGTGGGCCATGGGAGGATCTACAATGTCTGATAATTGTCCCTGCAGCACTATCCACTGTGGGAACTTTTTACATATAAAATTAATAATATTTAATTAGCAACATGTAAATGGCATATTCCATTTCATTTATCACAATACATGTCATAGTTCTTCATCTAAAAGAGTGCACAACAGATCATTAATTTTGCCTGACATCTCAAGCATCAGTTGAAACGGCTTCCTTTTTTCCAAGCATGGCAGCCTGAGGGTCGGGAACTTATCTAGCAAAGAAAGCTGAGATGAGCATTTGTGCAGTTTTGTCTACCTCTTAATTATGGAGTGTTTCTAAAACAAGGGTTTCAAGTCATGGCTGTGCACCTAAATCACCTGAAGAGTCTATTAAAATGCAGATACTTGGGACCCATGGTCGGCTTATTCTTACACAGGATAATGACACTGTGTATGAGAATCTATCACGTTATATGTCTACCCAAATGACTCTAAATCAGTATCTTTAGAATAAGTCAATTTTTTTTCAACTGTGAAAAGAATGAATTTATTTTCTTTTTTAAATTTTTTAAAAATTTAATTGCCTTTTTTAAAAAATACACAGATAACAAAAAATGCTACATTAAAATATATGAGAGGTTCCCATATTCCCCAAACTTCACCCCACCCCACTCCTCCCACATCAACCTCTTTCATCATTGTGGCACATTCATTGCATTTGGTAAATACATTTTGAAGCAATGCTGCACCGTATGGATTATAGTTTACATTGTAGTTTACACTCTCCCCCAGTAAATTTAGTGGTTTGTGCAGAATATATAATGTCCAACATCTGTCCATGCAATATTTAGGACAACTCCAAGTCCCAAAAATGTTCCCACATCACATCTCTTCAATATTGGTTTGTAGATGTCACTGAATCCTTCCTAGCCTATAGCACTTACCTGTTCAGAAGTCCTGACCTTTACATAATTAGAAAATAATATCTATAGCAATCTGCTCTGAGACAACCCAGAGGATTCCATAACTCAGGTCTTAAGGACCATAAAAAAGAAGGGCCTGAGAAAGGTAGGGCAAGATGGCATCTGAGTGAGTGCACCTCATAATCTCTCCTGCAAAGAAGCAGCTGAGTAGGGTTGAAGTCCTGAAGGAATGGGCTGTTTCAGGTGCTTGCAGGACAGGACTTGTCCAGATGTCGATTGTTGAGACATTAACAGAAGAGGTTCTTGCAAAATAATTTTGGGTTTCTCACAAGGAGATCAGAAGTTGTGGGGGGGACCCTTTCCCCTAGGGCTGGAAGCCAAGGGATGTGGTGTTCCCAAACCCCATGTATACAGGATGTGTGGTTCTCAGGTCCGTATCCACTAAACCACCATAGCCCACGCTTCACAGACTCAAATACCTTGGGTCTGCAATATCCCGGACTCCCCATTCCCAAATCCAGCTTGCCTTGAGGTCCTTCTGGGGCCCATGATAACCCTACCCCTCTGATTTTTTTTTTGAGCTTGGAGAAGCATAACAGCTAGCTTGCAGAGAGCTGGAGAAGAAAGGAGAAGTGAATCTGTTGAGAAAGTTCAATTTACCTAAATGCCTGGGGATAGGAAACTTGGTCTGGGAGAAGGTGGAGTCAGAAAATCAATTAACCTTCCCCTAGCACACCTAAGGGGGAGGGACTGTAGGACATGCTTTCCAAGTTTCCAATAGCATATTTGCGGTTTCTGGTGAGGTATAGGTGCTCTCTCACTGGAAATAAAGAGTCACTGTCTTCGGTGTTGAGTTGGTTCACCAAGGACCCCCTTGAATCTCCTACTGGACCACTCATGCAGCTTTCCTGCTGCCCTAGGAGAGAGGGAAGTGAGGAAGGAGAAAGGGGGAATGGCAGATCCCTAAGCATTTTATTTAACTGCAAAGAGGATTCCTAACTTAAAACTTTGGTATTTTTTGTTGTGGTGGTGGTTATTGCTACATTGTTTCCTGGTTTTTTCTTCCTCTTTATCAACCAAAGGCCCTTTTTCTTTTCTTTAGTTTTTTTCTCTTTTTCTTCCTCTTGCTTGCTTCCACCCTTTATTTCCCCCTTTTTTCTCTTTTTCTTTCTTTCTCTAATTTTAATTTATTTTTTATATAATAGGTGCTGCAGGGAGCACTTCACATTTGCTGTGTTTCCTCATCCTCCATTTACTCTTTTCTGTGTGCATTGATTTTGGCCACCAACACTAAACCCTTTCCTCTACATCTTTCTATACTCCATCATCTATTGTTTCTCTTACATTCCACCTCTTTTTTTTTGGTCCCCAAATTGTCTGACTTATTTCTAACATCTTTGTTCTGTTTCCTGTCTTTTATTCACTCATTATATTATTGTCTCCCTTTTCTCTTTGCCTCTTTCATGAAAATACTGGCCTTTTATTCATACTATATTCCTCTCTATATTCAGTTGACTGTCTCATTGTAGGTACTCTACTTACTGCTATAACTTTACACAGCTTACATGAGTCTAATATCCATTCTCCTATATCTCACATGTTTCCTCTGTTAACATTTATTATCAATCCTACTTTACACATTTTCTTTTCTTACTCATTTTGCTTTCCTTAGCTTTAATATTTTCCTTCAAAGTGAACTTAGCCAGCAACAAGAAAATAGAATAAGAAGAACAAAGTGACAAAAAGAGGACATAACACTTATGCAAAAAATAACAACTAATTAAACCTCAAGACTAGACAAAGGAGCTAAGGAACTGATTAAACACGTCAAGATAAAATGATGACCTGACTGTAACAAAAAACTACAAACCAAATCAATAATCAGAAAAAAATGCCCCAATCCAATGAACAAAGTAAAAACCAGGAAGCGGAAAAGAACTTTGAACAAGTAATTAAAGCACTCAAAACATGTATTAGCGACCAATTTAATGAAGTAAAGGAAGAGATTAAAAATATGAAGAAAACACATGGAGAGAATACAGAAGAATTGTAATCATATACAAAAAGATAATGGATATGATGGTGATGAACAGCACAAATCAAGAAATCAAAAATATACTTTCAGCAAATAACAACAGATTTGGAGAGGCAAAGGAAAGAAATAGTTATGTGGAAGCAGCACATCTGAAATCAAACTGATAGTAGAACTCATTGATAAAAAGATAGAAAAAAATCCAGGGGGGACTAAGGGACCTGAATGTCAATGCAAAACACACAAATATACACATTATCAGCATCCCAGAAGGAGAAGAGAAGGGAAAGGGGACAAAAGGGGTGTTGGAGGAAATAATGGCTGAAAACTTCCCAAATCTATTGACGGAGATGGATGTACATGCCAAGAAGCAAAATTCACCCCAAACAGCATAAATCCCAAGAGGCCTACTCCAGGGCATATACTCTGTGAAATTACCCAATGCTCAAGACAAACAGAAAATTCTAAAAGCACCAAGAGAAAAGAGACCCATCACATAGAAAGGAGGTTCCATAAGATTAAGCACTGTTTCTCATCAGAAACTATGGAGGCAAGAAGGCCATGGTATGACATAGTCAAGGTATTAAAAGAAAACATTTCCAGTGAAGAATACTCTATCCAGCTAAGCTAGCACTCAAAAATGATGGAGAGTTCAAAATATTCGCAAATAAACAGAAACTAAGAGAGTATGCCAAAAAATCCTGCCCTTCAAGAAATACTAAAGGGAGTTCTGCAGGAAGAAAGAAAAAAACAGGAGAGGAAGAGTTGGAGGAGAGTGTAAGAGCAACTAAAAAGGCAAAAGAGAAAAAAATCAAAATATGACAAACACGAGTCCAAAGAAAATATGGCTAACATATTCAGTAACAACACTGAATGTCAATGGATTAAAATCACCTGTAAAGACACTGAGACTGGAAGATTGGATAAGGAAATATGACCCATCTATATGCTGTCTGCAAGAAACACATCTTAGACCCAGGGATTCAAGGAGGTTGAAAGTGAACAGCTGGAAAACAATCTTACAAGCAAACAATAACCAAGAGAGGGCAGGAGTAGCTATAATAATATGAGACAAAATAGATTTTAAATGAAAAGCAAGTGTGAGAAACAAAGATGGACACTACATATTAGTGAAAGGGATAATCTTTCAGGAAGAATGAAAAACCATAAACATTTATGCTCCTAACAAGGTTACCTTCAAGCACATGAGGCAGAAACTGGAAAAACTAAATGAAAAATAGATGCCTCTATAATTATACTGGGGGATTTAAAATCCACCACTACATACTTTGGACAGAATCTCTCAAAAGAGAATCAATAAAGAAACAAAAACTTTGAACAGTATATTAGAGGAGCTAGACATGATAGACATATACAGAACATGACACCTGAATACAGCGGGATATACATTTTTCTCAAGTGCATATGGATCATTCTCCAAGACAGACCACATGCTAGGCCACAAAGAAAGTCTCAATGAATTCAGAAAGAGCAAAATCATACAAAATATTTTCTCTGACTGTAGTAGAGTAAAGCTGGGAATCTGCAAGAGCCAGAGGCCCGGATTTTGCACTGAGATATGGAAATAAAACAGCACACTCTTAGAAAAACAGTGGGTCAAGGAGGGAAGCTAAAAAGAAATTAATAACTACCTTGAAATTAATGAATATGATAACACAACATAGCAAACTTATGTGATGCAGCAAAAGCAGTACTGAGGGGGAAATTTATAGCCATAAATTCGTACATCAAAGAAGAAAGAACTAAAATTGAAAAACTAACTGCACACTTGGAGGAATTAGTACAAAAACAACAAAGTATCCCCAAAGGAAGAAGAAAGAAAGAAAGAACAAATTTAGGAATAGAACTAAATGAAATAGAAAAAAAAGAAGGCACTTGAAAAGATAAACAAAACCAAGAGCTGGTTCTTTGAGAAGATTAATAAAATTGACAAACCCTTATCTAGAATAACAAAGAAAAAAAGGGAGAAGATGCAAATACCCAAAATAAGAAATGGCTCCTGGGGAACTGGATATCCATATGTAAAAGAATGAAAGAGGATTACCAACTCACATCTCATGCAAAGATCAACTTGAGATGGATCAAAGACCTAAATATAAGAGCCAAGTCCACAAAGACCTTAGAAAGAAATGTAGGGAAGGATTTTTAGAACTTGTAATAAAAATGGCTTCATGAACTTCACACCAAAACATCAGTTGCAAAAGAACAAATAGATAAATGGGACTTCCTCAAAATTAAAACCTTCTGCACATCAAAAGAGTTTGTCAAGAAAGTGAAAAGAAGGGAGATCCCATCTGAGTCCAGATTCATCACACATAAACACCATTTCCAAAGAGGGGCCATCTGCCCTGGTAGTTAACCCCATCGGCCATGACCATAACTCCCGTGGGTCTCTTTAGCCCTCAAAGGAACCAATATCTTAGGGTTGTATCTGCTTTATCTGTCTCTCTGACTCTGCTCAGTTGTGCATGAGGGCAAACCTTCTGCCAGCCTCCAGACTCTTTTTTAGAAACTCGTAGCCATATAAACTCATTTCTCCTTTCCATTTCCCCCTTACTTTAGGTCAAAAAGCATTTTAAAGTCATGGTATTTTATGTAGACATGGATATTCTGCTGATCCGCATAGAACCTTCCGTATAAGGTCATTTTCCAGTTGCATCATCAGTTGGCAGTTGATAGTGGTCCCTCGTTGCCAGGGAGGCTCATCCCCGGGTGTCATGTCCCACGCTGGGGGGAAGGCATTGCATTTACATGCTGAGTTTGGCTTCGAGACTGGCCACATTTGAGTAACATGAAGGCTGACAGGAGGAAATTCCCAGGCACAAAGTTGTTCTAGGCCTTGTTCTTATTTTGAGTTTATTAGCTCACAAGCATAGTCATTAGCATCAGGGGCTCACTGTTGAACCCTCACTCCCTCCCGGTCCCCACCACTGTACCTGGGAGACTGTCGCTGCTCCCCTAGGGACCACGACAGAGCACCACTGGCCAGGAACCCAGTACCCCCCCTACTGTGGTTTTTAATTGTTGCCACTATGAGTATATCCAAACATTACCATGCACCCTGGACATATGTTCTGTACAGCTCCCTGTCAGCCATATATCACCTGTCATTGGTACCCCATACCAGTATCCCTCCATTGCCATTGTTGAAACACTCTGTGATCCAGAACTCCCCGAAATTTGAAGCCCAATATAATTTCATGGTCCCTTACTAGGGAATGGCATATAGCGATGAGCTTAAAGGATAGATAAAGAATGTGCTGGAGGTGCAGTTAATGTTGGGGTTTAAGATATATTTAGGGGATTTGAATCTCTGGACTGACAATGTGATAGCCAGATCCTGAGCCTCAACAGACTCCAGCACCTACAATCTGATTTATTGGACTTACCACACTCAGCTATGATGGAGTTGAAGAAGGACAACCACCACACCATGGAGCCTAGAGTGATTACAACTGAAAATGGGAGGATTGCATCCAGCATCCAGGTGGAATCTGACCCTCCTCTTGACATAGAGGTGCAATGGACACAACCAATCCAATGTCCACATAGAAGAGGTGGCATTGGAATGGGAAAAGTGGACATAGTGGACGAAGGGTAAGGGGAAAGGCAGGAAGAGATGAGAGGTGGAGGCGTCTTTGGGACATGGAGCTGCCCTGGATGGTACTTCAGAGGGAATCACCGGACATTGTAAATCCTCACAGGGCCCACTGGATGGAATGGAGGAGAGTATGGGCTATGATGTGAACCAATGTATATGAGGTGCAGAGGTGCCCAAAGATGTACTTACCAAATCCAATGGATGTGTCATGATGATGGGAACGAGTGTTGTTGGGGGGGGGGGGGGGAGAGGGAGGGTGGGGGGATGGGGTTGAATGGGACCTCACATATATATTTTTAATGTAATATTATTACAAAGTCAATAAAAAATAAAAAAATTAAAAAAAAAGTGAAAAGAGTCTATACAATGGCAGAAAATATTTGGTAACCATATATCTGATGGGAGACTTATCTTGCATATATAAGGAACTCCTATATCTCACAAATACAAAGACAAACAGGTCATTTTAAAAATGGGAAAAAGATATGAAAAGACAACTCTCTAAGGAAGATATACAAATGGCTATAAAATACATTAAAAATGCTCTAAATCCTGAGCTATTAGGGAAATGGAAATCAAAACAAGAATGAGATACCACCTTTCTCCCATACGACTGGCAGCTATCAAAAAAATCAGAAGACTACAAGTTCTGGAGGGGTTGTGGAGGAAAAGAAATATTCATCCATTGCTGCTAGGAATGCAGAAGGATCCAGCCATTCTGGAGGACAATTTGGCAGTTTCTCAAAAAACTAGCTATAGATTTTCCGTATTTCCCAGCAATTCCACTGCTGGTTATATACACAGTAGAACTGAAAACAAGGATACAAACTGATATATGCACACAAATGTTCATAGCAGCATTGTTCACCATTGCCAAAAGTAGGGCTCAATCCAAATGCCCATCAAAAGATGAATGGGTAAATAAAATGTGGTATATACAAAGAATGGAATATTACTCAGCTATAAGAACAAATATAGTTCAATCACATGTGATAACATGTATGTATCTTGAGAACCTTATGTTGAGTGAAGCAACCCAGGCATTGAAGGATAAATACTACATGACCTCTCTAATATGAAATTAGTAAGCAAAGCTGTCTCAGAGAGCTAGAGACTGGATGATAAACTTAAAGGAAGATGATGGGTAGAGGAAGGTTGCGAAATGACACCTACATGGGTGAAATCTATAATAAGCTGGAGGTAAGCATTTGTACAGGGAGGAGATAAAATGAGGGCATAGGGATACCTTTGGGTAGGGCTTTGTGTGTGTGAGGGGAGATAGAGATGGGAAGATTTGTCACATGGCCCAAGAAATTGAGGGGAAGGGGGGGGATATTTGAACATAGGAGATTGTCAGTTATGTGGTTGAAATTAAAATGTATACAAAACACTTTAGAAATATAATACAGAAGGTTACCTGTTTAAGATGCTTTAACATGGGGCATCTGACACAGGGCAAGTTTCTACAGAGTGTGTGAGTGCCCATTTTGTCATAGTGGGTTATGTCATTGGGTGGAAACCCATACAATGAGAGTGATGGTATACCCACATCCTGGGTATCCAACAGAGGGAATGATATCTTCGAGAGAATTGATGGCTCCCAATGGGTTAGGGCAGTCAAGTATGTAAAGCCCTCAACATTGCTTTAAATATCTCTGAATATGGTCTTTCAAGTAATGAAGATTGAATGTCATGGTGGGCTGTTAGTGGATGTGGAAAGAGCTGTTGAATACATGGAATCAGTGTAACTGTGGGGCAATGGAAGTGTTCCACAAGATCATATGATGATGGATATAGGACATGTTAAATTATCCAAAAATGTATAAAATTCTATAGGCTAAAATGTAAACCATAATGTAAAACATAAGATAACTACAAATTTAGAAAATTGGAGAGCCTAAAATATAAACCATAATGTAAACCCAAATGGAACCATGTGTGAAAGCTATTGTTTCAATATTTGTACATCAGCTTCAGCAAATATAATATGAACATGTAAAAAGATCATTGCTGTGGAAGAGACAAAATGTTTGATATTGGAAATGTGGGAGTAGCATATATTGTATATGTGAGTTACTGTGATCTAAAACTTATGTGAAGACAAAATTAATAACTAGAAAAAAAAGAAAGGATGTAGACACTGAGGAAGAAATGGGAGAAATTTCCTTGCCACTGTACATACAGGACAACACCTATAGCGGTGGTGAAAGGCAAAATGTCAAACTCAAAGCTTTTTCATTTTTCTTGATATCCCAGTTTATTTTTCCTTTATTTATTTTTTCTAAATTTCTATGTATTCTATATCTAACCTTTAAACCCATCATTATATTCCATTTTACCATTAATGGAACCTGGCAATATATTGGGCTTCCTTTTTGAAGAAGTTTTGGACCACAGAGAGTTTCAACTATGGTGTGGGAGGAGCACTTGTGTGGGGTTTTTTTTGGTGGGGGGCACATAGTTGGGAGGGAGTTCTCCAGGGCATGTATACTGGATACATAGAAATGTTTGGATATTTTAATAGTGGTTTCAGTTGGAAATGACAGCTGAGACAGTGTTGAGTTCCTGGTCAGGGGTGCTCTATCACATTCCCCAATGAAACAACAACAATCTCCCAAGTGAAATGGCAAAGACCAACAAAGATGGATGGTCCAATGATGACCCCTTCATACTGATGTCTGATTATGAGCCTGTGTGCCTGAAATATGAACTAGGCATAGAGCTGTGGGGTGCCTCAGAGTTACCTCCTGAAAGCATCCATGTTGCTAAAATGTGGCCACTCTCTAAGCCAAATTCAGCATGTAGATAGATGCATTGCCTTCCCCTCAGTGTGGGACATGACTCCTGGGGATGAGCCTCCCTGGTGCCAAGGGATTACTACCAAGCACCATGTGACGATGTAACTTGAAAAAGACCTTGACTAAGGGGGTCAACTCAGAGTGGCTGAATATCTCAGCCTACATGTAATATCAGGTGTTAAAAACTGCTTTAGACTTTGCATAAAAGGGGGAAATGGAAAAGGCAAATGAGTTAATATGGCTATGAGTCTCCAAAAAATGTCAGGAGATCATCAGACAGGTGATGCTCATGCACACCTCAGCACGGTACCAGAGACAGCCAAGGTAGATGGAAACTCAGGTGCTGGTTCTCCTGAAGGCTGCAGAGACCCACAGGTTCTTTGGTCATAGCAGATGTCTCTGGAGTTAAGGGTCATGTCAGTTGGCCCTACTTTAGAGTGTGTGTTCCTAAATGAGATGGAGCTGGACTCAGATGTGATTTTTATACACATGCCTTTTCTGTTACTTTTACCAGACCTGTGGTTGGCATTTGGGTTGATGTATACTCAGGAGATCTGAATCTCTGGACTGTTAATGTGATGGCCAGTCCCTGGGCCTCAGCAGACTTGTGGCTCCTACACTCTGGTTTCCTGAACTTACTCTGGCTAGCTGACAGGGAGGTGAAGAAGTTCAACCACCACAACGGGGAGCCAAGAGTGCCTACAGTTGCAAGCAGGAGAATTGCATCCATTGTCCATGTGGAATCTAAGGCCCTTCTTGATGTAGAGGAGGACTGGGAATAATCATCCCAGGGTCCACAGCATGGAGGAATTGAGTATGGATTAGAGTGGACTTACTGGTGTTCTGCTGAGGAGCTCTTGTGTTTAGTAAGGGAAGAAGTTGTAGTAGTGATGTGGAGAGGGTGACCACGGTGGCTGTTCATGGTAGCGAGATTGAAGAGGTGATGTGGTGTGGGGGCATTTTCAGGATTTGCAGTTGTCCTGGGTGGTGCTGCAGGGACAGATGCTCAACGTTGTGTGTCCTGCCATGTCCCACTGGGTGGACTGGATGAGAGTGTGGGCTACAATGTGGACCACCGTCCATGTGGTGCAGCGGTGCTCCAGAATATGTTCGCCAGGTGAAGTGGATGTGCCGCAATGATAGAAGAAGTTGTTCGATGTAGGTCGGTCGGGTGGGTGTGGCAGGGTATATGGGGACCTCTTATTTTTGAATGTAACATTCAAAAGAAAATAAAGAGGACAAAAAAAAGAGAGTGGTTAATAATAGAGTTGGAGAAAGAACAGCCGAAATTAGAAAAGTGAACCATTAGAAGTTTTGGTTAGAAATTGGGGGAAATTTTGACAGTATTTATACACTACATGTCTATAGTATCTGGGATGCTGCAATCCTTCCCTGCCACATACCTATTCTTCTCATGAAATTCCATATGGAAAGATTTTCAAGATAAAGTAGCCAAATAGGGGACAAAGTATTGATTTAATAGAAAAGCTAAATCAGTTCCTGAATACATAATACATGGCTTTATGGAAAGTTGGGTTGGAATACGTGGCTTTATCCAGGGATCATAGTAGGGCTTCTACCTCCTTTCAAAATCAATCAGCCTCTGAGTAGAATGTAGAGTAATCTGAGCAGAGTAACAGAAATAAGGGCAAATCCTGCGACCACTTTATTCAACCAGTTGCTGGGAAGAGTGGCAATAGGAGAAAAGAAGGCCCACCCACAATTACCAACCCAGTTTCATAGAAGAGATGAAATAAAAGAGACACAAGAGTAGCTAAAGAAACAGTAAAACAGGATAATAAGGTAGACAGAGAGGGAGAGAAATATGAGCATATAGAGAGTTTCAAGAAGTGAGTGGTCACATAAGATAAGGAAGCAAGGGAAAGTGTTGGATCTCTCTCTTCATCTTCATTCTCTATCCTCTACCCAAGCACTTTAGCATCTGCAGTGAAGCAGGCTATCTTAATGAGTTCAATTGTTCTTGCTTTCTTACTTAGTCTGCAATAATAGTGAAATGCATGGCTCTAACAAAATCTGAACTTTGGGCTTCTTGCATGTTAGAAGCCCAAGAGCACAAAGTGTAAGCTGGTAGTAGGCATACAGGTTTTATTTGACGTGAATAAAATTTAACAATATGTAAAAGTCAGAAGAGTTTACATAAAAGCCTGAATTTCTGTCTTTTTTAATGTTAGAAGTACCGGCAAAACTGTACTTACTTTATGAATGATGTTAAGTCATGACTGCCAGTTTTAGACAGCCATGTACACTTTTGTTTGCCACACTTCCAACCATTCCTTACTGTTTTTGTACAGGTTGCTTCATTCATTTATGTCAATAGCCTGGCATTTGGCAAGTGCAGACTTTGTGGTAAGAGTGGTGATTAATAGATGGGCATACACTAGAACTGCAGTTAGCAAACTTTACTGGTAAGAGACTGATAGCAAGCATTTTAGGCTTTGTGGGCCATATGGCCTTGCTGCAACTAACTCTGATATTGTAGTAGAAAAGCAGTCATAGAAAATATGTAAACAAATGAACATGGCTGGGCTCAAATAAAACTTTATTTATAGTACTGAATTTTGAATTCCATATAATTTTCATTAGTCATGAAATATTATTCTTCTTTTGACATTTTTTCAAACATTAAAAACATGCAAAAAACAGAGAGTTCCAGGAAATTGGCATCAGAGTATGTTGGCTGGGCTCACTGACCTTACAAATAACATGGAGGAAGGACAGAAGCTGACATAAGTTGATGCTTTGGGTATCCGCAAACCAGGAGAGTGCCACATGCATCGTCCAGGAGAGACTGGGGACAGAGAGACAAAGAGGCCAAAAGAAAGACAGTGAGTTACACATCCCTGTGGTTTGAAATGGTCCCAATTGCCCACACTTGAGGCAAACATCCTCAGTAAAACCCATGGCTGATGGCAGCTATCTGGGAGGGTAGTGACATTTTCCGTCCTGAGAGGAGGGAGTGTGCAGTGGAGAATTGCATTTAGAATATATTGAATGAAAAACAGAAGAACTGTGAAACAAAACCACTAGGCAAGAAACAGAAATTGAACACCAGAGTAAATTCATCATCATAATCATATACCTATTCATCCGTAAAAATCCACAAGCTGTACTAAGGAACATGGAGATATGGCCTAGTCAAAGGAAAATTTAAAATCCTGATAAGACATTGGAATTTTTTTAAAAAATTGATGAATTTCATGCAAATTTCCTAAATCAATCCAATGAGTTGAAGGAAAACGTGATTAAAGAGATAAAGGATATTAATAAGACATTGGGTGAACATAAAGAAGAATTTGAAATCTTTCACAAAGTAATAGACTTTATGGAAATGAAAGACACAATATATGATATTAAAAATACATTAGGAGGAGACCAGCAAGATGGCAACATAGTAAGGAGCTCCTACAATCAGTTCCTGCTACAGAGCAGTTAGCAATCACCCAGAGCTCTCTGAAGTTAGCTGAAGCACCTGTTTGGGGGCTGCAGGAGACCAGAAGAGCATACTGCAAGATCCTTGAAGGAATGGAAGGAGGAGACTACCCATCTGCAGAGAAGACTCTTAAGTAGAGCACTGCATGACCTGGAGGCCAGTGCCCATTCTCCACTGGAGGCACAAGCTTCCTTGGGGGCAGCTCCATGGCTGGAATTGAAAGCTCCACTTCCCAAAAAGGGGGAGGAAGAGAAAGTTGGGCACCAAATTCAGCTACTGATGAGTAAATTCAGGGGGTAAAGTATAATCCTGAGAACAGCTTAAGTTTGAGCTTGTCCAAACCAGAAAGAGGCTGGGAGCAGCTATCTTAACTCTGTGCCTGGCATGAGGGGAAGTGGGGTGGACTGAAAATCCCAGTGCTGGTGGGAACCAGCTTCTTTCCATCCAGATCAGAATGCAGCTCCTGCCTACGTGCAAGTGCCAACTCCAGCAGGGAGGAAGCTGTGGGGATCTGTGCCAGCCTCTACAGGAAATTACTGGCCAACCAATGGAGGCTAGTGATTATCCCTTTTTGGTGGTAGGAGCTATTCTGTGGCTGGAGTTGGAAGCACCATTTCCCAAAACCAGGGGAGGAGGAGATGGTTGGCCACCGATTTTTCCTACTGATTGTTAGGCTCAATTGGCTAAGATGTAACCCTGGGAACAGCTGGTGTGTGAATCTGCCTAAGTCCAAAAGAGGCCAGTGGCTGTCATTTTGACTCCTCCACCAACATGAGGGGAAGCCAGGACCAAAAATCTCAGTAATGGTAAGAACCAGTTTCTTTCACCCAGATTAGCCTGCAGCTCTAGCTAGGCTTCAGCCCCACCTCTGATAGGGAGGAAACTGGCAGGCCCTGCAGCAGCCTATCCAGATTACTGCAGTTAAGTTTGGCTGGCACAGATTGAAAATTGGAAGACTACCAGGGAAACTGTGGTCATCTTGGACCTGCACTGCATGGACTACTGCCCACACTTGCAACTCCATCGCCACCCCAGGCAGTGGAGAAAGAGGTGTGAAGCTCCATCAGTCTCTCTGGGAAACTACAGTCTAGGCCTGCACTACTTGCAGTATTCCAAACAGCTGTGACTCTGTCCCTACCCCTAGTAAAGGAGAAAGTTGGAAGAAGCTTCATTGTTCCCTGGCACAATGAGGGCAGCTTGCGCCTCCACAGCTTACAGCACCAACTACATGCTGGGCTCTTACTGCACAACTAGCAAGGGAGAAAGGGCAGGAAGCCCTAAAGTAAAGAGAAAAACTGCACCCAGAATAAATACTTGAGTAAGTGAAATGCAAAGACACCAACAAAAAATTACAATCTACACCAAGAAACAGGAAGCTATGGCATAGTTAAAGGAACAAGATAAGCCTACAGATGACATAAAGGAGTTGAGACAACTAAATATAGATGTACAAACAACTCTCCTTAATAAATTCAATGAGATGGTTATAGAGATTAAACATATTAAGAAGACACTGGATGAGCACAAAGAATAATTTGAAAGCATATACAGAAAAATAGCAGATCTTATGGTAATGAAAGGTGCAATAAATGAAATTTTAAAAACTTGGGAATCATATCATAGCAGATTTGAGGAAGCAGAAGAAAGGATTGGTGAGCTTGAAGAAATGGCCTCTGAAAGTGAACATGTAAAAGAACAGATGAAGAAAAGAATGGGAAAAAAATGAACAAGGTGTCAGGGAACTAAATGACAGCAAAAGATGTGCAAACATACATGTCATGGGTGTCCCAGAGAGGGCAGAGAAGGGAAAAAGGGCAGAAGGAATATTTGAAGAAATAATGGTAGAAAATTTCCCAACCTCATTGAAGGACATAGATATCCATGTCCAAGAAGCACAACATACTCCCATCAGAAAATATCCAAATAGAACAACTCCGAGACACATACTCATCAGAATGTCAAATGCCTAACACAAAGAAAGAATTCTGAGAACAGCAAGAGAAAAACAATGCATAACATATAAGTGATATCCAATAGGATTAAGTGCTGATTTCTCAACAGAAACCATGGAGGCAAGAAAACAGTGGTCTGATATATTTAAGAAACTACAAGAGAAAAACTTCCAGCCAAGAATCTTATACATGGCAAGACTGTCTTTCAAAATGAGGGTGAGATTAAAATATTCATAGATAAACAGAAACTGAGAGAATTTCTAAGCAAGAAACCAGATTTTCAGGAAATACTAAAGGGTGTGCTAGAGCCTGAAAAGAAAAGACAGGAAAGAGAGGCCTGGAAGAGAGTCTAGAAATGAAGATTTTAGCAACAAAAGTAATGAAAAGAGTCAAAAGAATGGTTAAAATAAAATATGACAGATAAAACACAAATAGTCAGGAATAAACTTAACCAACCATATAAAGCACTTGTATTCAGATAAGTGCAGCTCAATGTTAAAAGAAATAAAAAAAAGGCCTAAATATCTGGAAGAACATTCCATGTTCATGGATTGGAAGATTTAATATCATTAAGATTTCAATTCTACTCAAGTTGATATATAGATTAAATGCAATCCAGATAAAGATTCCACCAACATTAAAGAAAATATTGAAAACACAACCATTAAATTTATTTGGAAGGGAAATGGGTCATGAATAGCCAGAAATATCATAAAAAGGAAAAGTGAGTCCTCATCTCCAAAATTCAAATCTTATTACCAAGCTATAGTAGTAAAAACAGCCTGATATTGGCCGAAAGTCGGACACCTTAGACCAATGGAACCAAATCGATGGTTCAGAAACAGACCCTCACATGTATGGTCAAGTGATTTTTTACTAACCTGTCAAACTCACACAGCTAGAGCAGAACAATCCATTCAACAAATGGTGCTGAAAGAATTGGATATCATAGCTGAAAGAAGGAAAGAGAGACCCCTATTTCACACTTTACCCAAAAATCGACTCAAAAAATGGATCAAAAGCATTAGGAAAAAAAAGCAGAACCATAAAATTTCTAGAAGAAATTGTAGGTAAATTTCTTCATAACCTGGTGGTAGGTGGTGGATTCTTAAAGGAGATAAGAGGAGGACTGAGGGAACTACTGATGTTTGATGTATGTAGAAGTTTTAATTAGCTTTACTGTGAAAGTGTGGAAATGGATAGAATGGATGGTAACATACAGTGAGTAACAGTTAGTTTATAAATGGGGATGAGTCTCTAAATGGTAGTCTAGGTATGTAAAAGCTAGAGAATAATCTAGGAACTGAAGAGATGGATGAGAATTGTGGTTGATGGTAGAAATGCAAGAGTGTCCTTTGTGAGTGAGAGAAAATGTATATCACTACTGCAGGGTGATGGGACTGTGAAGTAACATGGTAAAAATACAGTTGGAGTGCCCTATGGACCATGGTTAGTAGTGATAATAAAATATTCTTGCATCTATGCAAAAGATGTACTGTGTTGGTAATAAGGCAGTGTTGAAAATGTGAGCCAAATGTGCACTATGGATATGATAACAGTCAGATGATATTATCTTATCTGTAGAAAATGTTCTACCACAGTGTGGTGTTTTGATTTAGGTGTGTTGTTTGGGAATGCTGCATATGTATGTGATTGTTTTAAAAATTTACAACTTCTGTCATAAAAAATTATATAAAAAATAACAATAAGGTGGTTTTGGACAAACACACCAAATGTATGATAAGAATTATGATTGGTAGCATGATTTTGACAATATTCTTTTATAATTTCTAACAAACATCTCATGACAATGCAAGGTGTTGGTGGAGGGTTGATGTTTGGGACCCCTGTATGATGTTATGCATGTTTGCTTTGTAAATTTACAACTTTTACTATACACTTTTTATGTATGTTCTTATTTAAATGATACAAAGATAGTAATAATAGGGTTGGTTGGCAGAAAATTACTTCTGTTAGTAGTAATATTTTGACAATACTCTAAACATTAGTTAAAAAGGTTTAACAACAATGGAAGTTATTGGTGGTAGGGTGAGTTATGAGAGTCCTGTATGATGTAATATATGTTTGTTTTGTAAGTTTACAACTGTTTTATCCACTTATTGTTTATGTGTGTTTATGTATGTGTGATATACTTCAGTAAATTAGTTAAAAATACATTAGACACATATAATAGCAGATTTGATTTGGTTGAGGAGAGAATAAGTGAGTTGGAGGATGGAACATCTGAACTGGAAAAGAAAGTAAAACAAAAAGATAAATGAATGGGAAAAAAAATGGAACAGGGTCTCACGGAATTGAATGATAGCATAAAACACACAAACCTATGTGTTATGGGAGTCCCAGAAGGAGAAGAGAATGGAAAAGGAGCAGAAAGAATATTTGAGGAAATAATTGCCAAAAATTTCCCAGTTCTTATTAAAGACATACATATCATTATTCAGGAATAACAATGGACTTCAAATAGAATAAATCTAAATGCGCATACTCTGATACACACGATATTCAGAATGTCAAATGCCAGAGATAAAGATAGTATTCTGAAAGCAGCAGGAGGAAAGCAATTCATCACATGTAAGGACACTCAGTAAAATGAAGTGCTGATTTCTCATCAGAAACCATGGAGGAGAGAAGAGAGTCATATGATAGAGTTGAGATACTAAACACAAAATCTGCCAGCCAAGAATTAGTTATTTGGGAAAACTTCCCTTCAAAAATCAAGGTGAACTTGAAATATTCAAAGATAGACAAATTGAGAGATTTGTCAACATGAGAAAGGTTGTACAAGAAATACAATTTATGTAATCTAAAGTTTCTTTAAAATAAGAAAATTAAAAGAAATACCAAAGGGAGTGCTGCAGGCTGCAAGGAAAAGAAAGGAATGAAGAGAGGCTTGGAGAAGAATGCAGAAATGAAGATTATTAGTAAGGGTAAATAAAAAGGCAAAAAGACATATAATAGTAAAATATGATAATGGAAAGTCAAAGAATAAAATGAATACAGTAAGACATGTCTTTACAGTAGTAACATTGAATGATAATTGATTGAACTCCCCAATCAAAAGACACAGATTGGCAGAATGGCAAAAAAAATACCATACATATGCTGTCTACAACAGGCTCAACTTAGAAGCAAGAATACAAATAAGATGAAAGTAAAAGTTTGGAAAAAGATATTCCATTCAAACAGGAACCGAAGAGGTGCAATGGACACAACCAATCCAGTGTCCACATAGAAAAGGTGGCATTGGATTGGGAAAAGTGGACATGGTGGCTGATGGGTATGGGGAAAGGTGGGAGGAGATGAGAAGTGGAGGCATCTTTGGGACATGGAGCTGCCCTGGATGGTGCTTCAGGGGCAGTCACCGGACAGTGTAAATCCTCACAGGGCCCACTGGATGGAATGGGGGAGAGTATGGGCCATGATGTGAACCATTGACCATGAGGTGCAGAGGTGCCCAGGGATGTGCTTACCAAGTGCAATGGATATGTCATGATGATGGGAATGAGTGTTGCTGGAGGGGGGAGAGGTGGGGTGGGGGTGGTGGGGTTGAATGGGACCTCATATATATATATATATTTTTAATGTAATATTATTACAAAGTCAATAAAAAATAAAAAATAAAAATAAATAGAATTTAGACAAGACACACACACACACACAAAAAAGTGTTGGAATAGCTACACTAATATCAGACAAAATAGATTTTAATGACAAAATCATTGGAAGCAAAGAAAGAAACTTTATAGTAATAAGAGACTAAAAATAATTAACAATCATAAATATTATGTACCTAACCAGCATGACCAAAATACATAAGGCAAACACTAATAAAAGTCAACGAAGAAATAGATGCCTCTACAATAATGGTAGGAGACTTCAATACACCACTCTCATCATTAGCCAGACATCTGGAGAGAGATGCTATAAGGAAATAGAGAGCTTGAATAATATAAGTGAACTACACCTAACAGACTTATATAAAATAACACACCTCCAAACAGCAGGATGTATATTCTTCTCAAATGTTCATTGGTCCTTCTCCAAGATAGACCATATATTGGGTAACAAACAGGCTTCAGTATATTTAAAAGGATTGAACTTATGCAAAGCACTTTCTCTGATCTTAATGAAGTTAAGCTGGAAATTAATAACAGGCAGAGAAAGGGAAAATTTACAAATATATGGAAGTTATCCAACACAATATTAAACAATCAGTCAAAGAAGAAATTGCAAGAGAACTCCATAAATAAATCAAGACCAATGAAAAAGAGACCACAGCATGCTGAAACAATGGGATGCAGTTAAGGCAGTGCTGAGAGAGAAAATTAAAACTCTATATGCTTACAGTATAAAAGAAGAAAAGGTAAAGTCAAAGACCAAACGGCACACCTCGAACAACCAGAAAAAGAACAGCAAATTAATCCCAAAGCAAGAAGAAGGAAAGCAATAACAAAGATGAGAACAGAAATGAGAGATACTGAGAAAAAGAAACAGTAGAAAGAATCAACAAAACTAAAAGTTGGTTCTTCAAGAACAATAAAATTGACAAACATTTTCACAAAGAAAAACTACAGATGATTTAAATAATAAAACCAGAAATATGAGGAGTAACATTATCACTGACCCCACAGAAATAAAAGTGATCAGAAAAGGACACTATGACATACTGTAGGCTAACAAATTAGATGATGTGGATGAAATGGACAAATTCCTAGAAACATACGAACAATCTGCACTAACCCCGGAAGAAATAGAAGACCTCAGCAAAACAATCACATGTAAAGAGATTGAAACAGTCATCAAAAAAAAAATACTTGCTAATCAAATCCAACAGCACATTAAGTAATTATACATCAGGACTGAATGGAGTTTATCTCAGGTATTCAAGGGTGGTTCAACACAAGAATATCAGTCATTGTAATATGCCACATTAATAAATCAAAGAAAAATCATATGATCATATTGAATGATGCAGAAAATTCATTTGACAAATCCAACATACTTTCTTAATAAAAAATGTCCTAAAGTGTAGAAATAGAAGGAAAATTTCTTAGCATGATAAAGGGCATATATGAAAAATCCATATGCAACACTATATTCAATGCTGAAAGAAGGAAAGCATTCCCATTGAAATTGAGAACAAGACACAGATGACCACTGTCACCACTATTATTCAAAATTGTTCAAGAAGTGCTAGCTGGTGCAATTAGGCAAGGAAAATAAATAAAATGCACACTGATAGGAAAGGAAGAATTAAATCATTCACTATTCACTGAAGATATGATCCTATTTCTAGAGAATCTCAAAAAATTCACAACAAAATTACAAGAGCTAATAGACACATTCAGCAAAGTGGTGGAATACAGATTAATATACAAGAATCAGGAGCATTCATATGCAGAACTAATGAGGAATCTGAGGAAAAAAATTCCATTTACAGTACTGACTAAGAATCAAATATTTAGTAATAAACTTAACCAAGGTAATAAAGGTCCTGTATTTAGAAAACTACAAAACATTACCAAAAGAAACCAAAGAAGACCTAAATAAATGGAAGTAAATTCTGTCTTCATGGATTAGAAGGCTAAATATTAAAATGTCTATTCTACCCAAGGTGATTTACAGATTCAATGCAATTCCAATAAAATTTCCAACAGCCTTTGTTTTTCCTGCAGAACTGGAAAAGCCATTTATAAAATTTACTTGGAAAGGTAAGTGGTCCCAAATAGCCAAAAATGTCTTCAAAAAGATCAAAGTTGGAGGACTCTAACTTCCTGACTTAAAAGTATATTATTTAGCTCTTGTGGTCAAACAATATTGCAGTGGCAAAAAAGATAGACATATTGACCAATGGAATCAGATTGAGAGTTCAGAAACAGACTCTGACATCTATGGTCAAAGGATTTTTGACAAGGTTGAGAAACCCACTCAGCTGGGTCAGAACAGTTCATTCAACAAATGGTGCAAGGACAACTGCCAAAAGAAAGAAAGCAAACCTCTATATCTCACCTTATACAAGAATGAAACCCAAAGTAGATCAAAGGCCTAATATAAAAGCTAGAATCATAATACTCTCAATAGAAACTGTAGGGAAACATCTTCAAGATCTTGTGGGGGGAAGCAGATTTTCCCAATGGATAGGGCATCCGCCTACCACATGGGAGGTCCAAGGTTCAAACCCAGGGCTTCCTGACCAATGTAATGAGCTGGCCCACACACAGTGCTGATGCACGCAAGGAGTGCTGTGCCACGCAGGGGTGTCCCCTCTGTAGGGAAGCCCCACACACAAGGAGTGTGCCCTGTAAGGAGAGCCACCCAGTGCAAAAAACTGCAGCCTGCCCAGGAATGGCACCACACACATGGAGAGCTGATGCAGCAAGATGACGCAACAAAACGAGACACAGATTCTGGGTGCTGCTGACACAAGTGGACACAGAAGAACACACAGCGAATGGACACAGAGAACAGAAAATTGGGGGGGGAAGGGGAGAGAAATAAATAAAAAATAAATAAATCTTAAAAAAAATGTCATGGGAAGTGGATGTGGCTCAATTGATAATGCTTCTGTCTACCATCTGGGAGTACCTGGGTTTGATCCCTGGGTCCTCCTGGTTAAAAAAAAAGAAAGCATGCCTGCATGGGGAGCCAGTGCCCATATGGCAAGCCAGTGTCTGCGCCCTGAGCCTAATGCTCATGTGACTGCCTGTACGGTGAGCTGAGTGTCCATGCAAGTGCTTGCGCAGTGAACCAGTTGCCCTTGTGAGTGCCCACATAGTGAGCCAAGTAACTGCATTGCGAGCCGAGTGCCTGTGAGCGTGAGCCAGTGCCCATGGAAGTGAGTCACTAAGCAAGATGATGACATAACAAAAGAGAGAATAAGAGGAGAGTCAAGGAGAAGTACAGCAGAAACCAGAAACTGAGATGGCTCAGCTGACAGGGAACCTCTCTCCACGTCAGAGATCCCCAGCTTCTAATCTTGTGAATCCTACAGGAGAAAATATGTGAAGAGAAGACAAAAAGAGAAATAGATACAGAAGATCACACAGTAAATTGACACAAACAGCCAAAACAGTAGGTTGGGAGGAGGGGGAGGGAGAGGGGAAGGGGAAGGGGAAAAAGGGATCTTGTGGTAGGTGGTGGTTGGTTAAACCTTACACCCAAAGCGCAAGAAATGAAAGAGAAAATAGATTAAAGCGGCATCCTACACAACTACTTACCTACAATTTATCATAGATTTTGCTCATGTAGGCATTGGCTCACAACCTTCCTCTCCCCCTTATTTCCTTTAAGTCTATTTTCCAGTCTCTAGCTCTCTGAGACAGGATGATTTGCTTAATTCATATGAAAGAGGTCATGTAGTATTTTTCCTTAAATGCCTGGCTTGCTTCACTCAACATAAGGTCCTCAAGATTCATCCATGTTATCCCATGTGTTAGTACTGTATTCCTTCTTACAGCTGAGTAGTATTCCAATATATGTATATGCCACATTTTGCTTATCCATTCATTTGTTGATGGGCATTTGGGTTGATTCCAACTTTTGGCAATAGTGAATAATGCTGCTATGAATATTGGTGTGTATATGTCAGTTTATGTCCTTGTTTTCAGTTCTTTTGGGTATATACCCAGTAGTGGAATTGCTGGGTCATGGCAAATCAATAGCTACTTTTTTGAGGAACTGCCAAACTGTCCTTCAGAAAAGCTGGATCCTTCTACATTCCTAGCAGCAGTGGATGAGGGCTCCCCTTCCCCTACGTCCTCTCCAACAGTTGTAGTCCTCACTTTTTTTAATAGCCACCAGTCTAATGGGTGCAAGATGGTATCTCATTGTAGTTTTGATTTGCATTTCCCTAATAGCTAGTGATGTTGAGCATCTTTTCATGTGCATTTAGCCATTTGTATTTCTTTTTTGGAGAAGCATTTTTTTCAAATTTGTTGCCAATTTTTAAAATGGGTTCTTTGTCTTTTTATTTTAGAGATACAGGATTTCTTTATATATGCTGCATATTAGGCTTCTGTCAGATATAAAGTTACCAAATATTTTCTGCCATTGGATAGGTTCTCTTTTCACTTTCTTGATAAACTCCTTTGAGGTGCAAAAGGCATTAATTTTGAGGAAGTTCCATTTATCTATTTTTTTCTTTCATTGCTCTCAATTTGGGTGTGAAGTTCATGAGGCCATTTCCTACTACAAGGTCCTGTAGGTGCTTCCCTACATTGTCTTCCTAGGTCTTTATGGTCTTGGCTCTTATATTTAGATCTTTGATCCATCTTGAGTTCATTTTTTGATAAGGTGTGACATGGTATTCCTCTTTCATTCTTTTGCATAAGGATATCCACTTCTCCAAACACCATTTGTTGAAGAGGCCATTCTTTTCCAGTTGAGTGGGCTTGGTTGCCTTGTTGAATATCAGATGACTGTATGTGTGAGTATCTATATCAGAACTCTCAATTTGGATTCATTGTTCAATATGTCTGTCCTTGTGCCAATACCATGCCATTTTGACCACTATGGCTTTGTAGTATGTTTTAAAGTCAGGTAGTGTGATTCCTCTGATGTCATTTTTTTTTTCTTTTTCAATATGTCTTTGGATCTTCAGGGCCTCATTCCCTTACAAATAACTTCCATATTTAGCTTTTCCAGTTTAATAAAAAATGCTGTGTTGATTTTTATTGGGATTGCATTAAATGTGCAGATCAGTTTGGGTAGTATAGACATCATTTTTCCCCCATATCATCCTTGTTTTTGCATGTTTTATTTTCACATAATTATCTTTGTAGCTTTTAACATTGGCCAAATATATAATTTCAGTAGCTGAGCACTTAGCCCAGCTGTCTCAGGCATTTGTAACACAAATTTTAAAATTCTCCATTATACTTTTATCCTGCTGATCCAATATAATCTATTTTCAATCTATACATACATTTCTGCCTATCTTAGTATTTGTGAACAAAATAAT
Source organism: Dasypus novemcinctus (assembly GCF_030445035.2). Lineage (NCBI taxonomy): Eukaryota > Metazoa > Chordata > Mammalia > Cingulata > Dasypodidae > Dasypus > Dasypus novemcinctus. The sequence goes on along the minus strand of NC_080704.1, from coordinate 122,479,487 downwards.
CTTCAAGTCAAACCAAATTCCCAATGTGACCTCTCTTTATATATGTTTTTGTTTTTCTTTATTTACGTTTCTATTGTTTATCTGTTAATAAATTACTGATTATATCTAAGATATATTGAGTTCATACGTAATGATATTCAGCCTGATAATTGACCCTATCATTTTGTCTTTTTTCATTTTAATTATCTTTTTAAATTTAATAGATCACACAAAACATTACATTAAAAAACATAATATACCCCACTCCCCACTCCCCCATATACCCCACTCCCCACCCCCCACTCTGATCAATTTTTATTGTATTTTTGAAGATACATAGATCTTAAAATTGTTACATTCAAAAACTATAAGAGGTTCCCATATACCCTCCCTCACCCCACTCCTCCCACACCAACAAACTCTTTCATCATTGTGGCACATTCATTGCATTTCGTGAATACATTTTGGAGCACTGCTGCACCACATGGATAATAGTTTATATTGTAGTTGACCTTCTCCCCCAGTCCACTCAGTGGGTTATAGCAGGATATACAATGTCCAGCATCTGTCCCAGCAATATCTTTTAGGACAACTCCAAGTCCCACAATGCCCCTACATCACATCTCTTCTTCCCTCTCCCTGCCCTCAGTAACTACCATAGCCACTTCCTCCATATCAATGTTACAATTTCTTCCATTACTAATAACAATAATTCCATAGTAGAATATCAGTAAGTCCACCCTAATCCATATTTTATTCCTCCATCCTGTGGACCCGGGGATGCTGATGTCCTCTCCACCTCTTTATCAAGAGGGGGTTTAGATTCCACATGGATGATGGATGCAATTACCCTGTTTGCAGTTGTCAGCACTCTCAGTTCCCTCGTGTGCTGGTTGACCATCTTCACCTCCCTGTTATGATATTTAGTATTTCTATCCATGAACAGGGAATATGCTTCCATTTATTTAAGTCTTTTTTTAAATTTTCTTTAACAGTGTTGTGTATTTTTCTGTGTAAAAGTTTTTTACATGTTTAATTAAATTTATTCGTAGGCAATTGTTGTAGATTTCTCAGGGCTTTCTACATATAGGATCATGTCATCTGCAAAGAGTGAAATTTTGACTTCTTCCTTTCCAATTTGGATGTCTTTTATATCTGTTTCTTGCCTCAGTGCTTGAGTGACACACCAAGGTCCTAAAGTAATGGTAGATGGTTCTGGAGTTCAGTGTCTTGGCAGTGGGACCTACTTTGGAATTTGTGAACCTGAGTGTGATGGCGATGGACTCAGATATGAACTCTCTAGACATGCCACTTCTGTCACTTTTACTGAACGTGTGGCCAGCTCTGGGGTTGTTGTATACTCGGGAGACTTGAATGTCTGGAACAGCCATGTGCCCGCTGGGCCCTGAGCCTCAGCAGAGTTGAAACACCTACTCTTCTGTTCATTGGACTTACACAGGTCAGCTAACAGAGAGGTGAAGATGGTCAACCACCACACCAGGGAACCAAGAGAGTCTAGAACTGCAAGCAGGAGAATCCCATCTATTAGCCATGTGGGATCTAAGTCCCCTCTCGATTTAGAGGTGGAGTGGACATCGCCTTCCCAGGGTCCTCAGGATGGAGGACTTAAATATGGAAAACGTTGGGCTTACTGGTGTTCTACTATAGAATTATTGTGACTCTAACAATGGAAGATATTATACCAGTGATGTGGAGAAAAGTGAACACTAGAGTTACTAAGGTCAGGGAGAAGGAAGAAGAGGTGTAATATGTGGGTATTTTGGGGACTTGGAGTTGTCCTGAATTATATTGCAGGAACAGATGCAGGATGTTACATATCCTGCCATAACCCACTGAGTGGACTGGGGGAGAGTGTAAACTACAATGGAAACTATAATCCATGCTGTGTAGCAGTGCTGCAAAATGTATTAATCAAATGCAATGAATGTGTCACTCTAATGAAAGAGGTTGTTGATGTGGGAGGATTGGGGTGGGGTGTGGAGTGGGGTATATGGGAACCTAATATTTTTTAATGTAACATTTTATGTGATCTATGTATCTTTAAAAAATATATTTTTAAAAAAATAAATTGGCGTCCACCATATTAAATGCTTTTGGGCGTCAAAGCACTTTTGTCAAGACATTGAAAAGACAGCCTACTCAATGGAATAAAATATTTGGAAACTACATATCCTATTAGGGTTAGATTTCCATGTTATATAAAAAGATCACCAATAAAAAGACAGGCATTCCAATTAAAAAATGGGCGAAAGACTTGAACTGAAAATTTACCAACGAAGAAATTCAAATGGGCAAAATGCACTTAAAAGATGTTCAAAAATTCCTAGCTATTAGGGAAATGCAATCACTACTACAATGAAATATTGCACACTTTATAGAATCATCAATATTTTTCAAAAAGCAGAGAAAACTAAACACTGAAGAAATTGTGGAGAAACAGGACACTCCTTCACTTTTGGTACAAATATAGAATGGTGCAGTTTCAGTGGAGGACAGTTTGGCAGCTCCAGAAGAAGCTAAATATAGAACAGCCTTCTGATCCAGCAATTTTGCTTCTAGGAATATATTCAGAAGAACTAAAATCAGGGGTACAAACTAATTTGCACACCAATGTTCATAGCGGCAGTATTCATAATTGCCAAAATTTTGAAACAACCTAAATGTTTATCAACCAATGAATGGAAGATAGAATGGAGTGTTGAGAAGGGGATGCTAGTGCACAAAGTAGGTTGAATTTTTATTAACAAATCAATGTTTGATACATATTAATAAATCATAAACCCATCGAATGTGTACAACCAATGGTATTCATTGTAATCACATATTTGTGCATTAATTACTTCAATCATTCTTAGAGTATTTTCATTATTCCAATAAATAATAATAAACAAATAACAAACAACCAAATCTCATCACCTCTCAATCTCTCTATGCTTCCCTTGCTGTACATAGCTGCTATTGTTTTTCCTTCTCTCTAGTATATGTGTATTTATAGTTTGAAAAAACAGCCTCATCTACGCAATATCACCCATATTCTTGATTTTCATGAGGTTTTAGTATTTTATAGAGCTCCATGTTACAGTTTTAGCTTTCCCTCTAGAAATATATATGACCTTAGACTATTCCCTTTCAACCAGTCTTAGCCATACAAGTATTGATAGTCACAAACACCATGATTTGCTTTAACCATTTCTATTCATTTCCAAAGTTTTGCAAACAAGCTTTTTTTGCCAGTTATGCACTTACTAACCCTCAACATTTCATTCTATACCTTTATTCCATTTTCTGGTGACCTATACTCTAATTACTAACTCCATAACTTTACACTATATATGTAGTTAATAATACACAATTATAGAGTGCCTGGCTTGCTTCGCTCAATATAATATCCTCCAGATACATCCATGTTGTCATATGCTTCATGACTTCATTTCTTCTTACTGCTGCATAACATTCCATTGTGTATAAATATCATGATTTATTTATCCATTTATTAGTTGATGGACACCTGGAATGTTTCCAACGTTTGGCAATGTTTGTAACGTGACTGTGAACATTGGTCTGCAGATGTCTGTTCATGCCTCTGCTCTCGGTTCTTCTAGGCATATCCCTAGTAATAGAATGGCCAGTTCTCATGGCACGTCGATATTAAACTTCCTTAGGAACTGCCGAACAGTCCTCCACAGTGGCTGCACCATTCAGCATTCCCACTAACAGTGATAAGACAAAACCCAACAAATATCTGAACATATCTATGTACCCTACATGCACGCCCTGGAGAACTCCCTCCCACCCATGCATCCCCTATCAATGACACCCCACACCAGTGTTCTTCCCCTGCCATAATTGAACCCCTTAGTGATCCAAAACTTCTTCAAAAATGAAGTCTAATATATTGACAAAATTAATTAGTAGGAAAATGAAGTAGTATTGACAAATTTAAAGATTAGAAATGGAATACATAATAATTTACAAAAACTAAAATAAAGTAAAAAATAAATTGGGGTATTAAAAAATGAAAACTATCATAAAACTTGTTTTTCACATTTTGCCTTTCATCACAGTAATAGGTGTTGCCCTGCATGTACAGGGGCAAGGCAATCTCTTCCATTCCTTCTTCAGTGTCTACATCCTTTATTTTTCATTTTTAATTTTGTCTTCTAAAAAGTTTTATATCACAGTTAAATCACATATACAATACAGGGCCTCCCATATACCCAATATCAAGTCCTTTTCCCCCTTCCCCAGCAATGATCTTTTTACATGTGGATGTTGTATGCTACAGCTGATGTACAGATATTGTAATATAGCTACTAACCATGGTTCCATTATGTCTTACATTATGGTTTATATTTTAGACTATACACTTTTCTCAATTTTTGCTTATATTATACTTTGCATTGTGGTTTACATTTTATAAATTTTTGGTGAAATTTCAATGGCTTATATCCATCATTGCATGATCTTGTGGAACAGTTCCATTGCCCCCTAGACCCCCACTTCCATCTATCATATTCCTCTCTCCCCTTCCCCTCAGTGTCCACAGTGACAACCAAGCTTCACTGCTTGAAGAACAAGACTCATAGATAATTAAAACAATATGGAGGGCTTGACACTCTAGTCTGTACTCCCCCATTGGGAGCCACCCATTCTCTTGAGAGACACCCTCTCCTCTGTTTGAAGCATCAGGTCTCCACAAGATGGGGTTACAACACTTTCCTGAACATTGTATGTGTCTTTGTCCACTGATATAACACAATATGACAAGAGGAACACTCACACACTCCCTAGAAACCTGCCCCAGGTACACCCTGTGCCAGATGCTCCCTGTCAAACACATTAAATAAGGAACGCTTCCTTATTATATTTTCTAAAGAGTTATCTAAACATGATATTTTCAACCATGCACCTGACAATCTCCCATGTTTGCTCACTGTTCCCATACCCTCCCTCCAATTCCATGGATCATCTGACCTATCCTTCCAACCCTAGCTCCCTCAAGCCTGCAAAGCCCCATCCAATAGTTGATAGAGTTACAGATGACAACTGAGGGAGTGTTGAGTTTCCATCCTGGGGAGGTCTGTTGCATTCCTCAATGGAACAGCAACAATCCCCCAAGTGCAAGGGCAAAGACCAATGAAGAAGAATGGCCAATGATGGGCTCATGATACTGATGACTATGCTTATGAGCTTGTGTGCTTGAAATTTCAACTAGGCCTAGAGCTGCAGGGTACCTAAAAGTTACCTCCTGAGAGCCTCCATGTTGCTCACATGTGGCCATTCTCTAAGACAAACTCAGCATGAAAATGCTTTACCTTCTCTCCAGTGTGGGACATGACTCCCAAGGATGAGCCTCCTTGGCAACAAGGGATTACTACCATCACTAGCTGGTGAAGCAACTAGAAAAATACCTTGAATAAAATGGGTAAATGATAAAGAGAAATGAATTTATGTGGCTAAGAAACTCAAAATGAGTCTGGAGGTCATCAGAAGTGTATGCACACTTACACTCATATCAGCAGGATCCCAGAGACAGTCAAAGTAGATACAACCCCAGGTATTTTGCTCTTAAGGGCTGTGGAAACACACAGGTTCTACAGTTATGACAGATGGCACTGGATTTCATTGCCTTGCCAAGGAACCCTACTTTGGAATTTGTGCTCCTGATTTTGATGAAGTTGGGTTCAGATGTAACCTCTCTAAATATGACTCTTCTGTCACTTTTACTGAAACTGTGATTGAGCCTGGGGTTTCTGTATGCTCAGGAGAATTGAATCTCTGGACTGTCCATGTGCATGCTGGGTCCTGAGCTCAGCAGAGTTGCAACACCTACTGTCCAGTTCGATGGACTTACCCAGGTCAGCTGATGGGGAGGTGAGAATGGACAACCACCACACCAGGGAACCAAGAGTGCCCAGAATTGCAAGCAGGAGAATTGCATCCATTAGCCATGTGAGATCTAAGCTCTCTCTTGGTTTAGAGGTGGAGTGGACATCACCATCCCAGCGTTCACAGGATGGAGGAATATAATATGGATTGGAGAGGACTTGCTTGTATTCTACTATAGAACAGGTTGTGACTCTAGCAATGGTAGAAATTGTATCATTGGTGTGGAGATAGTGACCACAGGAGTTGCTGAAGGCAGGGAGAGGGAGGAAGAAGTGTGATATGGGGCATTTTTAGGACTTGGATTTGTCCTGACCATTATTGCAGGGACAGATACAGGATATTGTATATCCTATCAAAACCCACTGGATAGTCTGGAGGAGAGTGTGAACTACAATGCAAACTATGGTCCATGCAGTGTGGCAGTGCTCCGGGTGTATTCACCAAATGCAATTATTGTGCCTTACTGATGAAAGGGGATGTTGATGGGAAGGAGTCAGGGGATTGGTTGGGGAGTGGGGTATATGTGAACATCTTATGTTTTTCAACATAACGTTTTGTGTGATCTATTTATTTTTGAATAAAACAATAAAAAAGTCAAATAAAAATAATGAATAAGCATTCTATCTTTCTACATCCTCTTCAACATTTACAGTTTTTCAACTTTTTAATAGTGGCCAGTCTGATAGCTGAGAAATGAGATCTCATTGTAGTTTTGATTGGCATTTCCCTAATTGCTAGTGAGTTTGAACATTTTCTCATGTGTTTCTTCACCATTTGTATTTTTTCTTTGGACAATTGTATTTTCAATTCTTTTGCCCAATTTTTAATTGGGTAATTTGCCTTTTTATTGCTGAGTTGTATGATCTCTTTTTATATCATGGGTATTAAACTCTTATCAGATATGTGATTGCCAAACACTCTTTGACAAATTCCTTTTAGGTGCAAAAGTATTTAACTTTGAGGAGGTCCCATTTATCTATTTTTTATTTTGTTGCTCATGATTCAAGTGTAAGATTTAAGAAGCTTCCACCTACCACAACATTTTCTTCTAGGAATTTTATGGTTGTCACTTTAATATTTAGTTCCTTGATCCATTTCGAGTTAATTTTTGTATAAAGTATGAGATACTGGTCCTCTTTCTTTCTTTTGGATATGGATATTCAGTTTTTCCAGCACCATTTGTTGACTAGACTATTCTGTCCCAGGTGGGAGGGCGTGAGAGCTTTGTCAAAAATCACTTGACTATAGATGTGAGGGTCTATTTCTGAGTTCTTGATTTGGATCCATTGGTCAAAGTGTCTCTTTTTATGCCAGGACCAGGCTGTTTTTAGCATTGTCGCTAAGTTATAGGCTTTAACATCGAGAAGTGAGAGTTGTCTAATTTTGCTCTTCTTTTTTAAGATCTTTTTGGCTCTTTGGGTTCCCTTACCCTTCCAAATAAATTTGATAATTGGTTGTTCCACTTCTGCAATAAAGACTGTTGGGATTTTCATTGGGATTGTGTTGAATCTGTAAATCATTTTGGGGAGAATTGACATATTAATGATAATGAGTCTTCCATTCCATGAACATAAAATGTCCTTTCATTTATTTCTTATTCAGTTTCTTTTAGCAATGTTTTGTAGTTTTCTGAATATGGGTCCTTTATGTCCTTGGTTAAGTTTATTCTGAAATATTTGATTGTTTTAGTTGCTATTAAACATGGAATTTTTTTTTCCTGATTTTCTCCTCAGATTGCACTTCAGTAGTGTATAGAAATACTATAGATTTTTACGTACTAATCTTGTATCCTCCCACTTTGTTGAACTTGTCTATTAGTTCTAGTAGCTTTGTTGTGGATTTTTCATATTCTGTATAGGATAATATCATCATCAAATAGTGAAAGTTTTAATTCTACATTTCCTATTTGGGTGCCTTTTATTTCTTTATCTAGCGTAATTGCTTTAGCTAGAACCTTTAGCACAATATTCAATAACAATTTGTTAAGTTTGATTTTAAATGTGTAGAAATGGACAGAATTGATGGTAACTAATTATAGTGGGTATAACTAATACCTCTAAGTTATAAAGAGTGATTATGTTTAATAGGGATAGTCTAGAGACATAAATTTCAATAAAAGGGAAACTAGAGGATAGTCTAGGGACCATGTAACACTGTGAACCCACTGGTGGTTTTTCATTGTGGTTAATAGTACAAATACAAGAATGGTCTTTGAACTGGAACAAATGTACATCACTATTACAAGGTGTTAAGAATGGTGACACATGGGAAAATACAACTAATTTTTCTTATGGACTTCAGTTAACAGTAATATTGTAATATTTTTGCATCAATGTCAGGGAAGGTACTATATCAGTGCTAAAGGTCAACAATAAGTAGGTGTAAGGTGGTATGGTATTTTTCTTTTTGAAGTAATGAAAACATTCTAAAATTGACGAAAGGATGACAGCACAACTCTGTGATGAAATTGAGAGCCACTTGGTATATAATTTGGATTGACTGTTCAAGATATGATATTGTAAAACATAGTAAACTCTGTGGTAGATGATGGACTATGGTTAAGAATACACATTTGAGAATGTTCTTTCATGAACTATAACAAATATGCAATATTAATACATGGCTTGAAAGATATGGTGGCCTGTGGGGAAAACACACCAAATATAACTATAGTTAGCAGTAATATTTTCATGATGTTCTTTCATCATTTGTAACAAATGTTCCACAAGAATGCAAGGTTTTGGTGGGGAGGTGATGTATGGGAATCATATATGTTATGCATGATTGTTTTGTAAGCTCACAACTTCTTTAATTAAAAAAAAAGCATGCAAAAACCATTCTTAGCTCATAGACCACAGAATAATCGGCTGCAGACCAGACTTGGTCCATAGGCCATAGTTTGCTAATCCCTGGTCTAGAGAATCAATATGTTTAAAATGATAGATCACATGTTTATCAGAGATGCTGTCTCCCAGGTAGTACATGTGTAAATGCAGATAAGCTGAGGAAAATATGATTATGGCTATGAGAAAGGGAAAACTATTTTGAGGACACAAATGTACACTTAAAATGTTGGATACTTAAAGGATCAAGCTCCACTCTCTGTGGAAGTCCCAAGACAGAAATAAAGAACCATGAAAATGCATCCATCATAAACTAATCATGCAGAAGAAATTTGGTGTCAAATAGAAACCCAAATAAGGCGGACTCTGTTGTTTACCTCTTTGGTTCTATTAATTCTAATAAACAGCATGCCTATTATCCAAATCTTTGGAGAAGTCAAGTGGGCAAACATCTGAGAGAGAGACTAGCCAAATTATGGAGTTAAAACCAAGAATGAAAAAGCAGTTAAAATGATCAAATAGTCAGTGTGAATGATGTGAATTAGAATGAGCCTGAAAAGTAGATATATGTGAAGCAGAGAAAAGAGAAAAAGTCTTTCTTAGGAGGAGTGGAAGGGTGTGATTCAATCTGAATTGGAGTTTATTAAATGGGCTTGTGGCAGAACAAACTTTATGGCTAGCAGAGCTTCCCTGAGATCTTGTATGTCTGAAAGTATTTCAAAGTGGGAAATTTTAGGTTGTTTAGATTTTGCAAAAATAAAATTTTTTAAAACTCATAGAACTCTACAACACAGAGTGAACATGAATGTAAAGTATACAGTATAATTAATGTAATTATAATATTATTGGTTCCTCTATTTTAACACAGGTATCATACTAATGCAAAGGGTTAATAATAGAGAAAACTGCATGTGTGAGTGAGGGAGGTATACGAGAAACCTGTACCTGGTCTGCATAATTTTTCTGTAAGCCTAAAACTTCTATAATAAAAAATCAAGTACATATAAATCAATAAAAAATAGTGGTAGCTAAGACAGCAGAGCAGTCTATGATAAGGATGGAAGGAGTGTGTCCCAATAGCCACAAATATTCAGAGGTACACGTGATACCTGTAGCTTGAAAGATAAGGAAAACCTTCATAAGGGTGATGGAACTGAGCTGGACTTTACAGATATAGAGGACTCTGTTTGTAGAGATAATAAAAAGTCAGTTGGGAAAGATGGTCTATCTAAAGTAGGAGTGCTTAACCTTTTTTGTTCCATGAACCCTTTTGCCATTCATGTGAAAAGCATGGACCCTTTACTAAGTCCACACTATACTGTGTATTATTTAATAAATATATCACACATGCACCAAAATGTCCCTACAAAAATGTTTTGTTTCTATAAAATTTTTAATTCAAGCTCATGGACTCCATGAAATCTTTCCACAGACCCTTGGAGGTCTGTGGAACCCTGGTTAAGAATCCCTGATCTAAAGGCAAGTTAGTGAGAATGAACAACTGCAAACTGAAAATTTGGGAGGCTGCATGATGTGAGGAATACCACTTACCTAGAAGATTCAAAAGACGGAAGAGTGAAAGGTGGATTCATTTTGCACTTAAATTTGTCCTTATTTTCAGCTTGGAGGGCATCTGCTACCAAACTGGGAGGTATGAAGTTAGTTTGTCTCCTATACTCATCCACCCTTAACACCCCCCCCCCACTCATTGCCTCTGTTCTCTCCCACTCACAAGCTTTTCATTAAATAGATGCTTTTATAATTCTCAGGACCCGAATTGTTGCTTTAGAAACAGTCACCACTGACACTTCTGTGCATATTAAAGATATGCGAAGAATAACTTTGGGAAGATAATAACTTACAGAAATTTAGTCCAACATCCACATACACTAGAAAGTGAATATGAGGCCTCAAGAAATGAAGCACCTTGCCAAGTGATATAGTCTGTTAGTGCAGAGCTCCAAATATAACCCAGTCTTCCACCTTATAAACCAGTTTTAGCCTACTCCTCTTCCCCCTTGTGTTTTCTGACCAGAATTTTATTTCCCAGACTAGCCTGAAATCTGATAAGATGTCAGCATGCTGTTGATATTCAGAAAAGTGAAACAAAATATTAAAGCATATGGAACTGGGTGGTCACTAGAGAAGCATCATGTTAGCTTTTATAGATTGGAGCCTGGATACTAGGGCGTTGTCATGGCAACATCTGGGCATGCATTTCAGGCTCAAGGGAGAAGATATAATTCTCATGTCCTTCCTGGCTTCTCATTCCTGTCAAATCATGATTCATCACTCCAAGAAAATGGACCTCTAACTGCCAAGTGTGTGTATGTGTGGGAGGAGGAGGAGGAGGGAGGGTGATGCAGAAGGGACACTTCTTTTCCTCCCGTTTGCAATAAACTTAATTTTAAAGTTGGAATGAAAGGAGGATTGAAGGGAGGAAGGGAAGAAGGCAAAGATGAAAGGAGGAAGGGAGGAAGGAAGGAAAGAGAGGGAGGGTGGAGACAAACTTTTTCATTGTTAATTTTTTGCATTATAAAACACTGCCATTAACCCTTCCTGACCTGAAAATGATTGTTCTGGCTATGTTGCCTTATACCCAACCTTATACCATTCTCCAGATTCAATAAGCTACGATAGAAATTGACTTGTGATGTGACATGGCTGAGAGATTCACAAGCTTTTGTATCAAAAATGAATGCTATTATTCTTAAAGAGCTATACCACAATAAATGAAACCCAAGTGTCAGGATCAGCAGTAAAGCAAGATATTTAGACGAGGGCAGGAATGAGTGTATGGTAACGTTCTAGTGTGAATCCCTGAGGCGGGGAACCTAAGGCAGGGAATGGGCCAAGTTTAACACAGAATGCTCAAGGCTGCTTTCCTGACTCAAACTGTGCACCTTGTCAAACCTCAGTGGGATGTACAAATGATACACAAAGTAATGGCTTAGCTTAAATAAAGAGACCATGGCCTTGGAAACTGATGGTATAAAATGTGGCCATGGAGCTTCTTTTGAGGGTAAGTTAGAGGAATGATTTAGAAAGCATCATCATCTAAAGTGGATAGATTGAAGTCGCCTGGGTATAATCCAAGTGGGACAGCAGTGCTCCAAAATGTATTCATGAAATGCAATGAATGTTCCACACTGATGAAAGAGGTTGTTGATGTAGGAGGAGTGGGGGTGGGGGGTGGGGGAGGGGTATGTGGGAATCTCTTATATTTTTAATGTAACATTTCTTTTTGTGATCTATGTGTCTTTTAAAAAAAGACAATAAAATAAATAAATGCAAAAATAAATTAATAAATAAAGTGCATAGAGTCTGAGGCAATAAAGCAAAAGATTGCGCCTAAGTGTTGTTAGTCATTGAATATTGCTATTTTTTGGACCAGGAGTCAATTGTTCAGTCTGTAAAGTTGGAAGGAAGGTGCTATCAGCGTGATTTCCCATCTTTCTCCAATGCTAACATTTGGATAAATCAGGTCAATCTATTTCCTTTACTCCACACACATAAGATTCAATTCTACCTTCTGTATCCAGGGATTTCTCTACTTGGAATTCCCCTCCGCACTCCTTTTGTTTTTCTAAATTCTAGGATATGATTCAGAATCAAATAGAGATTTCCATCTCCTCCACTGAGCATTCCATTTTTGCCTCAGCCCATGACAATTACTCCTTGCACAAAATTCACATTTTATATTATATAGTTATTTAATTCTCTGTTCTTCAATGAGGTGATGGAGAAAACAACAGATGTAATGTTAATGGTAATTAAATAAAATAATGTATGCAAAGTGCTTAGGGCAGTGCCTCAAACATATTTAGAGCACAATATGTCATATCTTATTATTATCATGGAGGGACAATATAGAGTCCCAAGTTAGGGCAATCACACATTGTTCTGTATAGTACTCTGTAAAGCTCAGAAAGCGGCAGGCAATATGTCTATTTGTTCTTTGGATACACAAGAAGATACCTTGCTGCGATGGTCTGCAGTTGCATGTACACCCAAAATTTGTTCTTAAACTTAATCCATGCCTGTGGGTGTGAACATATTATAAGAAAGATTGTTGATGAGTTAAGGTGTGACCCACCTCAATCAGGTTGGGTCTTATTGCTAATACTGAAGGCCTTTATATGTGAAATGAAATTTTGACAGAGAGAGAAAGCCATGGAAGCAAGAAGCTGAAATTCAATAGAACCTGAAAGAGAAAGGAGAGGCCAAGAGAGGCTGCAATATGCTATGACAGAGGAGCCCAGGGACAAGGATCACCAGCAGCCAGCCCCAGAACACCAGTCTTTAGGAAGAAAGCATTATTTCAATGACACCTTGATTTTGTCTTTCTATCAGCCTCAAATCCATGAGCTAATAAATTCCCATTGTTTATACTTACCCATTGCATTGTGTTTGCTTGAGCAGTCAAGGAAACCAAAACACTCTCCTCCCAGAATAGGTCACAAATAATACCCAACACTCTGTGAGTGCTATGAGTCACACAATCAATGTTCTAAGTGCTTTATTTGTACGAATTTATCGAATCTTTGCAACACTGAGAGTCTGGGACTGATATTACTATACCCATTCTGAGGAAGAGGAAAGAGGTTTAGAGAGGTTGGGTAAATTATCCCAGGCACTCGAATAGCTAGTAATTGTAGCAGAGCTGGTTCTGAACTTAGTAAATCTCCAGATCCTGTATTCTTAAACATCGTGCTATTTCCTTTGCAAATTGGAATATGAAATCTTGGGCAAGGTATGGGAAGCAAGGAGGCCAGAAAGAAAAAGCAAAAGGGATTGATTTGGAAAGAGTCCAGACACTTAAGAGAACACAGGCTTTGGGGTGGCCCATATTTGTGGAGAATGATCATACTTTTCATGTGAACTGGGTGTACTTATGCTATCCTTGTTGCCCATCTAAGAGTAGTTTCAGCTGTACTGGGAAGCTCAGCTTGAGAGTCTGTGGCTGTGATAATGTAATGACTCACTGTGAGGAAAGGGGTGTGAGATAAAGGAAAAGGAGAGTGGCAATACAAGATTCTGTGCACCAGAAGAGTCTTGGCAAGCTCTGGGATGGTGGCAGTGAAGCTAGGAGAGAAAAGTCTGCCAGATGCTGCTGGCCACTGAAAGATATGAGCAGTGTTCAGAAACCCAACTTCATATATACAGCCTCAAGGTCTTATTGCTAACTTCTTTCTTGTCTCCTTATTGGCCACAATCCTGTTGTTTATTTGAGAGGAAATTCAAGGGTTACACTAAACTGAGAGGGAAGATAAATACTTGGCTTTGATGAAATACTACTCAGAAAGGAATAGAAAATCTCATCAGAGCCAAGGTTGGGTGGAGCTTTCAGAAAAAGAGAAGCTGCCAGAAATACCAGACCCAGAGCCATAGGAGCTAGGAGGTTACCAAGTCTGCCCAACTTCAAATTTCACAACTCTGGGGTGAGATATTTTTTATTTGCTTTGCTTCAGGCTATTTTCAAATCTCTGGTGATTTTGCAGATACTTGGAATCTGAGATACCACGAAGAACTGCTACAACCAGAGCTTGGCTGAAAAGTAGAAAAATGTCATGGTATTGAATCTTAGGGAATACTAGACAGAACCTTGTCCTCAGAATACTGGTTTCCCCCACATATTATCTTATAATTGATGTTTAAAATATTGGATTCTTTTTTTTTTTTTTTTTTTTTTTTTTTTTTAAAGATTTATTTATTTTATTTAATTTCCCCCCCTCCCCTGGTTGTCTGTTCTTGGTGTCTGTTTGCTGCGTCTTGTTTCTTTGTCCGCTTCTGTTGACGTCAGCAGCACGGGAAGTGTGGGCGGCGCCATTCCTCGGCAGGCTGCTCTTTCTTTTCACGCTGGGCGGCTTTCCTCACGGGCGCACTCCTTGCGCGTGGGGCTCCCCCACGTGGGGGACACCCTTGCGTGGCACGGCACTCCTTGCGCGCATCAGCACTGCGCATGGCCAGCTCCACACGGGTCAAGGAGGCCCGGGGTTTGAACCGCGGACCTCCCATATGGTAGACGGACGCCCTAACCACTGGGCCAAAGTCCGTTTCCCTAAAATATTGGATTCTTGAAGGTTTATTCCATCTTCCATAATACCCATCTAAGAGTGAGAAGGGCATCTAAAGCTCTTTTGATTAAACCCAGATAATCTCTGTTAAAACGTGAACACCCTTTGATCCAGATAGCATACTTTAGTTTATGAGTAGGTTCTATGAATTCCTTGTGATTATACATAAAAGCTCATGTGAATGTGCATACATGCATTCTAAATTTTTTACCCATTGCAAAGCTCTAATCAGCTGAGAGTGTATGTAGTTGATAGTGTTAATACTAAAATGCCCATATAGCTCAGTGGAAAGTATGGGCTTTAGAGTCAGAAAAACCTGGCTTTGAATTCTAGCTCTACCCCTTTATTAGTTAAGCGATCCTGAAAAATGTACTTAACGACTCAGAGCATCATCTGTAAAATGGGGATAATAAGAACGTATCTTGATTTGCTATTCTGAAGATTTAGTGAAATAAAATAGATAAAAGGCAGAGCATAGTACCTGGGCACAACCTAGGTGCTCAATAAATATCAATTTATGATTCCTCATTCATCCATTCAATAAATTCATTATTTTCCCCATTTATCTATTCTTGTATTCAGCAAATATTTATTGAGTGCTTACACTATGACATTCACTCTTCGATGCCCCAGAGATACAGCAGTGAACATAAATCCCTGCTCTCACAAAACTTACATTCCAGAGGGTCATATAGTGTGACTATTATTGTCTCAGGCACTGTTCATTCAATCACCCATTCAGTCAATGCACATTATCAAGTATTTCCTATATGTGATCCACTCCACTGGGTAATGAGGCTACAATTTTGAACAAGACAGGCATGGTCCCTTTTCTCATGACAATTTGATGAGAGAGGTAGACTAAAAAATTGGTAAAATTCAAATAAACAAAATAGCTAAAATAGTGATAGTGGTCATGAAAGAAGCAAACAGTTGGGGGCTGAGAAGAAAAGTAATGGGTATGGAAGAGAGGAGATTCATTTTTGGTAGGATGATCAGGAAAGAACCCTTGGCTACTGTGATGCTTAAGCTGAGATCTGAAAGATGGGGAGGAGATAAACATGAAAAGGGAAGCATAGTGTATTAGTGTTCTGTTGTTGCTGTAACAAATTACTATAAATGTACTGGGTTAAAAGAATACTTATTTATTTTCTCAGTTTCCATGGGTCAGCAGTTTTGGTAGAGTGGCTTAACTAGGTATTATCCCAAGGCCAAAATCAAAGTATAGTCCAGACTGTATTCCTTATTGGAGACTCTGGGAGAGAATCCATTTCCAAACTCTTTTCCTTTCCATGTTTTCCACGTGGGCTCTTCCATCTTTAAGTCAGCAAAGGTAGGTCAAGTCCTTCCCATGTTTCAAGTGTCTTGGGCTTCCTCTTCTGCTACAACTCCCTGCTTTTAAGCATTAATGTAATTACATTGGGCCTACTTGAATAATCCAGGATAATCTATCAAGCTGAAGTCAGTTGATTAGTAATCTTAATTACATCTGCACAATCCCTTTTGCCATGTTATATAAAATATAACCTAACCACAGTTGTGTCACTAGGGGGCAAATGTCATTGGGAACAATATTCTGTCTACTGCAGATAAAAAGGTTATTCCAGGCCAAGGGGAGAGCATGATGTAAAGGTACAGTGTTATGAACTCTAGCTTGGCCTATTTGAGGGACCGAGGGAAAGTCAGCATAGCTGAAATGTTGTGAACAAGGAGGAGAGTGGTGCAAGATGAGATTGGAGAGGTAGACAATGGTCAATTCATGCAGGGCCTTGTGGGCCAGGGTTTGTGTTTTATTCTAAGGGCAGTGAGAACCCATGCAAGAGGCTAAAGCTGGGAAATGACATTATCTAGTTGACATTTAGAAAAATCATTCTTCTTTCTGTGTGGAGAATGAATTGGAAAGGAGAAAATAAAAGTGAGAAAATCCTTAAGCAGAATAAATGCAATGAGCCCAATTCTTAATTCGAGAACTTCTAAATTTGTTTGTGTGGCACAGCACTGGAAATGACTGAGCTGTGTGTGAAATACCATGAAATAGTCATATTTAAATTTAAAAAATTACAAATAAAATGCTATGCTAATTCAGATGCTAACTTTTATATTCTAGCATAAGCAAATAAGAACAAAGAGCGTTTCATAAAAAATTCATGGGAGCACATTTTAACCATTATCTCATTGCTTTTCTTTGAAAATTTGGTGGAAAAGATAATTTTCTTTTATTTCATTTTTTTTCATAGCCAAACACTCTGGGTTCTTCACAGAACATAGCATTCTCTAAGAGGATAGTTTGTAAAGTGCTGTTAAGAAAAGAGCCATTGAATAAGGCATAGATGTTGACCTTGTTTAGATGCAAGGGAAGACCCTTCCTATATCCATTCAGTCTTAGCTGATCCTATTTGCTGGGGGTTTTAGCTTGTTTTCTGAAATGTGGTATTACAATGGGAAGAAACCAAAGTCCAAAGTCTATACAGATAGGAAAAAAAACAAGATCACTGTCTAGTTTAACTCATCAGTAGGAAGACATATCCTTATGTCCCGATTCATAGGTAGGCTCTTTGGTCCCAGATTGAAACTGTCCTGAGTCAACCTGGCACCCCAATCAGACAATACTCGCATGGTTTCCTTTCCTAGCACTCTGAGAACAAAGCCCACAGCCTTAGGCATTTTTCCACCCGGGCTCCTCTTCTGCTCTGTGGCTTTCAAGGATTCTCTCATCTATGCTCTTTGTAGGCACTTAGACTTGTCTCCTACTTTCTTTTGCTGTCCATCCATTTACACACTTCTCATTAGTCCTTCAAGTGTCCCATTATTTTAAATAAAACATATGCTTCTTTTCTCTTCATTTCTTGACCTGCTTTTCCCAGAGTCACACACTTCTGGCACTTGTCTCTGATGGTACTTGTCCAGTCCTGCCCTCATATCAACTTTGTTCAGCTCATCCCTGTTCAAACCATGCATTTCCATTTATAAAGTCCCATTTACATTATGATTATGCCTTCCCATTCATCCTGCAGCTTTCGGAACATCACATATGTTGAAAGAAGGGAAAAGATTTCTATAGGAGCCAGAATGCAGGTGTCAGAATTGTGAGTGAGGACTTAAAGGTGATGCTGTTGGATTTTTTTTTTTTTTGTCTTTTTTAAAGATACATAGATCACAAAAAAATGTTACATTAAAAAGTATGAGGGAAACGGACTTTGGCCCAGTGGTTAGGGCGTCCGTCTACCATATGGGAGGTCCGCGGTTCGAACCCCGGGCCTCCTTGACCCGTGTGGAACTGGCCATGTGCAGTGCTGATGCGCGCAAGGAGTGCAGTGCCACGCAAGGGTGTCCCCCGCGTGGGGGAGCCCCCACGCGCAAGGAGTGCGCCCGTGAGGAAAAGCTGCCCAGCGTGAAGTGAAAGAGCAGCCTGCCCAGGAATGGCGCCGCCCACACTTCCCGTGCCGCTGACGACAACAGAAGCGGACAAGGAAACAAGACGCAGCAAATAGACACCAAGGGCAGACAACCAGGGGAGGGGGGGGAATTAAATAAATAAATAAATCTTTAAAAAAAAAAAAAAAAAAAAAAAAAAAAGTATGAGGTTCCCATATACCTCACACTCCACACCATCCCTCTCCTCTCACATCAACAACCTCTTTCATCATTGTGGTACGTTCATTGCATTTGGCAAGTACATTTTGGAGCAATGCTACACAGCATGGATTAGAGTTCACATTGTAGTTTACACTCTCCCCAAGTGCAGTCAGTGGGTTATGGCAGGATATATAATGTCAAGCATCTGTGTCTGAAATATCATGTAGGATAACTCCAAGTCCCCAAAAATGCCCCCATTTCACATCTGTTCTTACCTCCTCCTGCCTTCAGCAATGTCCCTAGCCACTTTCTCCACATCAATGAAACAATTTCTTCCACTGTTAGTCATAATAGTTATATAGTAGAATACCAGTAAGGCTACACTAATCCATATTTTATTCCTCCATCTTGCAGACCCTGGGATGGTGATGTCCACTCCACCTCTAAGTAGAGAGGGGGCATAGATTCCACATGACTGATGGATGTGATTCTCCTGTTTGTATATATAGGCACTCTTGGTTACCTGGTTTGGGGGCTGACCATCTTCACCTCCATGTTAGATGACCTGGATAAGTCCAATGATCTGGAGAGTAAGGTTTGTAACTTTGCTGGGGTTCAGGGTACAGCTGGCATATGGCCAGTCCAGAGATTCATGTCTTCTGAATATACACAAACCCCAGCGTGAACCACAGTTTCAGTAAAAGTGATGGAAGAGGCATGTGTAGAAAGGTCACATCTGAGTCCAACTCCATCACACTCAGGAGCACAAATTCCAAAGTAGGGTCCACTGACAAGGCACAGAAGTCTAGAGCCATCTGCCATAACCATAGAACTTGTGTGTCTCTGTAGCCCTCAGGAGCACCAGTACATGGAGTTGTATCTTCTTTGGCTGTCTCTGCGATCCTGCTGAGAAATGTGTAAGTACGACCCCTCTTATGACCCCCTAGGAGTCATGTCCTGTGAATGAGGTAAGGAATGCATTTACATTCTGAATTTTTCTTAGAGAGGGCCACATTTGAACAACATAGAGGCTCTCAGGAGGTAGCTCTTCGGCACCCTGCAGCTCTAGGACTAGTTGAAATTTCAGACAAATAGGCTCAGATTCTTAAGAGCCCTGGCTGAAGTAGCTAGGAGTGAACTGAAGGGGCACTGGAATGTCCATTTCAGGATTTGTGGCCTATTTTAGTATCTGAGAAATAAAAGCAATATTTTAACCTCTTTGTATATGTCTACCCTTATTCAGATGGAGTAAGACCTGTGTATTGCCACACCTTTAGATCTATTTGAAACCTTGGGGAACTTATTTGGTGCTGGCAGGGGACCAAGGGTGTGAATAGAAAGTGTGAGAGGGCTAGAAAGGCAATAAGACAGAGGAGAATTTGAGAAAAGAGAAATATTTCAATGTTTTGCAAAAGCAAATGAAAAAGTGGGGAGGGTTCAGGCTAGTCTGGAGTACTGAAATTTCTGCAATCAGTCTGAATGCAAATGGGCATTTCTGCAAAATATGGCTCAGTTGGCAGTTATCTCTTGTACTACACTCATATTAATGTTGAACAATTTTTAGTGCTTATTGCTATATTATGTCCTTGTACCAGGCCTTTAACTTGCCCTAACTCATTTAATCCTCACATTAACATTAGGAAGCATAAATTATTATTATATTTGCAATATGGGTGAGAAAACTGAGGCACAGAGAGAGGATACAACAAGTTCAATGTCACATATGTGGTTACTGACAGATATGTGATATTCAAGCTCAGGTCTGGCAAAGTTCAGTGCCCATGCTCATAACCATTAGACTATACTGGAATTCTTAGCCAGTCAGTGAACCTCTGTAGAGGCCAGGAAGTTCCTTCTCATCTAATGCACCTCTGTTCAGAATACCTCTCTCCTGCTTCCATCCCCAATACATTCAATACTTTCTAAGAGGTCAAAAGCTTCAGGAGTGAGAAAGATGTGGAGCAGGAGTATAGTCAATTCACAGCAGAAAACACCCATTGATGTCTGTACTAAAAGCAATGATTACCAAAGAAATCACAGGCTATCTTCATATGAGCCAAATGCTTATTTTTTTCTTTTGTATAGAGGGAATTAAAAAAAAATCGTACACCCCTTCCACATCTGGTCCTGTGTCAAGCATCTGTTGGATATAGTAAAGACCAACACTCCAATCTGGATTTCTTCAACTCTTTATCCTTCACTTTGCCTTCCTCCCCTTTGCCTCAGCTCTGCCTCCTGCATTTTCTGTTTCTTTATCTGCTTTGTTTCCCACTTCTTTTATACCCTTTATATATTTTCTTGCTAAGCCGAAGCAGAAAATAGTTATACTTTTACTCTCCAGGATGATTTCCTTGTTGGTCATATTCTCCTCTGCTGACTGCCTCTGATTGTTATATTCTCTCAGCAGCTACCCCAACATCTTTTTAAGATTTGGAAAAAGAAGGGGACCTACTATGTTAAGTATGGACAAAGTAGAAATCTAGTCCTTCCATTAAAAAAAGTGGTGTGAAATGCAAATTAAAATCAATAGTGTCACTTTGTTAATCTACTACTATCAGTTTCTCAGAATGTTTTTCAATCTTTGCTATTACAAGTTTCAGGAGTGGCCTATGGAACCAAAGAACTTTGTATTCAAACTACTCACTCTTCCTCTTAGGTTGAAATTCTGTGGGATAGATTATGCAAATATGATTAATGCCATTTACAAACAGGCAAGTGATTCACCCAGAGTCATACTGCTACAGAGAAGCAAAGTCAAAAGTAAAATTCAGGTATCCTATCCTTAGCTCCAGAAATGTTTCTACTGTACACAGCCCAATGGACATGCTCCTTCTGTCTTGTGCTCTAGAGGTTAGGAGCCTGCAGTTGAAAGCAGCAAATGGATGGCACTCTTAAGTGACAAGAGATATGATTCAGAGGCATAAAGACAAATCATTCTGGCACTAGAGGCATTAGAGGAGTTCAAATCCCTCCAATCACTGGCTGTTTGACCATAATAAATCAACCACTCTGTAACTCAGTTTTCTCATCCATAAAATAGGGACAATAATCATATCTCGCACATTAAGTTTTTATGGAAATTTAAATGGTAAATATTTGTGTAAAACCAGTAAAGCTTCCAGAAATGATTAGTCACTATTTTTATTGTATTTTTCCTGTACTTACTTCTATTACTTTTTTCTAATTTACGCATATTTAATTTTTTTAGTAGAGAAGTTGTGAGCTTATAAAACAATCATGCATAATGTGCAGAATTCCCACGCATCATCCCTCCACCATAATTTGACATTGTCATGGAACATTTGTTACAGATTATGAAAATATGATCAGATTATTATCACTCTGACCCATAGAGTACAGTTGTTATATTTTTCCATACCCCCCCTATTATTAACACTCTGTGTTAGTATTGTACATTTGTTATAGTTCATGAGAGAATGCTCTCATAATTCTAATGTTAACCAGAGTCCATCTTGTACCACATGGTTCACTGTGTTATACAGTCCCATGCCTTGTACAATCTTTCCAAAGTGGTTCTCACTTTCATCACAGAGTTGTGCAGTCATCATCCCAGTAAACCTTTGAACATTTTCCTTATTCCAAAAGAAAAAAATCCCATAATCCCTATTATTGACCCTTAACATTGATATAGTACCTTCTTTGACATTGATGCTTTCTAAGCCTGCTCTCAATTAGAGGCAGATTGAGCATCACCATCCCAGAATCCTCAGAATTGGGGAATGAATGATGGACTAGAGTAGATTTACTGTTATTCTACTATAGACTTATTGTTATTCTAGCAATGGAAGAACTTTTATCATTGACATGGAGGCAGTGGCCACCAGAGGTTCTGAGGGGAGATAGAAGGAAAAAATATATGTAATATGGGGGCATTTTTAGGACATTGAAATTGTTCTGCATACATTGCAATGATAAATACAGTCCATTATATATCTTGTCATAACTTAAAAATTGTGCAGGAAAGAATATAAACTATAATGTAAACTACAATCCACACTTAGTGGCGATTTTCCACTATGTTCATCAATTATAACAAATGTACCACACTAATGACGGAGGTTGTTAATGTGGGAAAGTGTGGGAGGGTAGGGAGTGGGGCATATGGGAATCCCCTACATGTTTTATGTACCATTTATGTAATCTAAGTATCTTTAATAAATAAATATAAAAAATAATATTATAATATTGCTGTTAACTATAGTCCATAATTTACATTAATTGTATTTCCCCACGCATGACTATATTATTTCTTTTGGAAGTCTTACTACCCATTATTTAAGAAAAAAGCTGGGACAGAAGTGAAATAACTTGCTCAGTACCTCTCAGAATCCACTATCTTCCTGATAGTGTGGTGTTGGTTCCGTGAGCAACAAGAGCTACACCTCAGGGATCTGGCTCCCAGGTGACTTAGTATGTTTTAAAGGACCCCACTGAAAACATATGAGTTGTAATCACCATCTCCCAATCCTTCTCTCTCTCTCTCTCTCTCTCTCTCAAATGAAACCAGGTGCTATAAGAAAGAGTCTTGGGGAAATCCCAGGAAAGACTTGTTTTCAGTTCATTTTATTTATTGGCACAGTTTGCCTTTCCCTTCTCCTTTCTTCCCCCAGTCTCTTTTCAACATTGCCTTCATCTGCACTTAAAATGGCCAACGTGAACAATGCAATATTAAGTCAGTGGGGGCAGGATGGTCTCCCATTTAGGATAGATTCTGTGTCTTTGGAAAATGGCTTCTTTTTATGCTGGGCTGAGAAATAGTTCTTGTCTCTTGGGACTCAAAGAGTCTTAGGTTCCTTCCTCCAGGTTCTCTGAGCCTTTGCTGGGGGCAAAGAACAGGCAAGACCCCCTTCCCTGGTCCCCTCTCCCTTCCCACCAACTCCAGTTTCCTTTATAGCAGCTGCAGCTTCTGGGACTGCCTGGGCACCCAAATCTCCTCCCCACATCCTTTTCCCCAGGTAAAAGTAAATACAATGTCAGAGAACCAATTGCTTTTTGGATTGAACCTCACTTCTCCTGTTTTGGGCCTTCTGGTTTCTTAGTGGAAATAACAAACCTTGCCTTGACTACACAGTGTGTATGTAATTTCCTTTCCTTTGGCTCTTATCTCACTTTTTCCCTACTCCCTTCTTTCTTATCTTGACTCTTATTTTTTTCTAATTTGGATTTCACACAAGCAAAAGGATTCCATCTTTTCCCAAATTAGTAGATATATTAGTTTGCCACATGACTGCCAAAGCAATGCGCTGGAAATGTGTTGGCTTTTCTAATGAGAATTTTATTAGTAGAAAATTTTACCATTCCCAGGCCATGAAATGTCCAAATTAAGGCACCGTCAGAGATGCTTTCTCACCAAATTCAGCTGCTGGTGATTTTGACATCCTGCCATGTGGCAAGGCAAAATGGCAGTCAGTCACTGCCAAGGTCCCTGCCTTCTTCTCAAGGCTCATCATCTCCAGAGCTCAGCTGTGGAAGATCAGGCATTTAGCTTTTCTCTTCCCAGGTCTCCTCTCTCAGCCTCAGCTGCTCTGCTTTCTCCCCAAGTTCAGCTGTGATCAGGCATATGACAGGACTCATCTCTTCAGCTTTGAATTGTTCCAAGGGCTGAACCCCTTGGGAGCCTCTTTCTGTGCTTCTGTGCTTTTCTAATTTCAGACTCTGGGATCTCTTTTAGCTTCTCGGGGATTCTCTATTTTCCTATAGTCCTCTCTCACACATGGCAAGCTTAAAATGATGGCTTCCTTTATTCTTTCTGTCTCTCTGTATGTTCTCAGTTTATGTAGCAAGAGGTTGTAGACACATCCGGAGCCATGCCAAACTGACATAGTCCAATAAAAAGCTATCTATGTAATCAAGTGATATAATCAAACACCCTTTAACAGACTTTCATACAATCAAAAGTCCCCACACCCACAGGGATGAATTAGTTCAAGAACAATCTTTTCAGGGATCCACAAGATTCAAACTCTCACAGTAGGTGTCTTGAAAAGACAGTAGAATCATTAATTTTTTTTTTTGCAACCTGGCAATTAATGTAGAGAAGTGAAAACTTCTAATTCAACATTTTACTCAAGACTCATTATACTACTGTGAGCCATTCTCAGTGGTAGTGCTGATGGTTGGCTTGGGGAAGTGGGCATTGGCCACCATGAAGTTTTCCAAATAAGCTTACAAAAGTGTGCTTTCTCTACAAACACACCTTCAAGACAAATCCCCTAATCTTCAACAGCTCCATCAAGCCCTTTCACAGAGATAGGAAATACAAACAGTAGAGGCTATAAGGGCAGCTTTTCTTTTTTTTGTTATTACTATCATTTTTTCATTTTTTCAATTTTTCATTTTTTTGAAGTCTTTTTTATTTAATTTTTTACACTTTTTAAATTAAAATTAATAGATTACAAAGACCATTACATTAAAAAACATAAAAAACACAAAAAAACATGAGATTCCCGTATACCTCACTCTGCACCCTTCAAACCATTATTTCTGTAAATTGTATTTTTTTTTCAAATTCTACTCAATTTATTCTGCTAATCACTTTATATGCTACTCTTTTTCAAGCCTGAAAAATGTTGCAAAATAATACCAATATATGACATCCTTGGAACTGACTGAGATGCTTGTATAATTTAGCTGGTGTATATGAGCCTCCAAATGTGGCTTGGGCAAATCAGAACAGCAGTCTGTGTGGTGCCTTTGCAGTTCTGTTTGTAACATTATAAAACTCTATGCCATAAAACATTTAATGACCATCTATTGAAATTGTTTTTCAGTGTTGAGCTCTTTTCTGTTCACCTGAGTGCATCCAGGACCTCCTTGGGTAAATCTGGAAGGCATTAAAGTCATTGAGGAAGTGGGAAGAGGCAAAGCAGCAGCTGGAAACAGTCTTTAGAAATGTAAAATACCTTGCTCTAAGGCAAGATTGCTGAATTGCAGGAGTAACTAAGCGGGAGAAGCAAAGTGCTGGCTTTCTAAGCAGCGGTGAGGGCTGGAAATCTGCATCTCTATAACCTCATGTTAACAGATCTGAGAGAGTTAGAGAATGGGAGTTTAACTTAGATAGGGAAAGGAAACTTCTCTAGGAGTTCACATTTTGTAAGGATGGGAAAAGTGTAAACAGTTGCATTATGGTTAAGAGCATAGATCTGGAACAAGGGCTCAACCAAATCTCACACTAAACAGTTGTGTGACTTTTGGGCAAATCATTTCACCCTCTGAGCCATGGTGTCTGTGTCATTTAGAATATGGAGGCAATAGTTTTACCTACCCTGTGGGACAATGAAATGAGTTAATTCATGTAAAGTGTCTGACACATACTGAGACTCAACTGATGTTAGTTACTATTTATTTAGTGCTTACTATGTGTCAAGCCCTGTGTTACATACTTTATGTAGATTGTACCATTTAATTCTTAAAACTACCCTAAAAAGTAGAAATTATTATTATTTTCATTTTCCAGATGAGGAAACAGGTGTAGAGAAGTAAATAGATGCCTATAATTGAGTGTAGAAAGTGCTAGGATAGAGGTTAAATAGGTACAATGGGAGTACAAAGATGGGCATGTCTAACTCTGCCTGGGAAATTTGGGAAAGGAGTCATATAGAATGGCATATTTAAGGTGGACTGTAAATGATACATTAGGGTTCAGTAAAATAGTTCAGCATAGCTGGAGTGCAGCTATTGGCAGGGCATGTATTGACAAGAAATAAGACTGAAGGTTGGCTGAGATAATAGCCAGTTTGTGTATACCACACTAAGGAGTTTGGTTAGGGATAAGGTTGTCATTCCAGGTAGTAGAAGTAACACAAGTAAATGTAAAGAGGTATGCAAAAACAGTAAATTTGGGAAGAACTACAAATATATTAGTATTTCAGAGTAGATAGTGCATTAAAGGTAAGGACAGGGGAAACGGACTTTGGCCCAATGGTTAGGGCGTCCATCTACCACATGGGAGGTCCGCGGTTCAAACCCCGGGCCTCCTTGACCCGTGTGGAGCTGGCCCATGCGCAGTGCTGATGCGCGCAAGGAGTGCCCTGCCACACAGGGGTGTCCCCCGCGTAGGGGAGCCCCACGAGCAAGGAGTGCACCCATACGGAGAGCCGCCCAGCACGAAGGAGGGAGCAGCCTGCCGAGGAATGGTGCCGCCCACACTTCCCGTGCCGCTGACGACAACAGAAGCAGACAAAGAAACAAGACGCAGCAAAAAAACACAGAAAACAGACAACCGGGGGAGGGGAGGGGAATTAAATAAATAAATAAATAAATCTTTAAAAAAAAAAAGGTAAGGACAGGAGGGTGGTAGAATTTGAGGCTAAAGAGCAAGACAGAGGCCATGTTTAGGAGGCTGTGTATATGACATGACAAGGAATTTGGACTTAATCTGGTAGGTGAAAAGGAGCCATTTAAATATTTTAATAAGGAAACTACCACAATCAGATGTACCTTTTATATTGGTAGCAAAGTGGGGTTGCAGGGGTGAGATTAGAAGAGGCAAGACCAAAAGCAGGAAAATTCGGTAGGAAACTATTGCAACAGTTCACACCAAAGATGATGAGTGCCTCAACTAAGACAAGGCTGAGGTGGTAAGAGGGGAGTTGTTTTAGTTTCCCAGCTACTAAAACAAATACCTTACAATGGGATGGATTAAACAATAGGAATTAACAAGTTCACAATTCTGAGGCTAGGAGAAGTCCAAAACCGAGGCATCAGCAAAGCTATGCTTTCTCCCTTAAGAATGTGAAATTCTGGGGCTGGCTGCTGGAGAGCCTTGAGGTACTTTGGTTTACCTGTCATATGGTAAAGCACAAGGCGGTGTCTTCTCTTTTCTCCTCTAGGTTCCATTGATTTCCAGCTTTTGGCTGCTCTCCATGGCCTCACTCTGTGTCCTTCTCTACAAAGCCTCTAGTAATTGGATTGGCCCATTCTGATACAACTGGGCCACATATTAACTGAAGTGACCTCATCAAAATGTCCTATTTACAATAGATTCACACTCACAAGAATGGATAAAGATTAAGAACATATTTTTTTCTGGTATACATAATTCCAAGCCACCACAGGAATGATTAAGGAATTTAAAGTGAGAGAACCTGGGGACTGGTTTGATATGGGGATGGAAGGAAAAGGAGTCAAGGAGAACCAGGTTTTTGGCTTTAATGATGAGTGAGTTTTGGTTTCTCCACCAAGATAAATAATGTAAAAAAGATCCTGAAGAAAAATTATGAGTTTTGTTTTTGACATCTTGAGTTGCATATGGCTGTTTGATATTCAACTGGAGATGTTCACTAACATTTTTGATATACTAGTCTAGAGATCAAGGGAGAAGTCAAGACTGGAGATTTATATTTGGAAAGTATCAGCATATGGATGATAGTTAAAATCATCAGAGGATGAGATCACCTAGAGGGAAGATGTATTGTGGGAATAAAAGAGGGCCAAAGATAACTTAGAGGACTGTCAACATTCAAGCAGCAGACAGAGAGGAGCATTCAGAAAATGTCAGTGCTTGCCATGGACTATATTTTACAAACTGTGGGACTGACTGAGGATTCCCAACACAGGAGCCCTGATCTTTCCTTCTTGGAACGTTTAAAAACTTTTCTGTGAACTACATGATTCAGGATATTGAAAATTTTTAGGACTACATATTTTCCAACTTCTAATGAGAATTGATGCAAATTATTTTGCATTAATGTTCACAATAAAGATTTCTAAGGTTTTTTTTTATGTTTTTATCTGAAAGTCTCTTTAAGCAGAAACTTGTATTTATATTATTTGTCCCATGAAGCTAAAATGTTTTTTAAGGGACCACGAAAAGCCATAATTGTCTTTTTAATTTTTAAAAAAACTTTTAAAAGATATTTAGATTACAAAATGTTACATAAAACATATAGGGGATTTTCATAAGCCCTCCTCCCAACATCTCCCACATTTACCCCCATTAACAATATCCTTCATTAGTGTAATACATTCAATGGAATTGATGAATACATTTTGTAGCATTGCCATTAAGCATGGATTATAATTTACATTGTAGTTTACACTCTCTCACACAATTCTTTAGGTTATGGAAAGATATATAATGGCCTATTTCTGTCATTGCAATGTCATTCATGACAATTCCCAAGTTCTGAAAATGTCCCCATATTATACCGGTTTTCCCTCTCCCTGACCTCAGAACTTCCAGTGGCCACTGCCTCTACCTCAATGATTTAAGTTTTCCATTGCTAGAACCACAGTAAGTCTATAGGAGAATACCAGCAAGTCCACTCTAATCCGTAGTTCATTCCCAAATCTTGAGGATTGTGAGAAGGTGATGCCCACTCCACATCTGGTTGAGAGGGTGCTTCAGTCCCATATGGCCGATGGATGGGGCCTTCTTACTTGCAATTGTAGACACTCTTGGTTTCTTGGTGTGGTGGTTGATCATCCTCACCTCCTTGTTAGCTGACCTCGGTAAGTCCAATGAACCTGAAAGTAGGTGTTGCAACTCTGTTGAGGTTCAGGGCTCAGCTGACACACGGACAGCCCAGAGATGCACGTCTCTTGGACATAAACCTACCAACTCCAGCACCAACTATAGGTTTAAATAGAAGGGACTGAAGAGCCATGAGTAGGGAAACCACAACTAAGCCTAATTATGTCACACTGGGGAGCACAAACCCGAAAGTAGGGCCCACTGGCAAGGCATCAAACTCATGAGCTATCTGCACTTACCATAGCACTTGGTTGGCTAAAAAGTTTTTGAAGTATCACAATCCTTTTGTCCCAGGAAATTTTTTTCTTCCTCCTAATTTAGACATTGGTAAAGCACCAGGAACAGTACCTAGAATACACAAGGTAGCCAACACAATTCAAGGGGCATTACCTGAATGTATTGGCATTAACGAAATATGCTTATCCTTTCCATTTAGCCACAGATATACATCCAAGTGAAGTATTCAGAGAATAGTGATTATTCAATTTAAATCCTGCCTTCCAGGTTTTTGTTTTAATTTTCTAATTAAACTGAAGGGCAAATTAGGAAAAAAAAAAAAGGCATGTAGATTCCAGAGGCTGCTTCCTTTCCTTTAATATTACTGCAGTATGTTAAAAACCAATCGCAGTTGATATACAGCAGCTTGCCTGCATCTCTCCAACATTCCTCAAATGCAAAATCCTTGGTGATAGATGACTGTGGGTAAAAACATACGTGCATCATATTTCTTTTCTGATAGCTTCCAGACACCATTTCAATGGGTATGACTCCCAAGGCAATCTCATTTTAACAGCACAGAAGTAGCTCTCAGTCTTTGTCCCCACATGTGGCCTCCATTCAGCAGCCTGGCCTAACTAGCTGCTTATATACTCTCCCTCCTAAGGGAGAAGAGAATTTAGAGAACTCCCTGGTGAGCAATGAGCTGTGATCAGTCCATAGGGTTTTATATGGGAGGAAAAAAAACACCTTACTTTCAGTATATTTAATTAAAATACATCTTAGAAGAGACTCTGGGTGACTTAACTGAGAGAAAGAAAGAGTAAGAGAGAGAGAGAGAGAGAGAGAGAGAGAGAGAGAGAGATGCACTATTTTTCTGTGTGCTTTTTAATTATAATGGTTAATACCCACATATGTTCTAAACTCCATGAAGCATTTTCCTTTCCTGTGGCTAGTTGTAACCACCCAATCCAAATGTGTCCTGTGATTTTTTCATGAGCAGTGTTTAAAGTCCTTTGTTTTCTACCTAACTTCTTTCTTCTTTTTTAGGTACATCTTTAAGTTGAGTAGAGATCAAAAAATTAGGCAGGGGCGGTGGACTTGTTCCAGTGGTTAGGGCATCCATCTACCACATGGGAGGTCTGTGGTTCAAACCCCAGGCCTCCTTGACCTGTGTGGATCTGGCCCATGCGCAGTGCTGATGCACGCAAGGAGTGCCCTGCCACGCAGGAGTGTCCCCCACGTAGGGGAGCCCCACACGCAAGGAGTGCACCCCAGAAGGAGAGCCCCCCAGTGGGAAAAAAGTTCAGCCTGCTCAAGAATGGCACCGCACACACCAAGAGCTGACAAAACAAGATGACGCAACAAAAAGAAACACAGATTCCCGTGCCGCTCACAACAACAGAAGTGAACAAAGAAGACTCAGCAAATAGACACAGAGAACAGACAACTGGGGTGGGGGAGAAGGGGAGAGAAATAAATAAATAAATAAATAAATAAATAAATAAATAAACAAATAAATAAATAAATAAATCTTTAAAAAAAAATTAGGCAGATGTTCCAAAAACTTGCTCATCACTGTCTCCCTCTGCTGCTCCACAGAAAAGCTTTGCTTTAAGGCTAAACATTACTCAATCAACTAAGGTAACCCTGCAATCCCCTTGCATAGCTATAAGCTACCACATCCAATACATCAGCCTTCATCAGCACCAAGTCCCTGTTACTGTTGCCACTCTACTGATCTCCGCCTCTAAATTAAGGTAAGGGAATTATTCTTTTCCAGCCTTTGGGAAAAAAGAGAAAAGAGAAAAAGGTAAAGAAAGGAAAGAAAAGAAAGAGAGAACAAAGGGAAGGGAAGGGAAAGAAAGGGAACGGAAGAGAAGGGAAGGGGAGAGGAGGGAAGGGAAAAAGAAGGAAAACCTTTTGAAAACTGCCCCCCAGGTTTTATATCTATTTCATGCTGCTTTCCCTGCTTCTCCACTCAGGAATTCATTAAACAAGTGATCATTCTTTGAGCCACTGCTTTTCCATTCTCCACTGTGGGGTAAAGGAAAATATGTGATATAATAGAAAGAGCACAGGATTTGGAATCTGACTAACCTAGGACATCATTCCAGGACCTAGTACAGTGTGTGACCCACAGTGCAAAATAAACTACCTTATAGAATTTGTATTTGAGTTCTTTATTATATCGCTAATGATGCTGAACCACATATGTTATTTTACCATTATGTGGAACTGGTAATAGCTCACAGGGAATTCACTTCATCAAATTTGTTTGGCCGGAGAATCACATTCGTTGGCCATATGGGACCTATACCGCCTCTCAATTTAGAGGTGGAGTGGTCATCATCATCCTAGGGTCCACAGGATGGAGGAATAAAGTATGGTTTAGTGTGTACTTACTGGTATTCTACTATAGAACTATTGTTACTCTAGCAATGGAAGAAATTGTATCATTGATGTGGAGACAGTGGCCCCAGGAGATGCTGAGGACAGGGAGAGGGAAGAAGAGGTGTGATGTTGGGGCATTTTTGAGACTTGGAGTTGCACTGGATGGCATTATAGGGACAGATGCAGGATATCATTTATCCTGCCATAACCCACTGAATGGACTGGAGAAGAGTGCAAACACAATGTGAACTATAATCCATGCAGTGCAGTAGTGCTCCAAAATGTATTCACCAAATGCAATGAATGTGCCACAATGATGAAAGAGGGTGTTGAAGTGGGAAGAGTGGAGGGGTGGTGTGGGATATATGGGAACCTCTTATATTTTTTAATGTAACATTTTTTGTGATCTATGTTTCTTTTAAAAAAGACAATAAAAATAAAAAAAGAAGCAAAATATATTTTATTTAACACACAAAAAAATTGCTTGGTTATTGGGGAAAGAGATTCCAATTGACAGGTAAGATGTGCTGTTTTGCTTGGTTATTGGGGAAATAGATTCCACTTGACAGGTAAGGTGTGCTGTTGGTTAACACATGCATATATGCACCTCGGCATGCACATTTTTACACATACAACATGTACATGGCAAAAATCCAGACATAAAAGGAGCTATACAACAAAAAGTCTCTACACCCTTTTCCATAATAACTTTTAGTTATTATTACAAATGTAACCACTAACACTGATAACTGTTCCTTGTTTGACACATATACTATATTTTAGAGAGAAAGATGGTTTGCACTGCTGACTCTGTTTTGCACAGGGTGCTGTAGTGGAGGGTCTTCAACTCTGTAGGGTGGAAAACATTCAGGCCTTGTACTTTCATGGGGATGATAACCTAGAAAATAGAGGTAAGACAAGAGGATGGGAAACATCACCTGCTTTAGTGTCTTGCTTCAGATAGTTACTTTTAGATCAAAGCAGCCCTAAATTTAGAGAAGAACAATTTTTGTCTTTCTATTTAATAAGATATTTCTGATAGATAATATTACACATGATCATTGGAAAAAATATAAATTACAGAAGAATATTAGGAAAATATAAACAAGCCTTTCATCTTTTTCATCAAGTGCGAAGTAAATTCCCATTCTGAACACAAGAGGGAGTTTTTAGCTGAAATGAAAATAAAAGTAGGCTAACGTAGGCCAAAGCTTCTTTATTTTCTTTTCGTTAAAACTTTTGGATTTCTTGTCTTTGAAAACATATTAAGTAATTAATCATGGACTCAGGAAAAAGTAGACGTGAAAGACACCTTAGTCATTGTGAACTTAAAGAGGTAATAATGCTGCCTAACACTATCTTTTATAAAAAAATAGTTTTATTTATTTTTAAAAGATACATAGATCACACAAAATGTTATATTAGAAATATAGGAGGAGGTGGGGCAAGAAGGCATCTGAGTGAGTGCACCTCACAGTCTCTCCTGCAAAGAAGCAGCTGAATGGGGTTGGAGTCTTGCCAGAGTGGGCTGTTTCACGGGCTTGCAAGGCAAGAGGTGTATGGACATCGATTTGGAGAGACAAGGACAGAAGTAGTGCTTGCTAAAGGTAGAATTGTGGGTTACAATCACAGAAGTCTGAAGCTGTAGGGAGGCGGGACCCTTCCCCATAGGGCTGGCAGTCTCAGGGTTCCCAGAGAACTGTCGGTGGTGTGGTGGCGTTTCTGGGCCCTGTGGTCGCCAGATACCTGGTCCCCAGGTCCATGTCTCTGAAGCCCCCATAATCCGTGTTCCACAGGCCTACATACCCTGAGTCTGCAGTGTCCCGGACTTCCCTTTCCCGAGTCCAGTGCTCCCAGAGGACCGGGATTGCCCTAGCCCTCTGGTTTTGGACTGACACCATGATTGGGAGGGGTTTGGTGGGAAGTTCAGCAGAGAGGCAAGGCAGGGCAAGTGCAGGTTCAATTTTCTGGCCCCCCATTTTTTTGGGGGGCGGGGCTTGGAGGAGCATACCAGCTAGCTTACGGGAGAGCCTGGGAAGAAAGGAATGCCGAATTTTCTGAGAAAGCCCAATTCACCTAAATAGCCTGGGATAGGAAACTTGATCTGGGAGAAGGTGGAGTCAGAAAATCAACTAGCCCACTGGTAGCACACTTAAAGGAAAGGGACTGTAGGAGGTGCTTTCCAAGCTTCAAATAGCATACTTGGGATTCCTGGTGAGGTGTAGGTGCTCTCTCTCTGGAAATTAAGAGATATTGTTTTCTGTGCAGAGCTGGTTGAACAAGGATCCACTTGAATCTCCTACCAGAACTTTCAGGCAGCTTTCCTGCTGCCCTGGAAAAGAGGGAAGTGAGGAAAGGAGAAAGGGGGAACGTCAGATGCCTAAGCATTTTATTTCACCTCAAAGAGGATTCCTTGCTTGAAACTTTGTCTGGTATTTTGTTGGTTTGTCTTTTGTTTTTCCTTCTTGTTTATCTGCCCTAGGCCCCTGTTTTCTTTCTTTTTTCTATTTCTTGCTTGCTTCCACACTCCCTTTTGTCCCTTTTTCCCTTTTCTTTCTATCTCTTCTTTTTTATTTATTTATTTTTATATTGGGTGTTGCCGGGAGCACTTCATTTTTGCTGTATTTCTTCATCCTCCATTTCCTCTTTTTTGTGTGCATTGATTTTGGCCACCAACACTATCCCCTTTCCTCTACATCTTTCTATCCTCCATCATTTATTGTTTTTCTTACATTACACCACTCACTGTTTGCCCCCCTATTTTTCTGACTTTTTATTTCTAATACATTTGTTCTGTTTCCTGTCTTATATTCACTCTTTTTATTATTGTCCTTTCTTTTCTCTTTCCCTCTCTCCTGAACACACTGGCCTTTTAATTCAAGCTATATTCCTCCCCATATTCAGTTTACTATCTCATTATATGTACTCTACTTTTCTTACTGAAAACTCTATATATATTACATGAGTCTAATATCCATTATCCTAGATCTCACATAATTCCTCTGTTAACATTTACTGTCAAACTACTATTAATCATATTATTTTCTTACTCTTTTTGCTTTCACTGGCCCTAATATTTTCCTTCGAGTGAACTTAGCCAACAAGGAAATAGAAAAAGAAGAACAAAGTGACAAAGTGAAGACTTAGCATGCATGCAAAAACAATAAATAATTAAACCCCAAACTAGACAAAGAAGCTAAGCAACTGATTAAACCCTCAAGATAAAATGATGACCAGACAGCAACAAAAAACTACAAACCAAACCAATAATCAGGAAAACGTGCCCCAATCCAGGGAACAAACAAAAATCCCGGAAGAGGAGCAGAATATCAAACAAGTAATTAAAGCTCTCAAAACTTCAATTAGGGACCAATTCAATGAAGTGAAAGAAGAGATTAAGAATATGAAGAAAACACTTGGAGAGAATACAGAAGAAATTGCAATCATATGCAAAAAGATAATGGATATGATGGTGATGAACAGCAAATTTGAGATATCAAAAATACACTCTCAGCAAATAACATCAGTTTCAAACAGGCAGAGGAAACAATTAGTGATGCAGAAGACAGAACATTTGAAATCAAACAGGTAGTAGAACTGATTAATAAAAAGATAGAAAAAATGCAGCAAGGACATAGGGACCTGAATGACAATGAAAAATGTGCAAAGATATGCATTATAGCCATCCCAGAAGAAGACGAGACAGGAAAGAGGGCAGAAGGGGTGCTGGAGGAAATTAAAAATCAAGCAAAATATGACAAACACAATTGCAAAGAAAATACGGCTAATATAAGTAATTCCTTGAAAGTAATAGCACTGAATGTCAATGGATTAAACTCACCTGTCAAAAGACTCAGACTGGAAGATTGGATAAGGAAATATGACCCATCTATATGCTGTCTACTAGAAACACATCTTAGACCCAGGGATTCAAGGATGTTGAAAGTGAATGGCTGGAAAACAATCTTACAAGGAAACAGTGACCAAAAAGGGCAGGACTAGCTATATTAATATCAGACAAAATAGACTTTAAATGCAAAACACTTGTGAGAGACAAAGATGGACACTACATATTATTGAAAGTAATAATCTTTCAAGAAGAAGAAACAATCATAAACATTTATGCTCCTAACAAGGGTGCCTCCAAATACATGAGGCAAACACTGGAAAAACTAGGTGAAGGAATAGATGCCTCTATAATTAGAGTGTGGGAATTTAATACACCACTATCAACTTTGGACAGAACATCTCAAAAAGAATAAAGAAATAAAGACTTTAAACAATATATTAGAGGAACTGGACCTAATAGATATAAAAAGAACATTACAGCCAAATACAGCCAGATATACGTTCTTCTCAAGTGCAACTGGATCATTCTCTGAGATAGACCAAATGCTAGGCCATAGAAAAAGGCTCAATGAATTCAGAAAGATTGAAATCATAAAAAATAATTTCTCTGACCACAGTTGAATGAAGCCGGAAATCTGCAAGGGCCAGAGACTGAAATTTGGCACCAAGATTTGTAAGTTAAACAACACAGTCTTACAAAAACAGTGGGTCAAGGAGGAAATCTCAAAAAAAAATTAATAACTACATTGAATCAAATCAAAATGATAGCAAAAGATAGCAAAACGTATGGGATGCATCAAAAGCAGTACTGGGAGGGGGCAAGATGGCGGCTGAGTGAACATCCCTGTTAGAGTCTTCTGCAGGGAATCGGCTGGGCGGCGTTGGAGACTCTTTGGGACCGGATTGTTTCGGGATTTTTGCTGGTCCGGAGGTGTCTGGACATCAATTTGGAGGGAAGGTAACAGAGAGGATTCGTCTGTGAAATATACACGGAGATCCCAGCTACCTGTACAGGATTCCCTTCTTGGGTAGGCGGAGACGAGGCATCTAGCCCCGCTCGGTGGGGCTGAGCCAGGCCGTGCCGCAGCGGCGGACGCCGGAGCCGGGCCGCGCTGCGCCGGCGGTGAGCGGGGCCGGGCGGGGCCGAGCCAGGCCGAGCCGGGCCGCGGTAGCGTTTGGAGCCGGGCGGGGCCGGTTCAGGCCCCGGCTGCGGGCCGCGGTAGCCTTTGGAGCCGGGCGGGGCCGGTGCAGGCCCCGGCTGCGGGCCGCGGTAGCGCTTGGAGCCGGGCGGGGCCGGTGCAGGCCCCGGCTGCGGGCCGCGGTAGCGCTTGGAGCCGGGCGGGGCCGGTGCAGGCCCCGGCTGCGGGCCGCGGTAGCGCTTGGAGCCGGGCGGGGCCGGTGCAGGCCCCGGCTGCGGGCCGCGGTAGCGCTTGGAGCCGGGCGGGGCCGGTGCAGGCCCCGGCTGCGGGCCGCGGTAGCGCTTGGAGCCGGGCGGGGCCGGTGCAGGCCCCGGCTGCGGGCCGCGGTAGCGCTTGGAGCCGGGCGGGGCCGGTGCAGGCCCCGGCTGCGGGCCGCGGTAGCGTTTGGAGCCGGGCGGGCCCGGGTCAGGCCCCGGCGGCGGGTACGGAGCCGGGCAGGGCCGGTCCAGGCCGCGGTGGCGGGAGGTGGACGCCGGAGCCGGCTGGGCCGCTGTAGCGAGCGGAGCTGGGCGGAGCCAGGCCAGGCCAAGGCGGCGTGAGGAGCCGGGCAGAGCCGGTCCAAGCCTCCGCGGCGGGCGGAGCCGGGCCTGCGGAGGGGTTTCTGTTTTTTTTTTGTTTGTTTGTTTGTTTGTTTGTTTTTTGTTTTTTGTTTTTTTTTTTTTTGAGCATCTGCAGTACTGGGGAGTTCGTGGGCCCTGGGCGGCCTATTGGGGGTTTGTGGGAAGGGAGGTACTTGCAGACCCATTTGGGCAGACAGACGGGGGGGTTTTAGGGAAAAGCGGGGGGAAGTTGTTGTTTTAGATAGTGTTGCAATTGTGACACGTGTGTACCGGTATCTCTCTTCTCCCTATCCATTCCCCACCATTTGCCCATCCTCTTTTTCTTTCTTCCTTTCTTCTTGCCTTTCTTTTTTCTTTATTATAATTAGTTAGTTTTTTTTTTTTTTTCGGTTTTCTCTTTCCCTCTTGTCCCTCATCTTCCACTTATTTTTACTTTAATTCAAGTATACAATAGGTGCTACAGGGAACACCTCACATTTGCTGGGTTTTCCCATCCTCCACTGCCTCATTTCTGTGTGAACTGATTTAGGCTACCTACACTATCCCCCTTCCCCTGCATCTTGATACCCACTATCATCTACTGTCTCTCCTATATTCCACCCCCCACCTCCCGTTCTTTGATCCACAAAGTGTCTAACTCTTAATTTCTAATACCTTTGTTCTGTTTTCTGTCTATTATCCACTCTTGAAACTATTACCTTTCTTTTCTTTTTCCCTCTCTCATGAAAACAATAGCTGTGTAGTTCATACCATATTCCTCCCAAATTCAGTCATCAACTTCATAAAAGGTACTCTACCTACAGCTATAACTCTATACAATCTACATGAATCTAACCTCCATCCTTCCAGATCTCATATTCCTGCTTTATTAACATACATCACCAATACAACTTTACACTTTACCCTTGCTTACACAATTGCCTTTCCCCAACACTAATACTTTCCTCTAAAGTGAACTTAACCAACAACAAGTAACTAGAATAAGAAGAAAAAAGTGACAAAGAGAAGATATAACACCTGTGCAAAAATAACAACTAATTAACCTCCAAGAGCAGACAAAGAAGCTAAGGAACTGATTAAATTCGTCAAAATAAAGAGATGACCAGAAAGCAACAAAAATCTACGAACCAAACCAATAATCAGGAAAACATGGCTGAATCCAATCAACAAACCAATAATCACGAAGGGGAGCAAAACTTGGCACAAGCAATGAAAGATCTCAGAACATTTATCACCGACAAATTTGATGCAGTAATGAAAGAGGTTAACAACATGAAGACATCACTTGGAGGGGAAATTGCAGACATACGCAAAAACATAACAGATATGATGGGAATGAACACCACAGTTCAAGAAATCAAAAATACACTGGCAGCAAATATCAGCAGACTAGAAGAGACAGAGCAGAGAATTAGTGATGTGGAAGACAGTACATCAGAAATCAAACAGATAGTAGAAGGGGTCAATAAGAAGATAGAAAAAATCCAATTAGGATTTAGGGACCTGAATGACAATGCAAAACGCTCAAACATACGTATTATAGGCATTCCAGAAGGTGAAGAGAAGGGAAAGGGGTCAGAAAGAGTGTTGCAGGAAATAATGGCTGAAAACTTCCCAAATCTACTGAAAGAGACAGATGTACATATCCAAGAAGCACAGCGCACTCCACAAGTCATAAACCCCAACAGGCCCACCCCAAGACATATACTTGTCAAATTATCCAATCCTCAAGACAAGGAGAAAATCCTAAAAGCAGCAAGAGAAAAGAAAACCATCACATACAAGGGAAGCTCAATTAGATTAAGTGCTGATTTCTCTTCTGAAACCATGGAGGCAAGAAGACAGTGGTATGATATAGTCAAGGTACTAAAGGAAAAAAATTTCCAACCAAGAATACTCTATCCAGCTAAACTAGCATTCAAACATGATGGAGAGTTCAAAATATTCGCAGACAAACAGAAACTAAAAGAGTATACCAACAAGAAACCTCCCCTTCAAGAAATTCTAAAGGGAGTTCTGCAGGAAGAAAGGAAAAAACAGGAAAGGCAAAGTTGGAGGAGAGTATAAGACCAACAACAACAACAAAAAAGACAAAAAAAAATATACAAACAAAATATGACAAACACAAATCCAATCAAAATATGGCTAACACAAATAATTCCTTGATAGTAATAACACTGAATGTCAATGGATTAAACTCACCTATCAAAAGATTCAGACTGGGACACTGGATAAGGAAATATGACCCATCCATATGCTGTCTACAAGAGACACATCTTAGACCCAGAGACGCATGGAGATTGAAAGTGAAAGGCTGGAAAACAATCATACAAGCTAACAATAACCAAAAAAAGGCAGGAGTAGCTATATTAATATCAGACAAAATAGACTTTAAATGTGAAACAATTGTGAGAGACAAAGAAGGATACTACATTTTAGTCAAAGGGAAAATCTGTCAAGAAGATCGAACAATCATAAATATCTATGCCCCTAACAAGGGTGCCTCTAAATACGTCAGGCAAACGCTGGAAAAACTAAGTGAAAGAATAGATACATCTACAATTATAGTGGGGGATTTTAATACACCACTATCAACTCTGGACAGAACATCTCAAAAGAGAATCACCAAAGAAACAAAACATCTGAATAGTATATTAGAGGAACTCGATCTAATAGACATATATAGATCGCTACACCCAAACACAGCAGGATATACATTTTTCTCAAGCGCACATGGATCATTCTCCAAGATAGATCATATGCTAGGCCACAAAGAAAGGCTGAACGAATTCAGAAAGATTGAAATCATACAAAACATTATCTCTGACCACAGTGGAGTCAAGCTGGAGATTTGCAAGGGACAGAAGCCCAGATTTCACACCACGATTTGGAAATTAAACAGCACACTCTTAGAAAAACAGTGGGTCAAAGAGGAAATCTCAAAAGAAATCAATGACTACCTTGAAACAAATGATAATGATAACACAACATACCAAAATTTATGGGATGCAGCAAAAGCAGTACTGAGAGGGAAGTTTATAGCCATAAATTCATATATCAAAAAAGAAGAAAGAGCAAAAATTGAAGAACTAACTGCACATTTGAAGGAATTAGAAAAACAACAACAAAGTAACCCAACAGGAAGAAGAAGGAAGGAAATAACAAAGATAAGAGCAGAACTAAATGAAATAGAAAATAAGAAAGCACTTGAACAGATAAACAAGACCAAGAGCTGGTTTTTTGAGAAGATTAACAAAATTGACAAACCTTTAGCAACACTAACAAAGAAAAAAAGAGAGAAGATGCAAATACACAAAATAAGAAATGAGAAAGGCGATATCACCACTGACCCCACAGAAATAAAGACTATCATAAGAGGATATTTTGAAAAACTATATTCCAACAAAAATGACAATCTAGAGGAAATGGACAAATTCCTAGAAACACATAAACAGCCCATATTGACAAAAGAAGAAATTGATGATCTTAACAAACCAATCACAAGCAGAGAGATAGAATCAGTTATTAAAAATCTCCCAACTAAGAAGAGCCCAGGGCCAGATGGCTTCACAGGTGAATTCTATAAAACATTCCGGAAAGAACTGACACCAATCCTG
Organism: Dasypus novemcinctus; assembly: GCF_030445035.2. Classification (NCBI taxonomy): domain Eukaryota; kingdom Metazoa; phylum Chordata; class Mammalia; order Cingulata; family Dasypodidae; genus Dasypus; species Dasypus novemcinctus. The sequence continues at coordinate 122,438,772 of NC_080704.1, read as the reverse complement.
CTGAAACTATTCCAAACCATCGAAACAGTAAGAACATTACCCAACTCCTTCTATGATGCCAACATTACCCTAGTACCAAAGCCAAACAAAGACATCACAAGAAAGGAAAATTACAGACCAATTTCTCTAATGAACCTAGACGCAAAAATACTTAACAAAATACTTGCTAATCGTATTCAACAACACATTAAACGAATTATACACCACGACCAAGTGGGATTCATCCCAGGTATGCAAGGATGGTTCAACATAAGAAAATCAATCAACGTAATACACCATATAAACAGATTGAAGGAAAAAAATCACATGATTATATCTATTGATGCAGAAAAAGCATTTGACAAAATACAGCACCCTTTCTTGATAAAAACACTCCAAATGTTTGGAATACAAGGAAATTTTTTGAACATGATAAAGAGTATATATGAAAAACCTAAAGCCAATATTGTTTACAATGGAGAAATCCTAGACTCCTTCCCTCTAAACTCAGGAACAAGACAAGGATGCCCACTGTCGCCGCTCCTATTTAACATTGTCTTAGAAGTACTTGCTCGAGCACTGAGGCAAGAACCAGAAATAAAAGGCATTCAAATTGGAAAGGAAGAAGTCAAAATTTCATTATTTGCAGATGACATGATCCTATACATAGAAAACCCTGAGAGATCTACAACGAAGATTCTAGAACTCATAAATGAGTTTAGTAAAGTCGCAGGTTATAAGATCAATGCGCAAAAATCAGTAGCATTTCTGTACACCAATAATGAGCAAGATCAGGAGGAAATCAAGAAACAAATACCATTCACAATAGTAAATAAAAAAATCAAATACTTAGGAATAAATTTAACTAAAGAGGTAAAGAACTTATACACTGAGAACTATGCAAGATTGTTCAAGGAAATCAAAGAAGACCTAAATAAATGGAAGACTATTCCTTGTTCATGGATAGGAAGACTGAACATTATTAAGATGTCTATCCTACCAAAATTGATCTACACATTCAATGCAATCCCAATAAAAATCAATGCAGCCTTCTTTAAGGAACTAGAAAAACTAACTATGAAATTTATTTGGAAAGGAAAGAGACCCCGAATAGCCAAAGACATACTGAAAAAGAAAAACGAAATTGGAGGAATCACACTACCTGACTTCAAAACATACTATAAAGCTACGGTGGTGAAAACAGCATGGTATTGGCATAAGGAGAGACATATAGACCAATGGAATCGAATTGAAAGCTCTGATATAGAACCTCACATATACAACCACATAATATTCGATAAAGCCACCAAACCCTCTCAACTGGGAGAGAGTGGCCTATTCAACAAATGGTGTCTGGAGAACTGGATAGCCATATGTAGAAGAATGAAAGAGGATTACCATCTCACACCTTATACAAAGATCAACTCAAGATGGATCAAAGACCTAAATATAAGAGCCAAGACCATAAAAACCTTAGAAAGCAGTGTAGGGAAACATCTACAGGACCTTGTAATAGGTAATGGATTTATGAATATCTCACCAAAAGCACGAGCAGCAAAAGAACTAATAGATAAATGGGACTTCCTCAAAATTAAAGCCTTCTGCACCTCAAAGGAGTTTGTCAAGAAAGTAAAAAGGGAGCCCACACAGTGGGAGAAAATATTTGGCAATCATATATCTGATAAGAAACTTATAACTTGCATATATAAAGAACTCCTACATCTTGAAAATAAAAAGATAAACAATCCATTTAAAAAATGGGAAAAAGACTTAAACAGACACTTCTCCGAAGAAGAAATACAAATGGCAAGAAAGCACATGAAAAAATGTTCCAAATCTCTAGCTATCAGGGAAATGCAAATCAAAACCACAATGAGATACCATCTTACACCCATAAGATTGGCAGCTATGAAAAAAACAGAAGAATACAAGTGCTGGAGAGGATGTGAAGGAAGGGGAACACTCATCCACTGCTGGTGGGAATGCAGAAGGATCCAACCATTCTGGAGAACAGTATGGCGATTTCTCAAAAAACTAGCCATAGATTTGCCATATGACCCAGCAATACCACTGCTGGGAATATACCCAGCAGAACTGAAAACAAGAACACAAACCAATATATGTACACCAATGTTCATAGCAGCATTGTTCACTATTGCCAAAAGTTGGAATCAACCCAAATGCCCATCAACAGACGAGTGGATCAATAAAATGTGGTATATACACACAATGGAATACTACTCGGCTGTAAGAACAAACACACTACAAACACATGTGATAACATGGATGAATCTTGAGAACCTTATGTTGAGTGAAGCAACCCAGACATTGAAGGACAAATACTACATGACCTCAATGATATGAAATAAACAAGCTGCCCTAGATAGCAAGAGACTGAACGATAGGCTTGCAGGAAATCGGAGGGTGGAGGAAGGATATGAGCCGATGTCTGCAGGGGTGGAATTTAAGACGAGATGGTGGTAAGTATGAACACAAAGAAGAGATAAAAGGGGGGCAAGGGATTGCCTTTGCTTGGGGCTTTGCGGGTTTGAGGGTGGCTGGGGAGGGACGGGTGGGTAACGTTGCCCAAAAGTGGGGGGAGGGAGGGGTAGCATACGAACCAGGAGAGGGTCAGGTGTTGGTGGAGAGTAAAATGCCGAGAAAATCATATCAAAATATAATAAAGAGGGTTACCTGTTTAGAATGCTCGGAGGGGAGGGTCTGATGCAGGACGGGCTCCTGGGGAATGTCTAAATGCTCATTCTGCCAGAGTGGGTGACACCATGGGGTAGAAACCCAAGTAGTGAGAGTGGGGGTGGACCCACATCCTGGGGAGGACTAATGCCATCCAATAGAGGGAACTGTATCCCTCGAGAGAAAGGGTGGCTCCCAGGGCATTGGAGCAGTTGAGCAAGTTAGGCCCTGAACACTATTCCATCTATCTCTGGAAGTGGCTCCTCAGGAAACGGAGGTTGGCTATCACTGAGGGCACCAAGGTGGAAGGTAAAATGGACGTTAAATGTGTGGAACCAAAGTAAATGGGGGGTAAGAGAGGAGTTTCTTGAGAGTACACAAGGATGGATATAAAACATGTAATATTACACCATAACATATAGGAGATGACAGACTGATAATGTAAACCATAATGTAAAACATAGGATAACTAAAAATGTAAAGAACTGTGTATCCTAAAGTATGCACCATAATGTAAACACAGATGTCACCTTGTTAGAAAGCTAATATCTCAGACTCTGTAAATCACTTTAAGTATATATGATATGAATAGGGCGTAAGAGTATCACTGTGGAAGGGAAAAGGTTTTCTGGTGGATGTGTGGGAGTGCTGTATATTATATATATACATTGCTGTGGTCTAGGACTCCTGTGAAGAAAAGCTGAATAATTAGGGGGGGGGGGGGGGAAAGAAAAAGAAAAAAATAGGATGTGGAATTTTTTCAAGTCAACATTCTTTATCTAAGTTCTTTATCTAACTTTATCCAAGTTCTTTATCTATCCTTTAAACTCATCGCTATATGCCATTCCCTAGTAAGGGACCATGACATTATATTGGGCTTCAAATTTCGGGGAGTTCTGGATCACAGAGTGTTTCAACAATGGCAATGGAGGGATACTGGTATGGGATACCAATGACAGGTGATATATGACTGACAGGGAGCTGTACAGAACATATGTCCAGGGTGCATGGTAATGTTTGGATATACTCATAGTGGCAACAATTAAAAACCACAGTAGGGGGGGTACTGGGTTCCTGGCCAGTGGTGCTCTGTCGTGGTCCCTAGGGGAGCAGCGACAGTCTCCCAGGTACAGTGGTGGGGACCGGGAGGGAGTGAGGGTTCAACAGTGAGCCCCTGATACTAATGACTATGCTTGTGAGCTGATAAACCCAAAATAATAACAAGGCCTAGAGCAACTTTGTGCCTGGGAATTTCCTTCTGTCAGCCTTCATGTTACTCAAATGTGGCCAGTCTCGAAGCCAAACTCAGCATGTAAATGTAATGCCTTCCCCCCAGCGTGGGACATGACACCCGGGGATGAGCCTCCCTGGCAACGAGGGACCACTATCAACTACCAACTGATGATGCAACTGGAAAATGACCTTATACGGAAGGTTCAATGCGGATCAGCAGAATATCCATGTCTACATAAAATACCATGACTTTAAAATGCTGTTTGACCTAAAGTAAGGGGGAAATGGAAAGGAGAAATGAGTTTATATGGCTACGAGTTTCTAAAAAAGAGTCTGGAGGCTGGCAGAAGGTTTGCCCTCATGCACAACTGAGCAGAGTCAGAGAGACAGATAAAGCAGATACAACCCCCAGATATTGGTTCCTTTGAGGGCTAAAGAGACCCATGGGAGTTATGGTCATGGCCGATGGGGTTAACTACCAGGGCAGATGGCCCCTCTTTGGAAATGGTGTTTATGTGTGATGAATCTGGACTCAGATGGGATCTCCCTTCATAAGACTTTCATGCTAATGTGCTGGAGGTGCAGTTAATGTTGGGGTTTAAGATATATTTAGGGGATTTGAATCTCTGGACTGACAATGTGATAGCCAGATCCTGAGCCTCAACAGACTCCAGCACCTACAATCTGATTTATTGGACTTACCACACTCAGCTAAGATGGAGGTGAAGAAGGACAACCACCACACCATGGAGCCTAGAGTGATTACAACTGAAAATGGGAGGATTGCATCCAGCATCCAGGTGGAATCTGAGCCTCCTCTTGACATAAAGGTGCAATGGACACAACCAATCCAGTGTCCACATAGAAGAGGTGGCATTGGATTGGGAAAAGTGGACATAATGGACAAAGGGTATGGGGAAAGGCAGGAAGAGATGAGAGGTGGAGGCGTCTTCGGGACATGGAGCTGCCCTGGATGGTGCTTCAGAGGTAATCACCGGACATTGTAAATCCTCACAGGGCCTACATGATGGAATAGAGGAGAGTATGGGCCATGATGTGAACCAATGTATATGAGGTGCAGAGGTGCCCAAAGATGTACTTACCAAATCCAATGGATGTGTCATGATGATGGGAACGAGTGTTGTTGGGGGGGGGGGAGAGGGGGGGTGGGGGGGTGGGGTTGAATGGGACCTCACATATATATTTTTAATGTAATATTATTACAAAGTCAATAAAAAAATTAAAATAAAATAAAATAAAATAAAAAACCGAAACGCACACACACACATAAAAAAAGCAGTACTGAAGGGGAAATTTATAGCCACAAATTCATACATCAAAAAAGAAGAGCTAAAATTGAAGAACTAACTGCACACTTGGAGGAATTAGTAAAAAAATAACAAACTAACCCCAAATGAAGAAGAAAGAAAGAACAAAGATCAGAGAAGAATTACATGAAATAGAATATAAGAAAGTACTTAAAAAAAGTAAACCAAGAGCTGGTTCTTTGAGAAGATCAATAAAATTGACAAATTCTTAGCTAGACTAACAAAGAAAAAAGGAGAGAAGGTGCAAATACACAAAATAAGAAATGGAAAGTAAATACCACCACTGGCCCCACAGAAATAAAGACTATCATAAGAGGATACTGAGAAAAACTATATGCCAACAGGAAGGACAATATAGAGAAAATGGACAAATTCCTAGAAACACATAAGCAGGCTACATTGATGAAATAAAAAATAGACAATATCAGCAAACCCATCACAAGTAAAGAGATAGAATCTGTCATTAAAAACCTCCCAAATAAGAAGAACCCAGGGCCAGATGGCTTCACAGTTGAATTCTACCAAATATTCCAGAAAAAACTAATACCAATCTTGATTAAACTCTTCCAAAAAGTCAAAACAGAAGGAACATTTCCTAACTCATTCTATGATGCCAGCATTACTCTGGTACCAAAGCCAAATGAAGACTCAACAAGAAAAGAATATTACAGACCAATTTCGCTAATGAACCTAGATGTGAAATTCCTCAACAAAATACTTGCTAATCGTATTCAAGAGCACATTAAATGAATGATACACCATGACCAAGTGTGATTCATTCTGGGTATGCAAGGAAGTTTGAACATAGGGAAATCCATTAATGTAAAAAACCATATACACAGATTGAAGGGAAAAAAATCACATGATCATATCAATAGATGCAGAAAAAGCATTTGACAAAATACAGCACCCTTTCTTGATAAAAAATGGTGCAAAAGATCAGAAAAGAAGGGAAGTTTCTGAACATGATAAAGGGTATATAAGAAAAAAACACACCTAACATCATCTACAATGGTGAAATCCTAATATCTTTCCCTCTAAGATTAGGAACAGGACGAGGATGCCCACTACCACCCCTCCTATTTAACATAATCTTAGAAGTACTTCCTTGAGCATGAAGGCAAGAACCAGACATAAAAGGTATCCAAATTTGAAAGGAAGAAGTAAAAATTTCACTATGTGCCGATGATATGATCCTATACATAGAAAACTATGAAAAGTCTACAAAAAAAGTTTCTAGAACATATCAATGAGTTTAGTAAAGTCTCAGGTTACTAGATCAATGCACAAACTTCAGCATCATTTTTGTATGCCAATAATGAGCAATCTGAGGAGGAAATCAGGAATCAAATACCATTTATAATAGCAAGTAAAAAAATAAAATACCTAGAAATAAATTTAACTAAAGATGTAAAAGACTTATACACAGAAAACTGCTCAAGGAAATCAAAGAAGACCTAAATAAATGGAAGAATATTCCCTGTTCATGGATAGGAATACTAAATATTAAGATGTCTATTTTACCAAAACTGATCTACAGATTCAATGCAATCCCAATATATATTAGCACAGTATTCATTAATGAAGTAGAGACACATTATGAAATTTATTTGGAAAGGAAACAGGATCCAAATAGCCAAAGACATATTGAAAAAGAAAAATGAAATTGAAGGAATCACAATATCTGACTTCAAAACATACCAGAAAGTTACAGTAGTGAAAACAGGATGTAACTGGCACAAGAATAGACACACTAAACAATGGAATCAAATTGATAGTTCTGATATAGATCCTCATATATACAGCCATATGGTATTTGATAAGGTCCGAAAACCTCTCAACTGGGAGAGAATGGCCTCTTCAACAAATGGTGCCTGGAGAACTTGATATCCATATGTAAAAGAATGAAGGAGGATTACGAACTCACACCTTATACAGAAATCAACTAAAGATGGATCAAAGACCTAAATATAAGAGCCAAGACCATAAAGACCTTGGAAAGCAAAGTAGGGAAGCCTGTACAGGACCTTGTAATAGGAAATGGCTTCATGAAATTTACACCAAAAGCCCGAGCAGCAAAAGGACAAATAGTTAATGGGACTTCCTCAAAATTAAAGCCTTCTGCACTTCAAAGGAGTTTGTCAAGAAAGTGAAAAGAGAGCCTACACAATGGGAGAAAATATTTGGTAGCCCTATATATGATAGGAGACTTATATCTTCCATATATAAAGAACTTCTATATCTCGAAAATAAAAAGACAAACAGACTATTTAAAAAATGGGAAAATATTTGAACAGACACTTCTGCAAAGAAGATATACAAATGGCTAAAAAACACATGAAAAAAATGCTCAAAATCACTAGCTATTATGGAAATGCAAATCAAAACAAGAATGAGATACTACCTTACTCCCATAAGACTGGCAACTATCAAAAATCAGAAGACTTCAAGTGCTGGAGAGGATGTGGAGGAATGGGAACACTCATCCACTGGTGGTGGGAATGCAGAAGGATTCAGCCATTCCTAAGGACAATTTGATAGTTTCTAAAAATCTGGATATAGATTTACCATATGACTCTGCAATTCCACTGCCTGGTATATACCCAGTAGAACTGAAAACAAGGACACAAATTCATGTATGCGTACCAATGCTCATAGCAACACAATTCACTATTCAAAAAAGTTGGAATCAACCAAATGCCCATCAACAGATGAATGGATAAATAAAATGTGGTATACACATACAATGACATGCTACACAGGTATAAGAACAATTATAGCACAAACACATGTGATAACATGGATGAATCTTGAGAACCTTATGTTGAGTGAAACAACTCAGGCATTGAAGAACAACTATTACATGACCTCTCTTATATGAAATAAGTAAACAAAGCCATTTCAGAGAGCTAGTTATTGAATGATAAGCTTGAAGAAAGTTGGTGAGTATAGGTAGGATGCAAGCTGACATCTACGTGGGTAAAATCTATGATAAGCTGGAAGTAACTATTTGTACAGGGAAGGCATTAAATGGGGACATAGGGCTACCTTTGAGTGGGTGTTTGTGGGCTTAAGGGGGGCTAGGCATGGGAGGATGGGGCAGATGGCCCAAAAAATTGAGGGGGGATGGGGGGAACATTTGAACATAGGAGATTGTCCGGTATGTGGTTGAAATGATAATACAGAGAAAACTCTTTAGAAAATATAATACAGCAGGTTACCTGTTTATGATGCTTTAAGGTGGGGCATCTGACACAGGGCAAGCTTCTAGGAAGTGTGTGAGTGCTCATTTTGTCATAGTGGGTTATATCATTGGGTGGAGGCCCATGCAATGAGATTGAAGGTATACCCACATCCTGGGGAGGACTGATATCCTCAAACAGAGTGAAATGAATCTCTAGAGAGAATTGGTGACTCCCAATGGGTTAGGGCAGTCAAGTAGGTCAAGCCCTCAACATTTTTGCAAGTATCTCTGGATATGGTCCTTCAAATAATGAAGATTGATTGTCACAGTGGGCCCTGAGAGGAGGGGGAAAGAGGTGTTGAATATATGGAATCAGTGTAACTGTGGGGCAATGAAAGTGTGCCAGAAGATAATGCAATGATGGATATAGGACATATTAAATTACACCAAAATGTTAAAAGTTGGCAGACTAAAATGTAAACCATAATGTAAAACATAAGATAACCAAAAATTTAGAAAATTGTATAGTCTAAAATATAAACCCTAATAGAAACCCAAATGGAACCATGTTTGAAAGCTATTGTTTCAATATTTGTAATTCAGCTGCAGCAAATACAGTATGAACATATAAAAAGATCACTGCTAGGATAGGGACAAAGGGTTTGATGTTGGATATATGGGAATACCATATATTGTATATGTGAATTACTGTGATCTAAAACACATGTGAAAACAAACTTAATAATTAGAAAAAAAAAAGGATGTAGACACTGAGGAAGGAGTGGAAGAAAGTGCCTTGCCACACTAGATACAGGGCAACACCTATAGCAGTTAAGAAAGACAAAATTCCAAAACAAAGCTTTTTAATTTTTTTCATTTTTTGATACTCCAATTAAATTTTCCTTTATTTAATTTTTCTAAATTGCTATGTATTCTATATCTAAACTTTAAATCCATTACTATATTACATTTTACTATTTATGGAACTTGCAATATATTAGGTGTCCTTTTAAAGAAGTTTTGGACAACAGAGAGGTACAACTATGGCAGGGGAGGAACACTGATGTGGGATGTTATTTACAGGGACACATGACTAGGAGGGAGTTATCCAGGACATGTATACAGTGCACATAAAAATGTTAGCATATTTTTATAGTGGTTTCCATTAAAAATGACAACTGAGGGCATGCTGAGTTCCTAGTCACGGGAGCTCTATCACATCCCCCAATGGAAGAGCAACAATCATCCAAGTGCATTGGCAAAGACCAATAAAGATGGATGATCCAACAATAAGCCCATAAAACTGATGGCTATGATTATGAGCCTGTGTGCCTGAAATATGAACTAGGCCTAGACATGCAGGGTGCCTTAGAGTTACCTCTAGAGATCCTCCATGTTGCTCAAATGTGGCCACTCTCTAAGACAAACTTAGCATATAAATACATTACCTTCCCCCCAGCATGGGACAGGACATGCAGGGATGAGCCTCCCAGGCACCGAGGGATTACTACCAAGCACCAACTGATGATGTAACTAGAAAAAGTCCTTGAATAAAAGGGTCAACTCAGACCAGCAGAATATCTCATCCTCCATGTAATATCATGTGTTAAAAACTGCATTTTGACTTTGGATAAAAGGGGTAAATGGAAAGGACAAATGATTTTATATGGCTATGAGTCTCCAAAAATGAGTTGGGAGGTCATCAGAGAGATTGCGCTTACACACGCCTCAGCAGGATCACAGAGACAGCCAAAGGACATAGAAACCCAGGTATTGGTTCTCCTAAAGACTACAGAGACCCACATGTTCTATGGTCATGACACATGACTCTGGAGTTCAGTGCCACATCAGTTGTCCCTACTTTAGAATTTGTGCTCCTGAGTGTGATGGAGTTGGACTCTGATATGACCTTTCTACACATGCCTCTTCTGTTACTTTTATTGGACCTGTGGTTGGCACTGGGGTTGGTGTATACTCAGGAGACCTGAATCTCTGGACCTTCCATGTGACAGCCAGGCCCTGAACCTCAGCAGACTTGCAACTCCTACAAGTTTTATTAGACTCACCCTGGTCAGGGTACAGGGAGATGAAGAAGGTCAGCCACCACACCAGGGAGCCAAGAGTGCCTACAACTGCAAGCAGGAGAATTGCATCCATCATCCATGTGAAATCTAAGCCACCCCTTGATGTATAAGGGGACTGGACATAACCATCCCAGGGTCCACAGGATGGAGAAATAGAGTATGGATTAGTGTGGCCTTACTGTTGTTCTGCTGGGAAACTACTGTGATTATTTGGAAGAAATTGAAGTGCTGATGTGGAGAAAGTGGCCACAGTAGATGCTGATGTTAGGGAGAGAGAAGAAGTGATATGTTGTGGGGGCATTTTCAGGATTTGGAGTCCTGGTTGGTGATGCAGGGACAGATGCTGAACATTGTGTGTCCTGCCATGACCCACTGGGTGGGCTGGGGGAGAGTGTAGACTGCCATGTAGACCACTGTCCATGTGGTGCAGCAGTGCTCCAAAACGTATTCACCAGGTGCAGTGAATGTGCCACGATGATGGAAGAGGTTGTTGATGTGGGAGTAGTGGGGTGAGGGGTTTGGGAGTTATATGGGGACCTCATATTTTTTTAATCTAACATTTGAAAGAAAATAAAGAAGAAAAAGTAAATAAAATGGGAAAATATATTAATTAATTAAAAATATATATAGAAGGTTCCCATATGCCCTACTACCCACACCCCCTTCTTTTCCGACATCAATACCTTCTTTCATTAGCATGGTACATTCACTGAAATTGATAAATACATTTTGGAGCACTGCTACACAAGTTGAATTATAGTTTACATTGTATTTTACACTCTCTCCCCATCCATTCAGTGGGTTATGGCAGGATATATAATATCCTGCATCTGTCCCTGCAACATAATTAAGGACAACTTCAAGTCCCAAAAATGCCCCCACATCATACCTTCCTATCCCCCTACCTCTGTTTGAGAACATCAGGCTTCCCCGGGATGGGGGTACAACATCTTCCCATTCATTGTATGAATCTCTACCTACTGATATAGAACACTATGACAAAATGAGCACTCGCACACTCCCTAGAATCCTGCCCCAGGTGCACCCTGTGCCAAATGTCATCCATCCAACACCCTAAACCAGCGACCCTTCATTATTATATTGTCAAAAAAAGATTTCTCAACATAATAGTTTCAATCATGAACCCACTCAAAATTAAAACCTTTTGCATCTCAAAGTAATTTGTCAAGAAAGTGAAATGACAGCCTGCCCAATGGGATAAAACATTTGGTAACAATATGTCTGATAGGAGCCTAATATCCAGCATATATAAAGAAATCCTATATATTGAATATAAAAAGACAAACAACCCATTTAAAAATTGGGCAAGAGATTTAAACAGACACTTCTCCAGAAAAGAAATACAAATGTCTAAAAAGCACATGGAAAGATACTCAACATCACTAGATATTAGGGAAATGCCAATCAAAACTACAATGAGATACCATCTTATACCCATTCAACAGGTGGCTATTAAAAAACTAGAGGACAACAAATATTGGAGAGGATGTGCAGGGTTCTCAACCAACTACTGGTGAGAATGTAGAAGGATCCAGCCATTGTTGAGGACAGTTTGTCGGTTCCTCAAAAGACTAGCTATAAATTTGCCATATGACCTAGCAATTCAACTGCTGGGTATATACCCAGAAGAACTGAAAACAAGGACACAAACTGTTATATGCACACCAATGTTCATAGTGGCAGTATTCACCATCGCCAAAATTTGGAATCAACCCAAATGTCCATTAACAGATGAATGGATAAACAAGATGTGGTATATATATATATATATATATATATATATATATATATATATATATATATATATATATATAATGGTATACTACTCAGCTGTAAGAAGGAATACATGGGATAACATGAATAAATCTTGAGGATCATATGTTGAGTGAAGCAAGCCAGGCATTGAAAGACAAATACTACATGACCTTTCTGATATGAATTAAGGAAATTCAGCACTCTCAGAGAGCTAGAATCTGAAAGATAAGATTATTTATAGCAAATACGTGGGTGGAGAAGAAGATTGTGAGCCAACACCCACATGGGCAAAATTAAAAGTTGGAGGCAAGTAGTTGTGCAGTGAAGGGATGTGATGCGTTATAAGGATACTTTTGGGTTTGGCTGTGGAGGCTTGATCGGGGCTAGGGTTGGGAGGATGGGTAATACGGTTCATGAAATTTGGGGGAAGGTAGAGGTGGAGCAGGTGAACACAGGGGATTGGCAGCTACTCCTTTCTTTTAAGGTTTCCTTCTTTTGGCTCCTGTGGAACCACTCTCCCTCTTGTTCTGCTCATATTTTTTGACCACTTCTCTTCCTTTGTTCTCTCCTTTAATGTAGGTGATTTCCTGAGACTCTCGGGCCTCTTATATTCTCATTATGTAGTCTATAAATATTTTCCCTTGCTTACTTCATCCATTCCCATAGTTTTAATCACCACTATATGCTGATGAAAATATCATCATGCATATCTCCTGCTATTATGTCAACCTTGTGGTTCAGATATGCATATTCATTTGCCTATTGGACAAGCCAAAGAATGAGAAGGCTGCCCAGAGAAAAGTAAGTTTGCCTGATGTGGTGAGTGTTACTTTTAAAGACTATACAACAGGTAGATATGGATAGGGAGAATCTGAACTTTCATGATCCACAGGGAATCATTTTCATTAACTGTTATCTTGTTGAAAAAGAAGAATAAAATAAACAAACAAAAACAACAAAAATTCAGGGGAGCAGATACAGTTCAAATAGTGGGCTACCTATCTCCCACACAGGAGGTCCTGAATTCAGTTCCCAGTGCCTGCTAAAGAAGACAAGCAGGTGCAATGAGCTGATGCAACAAGAAGGCACAATGAGCTTGTGAAGTGAGCTGGCACAGTGTGTTGGCACAGTGAACAGATGCAGCAAGCAGACACAATGAGCAGACACAACAAGCAGGGAGTGGGTGTGGCTCAAGCAGTTGGGCACTCACCTACCACAAGGGAAGTCCTGGATTCAGTTCATCATGCCTCTAAAAGAAGATGAGCACACAAACAGTGAAGACAGCAAGCAGACACAGTAAGCAGACAATGAGTGGAAAGAGCAAGCAGACAAATTAGGGAACCATCTTGGGGGAAGGGGATGTATTAGTCAGCCAAAGGGATGCTGATGCATAATACCATAATTTGGTTGGTTTATATAAGGGATATTTATGTGGGGTAGAAGCTTACAGCAACAAGAACAAACATTGTATATCCTGCTGTAACCTAGTGAATGTAGTGGGGGAGATTGTAAACTACAGTGTAAACTATAATCCATGCAGTGTAGCAGTGCTCTAAGATGTATTCACCAAATTCAATGAATGTGCCACTTTGATTAAAGAGTTTGTTGATGTGGCAGGAGTGGTGGGGGGGTGTGAGGTATAAGGGAATTTCTTATATTTTTTAATGTAACATTTTTTTGTGATCTATGCATCTTCAAAAGAATACAAAAAAAGTATGAAAAAAATAGTAAATTACTTCCCTCACCAATATCTGTTCCCACAAGCTGGGGCAAGATGACTGCTGACGTCTATAAGTGTTCAGCTTCCCTCTTCCTCTGAAGGCTCCATGGTCTCAGCTTCTTCTAGTACCAGTTGTAGGCTGAGATAATTCTTTTCACTCTCCCTGGGCTCATTTCTTTCCAAACTTAGCTGCTCAGGGCTCTGGTCTCTGCAGCTACAGATTATCAGGTGAATGGTTCATCTCTCTTCCCAGGGCCTCTGCCATGTCTAAGGAGCTGTCTCTATTCCTCTGTGTTCTTCTCCTGCGTGTTTTCTTCCTGGGCTCCAGCTCTAAAAACTCCACTAATTCCTGTGCCATGCTATTTTTTCTCAATCTCCTACTGAAGTGGCCAATCAAGGCCTTAAACATTATTTAATCAAGTAAAAGGAAACCACTGAATCCAATCCAATCTAATATGTCCAGAGGGGCAGACCAGTTCAGAAACACAATCCAATATCTCTTTTTGGAATTCTTAAACCATATCAAACTGCTAAAGGGGAATAAATAAATAAATAAACAAACAAAAGAACAAATAAACAGAAACTTGTATTAATAAATTGAAAACCCTCAAATCTTCTGAATACTAGACTGCAACAAAAAGTATCAGTTAGAACTAGATTGTTCAATATGGCACTCATTATCCACAAGTGGCTGAGTACCTGTAATGAGGCTGGTTTGAATTGAGATGGAGCATAGATGTAAAATATATAGTACATTTAAAGATAAGTATTTTCCTTTTAATATTGGTTATACCAGTTACAGAACCACTCCTGGCTCAAATGAAGTGTTCAATAAATGTTAGCTGCCACTTATTACCAAATACTCTCAATTCTGGTTATTCCAAATTTCTTAAAGTTACACAAACCTACCAAGCACAATGTTGCTTCTCTACTTTTGTGAGTACTGCTTCTTCTGCCTGGAATGCTCTATCATAATTTCTTTGCTTATTAGTCTCCTATGCATCCTTTAAGACCTAGCTAAAACATCACCTAATTTTTGAAGCCTTCCTTATTACCAGAATTCATTCTATCCTATTTGAACAGTGTAAATATCACTATTATTGCACAAATTATAGTAGAGTTACAGTTGTAGCAGGATAATTTCTATTTCTGTTTTCTCTATTGGACTGTTGGACTCAACAGAGACAGGTTCTTGTATCTCTAGAATCTAGCAGCTTTGACATGTAGTAGGCATTCAATAATTTTTTCCAAAGTGAAAACTGATTTATCTAATTTAACCATCTGTCAGGACAGATGAGTAAACTGAAGCCCAGGGGAGTGATGGGACATTTTAGCCAAGATTACACTTTGGATCTTAGTGCCTAGGTTAATTTTTCTTTCCACCTAAAGAACAAGAGAAAAAGTCATCCCTAAACACTAGTGCAACAAAAGTAGAACAGAGATTAACTCAGACTCATAAGTCTCTCTACCCTGTGAGAAATAATCATGAAAGAGAATCCAGAGCCCTGATACTGAATTAAGCATGTAAACTGTATCAAAACACCTACCAGTTTCTGATCTCAGGATGCTATTTAAGAAGTTTTGCCATTTAATATTCCTCCTTGGACAACTAAACATTAGGACCTATAAGTGATGGGAGGCTCAAATACTGATGGGGTCTTAGTGGCAAGAATACTGCGCTTCAAATGGTCAGAATTCTAGTACTTACTCTGCTGCTAAATTCTTACCTAATTTACTTAAACTTCCAGTGTCTATTTGCACAGCAGTGCAATGAGGATGTTAGATCAGATGATCTGTAAAGTGTAACAAACTCCGCTGTGAAAATGATAGGATCCTTCCTATACAATAAGACTCTTATTTTTAAAGAGTTCTAGAGAAACATAGCATACATTGTCCTTGGGAACTCTTCAGTTTTCTTACATCTCTGAGGTCAGCAAGTTATCATGGAAATATCTTAGCTAGGCATAGTGCTGAATAGATTAAAATTACGTTAACATTCAAAATGTCCATAGATGATGATTATGGTGATGGTAAGGAAAATGGACAGCTTTTTATTGAGTGTGCCAGACATTGTTCTTGGAACTCTGCATGTGCTACCATATTAAGTTATACAAAATGAGGATGGTAAAGCTCCAAAAGGTGACTAAAGTCATAATAAGGATTAGAATCAAGTTTTACTAGCTAATTTCTGAATTCTATCCCAGTATTTTGTCTTCCTAAAAAACCCAGTTTCAGTTCTGTACAGTAGTAAAATAGAAATAGGGTAAACATAATATTTTCTGGTAGCCCTTTAAAATTGGAAGTTCCATTCATCATCTCTTTAACTTTTTCTTCTCCTCTGGATGCAGTATATTCTTTGTCATAGAGCTGGAGCTGGATTACGTCATCTCATGATAATTGGTTCTCTGTATTTTTTCAATTCTGCATTCCATCAGCCATGGTGGGAGATTTTTACAACATGGAAACAGGTAAATACTACAAACAACCCAAGGCTTTTCTGAAGAGCCAGTTTTTAAAATTATTCTTATATTTTAATTTTAAAATAAGCATTAGATTACATTGAATCTATAAGTAATTCCTATATACCCAATCCTCTCCCCCTCCCACACTTTTCCCATTTAACAACATCTTTCATTATTATGGTATATTTGTTACAATTGATGAACACATATTGAATATTGCTACTAACAATGATCTATACTTTACATTATGGTTTACAATTTGTACCACACAATTTTATAGGTTTTCTCAAAATACATAATGGCTTGTATCCATTATCGTAATGTCGTGCAGGACAGTTCCAGTGTTACAGAAATGCCCCATGTTGGAACCCTGACTGAGTGAGCTGTTTTGGAAATTGAAAAAGCAGGAAGTTTCTGGACATTCATCTAGAGAGAGTGCAACAAAATAAGTGCTTGCTCAGGTAAAACCGGTGGGTTCTAGCACTTGAGCCCAAAGCTGTGGGAAGACTAAATCCTTCTCCTAGGGCTGATAGCTACAGCATTCCCTTAACACTGCTGGTCACAAGGCCGCATTCCCGAGCCCCTTATACCCCAAACCTGTGATCCTCAAACACACATTACACAAGCGCTGTGAGATGGTCAACCACCACACCAAGGAATTCAGAATGTCTACAACTGCAATCAGGAGAATAAAATACATCAGCCATGTGAGGTCTAAGTCCCCTCTAGATTTAGAGGTGAAGTGAACATCACCATCACAGGGTCCACGGGATGGAGGAGTAAAATATGGATTAGAGTGGACTTACTGATATTCTACTATAGAACTATTGTGCCTATAGCAATGGAAGTAATTTTATCATTGAAGTGGAGACAGTGGCCATAGGATTTGCTGAGGGCAGGGAGAGGAAAAAGAGATGTGATGCAAGATATTTTTGGGACTTGGAGTTGTCCTAAGGGATACCGCAGGGACAGATGCTGGACATTATATATCCTGCCATAAGCCATTGAATGAACTGGGGGAGATTGTAAACTACAATATAAATTATAATCCATGCAGAGCAGCAGTGTTCCACAATGTATTCACCAAATGCAATGAATGTGCCACAAAGATGAAAGAGGTTGATGATGTGGTTGGAGTGAGGGCTTGGAGTGTGGGGTATATGGGAACCTCATATTTTTTAATGTAACATTTTTTTTTGTGATCCGTACATCTTTTTTAAAAAAGACAAACAATTTAAAAAAAGGAAATTCAGAACATGGAGCAACTAATCAGAGATGTCCAAACAAATATCATTAATCAACTTAATGAATTGAAGAAAGAGTTTAAGGATATTAAGAAGAAACCAGGAGAATACACTGGAGAAATCTATTGTGCCTAGTAATGGAATAAATTGTAGCACTGATGTGTAGAAAGTGGCCACGGTAGTTGTGGAGGGCAGGGAAAGGGAAGAAGAGATGTGATGTGGGGGCATTTTTGGGACTTGGAGTTGTCTTAAGTGATATTGCAGGGACAGATGATGGACATTTTATATCCTGCCTAACCCACTAAATGGACTGGGAGAGAGTGTAAACTACAATGTAAACTATTATCCATGCGGTGCAGCCGTGCTCCAAAATGTATTCACCAAATGCAATTAATGTGCCACAATGATGAAAGAGGTTGTTGATGTGGGAGAAGTGGGGTGGGGTGGGGTGGGGGGTGCATGGGAACCTCTTATATTTTTTAATGTAATATGTTTTTGGTGATCTATGTATCTTCGAAAAATACAATTAAAAATAATGGGGGTTGGGGGTGGGACTGGGATGTATGGGAACCTCTTATGATTTTTAATGTTAAGTTTTGTGTGATCTATTAAGTTTTAAAAAGATAATTGAAAATAAAATAAAACTTAAAAAATGATAATAGGTATTATGGTGGTGAGTGGCACAATACAAGAAGTAAAAAGTAAAATGGAAGCACATAACATCTGATTTGAACATACAGAGGAAAGAATCTCTGATGTGGAGGACAGTACAGCTGAAATAAAAAAGATAGTAGAAAAGATAGATAAAAAATTAGAATAAATTTAGCAAGGACTCAGAGATCTGAATGACAACAAAAAACACATAAACATATGCATTATAGGCATCCAGAGGGAGAAAGAAGGGAAAGGGGTTAGAAGTTGTGTTAGAGGAAATGATGACTGAAAACATCCCAACCCTATTGAAGGACATAGATGTAAACGTCCAGGAAATGCAGCACACCACAAACAGCATAAATTCTAACATGGCTACTCCAAGATATATACTTGTCAAATTAGACAATGTTCAATACAAAGATAGAATACTGGAAGCAGCAAGAGAAAACATAATGATCACATACAAGGGAAGCTGGTAAGATTAATAAGATTAAGTGCTGACTTCTCATCTGAAACCATGAAGGGAAGAATGCAGTGGTATGACATAATTAAAGCGCTAAAATAAAAAAAAATTCCGGCCAAGAATTCTCTCTCCAACAAAACTGGCATTCAAAAATGAAGGAGAGTTCAAAATACTCACAGATAAACAGAAATTGAGTGTATGTTAATAGAAAACCCTGTACTTCAAGAAATAATAAAGGGAGTACTGCAGGTAAAAAGGAAAAAAACAGGAGAGAGAGAGTTGGAAATGACTGTAGGAAAACTAAGAAAATTTGAAGAGAAATAAAAACTAAATATAAAATACATAACCTAAAGAAAATCTGGCTAATATAGGTAATTCCCTAACACTAAAGATACTGAATGTTAATGGAGTAAATTCATTAGTCAAGAGACACAGATTGACAGAATGGAAAAGGAAATATGACTCATCTATATACTGTTTACAAGAAACTCAGAGCCAGGGATGTGAGGATGCTGAAAATAAAGAGTTGGAAAAAATTTTACAAGCAAACAATAACCAAAAAAGGGAAGGACAAAATATTCAAAAGCCACGTAACTGGTTGTTCTAAATGATAATGCAGGGACAGATGCTGAACCCACTGAATGTACTGGGGGAGATTGTAAAGTACAATTCATGTGATGCAGCAGTGCTCCAAAATGTACTACCCAAATGCAATGAATATGACACAAAGATGAAAGTGGTTGTTGATGTGGGATGAGCGTTGGGTGATATATGGGAACCTCTTATTTTTTGTAATGTAACATTTTTTTGTGACCTATGTATCTGTAGATAAAGACAATTATAAATATTACTTGTAAGGTTTTCTGAAAAAAATACAATATTAGAAACAAAAAAAAGAACAAAAACAAAAAAGGGCAGGACTAGCTATATTGTTATCTGACATAATAGACAATGCAAAACTATTGTAAGAGACAAAGACGGACACTCTATATTAATAAAACAGTAATATCAAGAAGAACAATCATGAACATTTATGCACCTAACCAAGGGGTCTCAAAATACATGAGGCAACAATGGAAAAAGCAAATGGAGAAATAGATGCCTCTACAATTATAGTACAGGACTTCAACACACCATTATCACCATTAGACAGAACATTTCAACAGAGAATCAATAAAGAAACAAAGACTTTGAATTATACTTTAGAGGGTCTGGACCTAATAGACATATACAGAACATTACACCCAAATACAGTGGGAAATACTTTCTTCTTGAATAAATATGGATCATTCCCCAGAACAGACCACATGCTAGCCAAAGTACAACTCTCAAAAATTCAGAAAGATTGAAATTATACAATGTACTTTCAGTGACCACAATGGAATGAAACTGAAAATCAGTAAGGAACATTGAACCAGATTAGGCACAACATATTATGGGACAAAAAGTGGGTAAAGGAGGAAATCACAAAAGAAATCAGTAGCTACCTTGGAACACATGAAAATGATTACACAACATATCAAAAACTATGGGATGCAGTGAAAACTCTACTGAGAAGAATATTCATAGCCATAAATGCCTATATTTAAAAAGAAGACTTAATTGCACACTTGAAGGAATTAGAAAAAGAACAACAAACTAACCCCAATGGAAGTTAAAAGAAGGAAATAAAGATTAGAGTGGAACTAAAAGGAATTGAAAATAATAAAACACTTGACAAATAAAGAAAACCAAAGCTGGTTCTTCAAGAAGATCAATAAAATTGACAAAAGCTTAGTTTGGCTAAGAAAGAAAAAAAGAGAGAAGATTCAAATAAATTTTTTGAAAAATGGAGGAGATATCACCACTCACCCCACAGAAACAAAGGGTATCTTAAGAGGATACTTTGAAAAATTATATGCCAAAAAGATGGGTAATTTAGAGGAAATGGAGAAATTTGTAGAAACACACAAGCAGCCTACATTAATGAAAGAAACTGATGAACTCAACAGAACAATCAAAAGTCAGGAGATAGATTTAGTCATCAAAAACCTCCCAACTGAGAAGGATCCAGGACCAAATGGCTCCAAAGGTGAATTTTAACAAATATTCAAGAAAGAAAAAACACCAATCCTGCTTAAACACTACCAAAAATACTAGTGGAGGGGTCATTGCTTAATCCATTCTATGATGCCAATATCACCCTAATACCAAAGCCAAACAAAGATGCCAAAAGAAAAGAAAACTATAGACCAATCTCTCTAATGAAACTAGATGCTAAAATCCTCAAAGCAGAACACTTGGTAACCATATTCAACAACACATTGAATGAATTATACACCATCACCAAGTAAGTTTCATCCCTGGTGTTCAAAGATGTTTCAACATAAGAAAATCAATCAATGTAATACACCACATAAACAAATTAAAAGTAAAAAATAAAATGATTATAGATGCAGAAAAAGCATTTGACAAAATACAGAACCCTTTCCTGATAAAAACATTTCAAAAGATAGCAATAGAATGAAACTTCCACAACATGATAATGGGAATATGTGAAAAACCCACAGCTACCATCATATTCAAAGGAGAAATTCTAAAAGCTTTACCCCTAAGATAGGGAACAAGATAAAGATGCCCAAATTCACCACTCCTATTTAACATTGTGCTAGAAATACTTGCTCAAGCACTTGATGAAGAAAAAGATATAAAATGCATCCAAAATGGAAAGGAAAAAGTAAAAAATTTGGTTCACCATTTGCAAATGACATGTTCATATACATAGAAAGCACTGAGAAATCTACAACAAAGTTTCCACAGCTTATTAATGAGTTTGGTAAAGTTTCAGGTTATAAGATCCATGTGCAAAAATCAGTACCATTTCTATACACTGATAAAAAGCAATCTGAGGAAGAAATCAAGAAAAATTTACAATATTATTACTAAAAGACCTGAATACCTAGGAAAAAATTTAACTAAAATGTAAATGACTTATACAAAGAAAACTAGACAACATTTTTAAAGGAAATCAAAGAAAACTTAAATAGGTGGAAGACCATTCCCTGTTCATGGATAGGAAGACTAAATATTGATAAGATGTCTATCCTACCCAAACTGATCTACAGATTTAATGCAAACCAAAAAACAACACTGCATTTTATAGTGAAATAGAAAAAATAACTATGAAATTTTTGGGGATGGAAAGAGGACCTGAATAACTAAAGACACAATGAAACAGAAAAATGAAATCAGAGGTAATGACTCTACCTGGCTTGAAAACATACTGGAAAGCTACAGTGCTAAAAAATGCATGGTATTGGCACAAAGATAGAACATACTGACCAATGGAATCTATTGAGAGTTCTGATGTAGAACCACGCATATGTAGTCAACCTATCTTTGACAAGGCCACCAAGTCCATTCTCTGGGAGAGAATGGCCTCTTCAACAAATGGTACTTGGAGAATTGGACATCCACATCCAAAAGAATGAGAAAGGAACACCAAACTTTCCAAAAATTTAACTCATGACTGATTAAATATCTAACTATAAAGGCCAAGACCATAAAGTCCTTGGAAAATAATGTAGAGAACATCTACAGGATTTTTAAGGAAATGGTTTCATGAACTTCAGACCCAAAGCACTAGCAACAACAACAAAAAATAGATAAATAGGACCTCCTCAAAATCAAAACTTTTTATACCTCAAAGAAATTTGTCAAGAAAGTGAAAATGCACCTTATTCAATGGGAGAAAATATTTGGTAAATATATATCTGATAGGAGCCTAATAGCTTACATATATAAAGAAATCCTACACCTCAAAAATAAAAAGAAGAACCACCCACTTAAAAAATTGGCAAGTAATTTGAATAGACATTTCTCCAAAGAAAAAAATACAAATGGCAAAAAAGCACATGAAAAATTCTTCAACATCACTAGCTATTAGGGAAATGAAAATCAAAACTACAATGAGATATCATCTATACCATTAGACTGGTGGCTATCAAAAAAAAAGAAAAGGACTACAAGTGCTGGAGAGGATGGGGATGAATGGGAAACCTCATCCACTGCTGGTGGGAGGTACAATGTTACAGCCATTGTGGAGGACGTTTCGGCAGTTCCTCAGGAAACCATCAAACTGTAGAAATGCCATATGATTCATCATTTTCACTGCTGAGAATATGAACAGAAGAACTGAAAGCAAGGGCATGAGCAGATATATGCACTCCAATGTTCAAAGTGGCATTACTCACCATTGCCAAAAGTTGGAATCACTACAAATGCCCTTCAGTTTATGAATGGATAAAGAAATTGTGGTCTATACATATAATGGAATATTACTCAGCTATGAGAAGAAACACAGTATTAACACAGGGGATAACAAGGATGAATCATTTTAAAAATATATTTTAACTTATTTTTAAAAGACACATAGATCACACAAAATGTTACATTAAAAATATATGAAATTTTCACGTGATTCCCCCCATACCCCCCACCTTCCCACATCAACAATTTCTTTCATGAGTGTGGTATATTCATTGCATTTTTTAAAAAAAATAACTGTTTTTTGAAGATATATAGATGAAAAAAATGTTACATTAAAAAATATAAGAGAGGAGGGGCAAGGTGGCATCTGAGTGAGTGCATCTCACAGTCTCTCCTGCAAAGAGGCAGCCGAGTGGGGTTGGAGTTTTGCCAGAGTGGGCTGTTTTGGGGGCTTGCAAGGACGGAGGTGTGTGGACATTGATTCAGAGATTCAGTGACAGAGGTAATGCTTGCTAAAGGTAGAATTGTGGGTTGCAAGTATGGAGGTTAGAGGCTGTGGGGAGGCGGGACCCGTCCCCCTAGGGCTGGTGGCCACAGTGTTCCCTGAGAACTGTCAGTTGTGCAGCAGTGTCCCTGGACCCCGTTATCCCCGATGTGTGGTCCAGAAGTCTGTGTCCTCTAAAACCCTGTAGTCCGTGTTCCACAGATGTACATTCCCTGAGTCTGCAGTGTTCCAGACTTCACTTTCCTGAGTCCAGTGCTCCTGGAGGTCCAGGATTGCCTTATCCCTGTGGTTTTGGACTGACTCCATAAGCAGGAGCGATTCAGTGGGAGGGACACCAGAGTGGCTGGGCAGGTGCAGGTTCAGTTTTCTGGTCCCTCACCCTCCACCCCTTTTTTTTGGAGGAACATACCAGCTGGATTGTGGAGAGCCTGGGAAGAGAAGAGTGGCAAATCTGCTGAGAAAGCACAATTCACCTATATACCCTTGGATAGGAAACTTGGTCTGGGAGAAGGTGGAGTCAGAAAATCAAATAGCCCTCTCATAGCCTATCTAAAGGAGAGGGACTGTAGGAGGTGCTTTCCAAGCTTCCAATAGCATACTTGGGGTCCCTGGTGAGGTGTGGGTGCTCTCTCTCTGGAAATTAAGAGTCATTGTTTTCTGTGTGGAGCTGGTTCAACAAGGACCCACTTGAATCTCATACTGGTCCTCTCAGGCAGCTTTCCTGCTAGCTGGGAGACAGGGAAGTGAGGAAGGGAGAAAGGGGGAAGATCAGACCCCTAAGCATTTTACTTAACTACAGAGAGGATTCCTTGTGTGAAACTTTTAGTATTTTGTTGGTTTGTCTTCTTTTTCCTACCACTTTATCCCCCCAAGGCTCTTTTTTCATTCTTTTAAAAAATGTTTTATTTTCTTTCTTGCTTCCACCCTCTGCTTTGTCCCTTTTTTACTTTCTTTCTTTCTCTTCTTTTTTATTCTTTTTATATTAGGTGCTGCAGGGAGTGCTTCACATTTGCTCTATTTCCTCATCCTCCATTTCCTCTTTTCTGTGTATATTGATTTTGGCCACCAACACTATTCCCTTTCCTCTACATCTTTCTATCCTCCATCATTAATTGTTTCTCTTACATTACACCTCTCTTTGTTTGCCCCCTACTTTCCTGAATTTTTATTTCTAATACTTTGTTCTGTTTTCTATCTTATATTCATTCATTATATTATTGTCCTTTCTTTTCTCTTTCTCTCTCTCCTGAACACACTGGCCTTTTAATTCACACTATGTTCCCCCCATATTCAGTTTACTATCTCATTATACATACTCTAATTTTCTTACTGTTATAACTCTCCATACATTACATGAGTCTAATATCCATTCTCCAAGATCTCACATGGTTCCTGTATTAATATTTACTATCAATACTACTATTATTCTTTTTTTTTTTCTTACTCCTTTTGCTTTCTCTGGCCCTAATATTTTCCATCAAGTGAGCTCCTCAACAAGGAAATAGAATAAGAAGAAAAAAGTGACAAAGAGAAGACTTAACATGCACACAAAAACAAGAAGTAATTAAACCCCAAACTAGACAAAGAAGCTCAGCAACTGATTAAACCTGTCAAGATAAAATGATGATCAAACAGCAACAAAAAAACTAAAAAACAAACCAATAATCATAAAAACATGCAGCAATACAATGAACAAACTAAAATCCAGAGCATCAAACAAATAATTAAAGCTCTCAAAACATATATTAGGGACCAATTTTATGAAGTGAAGGAAGAGATAAAAAAATATGAAGAAAACACTTGGAGAGAATGCAGAAAAAATTGCAATCATGTGTAAAAAGATAATAGATATGATGGTGATGAACAGTACAATTCAACAAATCAAAAATACACTCGCTGCAAATAACAGCAGACTTGAAGAGGCAGAGGATAGAATTAATGATGTGGAAGACAGTACATCTGAAATCAAACAGATAGTAGAACTGGTTGATATAAAGTTAAAAAAATCCACCTAGGACTTAGGGACCTTAATGACAATGCAAAATGTGCAAACAAACACATTATAGGCATCCCTGAAGGTGGAGAGAAGGGAAAGGGGACAGAAAGGATGTTGGAGGAAAAAATGGTTTAAACCTTCTCAAATCTATTGAGGGAGATGGATGTCCATGTCCAGGAAGTACAATACACCCCAAACAGCATAAATCCCAACAGGCCTACCCCAAGACATATACTTGTAAAATTATCCAATGGATAAGACAAAGAGAAGATACAAAAAGCAGGAAGAGAAAAGAGAACCATCACATTCAAAGGGGGCTCCATAAGATTAAGTGCTGATTTCTCATCTGAAACCATGGAGGGAAGAAGGCAGTGGTATGACATAATCAGGCTACTAAAAGAAAAAAATCCAACCAAGAATATTCTATCCTGCAAAGTTACCATTCAAAAATAGTGGAGAGTTCAAAATATTCACAGATAAACAGAAACTAAGAGAATATGCCAACAAGAATCCTGTCCATCCAGAAATACTAAAGGGAGATCTGCAGGAAGAAAGAAAAAAAAAACAGGAGATGAAATGTTGGAGGAAATTTTAAGAAAAACTAAAAATACAAAAACAGAAAAAGAAAATCAAACAAAAGATGACAAACACAAATCCAAAGAAAATATGGCTAATATTATTCCTTGAAAGTAATAACAATGAATGTCAATGGTTTAAACTCACCTGTCAAGAGACTCAGACTAGAAGATTTGAACAGGAGCTATGACCCATATATATGCTGTCTGCAAGAAACACATGTTAGACCCAGGGATTCAAGGTAGTTGAAAGTGAATGGCTGCCAGGGGAGCTCTATCACAGTCCCTAAAGGAACAGCAACAATCCCCCAAGTGCAAAGGCAAAGACCAAAAAAGAATGAAGGTCCAACAATGAGCCCTTGATACTGACTATGCTTGTGAGCCTATGCACCTGAAATAAGAACAAGACCTAGAGCTGCAGGGTGCCTAAGAGTTATCTCCTGAGAGCCTCTGTGTTGCTCAAATGTGGTCAGTCTTGAAGTCAAACTCAGCATGTAAAAGTGTTGCCTTCCACCCAGCATAGGACATGACTCCCGGGGTTGAGCCTCACTGGCGCTGAGAGATTACTACCAAGTACCAGCTGATGGTGTAACTAGAAAATGACCTTGAATAAAAGGGTCAACTCGGACCAGCAGAATATCTCAATCTACATATAATACCAGAGTTAAAAATGCTTTTTGACCTGAATCAAAGGGGAAAATGGAAAGGACAAATGAGTTTATATGGCTATGAGTCTCCAAAAAGAGCCAGGAGGTTATCAGAGGGCTTGCCCTTATGCACACCTGAGCAGAGTCCCAGAGACAGATAAAGTAGATACAACCCCACATATTGGTTCTTCTGAGCGCTACAGAGACCCACAGATTCTATGGTCATGGTAGGTGGAGTTCAGTGCCATGTCAGTTGGCCCTACTTTGGAGTTTGTGTTCCTGAGTCTGATGGAGTTGGAGTCAGATATGACCTTTCTACACATACCTCTTCTGTTACTTTTACCAGACCTGTGTTTGGCATTTGGGTCAGTGTATACTCAGGAGACCTGAATCTCTGGACTCTCCATGTGAAAGCTTGGCCCTGAGCCTCAGCAGACTTGCAGCTCCTACCCTCTGGTTTGTTGGACTTACACTGGCCAGCTGACAAGGATGTGAAGAGGGTCGACCACCACACCAGGGAGACAAGAGTGCCTATGCAGCTGCCAGCAGGAAAATTGCATCCATCATCCATGTGGAATCTAAACCCACTCTTGATGTAGAGGGGGACTGGACATAATCATCCTGGGTTCCACATGATGGAGGAATAGAGTATGGATTAGAGTGGACTTACTAGTGTTCTGCTGGGGAACTATTGTGATTAATAAGGGTAGAAATTATAGTAGTGATGTGGACAGTGTGGCCACAGTGGCTGTTGATGGTAGGGAGAGTGACTAAGAGATATGGTGTGTGGGCATTTTCAGTACTTGTCCTGGGTGGTGCTGCTGGGACAGATGCTGGACATTGTGTGTCCTGCCATGGCCCACTGGGTGAATGGGGGAGAGTGTGGACTATAATGTGGACCCCTGTCCATGTGGTTCAGGCGTGCTCCAGAATGTATTCACCATTTGCAGTGGATGTACCACAATGATGGAAGAGGTTGTTGATGTGGGAGTGGTGGTGTGGGTGGGGTGGGGTGTATATGGGGACCTCATATTTTTTGAATGTAACAGTTAAAAGAAAATAAAGATGAAGAAAAAATATATATAAGAGGCTCCCATATATCCCACCACCACCCAATCCTGACATCAACAACTTTTTTTCATCATTTTGGCACATTTATTGCATTTGGTGAATACATTTTGGTGTAGTCCTGCCTGTATGGATTATAGTTTACATTGTAGTATACACTCTCTCCCAGTACTTTCAGTAGGTTATGGCAGGATATATAATGTCCAGCATCTTTCCCTGCAATATCATATAGGACAACTCCAAGGCCCATAAATGCCCCCACATCACATCACTTCTTTCCTCTGTCTGCTCTCATCAGCTACTGTGGCCACTTTCTCCACATGTTGTAGCATCACTACACAGCATGAATTATAGTTTACATTGTAGTTTACACTCTCTTCCAGTCTATTCAGTGGGCTAAGGCAGGAAATAGAATGTCTGCATCTGTCCCTACATTATCATTCAGGACAACACCAAGTCATGAAACAGCTGGGCCCTGAGTCTCCGTGGAGATACAGCACCTACTCTCCAGTTTGTTGGACTTACCCAGGTCAGCTGACAAGGAGTAGAGGATGGAAAACCACCACACCAAGGAACTGAGAATGTCTACAGCTGTGAGCAGGAGAGTTCCAACAGCCATGTGCGATCGTAGCCCCCTCTCAATTGAGAGGTGGAGTGGGCATCACCGTTCCAGTGCCCTCAGGACTGGGAAGTAAACTATGGATGAATCGTGAAGAACTTTTGTTGAGTGAAGCAAACTAGGCACTGAAGGTCAAATATTACTTGACCTCACTGATATGATATAAACTAATCGAGCAGACTCACAAAGTTAGAGTCTGAAAGATAGGCTTACAAGAAATAGAAAATGAGAAGAAGGTTGTGAGCCAAAGCCAATGTGGACAAAATCTATAAGTTGGTTTTGTGTAATTGTACAGTGGAGGGTCATGACAGTGGTATAATGATACTGTTGTGTTTCAAATGGGGAGGGTGGTCTGGACTGTCCATGGAACTGGGGGACGTTGGAGGATTGAGTGGGTGAAACCAGGGGATTGGCAGGTTCATGGTTGAAACTACAATGTTGGGAATGCTCTGTTGGGATCATGGCAAGTGAGCATTGCTGCGTTAGTGTGTTGGATGTGGTGGGCATTCAGGACAGGGTGCACCTGCCGCAGGTTTCTAGGGAGTGTATGAGTGTTCATCTTGCCATATTGTGTTATATCAGTGGGTGGAGAACCACATAATGAGCAGCAAGTTTGTGAACTCCCATCCTGTGGAGGCCCACTATGTTCTCAAACAGAGGGATGAGAGTCTGTCAAGAACATGGATGGTGCTTAACAGGGGAGGATAGAGAATTGTGTCGAGCCCTCAGTGATGATGCAAGTAACTATGAATCTGTCCTTCAAGAGTGAAGCCTGGTTGTTGTCATCATTCCTGAGGGGTGAGGGAAGAAGGAATAGAATAGATGGAACAGGGTGCATTTTGGGGAAGATGGAAATGTTCTACATGATCTTACTATGATGGATACAAGCTATGTTAAATTGCATTAATATTTATAAAAGTATACTCAGGGGACCTGACTCTCTGGACTGTCCATGTGACAGCTGGGCCCTGAGCCTCAGCAGACTTGCAACTCCAACCCTCTGGTTTATTGCACTTACCCCATCCAGCTAAAAGGGAGGTGAAGAAAGTCAACTGCCACACCAGGGATCCAAGAGTGCTTACAACTGCAAGCAGGATAATTGCATCCATCATCCATGTGGGCTCTAAGCCCCTTCTCGATATAGAGGTGGAGTGGACATCACCATCCCCGGGTCCACAGGATGGGGGAAAAATATGGATTGGAGCAGACTTACTGATATTCTACTATAAAACTATTTTGACTAGTAATGGAAGAAATTGTAGCATTGATATGAAGAAATTGGTCATGGTAGTTGCTGACGGCAAGGAGAGGGAAGAAGGGATATGATGTGGGGACATTTTTGGTACTTGGGATTGTCCTGGGTGGTACTGCTGGAACAGATGCTGGACATTATATGTCCTGCCATGGCCCACTGGGTGGACCGGGGAAGAGTGTAAACTACAATGTAAACCATTATCCATGTGGTGCAGCAGGGCTCCAAAATGTATTCACCAAATACAATGAATGTGCCATGATGATGAAAGAGGTTGTTTATGTGGGAGGAGTGGGGTGAGGGGGGTGGGAGGTATATGGAGTCCTCATATATTTTGGATGTAACATTTAAAAAATAGAGAAAAAAATTATAAAAGTGTATGTCCAAAGTGTAAACCTTAATCTAGACCTGTGACGGTGGTTATTAGCTATGTTTCAATATACATGACTTGTAACAAATTTACCATCCACATATAAAATATTATTAATAGGTGAAGTGGGGAAAGGGGAAGATGTTGGATATATGGGAGTCCCCTCTATTTGGTATTTGACTTTTCTATAACCTAAAACTTCTTTGAAGACAAAATGAAAAAGACACTGGGGAATAACCAAAAGTAAATGTCACTGTACATATAGGACATCAGATCTTACAGTGATCAAAGGCAAGAGAATTCAGCAAAAGCCTTGAGATGAATGAAAATAAGAACACAACATATCTAAACCTATGAGATATGGCAAGGCAATGTAGAGAGGGAAATTTATAGTCCTCAATCCTGATGCAATAAAGAAGAAAAAGGTAAAATTGAAGAGCTAACTGCACACCTGTAGGAAGGAGAAAAATAACAGCAAACTAATTCCAAACCAAGATGAAGGAAATAAATAGCAAAGATTAGAGCCGAAATAAATGGGATGAAAAAGGAAAAACAATAGAGAGAATCAACAAAACCAAAAGTTGGTTCTTTGAGAAACCCTTAGCTGGACAGAAGAAAAGAGAGACTATAGAGAGAATATGCAAATAAATAAAATCAGAAATGACAGGGGAGACATTACCTCTGAACCCACAGAAATAAAAGGGATTATAAGAAGATATTATGAACAACTGTATATGAAAAAACTACACAATGTAAATGAGGACAAATCCTAAAAACACACCAACCACCTACACTGACCTAGAAGAAATGGAAGACCACAACAAACCTATCACAATGAGATTGAAATATTTATTTAAAAAACCTCCCAAAGACGAAAATCTGAGGAATAGATGGCCTTACAGGTGAATATTACCAATCCTTCAAAGATTATCTAATTCCATCCTTGCTCAAGCTCTTACAATATATTCAATAGAAAAGAATGCTACCAAACTCATTCTATGAAGTTAGCGTCACTTTAATGCCAAAACCACATAAAGATACTATGAAAAAAAGAAAATTATAGACAAAAAACTCTAATGACTATAGATGTAAAAAATATCAACAAAATACTTGAAAACCAAATCCAAATTCATCTTAAAGAATTGTATACTGTAATCACGTGGATTTTATCCCAGATATGCAAGGGTGGTTCAACACAAGAAAATCTATTCGTGTAATAAACCACATTGAAAAAAAAATCACATGATACTCTCTGTTAATGGAGAAAAGGCATTTGACAAGATGCAGCACGCTTTCTTAATTTAAACAAAAAACCTCCAAAAATAAGAATAACTCACTTTCTCAATATGATAAAGTGCATATATGAAAAACCTACAGGATGATATGATCCTATATCTAGAAAATCCTGAAAAATCTTCAACACAGCTACTAGAACTAATAGATGAGTTCAACAAAGTGGTGGCATACAAGATTAGGATACAAAAACCAACAGCATTTCTATATACTACTGATGTTCAACCTGAGGAGAGAATCAGGAAAAAAAAAGTTCATTTATAATAGTGACTAAAAGAATCAAATATTTAGGAATAGACTTAATGGAGGACATAAAAGACCTATATTCAGAAAACTACAAAATCTTGCAAAAAGAAACTAAAAGAATTTAATAAATGGAAGGAAACTCCGTGTTCATGGATTGGAAGACTAAATATTGTTAAGACATCAATTCTACCCAAACTGATTTATGGATTCGAAGTAATCCCAATACAAACACTAATAGCCTTTTTTTTTTTTGCAGAAATTCAAAAGCTAATTATCAAGTTTATTTGGAAGGGTAAGAGGCCAAAGTGTTTTTAAAAAAAACAATGCTGTAGAATACCAGTAAATCTACTCTAATCCATATTTTATTCCTCCATCCTGAGGACCCTGAGATGGTGATGTCCACTCCACCTCTATATCAAGAGGGAGCTTAGATCCGACATGGTTGATGGATGCAATTCTCCTGCTTGGAGTTGTAAGCACTCTCAGTTCCCTGGTGTGGTGGTTGACCATCTTCACTTCCCTGTTAGCTGACCTGAGTAAGTTCAATGAACTGGAGAGTAGGAGTTGCAATTCCGCTGAGGCTCAGGGCCCAGCTGGCATGTGGCTAGTCCAGAGATTCAAGTCTCCTGAGTATACACCAACCCCAGTACCAAACACTTGATCAGTAAAAGTGACAAAAGAGGCATGTGTAGAAAGGTCACATGTGAGTCCAATGCGGTGTGGGAGGGCTCCAATATGTATTCACCAAATGCAATGAATGTGCCACAATGATGAAAGAGATTGTTGATGTGGGAGGAGTCTATGGGGGGTGGAGTGTGGGGTATACAGGAACCTCGTATTTTTTAATGTAACTTTTTTTGATCTATGTATCTTGAAAAAAATACAGTAAAGAAAAAGAATGATGTTGGAGGACTCTTCCTTATTTTAAAGCACATTACTTAGTTACAGTGGTAAAAACAGCATGGTACTGGCATAAGGAAAGAAACATTGACCAAAGGAAATGAATCAAGAACTCAGAAGCAGACCCTCAAATTTATAGTTAAATGGTTTTTCACAAGGCAGTCAAGCCCTACAAGCTGAGCCAGAACAGGCTGCTCAACAAATGGTGTTGGGAGAAAGAGGACCTCTATCTCACACCTTATACAAGAATTAAACCAATATCAACCAAGGACCTAAATGTAAAAGCAACAGCCATAAAACTCCTCAAAGAAAATATTACAAATCACCTTCAAGTTCTTGTGATTAGTGTTAGTTTCTTAAACTTACCCCCAAAGCACAAGCAACAAAAGAAAAAGTAGATAAATGGGGCCTCCTCAAAATTAAATATTTCTGTACTTTGAAGTACTTTGCCAAAGGGGTTAGAAGGCCCCCAACTCAATGGGAGAATATATTTGGCAATCACATATCCAATAAGGGTTTAATATCCATGATATATAAAGAAATCATACAACTCAAAAATGAAAAGACAAACTACCTGTTTAAAAGTAGGCAAAAGCCTTAAAAAGACAATTGCCCAAAGAAGAACTACAAATGGTGAAGAAACAACAAAATGGTCAAAATCACTAGCGATTAGGGAAATGCAAATCAAAACTACAGTGAGATATCCTTTCACACCTATTAGACTAACCACTACTAAAAAGTTGAAAAACTGTATATTTTGGAAAGGATGTGGAGAGATAGGAATGTTTATTCCTTATTAATGGGAATTAGGATAGTACAGCCACTGTGAAGGACTCTTTGACCATTCCTAGGGAATTTGAATATATTCAAATATTGCATTTTGCCCAGAAATACTTCTACTAGGTTTATACCTGGAAAAACTGAGAGCAGTAACAGATTTGAATGACATCTCTACACCTTTCTTCATAGCAGCATTATTCATGATTGCCAAAGTTGGAAACAATGCAGGTGTCCATCACCTGATGAATGGAAAAACAAATTGCGGTGTATACAAATAACAGAATATTTTGTAGCAGTAAGAAGAAATAAATTCATGAAGCATAGGACAACATGGATCAACCTGGAAGACATTATGTTTAGTGAAACAAGCAAGACACAATAGGACAAATTCCATATGATTGCACTGTTATGAGCTAAATACATCATGTAAATTCATGGAATTAATATTTAGAATATAAGTCACCAAAAAATAGAAGAAGGATAGAGAATATAAAGCTGAGGATTAATCTATGCAGAATTGATAAAAAGGTTGTTTGCAAATCTTTAGAAATGAATAGAACTGGTGATAGCACACCATCATGTTTGTAACTAGCAGATATAGTATATGGGTATGACAGTGGTTGAAAGAACATGGGAGATATTGTATATATAAGACAGTTTTTTCAAAATATAAATGCAAATATACTAGAGGGACAGAAAGAATAGTAGCCATGTGTTGCATGGTAAGCATAGAGAGATTGAGTTGTGATGAGTTTCATTTATATATTTTTTTATTATCATTTGCATAATGCAAATAATGTAAAAATGATTGAAGTGATGATTGCACAGCTATATGATTATATAAAATACCATTGTACACTCTGAATGGACTTTTGCTTTATTAATATGTATCAAAAATTGTTTTGTTAATAAAAGAGTGAATTAAATATATATTTATTTCATTGTTCTAGTGATTTGTGGAAGCCAGTGGTAGTGATGGTGGTGGTGGTGGGGGGGGGGCATCTGCAGTACTGAATTCTATAGCTGTGAATGAGAGAGGTTAAGGAAATAGAAGGCAAAAAAAAAAACCTCTTTGCATGAATAAAAATTTAAAATACAAATAGACTTCTTCAAATGCAAATTTCCAGTTAAGAGGGTTCATTGGTTTGAAACATGGTCCAATTAAAACATTTAAGGATTCAGACTTTAAGGTCCTTGGTGAGGAAAACTCTCCACCAAGGAATGAAGATTTCATAGTTCTCTAGCTAACTGCAAAGTGATATTTTTTTTTTACGAGATAAGACTATCTTCCTTTTACTATTAAAGGAAGGAAAGTAGAAAAAAGTCAAAGGGGATACCATAAGGTGCTGCCCCATTTACTCATACCTTCTAAGAAAGGGTCACCTCTCCTGATTCAGAGGGTCAACAAATCTTTTTGTTAGAGCATATCTGTGAAAAGGCAAGCTAGAGAAATGAGGCTTTCATTTAAAAAAAAAAACAAATCATAAACAAAACAAAACCAATCCAACCAAAACAAAACAAAATAAACAGAAAAGAAAAAGAGGGGAAGGATTGGGGGCTATGACATTTAAACTCACCAGACCTGCATTTTCCTGAATTTTTGTTTCTTAAAGGCAAGTCTTTATTCTTTTAAAACATTTTTGGGAACATTTTGAAATAGGAGCCTGTTATTGAGGAAAAAGCCAGAAGTTTCTGAGACAAAGTAAATTTAACTTTGCCAGACCCAGGGTTATAGCATTTTTTATGATTACAGAAAATAGAGATACCACTGAGGGCATTTCTAAAGAGATAACAAGGAAAAAATGACCTTATAATGAAATAACAAAACAAAACAAGGAAACCCCACTCCTCACACACAGGAATAAACAACCAAAAGGGCTCTCACAAATAATCCTTTCAGTCTTTTATACCTACATGTGAAAGACTTCTACAAATTTCAAGAACACATTGTGTGCATATATGCTTGTGTGTGTGTGTGTGTGTGTGTCTTTTGAGGGATGACTGGCAATAGGATGCAGGCATATGGAGATAGAAAGAAGGAAGAGATAAAAAAGGCATTAGGCTAGAGGATGTTTTATTTCACTCTGGGACAGTAAATCATTGTTAATTTATGACAACCCAAAGACACTGGAGATGGAGTCTTCAAGGTTGTATGGAGACCACAAGGCTTTTACCTTGATGACCACAAAACTTAAGGGACACTGGTCTAAATAGAAGCAGAAAGCACCAATTTCCAAAACTGAAGGCCAACAAAGAATATCATTTTAATGGATAACACTTGAGAATCACCATACTTTCCTTCAGTGCTTGTATATTTAACTAGAAGATTTTATATTTTAAGATGCTTATGGAGGTGGGAAGTGGACTTGGCCCAATGGATAGGGCATCTGCTTACCACATGGGAGGTCTGCGGTTCAAACCCCAGGTCTCCTTGACCCATATGGAGCTGGCCCATGCACAGTGCTGATGCACACAAGGAGTGCTGTGCCACGCAGGGGTATCCCCCCACATAGGGGAGCCCCACGCACAAGGAGTGTGCCCCATAAGGACAGCCACCCAGCATGAAAGAAAGTGCAGCCTGCCCAAGAATGGCACCGCACACACGGAGAGCTGACACAACAAGATGATGCAACAAGAGGGCGGGGCAAGATGGTGGCTGAATGGGCTTACCTGACGGTCTCTCCTGCAAAGAAGCAGCTAGGCAACATTGGAGGTTTTCCAGGACCAGGCTGTTTGGGGATTTTTGCAGGGCAGGAAGTGTCTGGACATCAATTTGGTGGGAAGGTAACGGAGAGGATTAGTCTATAAGATATAATTGAAACTCTATTGCACGGAGGTGAGAGCTGGGCACCAACGATCCCTCCTGGGGTGGGTGGAGCCTTGGAACCGGCCCTATGGCCTTACTTTTTGGAGGCTCTGCAGTACTGGGGAATTCACAAGCCCTGGGCGGGCTGTTAGGGGGGTTGACAGGACGGGAAGCCTTTGCAGGCCGATTTGGTGAGACAAATGGGGGTTTTATTGCGAAGCGGGGTATTTTTGATTGTGGACACAAGTAATAGTGCTTCTGCCTGGAGCCCCGCCCCCCCAAGCCCGGCTGCTGATCTGCAGTGGGCTTAGAGTGCTGGCAATAAAGGGATATAACTGGGAGGCTGTTACAGAGTGTGGCGGTGGGGGGGGGGGTCGGGGGACACGACACACGTCTGGAAGCCGATTGGGGGACTATTTTGCGAAGCTTGGGGATTTCGGTTTTGGACTCTGTTGTTGGTATTTCTGGCTGGAGTCCCACCCCCGGGCCTGGCTTCTGATCTGCATCATTAAATTGGCTGCAGTGTAGAGGCACCCTCAGGTGGCCATTATGGGGCTTACAGGGTGCGAGCTGTCCTGAAGCCGAATTGATGATACATCCACAGAATAGACCCCAGGGAGTGAATGAATTGCATGGTTCAGACACATAATATGTGTATGTGGATCTGAATTCCCCCATAGGGCTGGCACCCAGCTGCAGGGATCGCTGAAGGCTGTGTTACACTGCGGTGCTCCCAGGCTCCCTGTTGACCAGATTTTAGGTAGCCAGGTCTGAGTCCCCTACACCCTGGTGGCCCACAACCCAGAGACTCACATCACTTGAGTCTTCAATATCTCAGACTTTCCACCCCTGAATCCATCACTCACTGAGGTCCACCTGAGGTCCTTGAATGTACTAGCCCTCAATGTTTGCAATTTTTCTGTTTTGCTTTGTTTTGTTTTTATTTTAATTTTATCTTATTTTTTATTTTTTTTAATGTCTTGATTACTAACATTGCATTATCCCCTACTTTTTTCTCCCAGCGTATCCTGCAAAGTCTTTTTTTTCAGTTATTTAGATTTTTTTGTTGCTGTTGTGGTTGGTGTATATCTTTTTTTTTTCTTTTCCCTACCTGTTCCCTGCCCTTTACCCACCCCTTTTTCTTTCTTCCTTTCTTCTCTTTTTTTTTCTTTTGTTTTTTCTCTCTATCTTGTCCTTCCCTTTCTTCTTATTTATTTTATCCTAATTATATAATAGGTGCTGCAAGGAACACCTCACATTTGCTGGGTTTCCTCATCCTCCACTGCCTCATTTCTGTGTGAATTGATTTTGATACCTACACTATCCCCTTTTCCCTACATCTTGATATTCGCCATCATCTACTGTCTCTCCTATATTCGACCCCCCTTTCTTTGATCCACAAAGTGTCTAACTCTTAATTTCTAATACCTTTGTTTTGTTTTCTGTCTTTTATCCACTCTTGAAACTATTACATTTCTTTTCTCTTTCCCTATTTCATGAAAATACTAGCTTTTTAATTCATACCATATTCCTCCCATATTCAGTCGACTACCTCATTATAGGTACTATACCTACTGATATAACCCTACACAACTTACATGAATCTAATATCCATCCTCCCAGATCTCATATTGTAGATCTGTTAACATTTATCACCAATACTACTTTACACTTTTCCCATGCTTACACAAATGCATTTCCCTGGCTCTAATACTATCCTTTAAAGTGAACTCAGCCAGCAATAAGAAATTAGAATAAGAAGAACAAAGTGACAAAGAGAAGATATAACACTTACGCAAAAACAACAGCTAATTAATCCCCAAGACTAGACAAAGAAGCTAAGGAACAGATTAAACATGTCAAGATAAAATGATGACCAGACAGCAAATAAATCTACAAACCAAACCAGTAATCAGGGAAACATGGCTGAATCCAATGAACAAACTGAAAATCAGGAAGGGGAACAGAACTTCACACAAGTAATGAAAGATCTCAGAACATTTATCACTGACAAATTTAATGAAGTAAAGGTAAAGGTTAACAACATGAAGAAAACATTGGAGGGGAAATTGCAGACATACGCAAAAAGATAAAAGTTATGATGGGAATGAACACCACAGTTCAAGAAATCAAAAATACACTTGCAGCAAATATAAGCAGACTAGAAGAGGCAGAGCAGAGAATTGGTGATGTGGAAGATAGTACTTCGGAAATCAAACAGGTAGTAGAATTGGTCGATAAAAAGATAGAAAAGATCCAGCTAGGATGTAGAGACCTGAATGATAATGCAAAATACTCAAACATACATATTATAGGCATTCCAGAAGGAGAAGAGAAGGGAAAGCGGTCAGAAGGAGTGTTGCAGGAAATAATGGCTGAAAACTTCCCAAATCTACTGAAAGAGACAGGAGTACATATCCAAGAAGCACAGCACACCCCAATCGTCATAAACCCCAACAGGCCCACCCGAAGACATATACTTGTCAAATTATCCAACACTCAAGACAAAGAGAAAATTCTAAAAGCAGCAAGAGATAAGAAAACCATCACATACAAGGGAAGCTCCATAAGATTAAGTGCTGATTTCTCATCTGAAACCATGAAGGCAAAAAGGCAGTGGTATGATATAGTCAAGTTACTAAAGTGAAAAAATTTCCAACCAAGAATACTCTATCCAGCTAAACTAGCATTCAAAAATGATGGAGAGTTCAAAATAATCACAGATAGACAGAAACTGAAAGAGTATGCCAACAAGAAACCTCCCCTTGAAGAATTTCTAAAGGGAGTTCTGAAGGAAGAAAGGAAAAAATAGGTCAGGCAGAGTTGGAGGCCAGTGTAAGAGCAACAAAAAGACAAAAAGAGGAGGGGGAAAAAATAGCAAACAAAATATGACAAACACAAGTCCAATCAAAATATGGCTAACACAAATAATTCCTTGAAAGTAATAACACTGAATGTCAATGGATTAAAGTCACCTATCGAAAGATTCAGACTGGGACATTGGATAAGGAAATATGACCCATCTATATGCTGTCTACAAGAGACACATCTTAGATCCAGAGACTCATGGTGGTTGAAAGTGAATGGTGGGAAAACAATCATACAAGCAAACAATAACCAAAAAAAGGGAGGAGTAGCTATATTAATATCAGACAAAATAGACTTTAAATGTGAAAGAATTGTGAGAAACAAAGAAGGATACTACATTTTAGTGAAAGGGACAATCTGTCAAGAAGATCGAACAATCATAAATATTTATGCTCCTAACAAGGACGCCTCTAAATACGTGAGGCAAAAGCTGGAAAAACTAAGTGAAAGAATAGATGCATCTACAATTATAGTGGGGGATTTTAATACACCACTATCAACTCTGGACAAAACATCTAAAATGAGAATCACTAAAGAAACAAAACATTTGAACAGTATATTAGAGGAGTTGGATGTAATAGACATATATAGATCATTACACCCAAACACAGCAGGATATACATTTTTCTCAAGTGCACATGGATCGTTCTCCAAGATAGAACATATGCTAGGCCACAAAGAAAGGGTAAATGAATTCAGAAATATCAAAATCATACAAAATAACACCTCTGACCACAGTGCAGTGAAGCTGGAAATTTGCAAGGGTCAGAGGCCCAGATTTCACACCATGATTTGGAAATTAAACAGCACACTCTTAGAAAAACAGTGGGTGAAAGAGGAAATCTCAAAAGAAATCAACAAATACCTTGAAACAAATGATAATGATAACACAACATACCAAAATTTATGGGATGCAGCAAAAGCAGTACTGAGAGGGAAATTTATAGCCATAAATTCATATATCAAAAAAGAAGAAAAGCAAAAATTGAAGAACTAACTGCACATTTGGAGGAGTTAGAAAAGAAACAACAAAGTAATCCGACAGGAAGAAGAAGGAAGGAAATAACAAAGATAAGAGCAGAACTAAATGAAATAGAAAATAAGAAAGCCCTTGAAAAATAAACAAGACCAAGAGCTGTTTTTTTTTGAGATCAACAACATTGACAAACCTTTAGCGAGACTAACAAAGAAAAAAAGAGAGAAGATGCAAACACACAAAATAAGAAATAAGAAAGCCAATATCACCACTGACCCCACAGAAATAAAGACTATCATAAGTGGATACTTTGAAAAACTATATTCCAACAAAAATGACAATTCAGAGGAAATGGACAAATACCTACAAACACATAAGCAGCCCATATTGATGAAAGAAGAAATTGATGACCTCAACAAACCAATCACAAGTAAAGAGAAAGAATCCGTCATTAAAAACCTCCCAACTAAGAAGAGCCCAGGACCAGATGGCTTCACAGGTGAATTCTAAAAAAACACTCGGGAAAGAACTAACACCAATCCTGCTGAAACTATTCCAAAAAATCGAAATGGAAGGAACATTGCCTAACTCCTTCTATGATGCCAACTTTACTCTAGTACCAAAGCCAAACAAAGACACCACAAGAAAGGAAAATTAAAGACCAATTTCTCTAATGAATGTAGGCACAAAAATACTTAAGAAAATACTTGCTAATAGTATTCAACAACACATTAAATGAATTATATACCACGACCAAGTGGGATTCATTCCAGGTATGCAAGGATGGTTTAACATAAGAAAATCAATCAATGTAATACACCATATAAACAGATCGAAGGAAAAGAATCACATGATTATATCTGTAGATGCAGAAAAAGCATTTGACAAAATACTGCACACTTTCTTGATAAAAACATTCCAAAAGATCGGAATACAAGGAAATTTTTTGAACATGATAAAAAGTATATATGAAAAATCTACAGCCAACATTGTTTACAATGGAGAAATCCTAAAATCTTTCCCCCAAAATCAGGAACAAGACAAGGATGCCCATTGTCTCTCCTTCTATTTAACATTGCCTTAGAAGTATGTGCTCGAGCACTGAGGCAAGAACCAGATATAAAAGGCATTCAAATTGGAAAGGAAGAAGTCAAAATTTCATTATTTGCAGATGACATGATCCAATACATAGAAAACTCTGAGAGGTCTACAACAAAACTTCTAGAACTCATAAATGAGTTTAGTAAAGTCGCAGGGTATAAGATCACTGTGCCAAAATCAGTAGCATTTCTGTACACCAATAATGAGCAAGATCAGGAGGAAATCAAGAAACAAATATCATTCACAATAGTAAATAAAAAAATCAAATATTTAGGAATAAATTTAACTAAAGATGTAAAAAAACTTATACACCGAGAACTATACAAGCTTGTTCAAGGAAATCAAAGAAGACCTCAATAAGTGGAAGAATATTCCTTGTTCATGGATAGGAAGACTAAATATTATTAAGATGTCTATCCTACCAAAACTGATCTACACATTCAATGCAATCCCAATAAAAATCAGCATAGTGTTCTTTAAGGAACTAAAAAAAACTAACCATGAAATTTATTTGGAAAGGAAAGAGGCCCCGAATAGCTAAAGACATATTGAAAAATGAAAACGAAATTGGAGGAATCACACTACCAGGCTTCAAAACATACTACAAAGCTACAGTAGTGAAAACAGCATGGTATTGGCATAAGGAGAGACACACAGACCAATGGAATCGAATTCAAAGTTCTGATGTAGAACCTCATATATATAGCCATATAACATTCAATAAAGCCACCAACACCTCTTAACTGGGAGAGAATGGTCTATTCAACAAATGGTGCCTGGAGAACTGGATATCCATATTTAGAAGAATGAAAGAGGATTATCATCTCACACCTTACACAATGATCAACTCAAGATGGATCAAAGACCTAAATATAAGAGCCAAGACCATAAAGACCTTGGAAAGCAGTGTAGGGAAACATCTACAGGACCTTGTAATAGGAAATGGCTTCATGAATATCACACCAAAAGCACGAGGAGCAAAAGAACTAATAGATAAATGGGACTTCATCAAATTTAAAGCCTTCTGCACCTCAAAGGAGTTTGTCAAGAAAGTAAAAAGGGAACCCACACAATGGGAGAAAATATTTGGCAACCATATATCTGATAAGAGACTTATAACTTGCATATATAAAGAAATCCTATATCTTGAAAATAAAAAGAAAAACAACCCATTTAAAAA
Organism: Dasypus novemcinctus; assembly: GCF_030445035.2. Lineage (NCBI taxonomy): Eukaryota > Metazoa > Chordata > Mammalia > Cingulata > Dasypodidae > Dasypus > Dasypus novemcinctus. Next base: position 122,396,521 of record NC_080704.1, on the reverse strand, counting down.
ATGGGAAAAAGATTTAAATAGACTCTTCTCCAAAGAAGAAATACAAATGGCTAAAATGCACATGAAAAAATGCTCCAACTCTCTAGTTTTCAGGGAAATGCAAATCAAAACTACAATGAGATACCATCTTACTCCCATAAGATTGGCAGCTATGAAAAAAACAGAAATACACAAATGCTGGAGAGGATGTGAAGAAAGGGGAACACTCATTCACTGCTGGTGGGAATGCAGAAGGATCCAACCATTCTGGAGGACAGTTTGGTGGTTTCTCAAAAAACTAACCATAGATTTGTCATATGACCCAGCAATACCACTGCTGGGTATATACCCAGCAGAACTGAAAACAAGGTCACAAACTGATATATGTACACCAGTATTCATAGCAGCATTGTTCACTATTGCCAGAAGTTGGAATCACCCAAATGCCCATCAACAGATGAATTAATCAATAATATGTGTTATATACATACAATGGAATACTACTTGGCTGAAGGACAAATACACTATAAACACACGTGATAACATGGATGAATCTTGAGAACCTTATGGTGAGTGAAGCAACCCAGGCATTGAAGGACAAATACTACATGACCTCAATGATGTGAAATAAGCAAGCTGCCTCAGAGAGCTAGAGACTGGAAGATAGGCTTACAGGAAATCAGGTGTGGAGGAAGGATGTGAGCTGACGTCTGCAGGGGTGGAATCTATGAGGAGCTGGCGGTAAGTATGAGCACAAAAAGAGATAAAATGGGGGCAAGGGGTTGCCTTTGGGTGGGGCTTTGTGGGTTTTAGGGGGGCTGGGGCTGGGCAGATGGGTAATAGTGCCCAAAAAATTGGGGGGAGGGAGGGGAAACATACGAAAATAGGAGAGTGTCAGGTGTTGGTTGAGAGTTAAATGCTGAGAAAATCGTATCAAAACATAATTAGGAGGGTTATCTGTTTAGGACGCTTGGAGTGGATTGTCTGATGCGGGATGGACTCCTGGGGAAAGTCTGAATGCTCATTTTGACAGGGTGGGTTGTACCATTGGGTAGAGACCCAATTAGTGAGAGTCGGTGTGGACCCACATACTGGGGAGGACTAATGCCATCAAATAGAGGGAACTGTATCTCTAGAGAGAAAGGGTGGCTCCCAGGGCTTTAGGGCAGTTAAGCAAGTCAGGCCCTGAACACTGTTTCAAGTATCTCTGGACGTGGCTCCTCGGGAAATGGAGATTGGCTGTCACTGTGCGCCCCAAGGTGAGGGGAAAGTGGATGTTGAATGGATGGAACCAAGGTAAATGTGGGGATAAGAGAGGAGTTTCACAAGAGTACACAAGGATGTATATAAAACATGTAATATTACACCAAAAAAAAAAGGGTATGACAGACTAATAATGTAAACCATAATGTAAAACATAGGATAACTAAAAACTTAGAAAACTGTATATCCTAAATTATGGACCACAATGTAAGCACAGATGTCACATAGTTTGAAAGCTATTGTCTCAGAGTCTGTACATCAGTTTAAGTAAATATGATATGAATAAGTTATAAGATTATCACTGTGGAAGGGAAAAGGTTCTATTGTTGATGTGTGAGAGTACTGTATATTGTATATATGAATCAATGTGATCTAGGGCTCTTGTGAAGAGAAGCTCAATAATTAGGAAAAAAGAAAAGAAAAAGATAGGATGTAGAATTTTTCCAAATCAATACGTATTCTAGATCTAACCTTTAAACTCATCGCTATATTCCATTTTACTAGTAAGGGAACCTAACATTATATTGGGCTTCACTTTTCAGGAAGTTTTGGATCACAGAGTGGTTCAACAATGGCAGCAGAGGAATACTGGTATGGGATGTTATTGAAAGGCAATATATGATTGACAGGGAGTTATACAGGGCATATGTGAAGGGTGCATGGCAATGTTTGGATATACTCATAGTGGAAACAATTAAAAACAACAGCTGGGGGGAGGTACTGGGTTCCTGGCTGGGGGTGCTCTGTCGTGGTCCCTAGGGGAACAGTGGCAGTCCCCCAGGTGCAATGGTAAGAACCAGGAAGGAATGAGGGTCCAACAGTGACCCTCTGATACTAATGACAATGCTTGTGAGCCTATATGCCTGAAAGAAGAACAAGGCCTAGAGCAGCACTGTGTCTAAAAGTTCCCTCCTGATAGCCTCCGTGTTACTCAAATATGACCAATCTCAAAGCCAAACTCAGCATGTAAATGCACTGGCTTCCCCCCAGCGTGGGACATGACACCCAGGGATGAGCCTCCCGGGCACCAAGGGATCACCACCAAGTATTAGCTGATGATGTAACTAGAAAATGACCTTGAATTAAAGGTTCAACGGGGACCAGCAAAATGTCTCTGTCTACATAGAATAACAGAACTTTAAAATGCTGTTTGACCTGATGTAAGGGGGAAATGGAAAGAAGAAATGAGTTTATATGGCTATGAGTCTCTAAAAAAGAGTCTGGAGGTTGTCAGAAGGATTGCCCTTATGCACACCTGAGCAGAGTCTCAGAGACACATAAAGGAGATACAACCCCAGGTATTGGTTCTTTTGAGGGCTAAAGAGACCCACGGGTTCTATGGTCATGGCAGATGGGGTTCACTGCCATGTTATTTGGCCCTTTTTTGGAGCTGGTGTTTCTGCGTGATGGAACTGGACTCAGATGGGATCTCTTTTCATGGGAATTTCATGCTACTTTATTGGAACTGTAGTTGGTGCTGGGGTTTAAAATATATCTAGGTGATTTGAATCTCTGGACTGACAATATGATAGCCATGCTCTGAACCTCAACAGACTTCAACTCCTACACTCTGTTTTATTGGACTTACCCCACTCAGCTAACATGGAGTTGAAGAATGTCAACCACCACACCATGGAGCTAAGAGTGCCTACAACTGAAAGCAGGAGGATTGCATCCAGTATCCATGTGGAATCTAAGCCCCCTCTTGACATAGAAGTGCAATGGACACAACCATTCCAATGTCCACATAGAAAAGGTGGCATTGGTGTGGGAAAAGTAGCCATGGTGGCTGGTGGGTGCCAGGAATGGGAGGAAGAGATGAGATGTGGAGGCGTTTTTGAGAGTTGGAGTTGTCCTGGGTGGTGCTTCAGGGACAATTACCAGACACTGTAGATCCTCCCAGGGCCCACTGGATGGAAGGTTGGGGAGTATGGGCTATGATGTGGACCATTGACCATGAAGTGCAGCGATGCCCAGAGATGTACTTACCAAATGCAATGGATGTGTCATGATGATGGGAGAGAGTGTTGCTGTGGGGGGAGTGGGGGGTGGGGGTGGTGGGGTTGAATGGTACTTCATATTTTTTGAATGTAATATTAAAAAAGAAAATGAATTTTAAAAAAAAGACCAATACCTGGGTTTGTATCTACTTTATCTGTCTCTGAGACTCTGCTCAGGTGTGCATAAGGGCAATCCTTCTGACAACCTCCAGACTCTTTTTAGAGACTCATAGCCATATAAACTCATTTGTCCTTTCCATATGCCCCTTACTTTAGGTCAAAAAGCATTTTTAGCTCCTGTTATTCTATGTAGACAGGGATATTCTGCTGGTCCCCATTGAACCTTTAATTCAAGGTCATTTTCTAGTTACGTCATCAGCTGGTACTTGGTGGTGATCCCTCGGTGCCAGGGAGGGTCATCCCTGGGGGTCATGTCCCACGCTGGGGGGAAGCCAGTGCTGAGTTTGGCTTTGAGACTGGTCACATTTGAGTAACATGGAGGCTATCAGGAGGGAACTTTTAGACACAGTGCTGCTCTAGGCCTTGTTCTTCTTTCAGGTGTATAGTCTCACAAGCATAGTCATTAGTATCAGAGGGTCACTGTTGGACCCTCATTCCTTCCTGGTCTTTGCCATTGTACTTGGGGGACTGCTGTTGCTCCCCTAGGGACCCTGTCAGAGCATCCCCCTGGCCAGAAACCCCGTTCCCCCCCAGCTGTTGTTTTTAATTGTTTCCACTGTGAGTATATCCAAACATTTCCATGCACCCTGGACACATGCCCTGTACCACTCGCTGTCAACCATATGTCCCCTGTCAATAACATCCCATACCAGTATTCCTCCACTGCCATTGTTGAACCACTCTGTGATGCAAAACTTCCTGAGAAGTGAAGCCCAATATAATGTCAGGTTCCCATAATAGTAAAATGGAATATAGAGATGAGTTTAAAGGTTAGATATAGAATACATATTGATTTGGAAAAATTCTATATCCTATCTTTTTCTTTTCTTTTTTCCCCTAATTATTGAGCTTCTCTTCACAAGAGCCTTAGATCACAGTAATTTATATATACAGTATACAGTACTTCCACATATCCATTATAAAACCTTTTCCCTTCCACAGCGATAATCTTTTAACTTACTCATATCATATTTACTGAAACTGATGTACAGATATTGAGACAATAGCTTTCAAAAAAGGTAACATTTGTGTTTACATTGTGGTTTATACTTTAGGCTGTAGAGTTTTCTAAATTTTTTAGTTATCCTATGTTTTACATTATGGTTTACATTATTAGTCTGTCGTCCCCTATTTTTTTTGGTGTAATATTACATCTTTTATATGATCCTTGTGTACTCTTGTGAAACACTTCTTTTGCCCTCACATTTACTTTGGTTCCATCTATTCAATATCTATTTCCCCCTCCCCTTGGGGCCCACAGTGACAGTCAATCTTCATTTCTTGAGGAGCCATGTTCAGAGATACTCACAACAGTGTTGAGGGCTTGACTTGCTCAACTGCCCTAATGCCCTGAGAGCCACCCTTTCTCTTGAGAGATACAGTTCCCTCTATTTGATGGCATTAGTCCTCCCCAGGGTGTGGGTCTACCTTCACTCTCATTTTATGGGTCTCTACCCAATGGTTTAACCCACTTTGGCAAAATGAGCATTCAGATATTCCCTAGGAGTCTGTCCTGCGTCAGATTATCCCCTTTGAGTATCTTAAACAGGTAACTTTCCTAATTATATTTTGAAAAGGATCTAAGCGCCCCCTTGTCATAGATGTGCAATGGACACAACCAATCCAATGTCCACAGAGAAAATGTGGAATTGGTGTGGGAAGGGTAGCCATGGTGGCTGCTGGGTTTGGGGAATGGGAGGAAGAAATGAGATGTGGAGGCATTTTTGGGACGTGGAGATGTCCTGGGTGGTGCTTCATGGACAATTACGGGACATTGTAGATCCCCCCAGGGCCCACTGGATGGAACGTGGGAGAGGGTGTGCTATGATGTGGACCATTGACTATGGGGTGCAGTGATGCTCAGAGATGTACTTACCAGGTGCAATGGATGTGTCATGATGATGGGAGAGAGTGTTGCTGTGGGGGGAGTGGGGGGTGGGGGCGTGGTGTTGAATGGGACCTCATATTTTTTAATGTAATTTTTAATAATAAATAAATAATTAAAAATAAAATAAAAGTAACAAATATGGGGAGTGAATGCAGCTCAAGTGTTTGAGCATCTGCTTCCCATGTATGAGGTCCTAGGTTCAATTTCCAGAAACACCTTTAAAAAAAGTAAATTCAGCTTGAAGTTATTGGGGGTTCCTAGGAGTCCATTTAGAGGATTTTGCTTATAAGATTAATAACAGCTGACAGTTTTATGTAAGGCAACCAAACAGCCTATACTCATAAGAATATTAGTGAATGCAATTTATATCATAACAGTTTTAAATTTTAAAATTTGCATTGTTTTCTTCTTTACCTTTATTTGTATTTCTCATTTACTCCTGTAATGCCAGTGAGAAATAGGAAACAGACAATTACTATTTTAACAATTGTGTCCTGCCCCAGGATACAATACAAATCATTGATGATTGATAGTTGTCTATGGGTCTTCTGATTATTTTTTCTCTTTCCATATGTTGGGCTATTTCATTCAATAATTTTATTGACTTCTTAATCCATAATGAGGATTTAGAAATCTTTTTCTATAATTCTCAAGATGATTTGCAAAGTATACAGTATTTCCTGAAAGAATGAACTTGAAAATAAATGCCTAAGTAAAATTAAACTTTTCTCTGAATTTCAAAAAAAAAAATGAAAAGGTTTTCTCAGCATTATACTCTCAACCAACACCTGACAATCTCCTATGTTCATGTGTTGCCTCACCCTCCCCCCAATTTCTTGGGCAATATTACCCATACGCCCATCCCTAGCCCCATCAAACCCCCAAAGCCCCACCCAAAGGTAACCCTATGCCCCCATTTTATCCCTCCCTTGTACACATACTTACCTCCAGCTTCTCATAGATGTCACCCAAGTAGATATCAGCTTACATCCTTCCTCTACCCCTCGATTTCCTGTAAGCCTATCTTGTAGAATTCCCCTGTGAAGCTGTCTGGCCCTGGGCTCTTCTTAGTTGGGAGGATTTTAATGACTGATTCTATCTCTTTATTTGTGATTGGTTTGTTGTAATCTTCAATTTCTTCTTTTGTCAATATAGGCTTCTTATGTATTTCTAGGAATTTGTCCATTTCCTCTGAATTGTCATTTTTGTTGGAATATTTTTTAAAAGTATCCTATTATGATAGTCTTTATTTCTGTGGGGTCAAAGGTGGTATCTCCTTTTTCATTTCTTATTTTGTGTATTTGCATCTTCTCTCTTTTTTTCTTTGTTAGTCTCGCTAAAGGTTTGTCAATTTTATTGGTCTTCTCAGTAAAGCAGCTCTTGGTATTGTTTATCTTTGAAGTGCTTTCTTATTTTCTATTTCATTTAGTTCTGCTCTTATCTTTATTATTTCCTTCCTTCTTCTTCCTGTGGTATTACATTATTGTTTTATTTCTAATTCCTCCAAATGTGCAGTTAATTCTTCAATTTTGGCTATTTCTTCTTTTTTGAAGTATGAATTCATGGCTATAATTTTCCCTCTCAGTACCGCTTTTGCTGCATCCCATAAATTTTGGTATGTTGTGTTATCTTTATCATTTGTTTCAAGGTAGTCATTGATTTCTTTTGAGATTTCCTCTTTGACCTACTGTTTTTCTAAGAGTGTGCTGTTTAGTTTCCATATCTTGGTGTGAAATATTGGCCTCTGGCCCTTGCAGATTTCCAGCTTCACTCCACTGTGATCAGAGATATTATTTTGCATAATTTTGATCTCTCTGAATTCATTAAGCCTTTCTTTGTGGCCTAGCATATGGTCTATTGTGGAGAATGATCTATGTGCACTTCAGAAAAATGTATATCCTACTGTGTTTGGGTGTAATGATCTGTATTTGTCTATTAGATCCAGCTCCTCTAATATACTGTTCAAATATTTTGTTTCTTTAGTGATTCTCTTTTGAGATGTTCTGTCCAGAGTTGATAGTGTTGTATTAAAATCCCCCACTGTACTTGTAGATGCATCTATTCTTTCACTTAGTTTTTCCAGCATTTGTCTCATATATTTAGATGCACCCTTGTTAGGAGCATAAATATTTATGATTGTTCATTCTTCTTGAGAGATTGTCCCTTTCACTAAGATGTAGTATCCTTCTTTGTCTCTCACAATTGTTTCGCATTTAAAGTCTGTTTTTCTGATATTAATATAGCTACTCCTGCCTTTTTTTGGTTATTGATTGCTTGTAAGATTTTTTTCCAACCATTCACTTTCAGCCTCCATGAATCTCTGGGTCTAAGATGTGTCTCTTGTAGACAGCATATAGATGGGTCATATTTCCTTATCCAATGTCCCAGTCTGAATCTTTTGATAGGTGAGTTTAATCCATTGACATGGAGTGTTATTACTTTCAAGGAATTATTTATGTTAGTCATATTTTTATTGAACTTGTGTTTGTCATATTTTGTTTGTTTTTTTTTTGTATTTTCCCTTCACTTTTTGTCTTTTTTGTTGCTCTTGCACTGTCCTCCAACTCTGCCTGTCCTGTTTTTTCCTTTCTTCCTGCAGAACTCCCTTTAGAATTTCTTCAAGGTAAGGTTTCTTGTTAGCATACTCTTTCAGTTTCTGTTTATCTGAATATTTTGAACTGTCCATTTTTGAATGCTAGTTTAGCTGGCTAGAGTATTCTTGGTTGGAAATTTTTTTTCTTTTAGTACCTTGACTATATCTTACCACTGCCTTCTTGCCTCCATGGTTTCAGATGAGAAATCAGCACTTAATCTTATGGAGCTTCCCTTGTATGTGATGGTTTTCTTTTCTCTTGCTGCTTTTAGAATTTTCTCTTTGTCTTGAGAATTGGATAATTTGACAAGTATATGTCTTGGGGTGCGCCTGTTGGGGTTTATGATGTTGGGGTGTGTTGTGCTTCTTGGATATGTACATCTGTCTCTTTCAGTAGATTTGGGAAGTTTTCAGCCATTATTTTCTGCAACTGTCCTTCTGACCCCTTTCCCTTCTCTTCTCCTTCTGGGATGCCTATAATACGTAAGTTTGTGTGTTTTGCATTTTCATTCATGTCCCTAAGTTCTAGCTGGATTTTTTCTATCTTTTTATCGATCAATTCTACTATCTGTTTGATTTTCAATGTAATGTCTTCCACATCGCTAATTCTCTGCTCTGCCTCTTCTAATCTGCTGTCATTTGCTGCGAGTGTATTTTTGATTTCTTGAACTGTTGTGTTCATTCCCATCATATCTGTTATCTTTTTGCATATGTCTGCAATTTCCCCTCCAAGTTTTGTCTTCATATTGTTAACCTCTTCCTTTACTTCATTAAATTTCTCTGTGTTATATGTTCTCTGATCTTTGATTACTTGTGTGAAGTTCTGCTCCCCTTCCTGGTTTTTAGTTTGTTCATTGGATTCAGTCATGTTTCCCTGATTACTGATTTGGTTTGTAGATTTTCGTTGCTGTCTGGTCATCATTTTATCTTGACGGGCTTAGTCCATTGCTTAGCTTCTTTGTCTAGTCTTTTGGATTAATTAGCTGTTGTTTTTGCATAAGTGTTATATCTTCTCTTTGTCACTTTGTTCTTCTTATTCTAATTTCTTATTGCTGGCTGAGTTCACTTTGAAGGAAAGTATTAGGGCCAGGGAAAGGCAATTGTGTAAGAAAGGAAAATGTTTAAAGTAGTATTGGTAATAAATGTTAACAGATCAACAATATGAGATCTGGGAGGATTGATATTAGATACATGTAAGTTGTGTAGGTTTATAGCAGTAAGTAGAGTACCTATAATGAGGCAATCAAGTGAGTATGGGAGGAATATGGCATGAATTACTAACCTAGTGTTTTTGTGATAGAGGGAAAGAGAAAAGAAAGGTAATAGTTTCAAGAGTGGATAAAAGAGAGAAAACAAAGCAAAAGTATTAGCATTTAAGAGTTAGACACTTTGGGGATCAAAGAAAGGGAGGTGGAATATAGGAGAGACAGTAGATGATGGAGGATATCAAGATGTGGGGGAAATGGGATAGTGTAGGTAGCCAAAATCAATTCACACAGAAATGAGGCAATGGAGATCGAGGAAACCCAGAAAATGTGAGGTGTTCCCTGCAGCACCTACTGTATAATTAAGATAAAATAAAATATGAAGAAAATTAGGGACAAGAGAAAAGAGAGAAAAAAAAAGAGAGAAGAAAGAAAGAAAGAAAAAGGGGGGGTGGGTAAAGAAAAGGGAAGGGAACAAGTAAGGAAAAGAAAATAAGATAAACACACCAACAGCATCAACAAAAAAACACTAAGCAAATGAAAAAAAAAGACCTTGGGGGATACAATGGGAGAAAAGACTAGGAAATAATGCAATATTAGCAAGCATGACAATAAAAATTTAAAAATTAAAATGAAAATAAAAAATAAACACAAACGTTGAGGGCTAGGACAATCAAGGACCTCAGATGGGCCTCAGGGCATGGTGGATTCAGTGATGGAATGTCTGTGATATTGCAGGCTCAAGAAGTGTGAGTCTCTGGGGTGTGGGCCACCAGAGTTTAAGGGACACAAACCTGGAAACCTCAAATCCGGTTAACAGGAGCCTGGGAGCACCACAGTGCAACACAGCTTCAGGGATCCCTGCAGCTGGGTGCCAGCCCTATGGGAGTGGTGGCATCCACAAACTCTGACCTATGAGTCCGATACCCGCAATTCCCCCTTTTACTAGGGTCTCTTCTGTGGCTGTATCACCAATTTGACTTCAGGACACCTCCCGCCCTGCAGTCCCCCGAAACAGCCAGTTGGGGGTGCCTCTATATTGCAGCCAATTTAAGGACGCTGCAGATCCACAGCCAGGCTTAGTGGGCGGGGCTCTTGCCAAAAGCACTGTATCAGTGTCTGAAACCAAAAATCCCATGCCTTGCAAAAGATTCCCCTAATCGGCTTTCAGCCGCCTCCCACCCTGCCATCCCCTGAAATAGCCTCTTGGTGATGTCTCTTTGCTGCTAGTGATTTAAGGCTGCTGCAGATCACAGCTGGCCTTGGGGGCAGGGCTCTAGCCGGAAGCTCTATTATTCATGTCAGAAATCAAAATTTCCCTGCCTCGCAAATAACTCCCGTCTGTCTCACCATATCGGTTTGCGAAGGCCTCCTGCCCTGTTAGCCCCTTAATAGCCCACTCAGGGCTTATGAATTCCCCAGTACCGCAGAGCCTCCAGGAATCTCTGATGCAGTGCTGGTGCTGTGATTTTGCCCGCCCCAGGGGGGAGCATCCCGCGCAGCCCCTATATCTGTGTAAGAGAGCCTCAGTTTTATCTTTAACATGAATTTTCTCTGCTACCTTCCCATGAAATCGATGTCCAGACACCTCCTGCCCTGCAAAATCCTGAAACAGCCTGGTCCTGAAGAATTTCTAACACTGCCCAGCTGCTTCTTTGCAGGAGAGACTATCAGGTACACTCACTCAACCCTACATTTCTTCTTATTGCAACATAGTTTTCCATCGTAGGTATATACCAAATTTTGTTTATCCATTGATTTGTAGATGGACACTTGGGTTGTTTACTTCCTTTTGCAATTTTGAATAATGATGCTATGAACATGGTTGCAGATGTTTGTCTGTGTCACAGTCTTCAGTTCTTTTGGATATATTCCTAGTAGAGGAATTTCTGGGTAATCAGGCAGTTCTATATTCAACTTCCTGAGGAACTGCCAAACTGTCTTCAACAGAAGCTGCACCAGTTTACAATCCCACAAATAGTGATGGGGTGTTCCAATTGCTCACATCTTCTCCATCGCTTATTGTTTTCTGTGTTTTTTTAAAAAATAATGGTCATTCTATGTAGTGTGAGATGATAGCTCATTGTCCTTTTTAATTTGCATTTCCCTAATAGCTAGTGACACCAAACATTTATTTCAGGTGCTTTTTGACCATTTGTATTCCCTCTTTGGAGAAATATCTATTTAAATCTTTGTCCATTTTAAAATTAGATTGCTAGCTCTTTTACTGTTTAGTTAGATGATCTCTTTATATATAATGAAAATCAAGCTCTTATTCGATATGTGGTTTCCAAATATTGGTAGGTTTTTGATGAATGATTTAATACCTTTACTTGTGGTTTGTCTCTTGAGGTCATCTATTTCTACTACTACTAGTGGAAGTTGTTCATGTGTTTCTAGGAATTTGTCCATTTCATTTAACTTTTTAATTGGTTGGCACACCATTGTTCATAGTATTGTCTTATATCCTTTTTATTGTTGTGGGGTCAGTAATAACGATCCCCCCTTCATTCCTGATTTTATTAATTTCCAACTTTGCTCTTTTTTTCTTTGTCAGCGTAGCTAAGGGTTTGTCAATTTTATTGAACTTCTTTATTTTTATTAATTCTATTTAATTTTAATTTTTTTTTTCTTATTTGTGCACTAATCTTTGTTATTTCTTTCCTTCTGCTTACACTGGTAAGAGTTGGTGTTCTTTTTCTAGGTCCTCCAGGTGTGCAGTAAGGTCTTCAAATTTATCTCTTTCTTCTTATTTAAAGTAGGCATTTCAGATTATAAATTTCCCTTTCAGCATCACCTTCATTATGTACCATAAGTTCAGATATGTTATGTTCTCTTTTTCTTTTCTCTCAGGATATTTACTGATTTCTGTAGTAGTTTCTCCTTTGACCACCAAATGTTTAATATTGTGTTGTTTAGCCTCAATTAATCTGTGAATTTTACAGTTCTCCACCTGTTAATGATTTCTTAACATTCCGTTAAGGTCAGAGAAACATCTTTGTATTATTTAAATCTTTAGTTTTGTTACCCAACATGTAGCTTATCTTGGAGAATGACCCATTTGCACTTGAAAAGAATGTATATCCTTATGTTTTAGGTGTTATTACTTTTAAAGCAATGCTTACTTCAACCATTTATCCATTGGTTTTTATATGTCTTATCTAAATTTATCTCTCTTTTATTGTTTTACTTACTGTATTAGTCAGGGTTTTCTAGGGAAATAGAATCAACATGAGATATCTGTCAATAGTAAGAGATATTATAAGAGTCTCTTGTGACCGTGGGGATGTACAAGTCCAGTTTCTTCAGGCAGGCTGCAAACCAGGAACTCCTGTGAAAGTCCAATGAAGGTCCTTGATGAGTTTCTGGAAATGTTGGCTATCCAAAGAGAAGCTGGTAATTTCTATTTGAATGCTGAAATCACTTCCCCTTTTAAGGCATTAAACTGATTGGATATAGTGTCACTCATTGCTGGGGGCAATCTTCCCGATTGATGTAGAGGTAATCAGCTATCTATGCAGTAATCTCATGGGTGGCTAAAGCCCATAAATATTCTTGTATAACAACCCAGTGCATGCTTGATCAAACAACTCAGCACAATTACTTGGCTGAGTTGATATATCCAGGCAAACTCTTTTTTACCCCCATTATGTACTTGTAGTCTTATTTCCCCTTGATAGTCAACGTCAATCACCCCAGTCAGTATAGTAATCCCCTTCTTTGCCTGTTGATTCAGAGGTAAGAGAAGCCCAAAGGGGCCAGGTGGCTGTCCTAACTTCCAGTTCAATGGAATCATTGTTGTGTTCCCTTGTGACAGCACTCCTCCTTTTGGAGTTAAAACCTATAGACCAGCAGAGCTTAAGACTGAAGGGACAGGAAGCAAAAATTTTCCTACTGGGTCACTTGGGGTAATAGTGAGTGGTGCCATTCCAATTGCCACCCCTTGATTCCTGGACTCATGAATCCTGATTATGGGAGAATGAGCACCATAGAGTGGACACTAATTTAGACAATACACAGCCTCCTGGAAAACACTGCCCCAGCCCTGCCAGATATTGTTACCTAGTTGGCACCATAAATGAGTCTTCAAAAGGTCTTTCCACCATTCTATTAATCCAGCTGCTTCAGGGTGATGGAGAAGATGGTAAGACCAGTGAATTCCATGGGTATATGCCCATTCCTGAACATCATTTGCTGTAAAATGAGCTCTTTGATGAGTTTCCAGGATACATTGGCTGCCCAAAACAAGCTGGGAAATTTTCTCTGGATGTTGAAATCACTTCCCCTTTTAAGGCATTCAACTGATTTGATATAGCATCACTCATTGCTGAGGGCAATCTTCCTGACTGATGTAGATGTAATCAGCTATCTATGCAGTAAACTCACAGGTGACTAAAGTTCATAAATGTCCTTGTATTACAATTAGCCCAGTGCTTGCTTGACTAAACAACTGGACCTAATTACTGACCAAGTTAACACATTAGCCTGTCACAGTTACGTTTACTGATAATGTTCATGTCTATACTTTCCTCCAAACCTCTCTCCTGTCTTTTCCTTTCGGCCTCCAGAACTCCTTTTAGTATTTCTTGTATGGCAGGTCCCATGTTGATGAACTTTCAGTTTCTGTTTCTCTGTGAAGATTTTAAACTCCCCTTCATTATGGAAGGACAGTTTTGCTAGATAAAGATATCTTTGCCCTAAATATATTATACCACTGCCTTCTCATGCTTTCTAATTAGAAGTCAGCATGTAATCTTTTTAGAGTTCCCTTATGTGACAGTTCAAAGTTATTTTATGAATACCATAAAGAAAAGAAAATGTTCTTAAACTAATCTATTCCTCTGAGTGTTGTACATTTTTATTTCATTAAATTCATTTGAGGGGCCTTTGTTCAGATTGATTGATAATATCACTGCGTAGCTTTTGATTGAACTACATCAGTTAGGCATGAATCAGGTTGAGTCTTTACTCTCTTGTTAGGTCTGATATAAACAGAGACACACAGAGGGAAAGGGAGCTTTGTCTTTTTTGATCCTTCCATGTGAAAGAGGGCTAGAGGATTTCTTAAGCACAAACCTCCAAGAGCCTAGACCCATGGAGTAGCTTGAGAGGAGACAAACCTTGGAATATGCCTTATAGCTCACAGCTGAACTCAGGAAGAAAGGCAGAGTAGCCCAGACTGAGAGGAGGCCCGGTAAAAGACAAATCCTATGCCTGGTTACCAACAGATGAGCTCTGGGAGATGGTAGATTCTGGAGGGGAAGGTAGAGACCTTGGCAGAGATTGGTGGCCATCTTGCTTCAACACGTGGCAACACACCATGATCACCAGTAACTGACCTTTTTGAGAAAGTTGCTCTGACAGTGCCTTGATTTGGACATTTCACAGCCTTGGAATTTTAAGCTTTTACCGCAAATAAAATTCCCATTGTAAAGCTAACCCATTTCCAGTACTTTGCAGCAGCAGCCCTTTGGCAAACTACATAACACCTGGTATATGTTGAATTGCTTTTCTCCTGCTGCTCTCAAGATTCTCTCTTTATCTTTGGCATTTGACATTATGACTAGAATGTGCTTCATAGTAGGTTTATTAGGATTTCTTCTGTTTGGAGTACATTGCGATTCTTGGAAATGTGTATTTATGTCTTTCATAAGATATGGGAAATATTCAGCCATTACTTCCTCAAATACTCTTCCTAACTCTTTTCCTTTCTCCTTCTGAGACACCCATGATACATATGTTCATGCACTCCCTGTTGTCATCCAATTTCCTGAGACTATGTTCAATATTTCCCATTCTTTTCCATTCTTTTGTCTATTTATTCATTGGTCTGTAAGATTTTGAATGTCCTATCTTACAGTTTCTTTCTTCTGCCTATTCAAATATGCTATTGTGTGACTCTAGAATGCTTTTATCCCTTCTATAGTACCTTTTATTCCCATAATTTCTATTGTGCTCATTTCCATATTTTCACATCCTTCTTTATGCTTATCCAGTGTTTTCTTAATATCTTTTATTTCTTTAATTATATTGTCCTTCTCCTTGAATTGATTTAGGAGAGTTGTTTGAACGTATTTTGTTAGTTGTTCCAAATTCTGTATCTCCTCTGACTTTTTAATTTGTTCCTTTGACTGGGCCATCTCTCCCTGTTTCTTAGTCTAGCTTGTAATTTGTTGCTGATGTCTAAGCATCTGATTATCTTGATGAGTTTACTCTGAATGCCAGACTACTTTTCTTGTCTAGGGTTTTGTTGTTGATTGGCTTCACGTTATCACTCTTCTTTGACACTTTGCTTAACTTATTTTAGACCTTTAGGGTTGCCCATGTTTAAATTCTCAGATTTATTCAACTCTTCTCCATCTGATTTTTGCCCTGTGTATGTGGTACAATTTTAAGTATTATCTGTTCAATTATTTTACCTACAGGAGAAAACATCTTTCATCTATTCCTCCCTGGGAATGTTGATCTGTTCTCTTTGTTTCGTCTCTATAGTTGTTTTTGTTTGTTTGTTTATTTGTTGTTTTTAACTCTCCTTTAATTTCTTCTAGCTGTATTTGCTTGGAACACAAATTCTGGGAGGATGGTCACCCCAGTGAGGACTTAGTCCTATCAGTAATTCCTAGCTAAGAAAGGACCAGGGACCCATGAATGGGTGAAAAACAGTTCCAAATTTGCTTGGGGAGAGGGTCAGGAAAGATGCTAAAAGGTCATTTCGAGGCTGCCCGAGCTTGTGCTTTCCTCCGTGCCCTGCAGAAAGATGGTGTTCTTTGGAAAACTGTTCCCCACCGCCTTAAGAAAGCATTTTAAAACTCCACCAGCTCCATCCCTGTGGAAATCCTGGTTGAAACAATGACCATGGCATCCCCTGTCCTGGGCAGGCTAAAACAGCAGTTCAGAGCCAAGATCCAGCAGTCTAAATTTGTCAATCAAACGATCAGAACTTGGTACTGATCAGTACTTGGTTGTACCTTCCCTGCCCCCACCCTGCCACCATTCTTGTTGAGGTGGGCTTTCATGTTTTCTCTGTCAACATCAGCCAGGCAGGTGTCACACTGGAGGCTGCTCTTCTAGAGATTAGGGGATCAGTGCCAGCCTCCAAGACAGATTGTGTTACCCACAGTTTTTAAAAAATAGTTCCTCAGTGTCTCTTTTGTGCTCTTCCTTGGATGTAGCACAATGCTATCCTGGACTTCAGAGGCCCAAAAAATTTATTTCAGATACTTTCTGTCGGTATACTAACTGGTTTTAGAGGGGAAGTGAATCCTGCAGCTCCCTACTCTGCCATCTTCTTTGGAAGTTCTTTCCTGATGATAGATTTGCTTGTTTGTATGTCTCTCATGGCAAGCCTACAAATAGATTATTTTTGGTGATATACTCTTTATATAGAGGGCTTTATTCTCTAAAAGAAATATTGGGAATTACTTCTTCTCCAGCCAAATGAAGAAAACAAAATAATTTTCAGTAAACCTTATACTTTGTGTACTCTGTAGTATTTATTGAAAGACCAATTTTAATAGAAATTTCTTGGTGTGAGAGAAAGAGAACTTGAAGATTGGATGTTTGGGAACCTTCTGAGGAGGGTAAAACCAGGTTATATGCATTGATGATCAGCTGTCCTTTTGGGAGACATGAAGAAAAATTGATACAAGTGCTAGTTAAACATGCAGTCCATTTATGAGACAAAATTTTAGTTGTCATCTCTTACACTGGGCTAAAATTGAAGCTGTGAAGGAGCAGCTGTTGCTTTATGTAACAACCTACATGTTGATATTTTCAAGGCAAGTCCAGATCAGATAACCTTCAGACAACTGGCCCGTTAATCAGCAGGGTGTCTCATGATTATTTGATGTCATTTAGCCCTTTACTCTTCATACAAATCTCTGTTATCAGACTTATTTCTATCAAAGAGCCACAGGAAGAAAGTCACCTATGGCCATCCTGAATATTTGCATTTACTGGAAGATGTTGCCTTGTAAAGGTTGGAAGTCAGTGAGAACTGAAGTTGTCTGTGGTCTGGAAGTAGGAGAAGAAGGTAGACATGTGTATCACTAGTAGAGTCTTAGCTACAGTAGCTCTCTGTTGCCATTTCCCTGATTTGTGAGAGGTCTTGCCTATAGACAGCACTCTCAGAGATTACTTTGAAGGGTTCCATTCTGCAGAAGGGCCCAGGAGTATCCTTGGTAACTTGGAGAAGACTACCTCTGCTCTAGATGCAGGGACAAATATTATCTTTATCTCTGAAGTGTCCTTGATCTTCCTATTCCTTGATTTTGGAGTACTAATTTCTAATAAGGAGGAAAAGGCCTTGGTGTGGCACAAAGAGGCTACATAAACTTCGGCTTATGTTTGCCATTAGGGGTCTTACACCAACATGGGGTCTAGACAGGCTCTCACCTCTGCCCTCTTTCTCTCTTACTCGCCTCTTAATTAGTCTGCTTTTTATTTTAATAACAGCTATATAGAGAAGTAACTTGTGTGTCATACAGTCAATCCATTTAAAGTGCACATTTCAATGGTTTTTAGCCTTTTAACAGAGTTTTGCAACCATCCTTATGACCAATTTTAGAACATTTTCATCTACCCATATAAAGAAACCTTGTATCCTTTAGCAGGCACTTTCTATCTCCAGAACACTACTAATATAATGTCTCTATGTATTTGCCTGTTCTGTATATTTCATATAAATAAAATCATTCAGTGTGTGGTCCTTTGTGACTGGCTTCATTGACTGAGCAAAATGTTTTCAAGTATCATTCAAATTGAAGCATGAATCAGTATACAATTTCTTTCTGGTGCCAAATAATATTCTATTGATTTGGATATACCATATATTGCTTGCCTATTCACCAATCAATGGACATTTGGGTTGTTTCCTCTTTAGGATATTGTGAAAGATATTATTAATATTTGTGTACAAATTCTTACATGGACAATTCTTTTCAATATTCTGGATTAGTCAGAAAAATTGTTGCTGATGCAAAATACTGGAAATGGGTTGGTTTTTATAAAGGCTATTTATTCAGGATAGAAGCTTACAGTTACCAGACCATAAAGCATGTTACTTCCCTCACCAACTTTTGCACTTGTTGGAGCAAGACGGCTGCCAATGTCTACCAGGGTTCAGGTTTCCTGGGTTCCTCTCTTTCCAGGGCTTGCTTCTCTCCAGTCTCAGTGTTCCTCTTTTCCCAGGGCTTACTTCTCTTTCCTCACAACCAAGCTCCTCTGTGTGCTTAGTTCCCAGGGCTCCAGCTCAAGACTCCAGCATCAAAGCTCCAACTCTGTCTTTTGCCATGTCTTTTATCTGTGAGTCCCCACCCACCAAGGGATCAAGACTCAACACCTAATTTATGTGGCCCAATCAAAGCCCTATTCATAATTTATCATGGCCAGGTACAGACCAGTTTACAAACATAATCCAATATCTATTTTTGGAATTCATGAACCATATCAAACTACTACAAGACCTAAAAGTGGAATTTCAGGAACTGCTAGACACTTTAGCAAAACATCTGCACCATTTTACACTCCCACAAGCAATATGAACTTTCCAATTTCTCCACATCCTCACCAACACTTGTTATTATCTGTCTTTTTGATTATAGATACCAGTATGGGAGTGAAGTGGTGTCTCACCGTGGTTTTGATTTGCATTTCACTGATGACCTGTGGTGGTGAGCAGTTTTCATGTGTTTCTTGGCCATTATGAATCTTCTTTGGAGATGTATCTATTAAATATTTTGCCAATTTTAAAATGAGTTTGTCTTTTAGCTACTTAGTTGTAAAACTTCTTTATATATTCTGACCCATTGTCCCTTATTAAATATATGATTTGAAAATATTTTCTCCCATTATGTGTGTTCTCTGTTCTCACTTTCCTGATAATGTTCTTTTTTAAATTTTAAAAATTTTATTTGTATTTTTAAAAAGATATATATATATCACACAAAAAATATTACATTAAAAATATAAGAGGTTCTCACACACCCCACACCCCACCCCACCCCACTCCTCCAACATCAACAACCTCTTTCATCATTGTGACACATTCATTGCATTTGGTGAATACATTTTGGAGCACTGCTATACCACATGCATTATAGTTTACATTGTAGTTTACACTTTCCCCAGTCCATTCAGTGGGTTATGGCAAGATATATAATATCCTGCATCTGTCCCTGCAATATCATTCATTTTCCCACTAATTAAATTTGGCAATATATTAGGCTTCATTTTTTAAGAAGTTTTGAATCACAGAGGGGTTCAACTATGGCAGAGGAGGAGCACTGGTGTGGTGTGTCCTTGGTGGAAGACACATGGTTGGGAGGGAGTTCTCCAGGGTTTGTATATAGGGTGTATCAGAATGTTCTGATATTCATTGGGTATTGTCATAGGAGGTAGAGATGCACACAACAACTGAAGGAGTGCTGAGTCTCTGTCACATTCCCCAATGGAATAGCAAAAATCCTCCAAGTTTTTGGGACTTGATAATGTTCTTTGATGCATAAAAGGTTTTGATTGTGATGAAGAAGTCAAATATATCTTTTTTGCCACTTGCACTTTTGGTGTCATATTTAAGAAACTATTGCCAAATCCAAGGTCATAAAGATGTCCCCTGTTTTCTTCTAAGAGTTTTACAGTTTTACCTCTTTTTAAGTCTTGATCCATTTTGTGTTACTTTTTTATATGGTATGAAGTAATCATACAACTTTTTTCTTTTGTATGTAGATATCCACTTGCTCCTCACCTGGTTTTTGCTCCTTTAGCCTTCAAGCATTGTCATGACTGGAAGTCTCTACAATTGTTGTTCCTTCTGTCTTGAAGTTTCCTCCTTCTTATCTTTTATAGTTCATGTTAAATGTCACCTCAGAATCTCTCCTGACTACAACATCTAATCAGAAGTTGATTCTTGTCCCACCCTAACAGTCTATCCTGCAGCATCGCTTCATTTACATTTTAGAATTTATCACTATTTCATTACTTCTTCACCTTTTTATTTGCTCCCTTCTCTACAGGAAGGTGAACTTTATGAGAACAGGGACCATAACTATCTTGTTTCATCACTTTATCTCCAGTGCTTGGACCATAATAGGTGGTTAACAAATTATTACTGAATGAATAAATTTGTCCCACCAGTAGTATTAAATCTAAAAACAATATCCTTCAAATCATTTTGTAATATAATAGATGATCCATTCACACGTCTATCAGGACAGGTTTTAGTATTCTGAAATTTTTCTAGATAGGAAAATTAAGGTCTGAAAAAGGTGAAAGTGACTTCCCAAGTTCAAAACGAGAGCCACTGAATTATTTAGCAATTCCCACAATATTAATTTAACTTGTGGTATCCCACAAGAGTGAAGAAAGTAGACAAAGACGACACAGTGTTTACAGCTGCTCAAGGCTAAATCCAAGGTGACTGAACCTGCTTCCAGCCTGCTTCTTGTTCCTTGAAATTTCTCCAAATTTAGCAAAGAAAACCAGGTGGTACCAGAGTTGATGGCTTTTTGCCAAGAGTGGCAAGTTTCAGCTAAAGAGTGGCCACTAAGAACTCATTAAAAATAAAAAGAATTGTTAAACAAGCTGAAAATACAGTTGTGTTTTCTGAGGAAGATTGGGTTTTCACAGTTCACCCTTGGTTACTTCTGGGCAGTAGTTGGTCGATAAAGCACTTAACACTGGAAGGATTTTTAACCACTCTGCCCTTTCCCTCACTCCCTACCTCAACATCCTTCCTGAGCCAGCTCTTCCTGAGTCAGCTACTGTCTTTGAGAGCCTGTGTTGTGTGGAAAACAGGATGGTAGGGGGAGAACTGACTAAGCTTTCTCTCCTTCAAGGGTTCTTGTCTCTTAACCCATCCCTTAAATTTAAGTGTTTCTTAAGGTTGTTCCTATGCTTGGCCCATGTATTTGACAAAACTCTTAGTCATGTCACCTACTTCTAGATTTTGTGTCTTCTACACCTATATTTTTTTCAGCCCAGAACTTTCTCCTGAGCTTCAGACCAGTATAGCTATTTGTTTACTGTACATTTGCACCAGGGTGCTACAGAGATGCTTTATATTTAATAGCCAAGCTGAACTCACTTATGTACTGCTCACCCATCTTCATCATCAAGGGAAATGTGTTTGGGGAGGGAGAGACACTTCTGAGAGAAGTAATCTCTATGCACCCAGTTGCTCAAAGCAAAAATATGAGTTTCATGCTATGTATATTTGTTTCCTAGGGCTGCCATAACTAATTCTCAAAAACTTGATGGCTCAAAACAACAGAAATGTATTCTCTCACAGTTTTGGAGACCAGAAACCAGAGATCAAGATGTAGGTTCAACAAAACAGCTAGGGGAGAATCCACCATCGCTTCTTTCAGCTTCTGTTGAATCCAGGAACTCTTTGACTTGTGGCTTCATTAACTACAATGCCTACCACCATTTTCACACAGCTTTCTCCTCTGTGTGTCTTCCCCCCTTATTTTTATAAGGACAATTGTCATTGGATTTAGGGCCAGCTAGGTAATTCAGGATGCTCTCACATTGAGATCCTAGACTTAATTATATCTGCAAATATTTTGTTTCCAAGTATGGTAACATCCACATGTTCTCAGGGTTAGGGCATGGACATATCTTTTAGGAATTCACCACTCAACCATATTTTCACTTTTCCCATTACACTATATTTCTTCCTTTTCTTAATGGGGCCCCTACCCACCATTCCCATCAAACCTGTCTTCTGTTTCCAAGTACTTTTCTAAAACTACCCCTTAAGAATTCTGTGGCTTTGGGAAAAGTATTTATATTTTATCAGCCTAGTTTCCTGCTTTAAAAAAAGGGGTCATTCCTATATCAAAGGACACTGTGAAGAACAACTTTGCTCTTCAAGTTTAAAAGACAGTTACTAATTAAAAGGTAAATCCTGTTTTCAAAGGTTAGACAAGGTTTGCCTTGAATACGTAGGAAATATCCATGATGCCAGGCTCCTGGACAGGTCTTCTAGAGAGAAGGCATTGTAGAATGACTGATGTGTCAATGATGACCCAAGAGAGCAGAACTATGTTCCAGGAAGAGGCAAAGCAAAGTAGTTTTTAGGCTGTAAATTGTGTTTTATCCATTAATGCCAGAAAAACATGTTTTATACTGCGGGTCATTAAGCAAATGCTCAAACATGCCATGTTGTGGTCCTAACCCAGCACCCAAATATCTACCCAGAAAACAAAGCTGGGACTCATAGGACAGAATTTTTTTTTGTCTTTATTTGTTTTTTTAATGTTACATTAAAAAAATATGAGGTCCCCAATAGGACAGGATTTTGTTTACTGTGCGGACCTTGCTCCCAGCAGCTATTTCTTCATGGGCTTTCGTGGGCAAATATCTGGCTCGTAGTGCTGTCTCCTCTGCAGTCATTGGCCCTATCAGATTACCTCTGTGGAAATGGCTGTTATATATTTCCTGAGCTCTACATCTCATTTCCAAAGTACTTTTTGGTAATCTTGTAAACCCAACTTTTCCTTTAGCCCCCGAGCCAGCACTAACATGAACAGAAGAAGCACTCACTTTTTCATCTCTTTTATTGTCTGTCTGTGGTGCATCTGCCCAGGCCTTTTGGAGCAGCTGGGCTGGAAACACTATTCGTCAAAGCAGGGAATATATATTAATACCATAAAAAGCAACTGGATGTCCAGAAGCCAAAGACTTTGTGAGTGAGACCCACAAATTAACAAAGTCCTGTGACTTGTTTCAAGAGGCAGAGGCAAGAATTAAGAAGAATTCTTGGCTCTGGAATGCTGCTTCTCTTGTTTCAATGAAACTCCTAGAACTCAGCTTATCTTTCGGGAAATAAATTAGTGTGGTTTGGAAAATCAGTTATGCAACCAGAGGCTGTTTCTCCACATGCCCTGGCAAATTGAGGGGATATGGGTGTTAGTTTTAGAAAAGTTTCAAGTACTGATAATTTTCTCTGGAGAGAAATGGCATATGGAAGGGCAAAGAAGACACAAGAAATATTGTTGAGAGCCTTGGGAGGGCAACCTTTGTTCTTT
This sequence comes from Dasypus novemcinctus, assembly GCF_030445035.2. Classification (NCBI taxonomy): domain Eukaryota; kingdom Metazoa; phylum Chordata; class Mammalia; order Cingulata; family Dasypodidae; genus Dasypus; species Dasypus novemcinctus. Next base: position 122,373,383 of record NC_080704.1, on the reverse strand, counting down.
TGGCTATCTGAAACATCATCATTTAGGATACTGAAGTAGGAATAGAATCAAACCTTGATTAACTATGCATGTGAGAGTGGACTTATTTTCCTAGAAAGATAAATCTCATAATTGGTTCAGTATCAGGGTATCTTGAATGCAGGGGCCAAAAAGGAAGTGAAAAGTGAGGTTTGGTGGTTATAAATACCAGATCACTGAGGGGAGAAAGAAGCTTTGAGAAAGACCTTGGGCCTGGAAATGTCAATGCAGCAATTTCTAAATTTTAAAAGAAGGTAGTTTACAAATATAAATTATATAATGCTTTAAACCAGCTTGTGGTTTCCCATTGCCCTGAGGTAGACCAGACCAGAATGCTTGGTTCAGGACCAAAGACTGATAAGGATAATGGCTTGGTCAAGGTGAATTTCACCTCAGCTTATGACTAACCAAATCTGTGAAAAACAGTACATTGGAAACCCTGAGATAGAAATATGATTTGATGGACACTGTTTCCTATGGCTGGTTCTATTGTCAAGGAGGTATGTCTGAGGTTTTGTGATCTTAGTGGCCGGGAATCTGAGAACAAGCTATATAGCATCAGCAGCCTAGGGTCTACCATATTTCTTTTTTTTTTTTTAATTTTTTAATTTTTTAATTTAATTTTATTTTTTATTGATTTTGTAATAATATTACATTAAAAATATATATATATATGAGGTCCCTTTGAACCCTACCACCCCCACCCTACCTCTCCCCCCCCCCCCAGCAACACTCCTTCCCATCATCATGACATATCCATTGCATTTGGCAGGTACATCTTTGGGCACCTCTGCACCTCATGGTCAATGGTCCACATCATGGCCCATACTCTCCCCCATTCCATCCAGTGGGCCCTGTGAGGATTTACAATGTCCAGTGATTGCCCCTGAAGCACCATCCAGGGCACCTCCATGTCCCAAAGACGCCTCCACCTCTCATCTCTTCCTGCCTTTCCCCATACCCATCAGCCATCATGTCCACTTTTCTCAATCCAATGCCACCTTTTCTATGTGGGTCTACCATATTTCGACACAGTTACCTATTCATGCAGCCTAATTTCTGTGCCTCACTGAGCTCATAGCAGGTCTTCTCATAGCCTGGCACTGCACTTAAAAATGAAATTTTAACTCCTTGCCTGGCCTATCAATTCTGGTATGTTCTGGCCTCTGCCTATCTCTTCAGCTTTATCTGGTACTACTCTCTGTTTGGTTCACCATGTTGCATCCCCACTGGCCTTTCAGGTCTTCAAAATGCCAAGATCCTTCCTTCCTCAGAACCTTTGAATTTGTAGTCTTCTGCCAGCTTCTTCTAGCTCCTCCCTACTTCTCATTAATATTACATCAGAGACGTCTTCCCTGATTGCTTGATTTAAGGTAGGTTTCTTTCATTCCCATTATTTTATCACATCACTATTTTTTAATCATTAATAGTACATCACCATCTGTTATCATGTTCTTTGCTTATCTTTTCCATCTGTATGACTAGAATGTATACTTCATATTGGCAGGAATCCTGTCTATGTTCTTAACTGTCATGGTCCAAGCACCTAACACAGTGTCTGGCATATTCTAGTGATTTGTAAATAATTTTTGATTGGTTGCTTTTATTTAAGAAGGGTGGCAATCAGCATGAGTGATAGATTCCCCCCTCCCTCCTAGCATACAGGAATTTTTAAGAGTCCTATTTAACATCTTGATGGAAATTATCTCCAAACTTGTTTTCTTTCTTTTTTTTTAGAGAAGTTTTGGATTCACAGAACGATCATGCATAGAATACAGGATTACCACATAGTACCCTATTATTAACACCTTGTGTTGGTGTGGTACATTTGTTACAACTGATGAAAGCAAATTTTCACAATTAAACTATTAACTATAGTCCATGATTCAACTAAGGATTCATTGTTTGTGTATTGAAGTCTCATAGGTTTTTAAAACTGTTTATTGTATTACCATATATACAACCTAAAATCTCCTCTTTTAACCACATTTAGATATATTTTTAAATATGCTGGGAAGTGGACTTGGCCCAGTGGTTAGGGCATCCGTCTACCACATGGGAGGTCCGCGGTTCCAACCCCAGGCCTCCTTGACCTATGTGGAGCTGGTCCATGCACAGTGCTGATGTGCGCAAGCATTCAGAGGTGTCCCTTGTGTAGGGGAGCCCCAAAAAGAAACATAGATTCCATGCCACTGACAAAAACAGAAGTGGACAAAAACAAGAACACGCAGTAAAATGGACACAGAGAAGAGACAACGGGGCGGGGACTGGGCGGGGGGAGGGGGAAGGGGAGAGAAATAAATAAAATAAATCTTTTTAAAAAATAAATATGCTTACCAAAGTAAATTCACAGCAGTTAATATAGTGCAATTTACTTTAATTTACCGTACACAATTTGCATAAAAAACCTGATACATATTTTAAGTTAAAAGAAGAAAGGATTTGTAATCTGGTTTATTTTTCATCTATTACAAATATAATGAAGATACTCTCTCAAAAGCTGTTAAAATAGGTATCAAGAACCATGTGAAATTTACCTTTGGTTTACTTCCAAAAAATACCCACATTGCACTGTATACTTCAAAATCAGATGCAACATTTTTTAAATGTTTCAGGCTCTCAGGAGGTAATTCTTAGCACCATACAACTCTAGGCCTGGTTGAATTTTCAAGCACACAGTTTCATATGCATAGTCAGTCAGTATCAAGGGCCCATCAATGGAACTTTCTTCTTCACTGGTCTTTGCCCTTGATCTTGAGAGATTGGTGCTGCTCCATTGGGGAGTACAACAGAGACTCCCAGAATGGGATCTCAGCACTCCCTCAGTTGTCCTGTGAAACTCGACCTACTATGTCAATACACAACAAATATCCAAACATATCTCTATATCTTATATGCATGCCCTGGAAAACTCCCTCCTGCCCATGCATCCCCCATCACTGACACCCCATATCAGTGCCCTCCCGTACCATAGCTGAACCCCTCTGTGGTGCAAAACTTCTTAAAAAATGAAGTCTAATATATTGCCAAATTCAATTAATAGGAAAATGAAATGGTGTTGAAAAATTTAAAGATTAGAAATAGAATATAAAATAATTTAGAAAAACTAAAATAAAAAATAAATTGGGTATTAAAAAATGAAAAATATCATAAGAAAATGTTTTGATGTTTTGCCTTTCATCACTGTAATAGGTGTTGCCCTGTATGAACATGTGGCAAGGCAATGTCTTCCATTACTTCTTCAGTGACTACATCCTTTTTTTCTTTTTTTAGTATTTTTTTAAAATTTATTTATTTCTCTCCCCTTTACCCTCATCCCCCCGCCCTGGTTTTCTGTTCTCTGTGACTATTTGCTGAGTCTTCTTCTTTGTCTGCTTCTGTTGTTGTCAGCAGCACGGGAATCTGTGTTTCTTTTTTGTCGTCGTTGTTGTTACGTCACCTTGTTGTGTCAGCTCTCCGTGTGTGCGGCAAGATTCCTGGGCAGGTTGCCCTTTCTTTCCCACTTGGCGGCTCTCCTTACGGGGTGCACTCCTTGCACGTGGGGCTCCCCTACGCAGGGGACACCCCTACATGGCATGGCACTCCTTGCACGCATCAGCACTGTGCATGGGCCAGCTACACACGGGTCAAGGAGTCCCAGGATTTGAACTGCAGACCTCCCATGTGGTAGACGGACGCCCTAACCACTGGGCCAAGTCCACTTCCCCCCTTTTTTTTATTATGTCTTCAAAATAATTTTAGGTCACAGTAAAGTCACATATACAAGGTAGGGAACTCCCATACACTCAACATCAAGCTCTTTTCTCCCTTCCCCAGGAATAATCTTTGTACATGTGGATGTTACATTTGCTGCAACTGATGTACAGATACTGAAACATAGCTACTAACCATGGTTCCATTGTGGCTTACATTTTAGATTGTACACTTTTATACGTTTTGGTTACATTATGATTTACATTTTGGATTATACACGTTTATAAAATTTTGGTGATATATAGCATGGCCTGTACCATGTTTGAAGCATCACACAGAACACTTCCATTGCCCTCCAGTTACCCCAGCTATTTTATCCTTCTCCCCCTCCCCTCAGGGCCCACATGACAACCAAACTTGACTCTTGAAGGACAAGGTTCATAGATACTTTCAGCAATGCTGAGGGCTTGACACAGTAGTCTGTCCTCCCCCTTTGGGAGCTACCCATGCTCTTGAGAGACACCCTTCCCTCTGTTTGAGAACATCAGGCCTCCTGAGGATGGGGGCATGACACCTTCCTGCTCATTGTATGTGTCTCCACCCACTGATATAACACACTATGACAAGATGAGCACTCACACACTTCCTAGAAGCTTGCCCCAGGCAAACCCTGTCCCAGATGCTGCTCATCAATCGCCTTAAACCAGTAACCCTTCCTTATTATATTTTCTAAAGAGTTTTCTCAACATTATAGTTTCAACCACATACCCAATAATCTCCTGTGTTCACTTGCTCTCCCATCCGTCTCCCCAAATCCTTGGACCTTCTGACCCATCCTCCCAACCCTTGCCCCCTCAAGCCTGCAAAGCCTAATGTAGTAGTATCCCTACACCCCTATCTTATCCCTTCAATGCACAACTATTTACTTCCATTTTATCATAGATTTCACCCATGTGGGCATTGACTCACAACTTTCCTCTCCACCCCATGATTTCTTGTAAACCTATCTTCCAGTCTCTAGCTCTCTGAGACATCTTGTTTTGCTTAATTCATATCTGAGAGGTCATGTAGTATTTGTCCTTCAATGCCTGGCTTGCTTCAGTCAACATAAGGTCCTCAAGATTCAACCATGTTATCCCATCTGTTAGTATTGTATTCCTTCTTACAGCTGAGTAGTATTCCATTGAATGTATACACCATATTTTGTTTATGCATTTATCTATTGATGAGCATTTGGGTTGATTCCAACTTTTGGCAATAGTGAATAATACCACTCTGAGCATATATCTGTTCATGTTCTTGTTTTCCATTCTTCTGGGTATGTACCCATCAGTGGAGAATGCTGGGTCATATGGCAAATCTATAACTAGTTTTCTGAGGAATCGCCAAAACTGTCCTCCAGTTGTCAGGATCCTTCTAAATTCCCAGCAGCAGTGAATGAGGGTTCCCATCCCTACCATCTATAGCTTTTGTTTGCAGAATCTGTTATTTCAGAATGATCAAAGGCAGAGGTTAGGAATTCCTTATTCATTACCCATTTGAACATTAATATAAATCTATTCTGTAACTCTATTCCCTAAATATATTACAATAAATGGTCCCTTTTCAATCTTTCACACATGATCATATGGAATGAGGTCTGAAGATCCTTTTAAATACAAAAAATATCAAATATCAAGAGACACAAGATGCTAATAGACTTTTCCTGAGAGAACTATCAACTGCTAAATTAAGAACAGGAAATAAAATTACCCAATAAATGACATTATTATTTACCATAATATCCATATTATTCTACTTAAGGGACTGGGGGCACACAAAAAGGGAAGAGAAAGAGGGAAATGAAATCAAGTTTTCTTAGAGTTGCAATAATAATAGCTTCCCCCAACTGACAGGTATAGCCTCTAAGCAAAGGGCAACGTTTACTGGTATATACAGTGGAATAGACTATTGTTCATTTGTCATAATTTTCAGCTGCAAAGTTACTACATGTCTATTAACATTGCCTTTTTACATTAACGAAGGTCTAGCATTTCTTCTTATATATCTGTGTATATAAGGCAGTCATTCTTAAATGGATACCCATGGAGAGATTTTAAAATTTGGGAACTTTATATTCCAAAAGTCTGATAGTCCACTTACAGGGTTAGCTCTCCTTCTCCCAGAAACTGCCTTTTTTTTTTTTTAAAGATTTTATTTATTTATTTAATCCCCCCTCCCCTTTTGCTGGGTCTTGTTTCTTTGTCTGCTTCTGTTGTCGTCAGCAGCACAGGAAAGTGTGGGCAGCGCCATTCCTGGGCAGGCTGCACTTTCTTTCGCGCTGGGCGGTTCTCCTTACGGGGCGCATTCCTTGCTCGCGGGGCTCCCCTACGCGAGGGACACCCCTGTGTGGCAGGGCACTCCTTGCGCGCATCAGCACTGCGCATGGGCCAACTCCACATGGGTCAAGGAGGCCAGGGGTTTGAACTGCAGACCTCCCATGTGGTAGACGGACGCCCTAACCACTGAGCCAAGTCTGTTTCCCCAGAAGCTGCCTTATTAAGCCATTATTACAGAGAGGAATGTGTTTTATCAGTCCATTGGGGAAGATAAACTGCTGATAGAAAATAGCTAAATAGCAAAATACATGCATAGAATATAAAGCTATATTACTGATAAAAGACAGGATGCACACTTTGTATCCACAGCCGGCAAGAAAAAAACTTTAGCAACTTCATTCAGTAACCAGGATACAAAGAATGTGTTAAACCGGTAGTTCATTTACTCTAATATTTTGAATTATTGCAACAAAAAGCTAGTAAACAGGCCTATTTAAACTTAATAACATTCTGGGTAGGCAGCTGGGTCATTATAGAAGCCAAGTTATTTTTGATCAGTCCAGTATGCTTTATCTACTTAAGCTAGTTACCATTCCTCCTTCCAATTAAGTTTTATATTTCCCTCAAGGTTTTTTGGTCACAAGGCCTTTAGGAGGGGAAATAAGACACATAAAAAAAGGAATAATACATGGTAGAAGGTGATAAATATCCCAAAATAAATGTAGAGTATTGAGGATATTCAGAGATGGGAGAGACGACACCAAGTTGCAGCAGAGTGTCAGGCAAAGCTTCATTAACTTCCTTCCAGACCTCTCAGCATAAAAACAGTTGTTGATGCTTTAGGATGATTTATCACTGACTTAGTAGTACTGTTATTATAATGAAGGTTTGTAATTACTAATTTACTATTGGTTTCTTAAATGTAAACTTGCTACATCTTGTAGCTAAAGATTGCTCCGCTGATGCATCTTCCCCACCAGACAGTAGAAATCAATTGGAGGAAAAAAGTTATGCTGTTTTACCCCTTTGAAGCATGTGTTTTATGGGTCTTCTGCAGCCACAAAGGCCTGCTACCTAATATATATCATAGAGATTATTTAGGGATTTGGGGAAAGTTAAGAAGACTGTCTATACTTCAGCAGGCATTTCAGCAGCAGGTATGGTAATGAGATAGTGCAAGTATGGGCACACCCTTCCCCTCCACAGGTACCACACAACAGATTTGGCAGCTGTGAGGTTGCAGGTAAAGGACTCATTTGTGGCTGAGCTACTCTCTACTTCAACTGCATGCATGCTTGAGTCTGGCTGTGAAGCCTCCAGCATGTTTGGAGTTAATTCCTGTTAGATTGGACTCCGCCCCTCTCTCCTAAAAGTTAAAGCAAGGTTTTCAGGCAACCGCTGCAAAGATCAGCTGGGATTCCCATACCCTTCTGACAAGCACTGAGAAGTTGTTTCTCAGATCTGAGCCCGGAGAGAGGGAACAAGGCAATCAGCCTTCCTGGTCAGAAGGTAAATTTGCAACTTGGGCCAATTGCAATTGCAAAGACTGGATAGGAAACTGCTTTGCTCTCCCTTGCTCAGCAACCCCCCTCCCCCCTTCTCTCCTTCCTTTCTCAGGCTTTCTGCCTTTTCATCTCACAGCTCAGAGAAGCTGTTTTCTTCCCAAGGGCAGACTGATGCATTTCTCCTTTCTTATAGTTTGTTTTTCACAGAGGCTAAAAGGAATTAGGACAGTATTCCCATTTTATATTGACATGGTTTAAAGAGCTAAGGGTTAAATGCCAGTGTGTTTCCCCAAGGGAGATATTAATGTGAAGAGAGGAAGTGCATGTCTCTGGGAGCTAAGAGAGGAATTTTCCTTTTACCTGAATATAGACATAAAAGTGAATCCTGATGTGGAAGGTTGATCTCGTAAACTTGCCTAAAATGGGGTTATGGGACTAAAATGCGGTAATGGGGTAAAACTGAAATGCAGATGTCAAGGCCAGTCAGGCTGGAAATAAAAGATTGCATTTTTTCAATAAATGTGTGTGTGTGTATATATACACACAATAATACATATATATAAGTACATATATATTCCTACTATGTGCCAAGAATGATGATTTCCAGAAGATTCTGAAACAATTTAACTATAAATCCATTCTTGAAAAGAGCAGTAGGTCAAGTGGTACCATTTTGTAATAGGAAAATGAAAGCAGAAAGAACTGTAGGGATGAGGAGAAATCACCCATAGTTAGTGGATGGGTGGGCGAAGTAAAGGGGAGAGGAATGATGTTCTACTTCTTGAGCGGCTTCAACTCTTCTCTCTTACTTCTGGGAGAAAGGGTCTTCTGTGGTGGAAGAGGGGAAGAATTGACATTTATGCTCATGTTATGCATTGTACAGATGTTATTTTCACTTAATATTTACAACTCTAACCTCTCCATTTTATAGATAAAACTGAAACTCAGAGTTTCAAAATGATCTTCTTAAGTTTACATAGCTTCTAATGGGCATATCTCAGGACCACTTCTTACACTTGATTCCCAAATCTGTACCCTTCTACTACAAGGGTATTTATCAAACATAAGTTTCCATCAGTATTAACTGGGGATTTTTTAAAGTGTATATTCCCTTACATTCTAATTCAATGAATCTGAGAGAGTATGTCATAGTCTGTATTTTGAACAAACATCTAAGGTGATTCTGATGTAGAGGGACTAGGGCGCCCCTTTTGAGAAACACTATTAATATATCATTTTGCCTCACAATTCTTCTAAAGTGATTGGAGAGGCATTCAGTCCACCTTCTTCCTCCACTGGCCCAAGTTACCAAATTGAGGTGGTCAGCTGTGGTGGCATTTTATACCCAGCTGAGTCTATGGGGTAGAAGGGTTATTGAACAAAAATAGCAAATTGGTGTTATAAACTTAAGGGTGTGGTTGATGCTTTACCAGTTACTTCACCATTAGTAGGATCTAAAAGTGTCTTGCCAGGGCAAGCTGGTAGGAATAGTTTCTAATTGGCTATGAGATAAGACTCTTAGACAACCAACGGGTTACTAAAGATGGTAGCACTTGTCCCTCCAGAGTAAGGTCTGGGATGAAGAAGATCTCTAGTTAGTACTTCAGTTCCCAAAGAAGAAGATAAATGAATTAAATGGACAGCTTAGTGAGCAGCAATTTTTGCAGGGGAGGGAGAATTTCAAATGAAATTTTGGGAAATCATTTCCGTTCCCGCCTCAAACTCTAGAGAAAGGGAATATCCCAGGACCTTATGTGGATGTTCTTTTTAATGAACTTTCCCTCTCTCACTATCGCCAACTCTATTACTTAGAGTTGACCTAAGTTGAAGATCACTTGGTTGGCCTCTCTCGGTTTCCTCTGAAGCTTCCTAATTGCTTATGAGCATCACCAGCTCAGGATGGAGTGATGGAAATAATTAAATAAACCCCAAATAGCTAGTTTTGCTAGTCTTTCTGTCCCAGATAGAAGGTGGAAGGAGGAAAGAAGTATATAAAGAGGTTCATCAAGAATGAAAGCTGGGAAATTTGGAATCAAAGACTAAAGTCAAAACCAAGATCTCAGAGTCACCTAGATATAAAGTTCAAATATATCCCTTTGAGCAACTACATCATGAGATAATTTCAGGCACAGGAAAGCCTGGGAGTAACTCCCATTGTGGAGATACATAGAGAAGCAGAAACTTCTGAATGGCAGAGGTAGCAGAAAATGAGAAAAGAAATGTTTAGGAAGAGGGAGTAGAGGATGAAACTGAAGCAGCAAGAAATAGAATGGTTAAGCTGTTTAAATAGCCAATTTGATACAAGGATTCACATTGGGCAAAGGTATTTTTCTGGACCAGGGCTCAATTTACTCATTGGAAAAATAGGTCTCCACATATTGCTCATTTCCTAGGGAAGTGTCAGCACTAAGACATATTTATAGCAGGGTTGGCAGGTAGGCAATGTGCACTGTCTGGCGAGTGTGACGAAAAAAACCTGTTTGCATTCCTTTAGTCATTAACAGTATCAACAAAGCTGCTCTTCCACCTCTCTTACCTGACATTCTTCTCATGGACCAGTATTAAACCATCAGTCTTGCAGCCTCATTTTTATCAGCACCTGGAAGTCAGAGACTCCCTTTTTGGCCATTTCTTATTCTGGTTATAATGTATTGGCTGCATTGCCTGGACTCTGAGACCCTTAGTGAAGTGATACTTAAGAGAAGAGAGAACAAAAGGAGTATTTTTCTACAGGGATTTGGGAGGAGAAGGAGAGGGAGGAGTTGGTTTATTTTTCTCCAAGAGCGATGTTTCCAGTTTCATTGATACTAAATACGTGCTCACATATGCATAGGCACACTCGACAGTGAAAGATGAGATCAAATTATTAAAGACTTGGCAATGAGCTGCTTTGGGGAAAGGTAGGGTGCTCATTTTTGGAGAAAAAAGTCTAAAGTCAACCTACCAGCAATCTGAGGTGGTGATATTCTCTCACCTGGAGAAAGTGGCCAGCTGTTCTCTATTACCTCTGTGTAACCAACAAAAGGAACTGGCCTTAAATTGCAGCAGGAGAGGTTTATAAAACAATATAACAAATGATTTATTGACAGTGAGAGTAGTTAAGCTATTGGGAAAAATGTAGACTCCCTTTCCCTAGAGTTCTTTAAAAGTGAGATAGATAACCATGGCTTTGGTGGGTTTCCTGCATTCTATAGAATGATGTAACCTCTACCCTTGAGGCTGTGTAAGAATGACTACTGTATCTCTAAAGATTAGTAAACATTAGGCTTATTAAGGAGAATAGATTCATAACAGATCTCAAGCTACCAACCTTGTTATTACATTTTGCTGGCCACACTCACTGTTTTTGTACAATCATTTTCAGAAACAGGCATTTGACACATTTTAACAGATAGGAAAACTGAAGGATGAAGGACAATGTAATATCTAAAGAGAGCAAGTCAACTGCAGTTCTAGGTACTGGCCACTCAGGAGGAGTGCTGCGGTGAGTACTTAGTTCTTGAAATGCAGTTTGGCTGTGTGGTTAGACATTCCAGGAAAGAAAAATTAAGCTTTTGCATATATGAAATGCACAAGAAAATTTAAGACAGAATGTAGTAGAGCATTCTGCTTTGTGATTTTTATTTATGTGAATGCAAAAGAGAATTGACCAGTTCCTGGGAATGACATGAATTACTTTGGAGGGTGGTCATGAAGGAAGGTGATGAAAATAAAAGCCTCCACTGGAATGCACTGCTCTTTATAACACAAGTGGATATGTAACAGTCATTGTAGGCATAGAATCCACATGCCATATGGCCACCCTTTCCAACCACAGGAAAAGCTAGTTTGGAGCTTTTTCTGTGCTCAGAAAATGTTGAGCAACAAAAGAAGCATAAAATCTTCTTTTATGACAAATATTCAACCCTATGATGCAGAAAGATTTACATTCAAAACTTGTACATTTCATCTCTCCAATGTTTAATTACATGGTCACTTTTAACTTTAGCTTGCTTGATTTCTGGAGAAAGGACATTAGAGAATTACTTTTGGCAGTGATTCTCAATCTGTTCATAGATGGTACTGACTCATGACACCTCTACACCTGAAATGGGTGACCAGCTCATTCCAGTTTGCCTGGGAATTGCCCAATTTTTATCACTGAAATTCTCACATCCTAGAAAACACTTTAGCCCCAACCAACAAGGCACAGTTTGTGACTATAATCTTAAATGAAATAAGGAGAAGTTTTCCCTCTAGTGAGAAGCAGTTAATTTAATTTTAATTCTGAAGAACAAGTTTTGCTAAAACTAGCAGTATTTAATTTAAATTTAATTCAGACACTCTGCCTTCCTGCAAAATTTTGGCTTCACAATGCCATTTTAAAGTGAAATTATGGTGACAGTGGTTGATAGCTTTTCTTTATCCTTACTTGCTTAGTTGTCAATAATGATGACATCTTTATATCAGAACCCTTCCTTTTTTTTTTTTTCACTATAGTCTGGGTACCACTAACTAATATTGTCCCTGACCCTGCCTTAAGTTCTCTGCCTCTTCTACTGTTTGTCATTCCAAGACTTTTTTCTATTTTTTTACCTTTTATTTTTAAAAATACTTAGATTATACAAATGTCACTTAAAAAATATAGGGGATTCCCAAATGCCCAAATCCCCACATCTCCCACATTAACAATATCCTTCATTAGTGAGGTACATTCATTGCTATTGATGAACATGTTTTGGAGAATTGCCACTAAGCACTGATTTTTTTTGAATAAATTTTTTTTAATTTTTAAAAGGTACTTAGATTACATAAAATGCTACATTAAAAAAAATAAGGTATTCCCATATGCCTCACTCCCCACACCTCCCCCTTTTCCCAACATTAACAGCTTCTTTCATTAGTGTGGTATATTCATTGCAAGTGATGAACTCATTTTAGAGCATTGCCACTAAGCATGGATTATAGTTTACATTGTAGTTTAGAGGCTCTCTTCCACACGATTCTGTAGGTTATGGGAAAATATATAATGGCCTATATCTGTCATTGCAATGACATTCAGGACAAATTCAAGTCCTGAAAATGCCCCCATATTTTTGTTTCAGCTTAGAAAAGTTTTATATAATAACCACTTTATGATAACAATGCATCTTTCTTTCATTATCTTTTTTTAAAAAGATACATAGATCACACAAAATTTTACATTAAAAAATATGAGATTCCCATGTACCCCACTGCCCACACCCCCCACTGCTTCCACATCAAAATCTTCTTTCATTCATGTTTTACATTAATTGCATTTGATGACTATGTTTTGGGGCACTGCTACACAGCATGGATTATGGATTATAGATTACATTGTACTTTATACTCTCTCCCAGTCCATTCAGTGGGTTATGGCAGGATATATAATGTCCTGTATCTGTCCCTGCAATATCACTGAGAACAATTCCAAGTTCCAAAAATGCCACAATATCACACCACTTTTTCCCTCTACTTGCCTTCAGCAACTCCTGTGGCCACTGTCTCCACTTCAGTGATATAGTTTCTTTCTTCCATTGCTAGGTCACAACAGCTCTATAGTAGAGCACCAGTAAGTCTACTCTAATCCATATTTTATTCCTCCATCTGAGGACCCTGAGATGGTGATACCCACTCCCCCTCTAACTGAGAGTGTGTTTCAATCCCATATGGCTGATGGTTGGGACTTCATTGTTTGCAGTTGTTGCCTTTCTCAGTTTCTTGGTGTTGTGGTTGTCCATGATCACCTTCTTGTTAGTTGTCCTGAGTGAGTCCAATGAACTGGCAAGTAGGTATAGCAACTCTGTTGAGATTCAGGGCCCAGCCAGGACAAAGACAGCCCAAATGTTCAAGTCTCTTGGATGGATGCCTACCAACTCCAGCACCAACTATAGGTTCAAATAAAAGGGACAAAAGAAGTATGTGTAGAGAAGTCACATCTGAGTCCAACTCTGTCACACTCAGGAGCACAAACACCAAAGTAGGGTCTACTGGCAAGGCACCAAACTCTGGTGTTATCAGCCATGACTGTAGGACCTGGGTGTCTCCAGAGCCCTCAAGCATCCCAATATTTGGGGTAATATGTACTTTGGCTGTCTATGAGATCCTGCTGAGACATGAATAAGTGTTACCTCTTGATGACCTCCCGACTTACTTTGAAGACTCGTAACTATATAAACTCATTTGTCTTTACCAGTTCCCACTTTATTCAAGGTCTTTCTCCAGTTGCATCACCAGCCAGTGCTTGGTAGTAATCCCTCAGTGCCAGGGAGGCTCATCCCTGGGAGTCATGTCCCACACTGGGGAGATGGTAATGCGTTTATATGTGAGTTTGGCTTAAAGAGAGGCCACATTTCAGCAACATGAAGGTTCTCAGGAGGTAACACTTAGGCACCCTACAGCACTAGGCTAAGCTGCAATTTCAAGAACAAGACTCATAAGCATAGTCATCAATATCAAAGCCCATAAATGGACCATCCTTCTTCACTAGTCATTGCCCCTGTACTTGGGGGATTGTTGCTGTTCCATTAGAGAATGTGGCATAGCTCTCCAGGATAGGAATTCAATATTCTTTCAGTTGTTGTGTGAATCTCTAACCACTGTGGCAATGCCCCATGAACATTTGAACATATTTGTGTACCTTGTACATATACCCAAGTGAATTTCCTCCCATTTATCCTCCATCAGTGACACCCCACACCAATTATCCTCTCCTGCCATAGTTGTAACCCTTCTGTGATCCAAAACTAATTAAAAATGAAGCCAAGAACTTCTAAGTATGGATTAAAGTTTACATTATAGTTATACTCTCTCCCATCCAACTTTGTAGGTTATGGCAAGATATATAATGGCCTGTATCTGTCATTGCAATGTCATTCAGGACAGTTCCCAAGTCCTAAAAATGCTCCCATATTGCATCTGTTTTTCCCTATCTTTGCTCTCAGAACCCCTAGTGGCTACTGTCTCCACATTAATGATACATTTTCTTCCATTGCTAGAATCACAATAATTCTATAGTAAAATACCAGTAAGCCTACTTTAGTCTGTAGTTCATCCCCCAGTCCTGAGGATTCTGGATGGTGCTGTCCACTCCACCTCTAATTGAGCAGGGATTGCGATCCCATAGGGCTGATGGATGAGACTCTCTTGCTTGCAGTTTTAGACCCTCTTGGTTCCTTGATATGGTAGATTTCCATCATCATCTCCTTTTTAGTTGTCCTGAGTGAGATGAATGAGCAGGAGAGTAGATGTTGCAACTTCACTGAGATTTGGGGCCCAGCCAGCACATGGGCAGCCCAAAGATTTAATATTCTCATTCCAAGACTTTTGATCTCAAGGTGATGACACTCATTGGGGACATAGAGGTTAGTTCTGACTACTAGTCCTGAAATTGAAATGGCTAATGCCATTTCTTCTGGTTCACACACTTGAGAGAGTGACTTTCCTTCTACCTTCCCTGTGTTCCTCTCTAATTTTTCCCGATCCTTAAACTTTCGTTGAAATCCTGCATGGGAAACCATAGTGGCCTTGAATTGTAAAGCTATTGGGGTGATGGTGAGGAGGGTGGAGTGGGGAGTTTCAGAGAAGGTTGTAGATGGAGTGGAAAATGATGATTGCCACTGAATCAGTGAATCACTCGGTAACCTTGGGCAAGTCAGTTAACTTTCTGAATGTCAATTTACTCGTTTTCTTGCCAATCTAAGAAGATAATTGGGTAGAACACATGAAATAGTAGGTACGGAAGGAATTATGATGATGCAGCCAGCAGCTGTTTATAAGCTTACTTCCATTCATCCTCTAGTCTGGGCTTCTTCACCAGGAAGTGAGTCTATAACTGAGGGTTGCTTATGCATTTCATATCTTCGAGACTTTAATATAACAAACAAAGGTATTACATCATTGCAGCCAAGCATACCTGCTTGCTAACAGCAGTCACTCTAAACTAGTTCCATTTCTCCTCCTATTGGCCTTCAATCCTATATCATATCTTTCTCTCATTCCTCCCACCCTTCAGGCACAAAGCCTCATTCCCTGGGGCCTTGCTCAGGGCACTTTCTTCCCAAGCCCTAACATTCCAAAGTAAGTACCTACAATTTACAATCTCTGCTCCCTTCCTGCACAAAACACATAGCACAAAATGCGTATGTATCAAGAGGGAAATTGTGGTGAAGTGAAAAAAAAGATTATGGGAAGAGTCAAATAACTGAGTTCTTGTCTAGCCAGTGTAACTTACTAACCCTTTACCCTTGGGCAATTCACTTCCTCTCTTTATTCCCATCTGCAAAGTGATGGAGGGGAAGAGGGGGAGTAGCACTGTGTTGTAGGAAAGTACTGACCTAGGAATTTGGGGATCAGGTTTCTTGTTCTATTGTACTGCTTACTAATTTACTCTGTAACTTGGGGAAAATTGCTTTCCCTTTTAGTGGGCCAAGGTTCCCTATATGTAAAATAATAAGGTTGGATTAGGCGATTCATGAAAGTCCCTGTCAGTCTGGAAATTGAATGATTCTATGAACTGGGGTTCATTAAACAAACATTAATTGGAGGGACTACTCTGCCAATGACGGTTGTGAAAGGACTTGTGGCTGGGCATGGACACTGAGACCCTGAATACGACTGTTTCCTACTCCTGAAAATGTTCCAAATCGGCAGTGTGATGGGTCAATACACCCAGCTCCTGCATGTCCCCTGCCTTATGCTCTGCCCTCCTCCATCAACACCATCACCTGCAACTTTAAACAATGGTTATGAATCATAGAGGAGTTTCTGAAACTTACTCTACCATCTGTCTGCTAGAGACATTCATTGGTGCTGGCATCAAGTTTCAGTGTGGTCTTTGGCTGCCTTAACTAAGAAACAGGCCATAAAGTAATGGCAGATTAATGGAGTTGGGAGGGAAGTAGTTTGTTTTTGACAGAAGGGTCTGTGAAATCCATTTGTACATTGAGCTGAAGAGACTAGATTGGGTAAAAGTCTCAGCACCTTGCTCCAAAAGTGATCTTGGAAGGTCCTTATAGCTATATCTTCCTGCTGCCAGGTAGAGCGGACCTTATCCATTTCTGAAGGATGAGATGCTTTCTTGACTATATCCAGGAAAGGACATGGAAGTATTTCTTAATAGCCAGGCTAGAGTTAAACAATTCTCACTAGCTGGAAATTTGTCTCCCATTTTGATTGTGGGAAAAGTGAACAGTGCTTACTCAGTGATAGATATAGGGTAAAAGCCTGGGTACCCCTTATTATATTCTATTTCAACATGGCAGATACATCCAGTGAAAAGCCCACATTAATTCAGTGTTGGAATTCTACCCTAGGAAAATGGGAATGTCCTTCTTGCTGAACTCTTCTTCCCTCTTTTCTCTTTGCAGTGGGGGCAGATCTATCAGTTGCCTTCCTTCGTCTGTTGACTGAAAACAAATTTGTTAAGATCTCACTTCCAGACCTCCAGGCCAGCAAGTCCATTCAGCTGGAATCCTGGGTGCTCTCAGGGCAGCTTTGTTTTATTTCCCCTCTTGCTGTTTGTTCCAGGTTGTAGGTCAAGAGTTAACAGCTGTCTGATCTGATTGCATTTGAGTTGGTAGAGCAGTCACTAATTCAATTCTATGTTTTCTCCATTGCAGCCTAGAGACTCTATAACTCTGCATAAAGCAGAAGGAAGGGAAGATGGGAAAAGTGCTTGGAAGCAGAATCCCTTAGGGACCCCAGTGGTTCTCTATGAATAAGCACATGTCAAGCAGCACATAAATGAGTCACAGGACTGGCCAGGCATATGAAACATAGGCCAGTGGTGGGCTTACATGATAATTTCCTGCATTTGGTACTGTGACACAACTCATCTCCCATCCTTGTAGAGACACCTGGGACCATGAAGAGCAGCCTGACCCTGGTGGGGACTCTCTGGGCCTTCCTGTCCCTTGTTACTGCTGTGGCCAGTTCTACCAGTTACTTCTTGCCCTACTGGCTCTTTGGATCCCAACTGGGTAAGCCAGTGTCATTCAGCACATTCCGGAGGTGCAACTACCCTGTGCGGGGAGAGGGGCACAATCTGATCATGGTGGAAGAGTGTGGGCGCTATGCCAGCTTCAGTGCCATCCCAAGTCTGGCCTGGCAGATGTGCACGGTGGTGACAGGTGCCGGCTGTGCTCTGCTGCTCCTGGTGGCACTGGCTGCTGTCCTGGGCTGCTGCATGGAGGAGCTCATCTCCAGAATGATGGGACGTTGCATGGGAGCAGCGCAATTTGTGGGAGGTAAGATCTGGGTTGTTGGAATTGGGAAAGCTGGGGGGCTTTATGGGGAAGAAATGGGGAGTGTGGCATTATAGGGAAATCTATTTCCACCCCTTTCTCATTTTCTAACTCTAAGACCATGGATGGGGATTCCTTTGAAATGTCTGGTCTAGGATTTTCTAAAGTGCAATCTGTATCAGGGTTATATTCAGAGCAAAATTGCCTAGTAAGCACAATTGATTTCTGTTGTTTAACCTCAATTTCCATTAACTTCTTCTGCCTGCATGGTTCCCATTGTAGACTATTATCCAGGTTTGCTTTCCAGGGACAGAAACATATTCACTAGTATTACTACTCCAAAATAAACTTGATCTTTAAGAGCTCTGATCTAATGGTTATCTCAAAACAGTGATCTGCTAAATACATACACACAGGTGCTCATTACCAATAAGAGGTTAATGTGTAGTCTTCACCAAAGAAATGTATCTACACAGGTATCTTGTGGCCCTAAATCACCCCAATTTGCCTTTTCCTTCATTAAGGTTCTCTCTAATTTTAGTGCAGGGTACCTGAGGTGCTGGTAGTGAGTAGCTAGACTAAGAAATAGCAAAATGCAGAAACGACAGCCTGCTGGAAAGCAATAGGAGCAATTTAATTTGAACTAACTGAGCAGGAAAAAAAAACAAATTTAGGTAGACACAGTCAAATATGTGTGTGAATATTTGAACTATTTTGTATACCTTGGTGGGGCACTGAGAAAAAAGTACTGATATAACTTACTGCTAAATGTTGTTGTTCACAGAGTTTTGGAATTATTATCCTAGTCATTATCATTATCATCTCCATTAACAGCACAGTATAGGTGACTAAAATCAGGAAACTCAGATTCTACTTCTAGTTCTTTCACCAAGTTACTCTGTGGTCATGGACAAATGGCATAACTTCTCCTGAGCATCACTTCTCTTAAGTTTGTCTACTGGGAATATAGCCCATATCCTATAATCTTTCTTCTCTCCAAAGACTACATTCAGTTGACCTTGGGGTGAGATGGGAGTGATGAGCTAAGGAAGTGGTTCTCAACAGGGGCAATTTTGCCCCATACATAAGACATTTGATAATGGCTGGAGACATTTTTGGATGTTACAAGTTTGGTAGGGGTGCTACTGACATGCAGTGGGTGCTAAACATTCTACAATGCACAAGACATCCCCTCCAACAAAGAATCTGGCTGAAAATGTCAATAGTGCTGAGTGAGAAACCTTGTGTTAAAGTACCATGATTTTCTGACCTGCTTATTAAAAGCACTAGACTTTGTGTGTGTGTGTGTGCCTGTTTCTGATTCCTCCTTTCCTCAGACTCATTGTAAAAGTTTTAAATCTGAAATACCATTCTAGTCTCCCTTCTCTCTGAATTTTCCCCCTTTATCAACTACTGGTTTTCTGACCATATTGGAAATTAGAGTTATGTTATTTTCTTTCTTCCTTTTGAAAACCATGGTACCAAACAAACTCCTAAGGCTCATCTAAGCCCATGTGGCTTTCCCTTTGGAAGCCCTGGGGCTATCAGAAAATAGCCTTAGGCTTTCCTTTCACCTCCATTTTTGGACATGGTTTAACAAGCTCAGCACTTCTATGGACAAATTATTTCAAGAAGTGAAACTTGGATGTCAGGACAAAGTGGTGGTCCTAACAATTCACGTGTGTGGTGATCTGTTCAGTGCCTAGAACAGAGCATGTGCTCAGTAAATGTAGAAAGCACGAATGCATGACTGAGGCAGTGACTACTGTATGTTGGGATACATTGTGCATGTCAGAGCTAGGTCAGTTCATATCCTTTCCCTTTCATTCTCTGACTTCCATGCAGGGCTGGTAGCATGCAGAATTCTCTTGTCTTCTGACTTACCCCACTTGCATTTCTAAGAATTTCCAGTAGAGGAAGAATAGGCCTAAATGGCAGTTATTAAAGGGACAATGGAAGAAATTGTAGCATTAATATGGAAACAGTGGCTGCGGTAGTTGCTGAGGGCAGGGAGAGGGAAGAAGAGATGTGATGTGAGAGCATTTTCAGGACTTGGAGTTGTCCTAAATGATATTGCAGGGGCAGATGCTGGTCATTATATATCCTGCCATAAGGCACTGAAAGTACTGGGGGAGAATGTAAACTACAATGTAAACTATTATCCATGTGGTGCAGCAGTGATTCAAAATGTATTCACAAATGCAATGAATGTGCCACAATCATGAAAGAGGTTGTTGATGTGGGAGGAATGGGTGTGGGGTATGGTGTGTAGGATATATGGGAATCTCTTATATTTTCTAATGTAACATTGTCTGTGATCTATGTATCTTTAAAAAATACAATTAAAAATAAAAAGATCTAAAAAAAATCATAAATACCATCCTATTTGGATTTAGGATTTGGACTATTTTAAGCAAATATAGCTTGTTTTTAAAAAGTAGTATCCTTTAGTGTGATAAATCTGTTACCTTTGTTATGGAAAAAAGTGAATTAGGCAGTTATAATAAAAATTACAATTAACCTTGAAAAAAAAAAGGGACAAACAGCGCCTTGCTTAGTCTGACCATGAACAGTGGCTTGTCTCCCAGCTTGTATCCCCTTGTGGGCTTGAATGAGACTCCTCCAAAGCCCTTATATTGATCCATATGACACATTTTAGAGATTTCACCTCCTAGGTCTAAAACCTCAAAGGAAATTGTTGAAGGGAGATGTGGGAAGGTCATGGAAATTTGGACACCTACAGGTGGGGTGGGGCAGAACTAGATTGAGTATAGCTGTCCTACAGAGGAAATCTAAACATCTGAGTGCTGTTTCTTTTTTTTTGTCTTTATTTATTTTTTTAATATTACATTAAAAAAATATGAGGTCCCCATATACCCCCCAGCCCCCTCACTCCACTCCTCCCCCCATAACAAAAATCTCCTCCATCATCATGAGACATTCATTGCATTTGGTGAATAAATCTCTGAGCACCACTGTACCTCATGGTCAATGGTCCACACCATAGCCCACACTCTCCCACATTCCACCCAGTGGGCCATGGGAGGACATACAATGTCTGGTAACTGTCCCTGCAGCACCACCCAGGACAACCTGAGTGCTATTTCTATCTCATATGATTCTGCCATTCTAAATTCCCACTTGAGCCTTGCTCATAGGAACATGGTCACAGTATTGGCATTTAGATGAATGTCTTTAAATTGGAGAATAAGGTGCCATTTGAAAATATTCAAGGGAATGTCCAAGACTCAGAATGCAGTACCAAGTTTATGCTGGGCAGCAGAATGACAGAGCTTGGATTGCTAGGCCTCTGCAACTTACCCATCTGAAACACAGACCAACTAAAGTTATTTCCACTTCCTTTTTAGAGCCTGGTTGCTGCCAAGGTTATATGAGATGTGGGTGAATGTTGAAGTCAGCTTTGTGGTACCATGTTTTCACGGATCCTCTTGGCACATGACCATTAGCCAAGCCTCTTCTAAGATCTTGGCTCTGACCCTCAGCGATGGGATTTGCCAGTAGCAGGAAGCCAAGCCTGGACACCATTTTGAGCTCCATGGATTAATGACACAAAAGAAAGGGCTGTGGGAGTTAAATTTAGGGTTTGTTCAGCCGAAGGGAATTGATTTTGCTTCCCTAGCTTGGCTTCTTTTCAGCAGCTTGTGCATTTACCGAATACATCAGGAGGAGAAGCCAATTAATTTCAGGTCTGGTTTATCTCTGCCAGACCCTAAACCACTGAAGAGATGGAGTATCCATTAAGAACTCCCTCCTCCCCCTACCCAACTCTGGTTCCCCGGTCTGGCGGCTGCCCATAGAGATGAGCTGAGGGAAGTGGGAGAGACAGGAAGAAATAAAGAGCTGCTGGCCTGACTCATACTTAATCAAGGTGACCTGATGGGGCCCTAGGGTTCCATTTCTCTACTTGTAGCTGATCCAGCTGGACAAACCTGGGGTCCAGAGGGGCTTCCACTGGGAGCATTGTGCCCTGCTTTAACCAGTGAAGGAAACATCTGGCCAAGAGATTGTTTCAACCCTGGGGATGCTGAGGTTTCCAAACAGCTGGTCCCTGGTCCCTCAGACCATAGCCATTATTCACTTTCTCCTGTGTATACATAAGCAAGATACGTGTGAATTATCCTTTATATTCAGTGAGTGCTAAACAAAAGAAATGGGTGAGAAGTAAATATTAGGTATTTCTTGGCAGGAGAATATGTAAGATCTTGGATTGGGTTACTTGAAGGAGGCCAAGAATCTTTTTAGAAAAAGGAATTTATCAGAATCACTTGGACTACTTAAAAACTGTCATTTTCCAAACTCTCTAGACCCCCTTTCCCATTCTGATATCTCCAACAGCAGGTAGAAGACTGGGTGTTTTGAAAATCTCCCCAGTGACTCTGATGTGTATGCCGTGTTCTCTTTTCCCTAACCCAAGTGAGAACTGCAACCCTGTATATTTTTTGTTAAAGGAACAGAATTCAACATACTCAAACCAAACACTTTTCTCCATGTAAGGTCTTTATGCTAAATGTTTCAATAGAAAAAAGTTGGCACTGTAGACACATCACTGAGAACTTGATTCCAGGAAAAGGTGATCTCTTTCCACAAAACATTATCTTCTCTGGAAAACATGCATTTCCTGGAAAGTCCTCCAAAATTTCACCAGACATCGTTTCATTTATCCTTACCATGCTGAACAGGCATTACAATTGTAGCTATCTGTTTGTGAAAATGGCAGTCAAAAAGTTAACCTACTAGCAAAGTTTCGTTTAGCAAATTTGGGCAGAGCAGGGAATATGGTCCAGGGCTTCTGACTCCCAGTTTGGGGCTTTGTGCTCATGATTTTCCTTTTCCCTTTTGTGCAAGAATTACTGTCCCCATATTTTGCAAAGTGGTCCATGAACCACTTGCACCTGGACTGATTTATAATAAATAGAGATTCCTCACTACTATTCTAAACTTACTGAATCCGAGCTCTCAGGCTGATTTAGTTTTGAAAATGTATTATGAAATATTTCAGATGTATGCCCATCACTTAAAGAAATAGAACATTACCAATACAGGCGAAACTCCTCCTTCATACCCTAATCACATTCTGTTGTCCCCACTACAAAGGTAACTCTGTTCTTGAGTTTATTATTTATCATCCCCCAGCCTGACTCCAATACACACTGAAGTTTGAGAAACTCTACTCTGCTTTGTTCATGATATTTCTTCTTTCTGCAATTCCCTTTTCTTTCACCTCTGCTTGTAAGTATATTTCCATCTTTCAAATGGAAGGTCATATGCAACTTCTTCTGTGAAGCCCTTCCTGATCTATTTTTGACATTCCTAGTATATGTCAATTGTCCCCAAGAGAATTTTGGAAAGTCAAAGGGTAGATTTTCCTGGGACAGGAAAGCTAAGGTATTGTAAATGTCCCACTGAGTTATGTTTGAGTTTAAGTTGTTGCAAGAGCTATAAACTGAATAAATTAATAACAAATTAATAAGTATTATGCCTCTGCACAAGATAATAAATTCAAATCACCTAATAACTGTGTTTAAAGAAGAGCATTACCAACCCTGTAAAGACAGAATATTTATGGTTGGGGATGGGGAATGTGACAAAATGGCTGCTCATTCCACAGCTGGCATTGTGTGTGTGAGTGGGTGTGGTCAGTTACACCAGTGAGGAGGCTTTCCCTATCCAGAGACAAAGATTAGGCACCTGCCTAACTCTGAATGTACGGTTAGGAGGGCTTCATACAGCATCAGGATGTGAGGAAGTACTATTTCTGGATGCAATGGAAAGTTGAGGGCAGTTGGGATGTAGCTGGAGGGAAGATTCCAGGTACTGCCAGAGATTTTGCACCTGAGGGTTTGCATTGGTGTGGAGGTTGCCACAGGGCTAAAGCTGGTTGAAGTGTCCAACTCCAGGCCTCTGCTTGGTCAGAGTAATGAATTTAAACTACAGCAAGCAACCATGTTGGCGAGGAAATTTGGTATGTTTTGTAATAGGGGATTCTTGTGGAGGGGGCAGTTGAAAAAGAGGAACAAAATGGCAACTTACTGGGCATCTGCATATATATAGTAAGGGAGTAAAGTTGGTAACAACCTCTAAAGGGTTTTCTTTCCCTTCCCAGGGGCAGCTAAGAATAGGAAAGCTCCCATGTGAATATAACCTGTTGGGAAAGACTTCTCAGAGGGGCATATGTGTTTGGAGGGGTAGTAAAACCTGGAATTAACATTGACGCATAATAGCCTGAGCTACAGCTAGTGTTTGGCACGGCTTGGGTTTACACCTAGTTTTCTCTGACACCAGAGCTTCTGCTCTTAACATTTTTAGTGGTGTTGTCTTAAGTGTTGGTACTAGGACCACATATACAAAATTCATTAAAAATGTATATTCCTGGGACCCAGCTACTGAATCATATACCTGGAAGTGAGGCCCAAGAATCTATATTTTTAATAAGTCCCCACTCTTCCAGAAAGTGTTCTGGCCTGGTGTCAGCAAATGATTTCCCTATTGCTATTTAAACAACAGCTTCACAACCTCAAACTGATGAGAACTGTTGGGGACAAGTATAACTGAGGATAAATTACCCTGTGATTCATTTTATTTTTAAGGGCATGTTTAACTGCAATCAAATGTAATGACATTAGCTTCAGTTACAAATCAAATGTCTCCATGAATTATGATTACAATCTAATGTGTTCACCTATCTAAAAGACAGGGTGGTGGGATGGGGGTTGGCAGGTCTGCCAGGTTGGGTCGAGTTTGGAGCCACATGCACTGTGCCCGATAATGCTGGGCTCTGGCTAGGTGTCTTTGGAAAACTGCAAGAAAATGACTTCAACCAGGCAGCTTTTGAATGAGGCACAAATTTGAATTTGCCTTCTCAGCTGTTATCTTTTCAATTCTTTCTTATGAGGGCAAAAAGGTGAGAAAGAAATTAGTCTGGAGAACATAGGTAGAAATTGGGAGAGATCCTGGAGGAAGGGCCTGCTATTTAATATTAATAAATCTTTATTGAATGCTTACTGTGTGCCAGCACTTTATATGTATTCATCTCATTAATAATCAGAACAGCCTGGTAAGGGAGGGTACTATTATTATTCCCATTTTAAAAATGAGATAACTGAGGTACAGAGAGATTAAGTAACTTGCCTATGCCACACAGTCTCTAAGTGGCAAAGCTGGAGTGTGATCTTAGGTGTAGACTGACTACACAGCCCAGTCTCTTATACCATCATCTTGTGTTGTCCCTCTAGACGTAATGCCTGCAAAATTCCTAGTGTCTGCTGGAGATATTATTGCCAAAAGACAATTATTTCTGTGCAACTGTCTCTAGAAGGTCAGTGCTTCTAAGAATGATGATTTTTCTAAATAGTGAGAAAAAAATGACTATGTGACCTTGGGCAAATCACTTTCCCTCTCTGTATCTTAACAACATGCTGTAAGGAGGAGAGACTGGAGTAGATAATCTCCAAAGGCTTTTTGCTTTTTAAAGTCCTATGGCTGTTATCAGGTATCTGGGGCCTCCCAGCTCTGTAATGGACATCCCTTCAGAGACTTCCCCTTAGGCAGAGTGGGTGAGGAAAACTCTTCTGTTAGGTAGGTGGAGCATACTCTGAAACAAATGCATTTATTAAGTACTTAATATGTTCCAGGTACCAAGAGTATAGAGTTGAGGATAAATATGGACTTTGCCTTCAATAAATGCATACTTTAGAGAGGAAAACAGACAATAAACAGCTTTGAAGAAGGTATTTCACAGGCTATTTTAATCACAGGAGGAAACACAGGATACTATGCAAAAAGACAGAAGGGTATATAACTTAGCCCAGGAGTGGGTATAGTGAGGGACGTTTCCTGGAGGAGGTAAATCCTGACCTAAGCTCCTCAAAGGTAAGGTTTGGGGAGCAGTGGAGCCTGAAAGAAGTGGAAGTTTTTAACCTGCCATATTGAGAAAAACATTGGTAAGCCCTAGTTCCTGCTTGAGAAGTCAGAGTTCATACCAGTCTCAGGTATCTGAATATTCTCCCCGCAAGCTGTGGAAGTTGGAAATTGGAGCTAGGTGTTCTTTATAAACTTGTATTCTTTCTTCCTAATCTGTGTGGGAAAGCTCAGTTTTTATTAACTCTTTCCTGGAAGGGTATAAACAAGCAGTAAGACAAGGCGTGGGTTCTATTTCCTGTTATGTTCTTAAACCTTTGCAAATATTTGGGGCCATCTCTTCAGATAACAGGATCTCAGTTATCTGTGGTGAAAAACGAGGCTGTTATTCCACTGTCATTGGATAGATTCCAGAGCCTAGAAATGCCTTTGAGTGACCAGTTTCATTTCCTTTAAGGATAAGAGAGATAAGAATGCCTTCTATTTTTAAGCATTTCACTCAAGGGACTTCCTAACCTTAACTGGCCATTCAGTTTCTAAATCTTTTCTATCAGAAAGTTCTTCCCACTGGGCTATTTAAAACTCTTCTTGCTGTTGCTTAAAGTTCTTGTCTTTTCCTGTGGCCTCATTGAGGATGGAAGAAAGCCAGATGCCATGTTGTAGACAAGCTTGGAGACTGCTTTGAGATCTTCTTCCAGAAGGATTGATCTGAATGCAATGTGAAGGTTTAGCTTCTTGGAGTATATGTGGAATCTTTCTCAGTGAGGCAATATAAGTGAAGGCAAGGCAAGCGGTCCCTGGAGCAGGCTGCTTTTCAGGAATATTCTATTCCATCATCATTGATCAAGCACCTCTCTGTGGCAGTTCTGTGCTGTATGTCAGTTTTGGAATCCACATTCATTGTAGATGACCCTCCTGTGAACTTTCGATGTGTAACCCAAGTCTAGTGTTCTTGTTAATAGGCATTTTTGGCTGCAAGTAGCAGAGACTCACTTGAGTTCTCTCAAAGAAAATGGAGTTTATTGTAATATAAGAAAAGTAGAACTGTAAAGCCATCAGGAAGGACTGGCTTCTCTCTAGATCTTTTATGGGCAGTATGGAGTTTTCCTCAT